>NC_133455.1:32854676-33487561 GCF_048565385.1 Saimiri boliviensis | reverse complement strand
CCTCTGGAATAGAAGCTCCTTGAGGACAGTGACCTCTTTTGCCTTGTTCACTGTTATTACCTGTACCTACCATGAAGTCTGGTATATAGAGCACATTTAGCAAATATGAGTACAACGGATGAATGAATAAGGGCATCTCGCTGAAGATGGGGTGAGAAAGGGTTATGCTAGCTGGTGCTTGAATCCTATCTAAAAGAAAGAATGGAAGTTAACCAGGTAGAGAAAAAGAGGGAAAAGCATTCTAAACTGTATCAGAAAAGGTACAAGAAGTTTCCTTTGGAATATTGCAGGAGTTTGGTATGATTGAATGTTGGCAGTGCTGGTGATAAACAGGAGCCCAGTGTGAGAACATTAATGGACTTTTATGCCTTATTAAGAAGTTTAGAAGTTGTTATGAAGGTAGTAAACCCTAAACGATGTTATAAAAGTCAATAACAGTATAATAAGATAACTCTCTACACAAGGGAAGAAGTCTGGCATTGGGTGAATAGGGTATCCTTGCAGGGTATCCTCATACTGGCAGTGTGAAGAGGGTGTCCACATGTGGAGGGCAGCCAGGATGAAGTCAAAGCACTGTAAAGATGAGAAGGGCATCCATTAGGGGCCAACCAGGCATGAGGGGTCAAACCATACACCCCTGACCCTTCATGCCTGGATGCGTGTGTGCCATGCCCTGAGCAGGAGGTGTCCATGTGGAGCTTTACTGGCATGTGGTATCAGAGCCCGAGAGGGGTAAGGCCAGTGTCCACATTTGGAGATGACCCTAAATGAGAGTCAGGACCTGATAAAATAACAGAATACATTATGAATAAAGGAAGCTAGGTTTCTGACTGTCAGAGAATAGAACTACAAATATAAATATGAATTCTGTGCTGTTTAGATTGAAATCACATTACTTCTGTGAACTCCTGGCTTTCAAAATATGTAGAGATGGATGGACACAGAAATATAGATGTTCATGTGCATGTGTATATCTGTGTATACATATCCAGACCCACATGCATACATATATGTACATATTATGTTTATATACAAATATTCTCTAGCCCTGCCCACTGAGAAAACCTGTGAACAGTGACATCCCAGTAGCAATTAATATACTTAGTGCCTAAATCTTGGCATCAAACTACCATTTTATACTAAAAGGAAGGAAAGCTTCTTAGAGAAATGGCTGATTCCACATCTCGGACTGGAAAAGTACATATGAGATAAGCCTAGAAATCCTGATTCTCCAGAAAGTAAGAAATGCTCAAAGAATGACGGAAATAAGTCAAAAGGACACAGGAGGACTCCCTTTGGCAAAACTCCAAATAATTCAAGTATCAAAACCAATAATAATAATAATAATAATAATAATAATGGAGTATAACTAACTCAGTAAAATAGGAAACATGGGTCTCTGCAAGTATAAACAAATACATGAGTAAACTGAATGTTTTGTAAGGAATGGCATATTGACATAGTACCTCACCACAAATATATACACGTTTCAGAAGAAAACAAGAAACAAACAAAGAGAAAGAGTAACTCTACAGTGGAGAAGCCTGAAAGAAACCACCTTAATCAAGTGATTAAGGTGAACATCATTTGAAAGATCATTATGAGAAATCAAAATCATGCACCAGCTGATGGGATGAAGTAAGAAAAACAGAGTAACCTCTGGATCTTTCTGAGAAAAATGCATACCCTGAATCTAATTATGAAGAGATATCAGACAACCCAAATTGAGGAGCATTCCACAAAATAGCTGACCTGTTATCCTCAAATATGTGATCGTTTTAAAAGTCAAGAAAAGACTGAAGAATTTTTCTAGATCAAAGGAGATTAAATAGGAATGAAAACAAGATGCAATGTATGATTCTAAACTAGATACTTTTTACCATAAAACATATTACTAGGACAATTGGTGAAATTTGAATGGATTCTTAAGGTTAAAGGGTAGTAATATATCATAATTCATTATCTGATTTTGATGTTTGTATTCTGGTTATAGATAAATATCTTTGTTTGTAAGAAATAACACACCAATGATAATGAGTAATTAGGTCAGCAACTTACTCACAAAGAGTTCCAGGAAAAAAAAATCTTTGTATTGTGTTTCCAACTTTTCTGCAATTTTGTGATTATTTCAAACCATAAAATAATGATAATTTTAAAATTCATGACGATCACTCTGGGATAAATGTAGAAGAAAAAAATAGAAGTAGATGAGAATGACATCAAGGAAGCCATGATGGGAGCTATTTCAGTAATCAAGACAAAGGAATTAAGACAGGTGCAGTGGGAGTAGGAGAAGAGAAAAGCTTGTAAAGATAGGAAACAGAAGTGACATGCTTTGGTGGCTAATTAGACATAGAAAGAGAAGGTGAGGGAGGAATCTAGGTGGTACAATTAATAGATATAAGGAAGGAAGAGCAGATTTTTGGAGAAAGATAAAGATTTTGATGTCTGGCAAGTAAGTGCAGTGAATCTTACCTTCCAAAACTATTTGAAACATTGTTGCTTGAATCTTCCAAACACTTTTAAAGTCTTATCTTCCAAAAGTGTTTGGAAAATTGTTACGTTACTTGACCAAATGAAATACATGTTATTGGCTTAATGTTAGGATGAACTTCTATTCTTTGGCCTCATGTTTCCACAAGGAAACATGAAGGGAATACTATTAGAGTAACATCGGTGGCCTATTCTTCCACTTTTTATTACTTTATCCCCTAAATAATGAGAGTTACTGAGCTGTAAAACGACACTAAGGAAGGAACAAAGCATGCTTATTATTGCCTCTTCCAGCTTTCTCCTCTTCAGAGCCAGCATGTCAGCATAATAAATACATTCTCTGACCTTCTGTGGTAAAATAACCTTGTACATTGGCTAGCTGTACCAGTGACTGGGTTAGAATATGTGTCTAATCCAAGAATGAAGTTACAGCAAGCATATTCAGTTACCTATCTAGAATCACATTGTCCAATCAGTTGTCATGATAATAAAAAAAGTATGACATTGATTTCAATTTTTCTAACTCCTGGATCCTATATCTCATATGGTTCTTAATCTGGGAGAGAAAGAAAGCGTTGTGGCTAATTCATTTCCTAAACTCAAAACAATTACAAAATTGTGTTTATTCCTCATAGTGTCTAATACAGTGCTTAATACTCACTTATTGAATTGAATTCAATTAATGTAAAATAGGATGATGCTAAAATAACACTGTTTTAAAGGAGAAAATATAGGTCCTTCTAATTATTTGTTTTTCCATTTCAGTCTTTTAGCACCATTTATTTGACTTGTTCTTCAACATGACATAATCTAAAGATACCTATTTTTCCTTTCCTCATAGATAAAACAGAAATCATAATAGTCTTATCTATCTTATATGGCTTCCTAAAGGATTAAAGTAGACAATGTGTAGATACCACTCTGTAACATCATAAATAAACAACATATTTATTGCTGAGCTTGGGTGCTCCCTTTCTCAACTGTGTGAATTTGTGCAAGATGAATGGAAAATCAAACCAGAATGGAATTGTTAGGGTCAGCTATAAAGAGACCTACGAAATGCCCTAGATCATGTTTTCTAAATTAAGTTTTGTGCATCACTAGTTGTGAAATATATTAATAGGTTTACAGAGGTAATAGCAGAAGAAGGCTCAGAAAAAACATTCAGTGAGGAAATACAGTGAGGACTGTATTTCCCCAGTATATTTGACCATGGAAACTGTTTATACAAGAACATCACTTATTGAATGAGTAACCCATAGATATTATGACATTCTGATTCAGAGGAAAGTGGTCCTATCCTTCTCCCTGGACTATATAACTGCATGCTATGGTGTAGATATGGCTTAGTTTGTCCCCACCAAAATTCAGATTGAAATTTGATTCCCAATGTGGCAGTGTTGGCAATTGGGGCCTAGGAGCGGGTGTTTGGGTCATGAGACAGATCCCTCATAAATGACTTGGTTCTGTTCTAGCAATACTGATAGTTCCCAGTTTGCCAAGATAGGATTAGTTCTCATGGGCATAGATTAATTCCCACAAGAGGTGGTTGTTATAAAGCCAGACACCACTGAAGTTTTGCCTCTTCACATGTATTCACTTTCCCTTTGACTTTCTGCCATCTTGTGATACATCACCAGCAGCTGGGCAGATGCTAACACGACACTTCTTGTACTTCCCAGCCTGCAGAAGTGTGAGTTAAATAAGCCCCTTTTCTTAGTTCATTTTACAGTAACAAAATGAACTAAGGGAACATGCAACCTCAGGTGTTTCATTATGGTGACACAAAATGAACTAAGACTTCACTTATCTAACACCTATTCAAACATAAAGGTCAATTTGAGCATTCCCTCTCTGGAATGGTCTTCACTGCCCTTTCCTCAACTATGCTTAACTAATTCAAGTGATACTTACTGACAGCCAATTGTGACCCACATACTATTCTAAGTGCTGAAATTGAGCACTTTATAAAAACTAAAGGGAGGAAAAAGGGAGATGGAAGGAAGGAAGGTAGGAAGACATAAAGGAAAGAAGTTCTTATTCTCATGGAATATCCATTCCAGGTGGAAAGAAAGACACCGAACAAATCAACACAATGTTAATTCAGGAGTGAAAATTGTTATAAAAGAAAATAGCATAACAGAGACAGGGAATAAAGTGGTAGCTACTTTATATTCAATAGTCAAAAAGGGCATCTATCATAAGGTAGTATTTGAATAATGACCTGAAGGAAGAATGATAATTAGCAGTGTTAAGTCTCTGGGAGAAAGGTGGTGCAGACAATTCAACGATAAGTACAAAGAACCTAAGGCAGGAGCTGTTTGGCTGATCTAAGGTAATGCTGGGAAGATGACATGGCTAGTATACATTAAACAAGGTGGAGAATGGCAGGAGATGGGTTAAGAGGTTACAGAGAGTTAGATTATTTTGGATGTCATGCACCTTTACTTTCAGTGAGATGGGAAGACATTGGAAGGTTAAGCAGGTGAATAACGTAATCTGATTTATAATGGCCAAGTTACAAAAGGACAAGAGCACAACAATCAATGCCAGGAACAAGATATGTAGCTTTTTCAAAGATCTAGGTGAGAGATATTAGTAGTTCATATGACAGTGACAGAGGACAGATGCTAAGATTCAAGATATATTTTCTAAAAGTTAGAGGACTGATTTTTGAACTTTTTGGTCTCAAGATCACATTATACCCTTAAAAATTAATAACACTAAAGATTTTTTGTTCATGAGGGTCATATCTTCTAATATTTATGTAAAAACTAAAACGAAAAGTTCTTTAAACATAAGAATACACAAGTACACATTCCCTTAGCCATCAGAGGTATGATGTCATCACTTACCATATAGCTTCTAGAAAACTCCATTTATAACTCATGTACAAATAAAAGCAGAACAAGGCAAAATGTCTTTGTATTATTATGAAAATAATTTTGACTTCACAGATCTTTTGAAAGGGTTTTGAAGCCCGCTAAGGGGTCGTGAACCATACATTGAGAACTACTGGCCAAGAGGATTTATTGATGGAATGGATGTTGAGGTGTGAGAGAAAGAAAGAAATCAAGGATGGGGTCAAGTTTTTAATCCTGAGTTGCTATTAACTGAAATGCAAACTGTAGTGCTATATAGGTTAAGTTTAAGACATCCCATTGATATTTAGAGTAGCTTGCAGGATATGAGCCCGGAGTTCAGGGAAATAGGAAGGCCTGGGGATATAAATTTCAGAGAAACCAGCTCTGGAACTGGAGGAGAACACACAGGGAGTGACTGTGGACTGATAAGAGGTCTGAGGATGATCCCTGGCACATTGGATCAATGAACTTCAACAGTGAAAATCCGAAAGTTATCTATTTAGAGCATAGTCTCCTTTGGTTGGTTAAAAGTTCTTTGAGAATAGAATCCATATTTTAGTCATTTTCATATTCAGATCACCAATTAAGATGCCCAGTCTATGGTAGGCACTCAACCATGTTTATTGAATAAAAGAATGAATAAATAAATAAAGTAATGATGTCCTCTGTGGTACCCTCACAGCTAAATTTCAGAATTTTAGAACAGGCAAGATTAGGGATTTGGAAGGATCAGGTTCAGATTCATATAGTAGGTATACTATTCATTGTATAGTCAAAGAGATTAAGTTGAATTTAGAGGAAGATGTAATTGGAGACTTTTAACTTTACTCCGTGCAGTCAATAACAAGTGACCTAAAGGGAAGGATAAAACTATATTTCAAATTCTAGTCTGCCATTTAAGATATTTAAATCAATAATGCCAACTCTACTTTCTGATCATTTTATTTTGCAAGGAAATTTTTCCCAGGAATTTTTTCTATCAATGCATTCCTTTTTTTAATTAAACAATAAATTTAACTAGCTTTACAGACCAATACATATATATCTACAAGGGCTGTGTTTTATTTTTGATGAATATACTATGGTTTATTTAATAAGTTATCTTTACTAATAGGCATTAAGGTTTCCAATAAATATCTGTAAAATGAACATCCTTGAACATATTTTTATTTTTTTATTATAATTTTAATAATCACATTTATTTTCATTATTCTCATAGTACACACCTATTCTTAGCCACTCATGCGACTTGAAAATACTTTATATTAAATGTCTATTTAATCAACATTTCTTCATCTTTATAATGATTCATTTGCATCTCTTCCAAAACTTCAAGTTATCTAAACTCAATTTCCTTTTGTTTACCTTCTATTCTTATTTTAGGTGTCAAGGGTACATGTGCATCTATGCATTCTTACTCAGACTGTCTAGACATGCTCTAGGGGAAAGAGCCAAGCCAAACAATGACACCCACTGAGAATTTTATGCACGTGGAAGAAAAAACCCTGAATAACGAAAAGAAAACACAATATTAATACAGTCTTGCTATTAATAACAATGTGGGCCCAAAATATAAAGAATTCCATTTCATGTTTAGGAAAAAAGATGAAAAATTTTACATGTAGAAAGTGACAAATAACAAATAATTTTCCATATTTCTTTCTTTCTTTTTTTTTAAAGATGGGGTTTCACCATGTTGGTCAGGCTGGTCTTGAACTCCTGACCTCAGGTGATCCACCTGCCTTGGCCTCCAAAGTGCTTGGATTACAGGCATGAGCCACCACGCCCGGCCAATTTTCCATATTTCTGTAGAACAAACTCACCTGGAATTTCATCACATGAATAGAAATGAGGATGAATAATATTCCACTGGCATATAATTGGCATGACCACTATATGGACTGATGGTGATTTTAATCATCAATGGAAGATACAGTTTATAGTGGTCGTTTTCTGGATTCTGGCTTTTCCTTCCCCTGCAGTAGGTCAGCCTGACCCTGTACTGTACCATTTATCCTCACTGACTTGTACCATATCCCAAATTCCAGGAGTGTATACTTCCTGTAGTTCACTTAAGCAGAGGCATCTAAAGAATAAGATGATTGACAGTGAGTATCACACTGTATGTAGCCAACATCGTCTTAAATAGATTCCAGTGATTTAGTGAACTTTAAAAGTTTCCCAAATACATTTTCTAAAAGCTACAGTTGCCCTCATCAGAGTTACTTGTGGATGAGATAGAGAGAACATTACTTCTCAAAGGTCTTATTTGAATTGTAAGCAAACATGATTTAATCACCATTATAACAAGTTGGGCCACTACAGGGCTTTACAATTTACACAGCACCATGGCAAATTTTATCTGGTTTGAGTCTGACTACACCCCTGAGAAGTAGGCAAGGCAAATACCATTCTCACTTTGCTGAAAAATTGAGGGTGAGTAGGGCAATACAGAGTGCATGTGACAGAAGAAAGATTGGAATTAAATTCCTTTTAAAAAGGCACCTACAAGCAAAATTTTGCATACGATTTCAGAAACTGAGTAGACCCTCCCAGACTATGCAAGAATACCAGCTTAAAAATACTTTCCCTCAGACAGACTGATTTAATTGGTCAGGGGTGGAACTCAGGCATTTTTTTTAAGAGCTTCCCAGGGAATTCATATTTGTCAAGGACTATTTCGACAATTCATATTTGTCTACATTGACTGTTAAGTCCTGTTGACGTCTTTCTCATTTTTTTCTTTCCAAGTTGCTCTTTGTTTTACCTAATATTATTTTCTATTAGGACTGTCTTTCTGTTTTTAGCTTTCTCTTCTCACTAGCTTTTGTGCAAGTCTGGAAATTACTGAATAGAGTCTTATTTGGCTCCTTCCTTCAGGCTACGTACTTTGGCCGTCTATGCTTCCATCTGCCTCCTTTTTCAAAACTATTTTTCTCTCTTGAAGCTTCACCCTCCTAGAATATCAATATTCTACCTCGATTATTTTCTACCTAATGAGCTAATTAGCATTAATGGAAAAACTACTGGAGTTTAGGAAATCAGAGATCTTCCAGTAAGTCAGTGGCTGTGTAACCCTGAGAACACTATTCAATCTCTCTAAGCCTCGGGCCCAATCAGTAAGGAAAAATATACCCGCCTGATAAAATTTTAATGAGAAACAAATGAAACACATACTCAATCACTGGAATAAATTGCTCAATACTCAATAATAAAAATATTTTTAAAGATTATCTCTTTGAAGTTCTTTTTATTCCTTATCTATTTTTTGCTGCAATCCAATACAATATTCTGTACTCTTTCCAAGTTATATGCCTCTGTTTTTTACATACCCACTCTCATTTCTAATTTTAAAATTTAGCATATGTATTCTATAACCCCACAGTGCCCAGAAAAATGTTATTCTCGATTTGGCAAGAATTTTATGTAACCCCAGTTCTAAACTCTTAATAATGGCAGGGAGAAGTGCTATGGCTTATTATTAAACTGCTTTATTGTTAGCTCATTAATCACACACAGGTCTAGAAGAATATTCAAAATATTTCTTTCTTTCAGTTTGAGTAGGCACCTGATCTAAACAAAGTTAATTATGAGTAGGTGTTCAGAAATGACTCATCTTCCCTCCAGTATCTCCTTTAGTGTCTTGAGAGCTCTGGGCCTTTGACCTTTCTCTTTATATTCTTTACCTGTACAGCTTTTTTGCTTCTTTTTCCTATGGTCCCTCCTTAGCTGCAAAAGAAGGCAACCTGATGTTATTTCATTATGTTAAATTCCACTTAGGGTGAGATTTTGAGTAAGTGGTAAGGTTTGGATGGTATTAGGAGCATATAAAGCCAATGGGTTTTATATGTTCCAGCTGCTATTAATAAATACCATAAAGTTATGGGATCTGTCACAGTTCTGGAGGCTGAGAAGTCCAAGATCAGGTTACCAGCTTGGTTGGGTTCTGGTGAAGATCCTCTTTCAGGCTATAGATTGCTGACTTCTTGCTGTGTCCTCATGTGTTGCAAGGGTGAACAAGCTCCCATGGGCCTCTTTTGTAAGTGAACTAATCCCTTTCATGAGAGCTCTGCCATCTGACCTAATCCTCTCCTAAAGGCCCCACTTTTTAATACTATCACATTGGTGATTTTAATCCAGCATACAAATTTGGGGGAAACACAAATATTCAGACCACAGCACAGAATTTCAAAATTTCCAGATTTACTTCTTCTTAGAATATATGCTTATGCTCATTATGCTAAAAATCTCTGTTCAATATTAAGCCTATTTGGATGAATTATCTCTGGTATTATGCCAAAATCACCTCTTCTTCTGTCTCCACCATGGGTCACTTCTCAAGAGCCCTCTTCTATTTTAGATTAGATGTGTATCATGAAACAGGAAAAGAAGTATAAGAACCTATCTAGCTAAAACCACCACCAAGAGCACAGACCAATAATCCAGTGTTCTGTCAAAGGTTAACGTTAGTTGTTTGAACTTTGGAACTAATTAGATTTATACACACCTCCTAATAAAATATTTAACAATTCAGTATCCATCACTCATGTCTCTTCAGTCAACTTTTAGCCTCCTCTTTTTCATTCTCTGCAACCAGAAACTGTTTCCCCACCTCTGCTCATCCTTTAACATGCTGTCATACTGCCTTCTTTCCTTTATCATCAAACTATTCAAAAGATTAGTCTATAATCTGTATATCTTTTTCTACTCTTCAATTCTTTTCATCTTAAGCTTCCACCTTCTTCACCTAAAGGAAACTTCATTCTTGAAGGTCTCTCCCCTCAAAATGCCAAAAATGTGACATTTTGATCTCTCTTCTCTACCTCCCTGGAAGTTTTGACAATGTTGACTAATCCCTTAAAATGTTTTTTTCTTTATATCCACAGTCACATTTGTCTTTCTTATTTTATTTTTCTCAATGATTCTCTCTCTCTCTCTCTCTCTCTCTCTCTCTCTCTCTCTCTCTCTCTCTTTGCTAAAGGCTTTTATCTAAAGTATATGTGAAGAAATTACTTAAGTTCCTGGTTCTCAACTTCCTCACCTATAAAATGAAGATAATATTCATTCCAAAAAAAACCATGAACATTAAATCATATTAGGCACTCAAAAAATATAATTATCCTCCTTTAGTGTAAACATTTCTTAGCATTCTGTCTTTGGTACTATCTCTTTTCACCATCAAATTCTATGAATTAGAATAAAATTTTTACCTTAACCCTCACCTCTCTCCAGAACCCCATACCAATATTTCCAATTTATATATTATGTGTCATGTTCAATAAGTCTACAAAACCAAATTTATCATGTCATCTTCTCCCTCATTAAAATAAACATCTGTTCAAGTCTTTCCTATCTTTATTACTATCATTCCAAAATCACAGCCAACCATGCTCAAGTCATTAGTCATCTTTGGCTCCCTTAGATCTAATTCATCTATCTACTGGTAATGCTTTATCCAAAGTGTCTCTTGCACCCAAAACTATATAAAATGTATAAAACATTATAGCCAAGCATTATTTATATTAACATGGAAAGTAAAACAATGTAATCTGCCTTATCAACAGAACCAAGGGCACATGCAATAAACTAATAGCCTACACTATAGTTAATCTGGAAACATTGGCTACTTGTCCCAAAGATAGGGAACAAGGCAATAATTCTTGGTTTTACCACTTCATTGCATCATATTATTATAGTCACAGAAATAAGAAAAATAAATAAAAGGCATAAATATTAGAAAAAAAGTAAAACTATCATTATCCTAAGATGACACAAAAGAACCCTATGAAAATTATATTTTTAAAAAGCAAAAACTACTATAGCTTTTAAAATTAAATGGTAATATAAAACTCAATTGCATTTCTATATGCCAACAAGATGTGAAAGCAATAAATAATACTAAATTATTAACTCAACTCAATGAATAACATTTTTTTCCATGTAGCAAAAATTAAATCTTGACCCCTACCTCACACCATACACAAAACAATCTGAGATGGATTATCAACCTTGGTATAAAAACCAGAACAAGAAAACTTCTCTGGGACAAGTCACAAAAACACTAACCATAAAAGAATAAAATGACAAATATGACACAAAATTTAAAATATTCTGCTCACCAAAGGCACTTGAGAAAATGTATAGGCAAATCAGAGTGGGGGAAAATATTTATAGCACATACATCTGACAAAGAACCAATATCTTGTGGGGTTACAGAAGAATTTATAAAAAAAATTACTACAAATATGTATACCTATGTAACAAACCTGCACATTCTGCACATGTACCCCAGAATTTAAAATATAACTAAAAAAATTACTACAAATAGACAATTAGAAAGTTGAACAAGCCCATAAAAAAAGAGGTGAGCAGATACTTCACAAAAGAAGATATGAGAATTGCCAATAACTACAGAAAAAGGTACTCATCATCATTAGTCACCAGAAAAAATGCAAATTAAAACCATAATGAGAAATCATTTCACACCCAGAGGAATGGCTAAAATAAAAAAGTTTAAAAGGCAAGAATGTGGAGAAATGAAAATTCTCACACATTGCTATTGGTGACTATAAAATGGAACAACTTTTTTGGAAAGCTGTTGGGAAGTTTTTTATCAAGTTAGCTATTCATCTACCCTATGACCCAACAATGCCACTCTTATTTATCTATGTGAAAAGACTTACATATTGTATTCATAGCATGTTCACTCATAATGGTAAACAACAGGAAACAACACAAGTATCAATCAGCAGGAGAATTAATGAACAAATTGTAATATATTAATCCAATGGGAAACCACTCATCAGGAAAGAAACAACATGGATTAATTTCAAAACCACTATGCTGAGCAAAAGAAACCCAAACAGTGATACACACACAGAAAACATACTCACTGTAGGATTCCATTTATATAAACTCCAAGAATAGCCAACTCTAATATGTAAGGCTAAAAATCCAAACATTCTTGCCTCTGAGGCAGGAAGGAGGGTAACTAACTAGAAAAGGGCATGAGGAAACTTCCTGGGGAGATGGCAATGCTCTATATATTGTTTTGAGTGGTGTTATACCTATGTAAATAATTAAGGTTCATCAAACTATATACTTAAGATCTGTGTATTTGATTCTTCAATTATGAAAAACAAGATGCTTTACCAAGAAATATTTAAATAACAAAGCCAACGCAAGTAACATACAACTATTTAGTTAAAAAAAAAAATTGGAATGTCAACAGACCTACCTAATATTGTATTTCAAAGATTTTCATGTATTTAAGTATAAGTAAGTAGAAAATTTCAGCCTTGTGGGCTAATATATTGGAGAGAAAGAGAAAACAGTTAACATATAACTATTTCAGTCAGTCTGAATTTAAAATAGATGGTTTTGGGGCCGGGTGCGGTGGCTCAAGCCTGTAATCCCAGCACTTTGGGAGGCCGAGGCAGGTGGATCACGAGGTCAAGAGATCGAGACCATCCTGGTCAACCCCGTCTCTACTAAAAAATACAAAAAATTAGCTGGGCGTGGTGGCATGTGCCTGTAATCCCAGCTACTCAGGAGGCTGAGGCAGGAGAATTGCTTGAACCCAGGAGGCGGAGGTTGCGGTGAGCCAAGATCGCGCCATTGCACTCCAGCCTGGGTAACAAGAGCGAAACTCCTTCTCAAAAATAAATAAATAATAAAATAAAATAAAATAAAATAAAATAAAATATAAAATAGATGGTTTCACAATCTAGAGAATTTTAAGACATGAAAGAAACAAAGGTGAAAAAGATCAAAAACAGGATGCAGAACTAACAGCTGTGACTTAGTTAATTTTACATATACCGAATAAAAACAAACTCAACAAAGCACTGAAAAGCCTGCAGCTTCCACGTAATTAACACTCTAAGCAGAAACACATGCAATGTGTTATCAGCCCTATCTCATATTGAAAGCACGGACTCCTTGGTTACAATGGATACTCTCCATTCACAGATAGAGTTACAAGAAAATAAACTAGATAAAGGTATACAAGAGGCAAAGGCAAAGGAACTGAATTTGCTCCACATAAGCAGTATCTATTTTCAGTGAATGAGATGAAATTTCTGCCTTTACCTCACTTATTCAATATCATTCTTTCCACACTAAAAGACTGAACACATCAGCTAATGGTCAGACAAAGAGGTGTAAATTCACAAATAAGGGTCACATTCATATTTTTATTTTCAAAGTTCAACACCAGTTTTAAAAGTAAAATTATCATTTCATATTATTAATTTTTAAAAAATTAATTTTAAAAAAGGTCTTGAATACCCATAAGTCAATCTAACTTCACACTTTTTGCATATCCAGATAGAAAGCCAGATTAAATGTGTGATTAAAATATACGCTTTTATATAAACTCACCAATAATTATCTTTTCTTTGGAACAGTAGCTCTTGACCATTTTCCATCCCTGACACACCTGTGATTTGTTAGAACACAGCAGGAGTCTCCTCTTCTATCCATCCATCCATCCTCCATGCACATCCTCTAGTCTCCAAACCCTTCCCTGAAACCTCAGGTCCTATCTGAATACCCTCCATTTCCATGTGAATATTCTACTCCTTCCTTTCGACAATGAATGAGGAGCCTCATTCCTTTCTACAATGAATGAGGAGCCTCCTCTAACACAAATGGAGAAATAAGTCATGCACCAATGTCTCCAGAGTGGAAGAAACAGTAGCCTAATTGAGGTTTTATATTTTTTTGCAATTATATATAAAGAAAACAAAGATATATATAGCTGTTATTGTTTTATTACATAAATACAGTCTGTATTGGTTCTAATTTAAATACCATCATCCTGAATTACTTAACTTTCTCACTTCTTTGTTTTTCTCCTTAAAGCAATGTTATAACATTTAAGAAAGGTGGAGTCCATTACTAAGATAAATATTTAAGTACTGACAGCACCGAGGAATAGGGTCAAGATGGAATTTCCGGCTTTAATTCTACCTTTAGATTTCTTCAAAGTTTACCAAGCTAACCTACACTCAATTAAAATATGTAGAGAAGGATTTATAAAATAATGCCTCAGTTATTCAAATTGTAGATCTATAAAAAGAAACTGTTTTTCTTTCATTGAATGATCAAGTGCATTTACATTAGAGAATTTACATTGGTATAAAAACAGATATATTTAGTAATGAATTTTATTAACATATATGGGTCAATATATTATCTAAATAGCTTTAAAATGCTAGAAATCTACTAGAAACACAATAACCCCAGAGTTTACCTTCATATGAGAGAACCAGTGTCAACAAACATGAGAGAAAGCATCTAAAGCTGGGTTTAGTGAGGTTTATCTTGAAACAAATAGACCCGATAAAATTTCCTTGAAAAAGAGGACTTTTTTTTTTTTTTTAAATGAGATGAAGGTGACACTATGTTATCCAGGCTGGTCTAGAACTCCTACACTCAAGTGATTCTCTGCCTCAGCCTCCTCAGTAGCTAGGATTACAAGTGCATGCCATTGTGCCTAGCAGAAGAAATTTTTGAAAACATTTTTCTCCTCCACATACTGGGTCACTGTGTCAAATGTTACCTGTGCCTAAATGCCCCTCAACCTTCATATTCCATATGAAGATGGAATTATACAACCTAATTCTAAAGATGTGTCAAATTATACAACCTCATGAGGATTTTTCTAACCTCTGAGTAGGACTGGAAGAGGCAAATATACTGAAGTTAGAAAAAGAAACTCAAAATCAGTTGGACAATGTAGCCTCTTTGGAGTGCCAATAACTTTATCTATAACACTGAAACACAAATTGCGCTTGAATTGATGAAGGATATAGGAAACAATTTATATGAAGGTGTTCTATAAGCTGCAGTGGATATTCAGAATCTAAGTGTCATTTTATTAATGAGGACGAAGATTGTAATAAAAATGTTCTAAAATAGCTTATGTTAAAGAAGTAAAAATTTTAAACAACTATTGCTCATTTAGACCTAAATAGTCTTAAAAGTCACATCGGTCCTACAATTTGGCTACAGGATTTATTCATACTCTATATCTAAGTAGATGATGAATGGCATTGATTGAATCCAAAGTCCCCCTGTCTTGGATTTTATGAGGCCCATTCAGAATGAGCCAGGTTGAGAGCACCACCAATTTCATGTTCTGAGTCCATCTGTTGGCAAAAATATAATGCAAACAGCTTTATAAGTGCTATTTTCAATGAAATATCACAGAACAGCTTGTCCCAATGATATTTCTAAAGCTTGCCTGCAAACCGCCTACTGGAAAATCCAACTGAAAGAGAAAGGAGGAAAGACAGAAATCCATATAGGAAAGTGACAGGGATGGAAAAAAGAACAAAGAATAAAGAAGACTAGCTAGAGGACTGTGAACACTGGAGGAAAACAAGGAACAATATTAAATGCAGACAACATTAGTTGAAACCATAAAGATAGAGAAGTTAGAGAAATATAAAAATCACTGGAGTTGGAGGACAGAGAAATAATCACAAATCATGCAGCATTGTCCAGAGGAATAAAGGCAAAAGGAGCAGGAAACAACAGAAAGTATGTAACAGCCCGATAATTGGTGCATAATTATTAAAATTTGTGAGAGAAAAATGATGTGAAATGGCTATTTTTCTAAGTCTCACTTACTACTTAATGTAATAGGCGCAATTCATTTTTTCAAAAATGAATACAGATTTCAGTGTTTATCACCAACTTCGAAGAAAGCAAACATCCTCTTCTCAGTCCCTTATTTTAATTTAGAAATCCACTGACACACCACATAAAATAGCTCAGGCATTGCAATATAAGTGATGTACATGCACTGATTCAAAATAAAAACACATTATAGGGAAAATGATGTCATTCTGGGCACTTACCTGGGGTCGAATGACTTTTACAATATTTTTGAGGGCAGTATCAGGGGATGGAGGTGAGCAGTCAGGTGTTGGGCCTGTTGAGCTGTTTCTATGGTTACTAGTTCCTGGAGTAGTAATTGCTATCTCAGAGGTATTATCTGCAAATAAAAATAGAACTACCATGAACCTAATCACTCAGTTTACCTTTTAAGACTTGAAATTACTTTTCTGAACATAAATTGAGATTTCAACTTTTAAAACTGTTACCAATTACAAGATCATAATGAGGAATATATTCGGTGGTATATTTTAAAGATAATGTTAATTAAATACTTTGTTTCTTTTTATGTGGTTGGGCTAAAGCTTTCCCAATAATCTCTTAAGTGAGTATTAATCTTTATTAAAGTAGGAATTTCATATCTCCTTGATGCATAAATTCCAAATTCAAGACTCCTCAAATAACCTTTCCTAGAAATTCCATAAACTATAGAAAAGCATCCTGGTGAATGAAGCTTGATGAAAAACCGAAATTTGTGCAAAATGGTTTTATAATGTAGATAAATACAAGATAGATAAGTATAGCATTCTACGTGGTCAAAACTAAATGAATGAAATTTCAAAATCTAAATTAATCTTCTCTTAAGTTCAGTATTAGGAGGGAGGGAATAAAGAAAACATGACTTGAAAATCAACAACATGTGTAATATTTTCTTCTTAAATTTGTATTAAAGCAAAATAACATCAAAGATACCATTTTAGAATGTTTAAAATACTTGTGAAAGAATGAAAATTATTCTATAAATGACTTCTGCTTGCACATATAAAAGTTATTTTATTTTGACAACAATTTGGCACACCTCAATAGCTTTTTATGAAAATGCTGCAAGCTCAAATCTACCCCCCCCAAAAAAAAGTTTACTTCTTTGTTGTTTTTAATTAGTTCCCAATAATTTTCTTTCCTAGACAGTTAGATGAAATGATCGCAAAAGAGACTGAGACTGTGAATTTTTTATAGACCAGGAAGTTTTTCTGTTCCTGACCACTGACTACAATCCCCAGTGAAATACAAGAATTTATCAAGGCATTTTTTCCTCATAAAATGCAAAGGGATGCATTATCATAAAACTCTACCTACTATATAAAAATATAATTTAGTCTCACTAAGGAATCCTACACAGGCTCATAAAACAAAAATTCAAGTGTGACACATAGAATTACTTGGATGACTCATAAAATAAGTCTTAAAAGTGTCCAGAGCATCTTCTAAGATTTAATGGAAAGGTGGGATTTAAATTGGAATCACAGAAGAGGTTGGGGTGGTCTTCCGAGTAGATTAGAAAAGTATGAGTCAATATTGAAACACACAAAACATTAGTCAGCAAGATGCTCTGATACTCTCCAATCTATCCCTTCCTTCTTTCATTCATCTAAAAACCACACATGTTAAACTCTTATTTGGGGCAACTATGAGTCAAATATTATGTTACGTTCTAACGATTAACTAGGAAGAATCTCTGTCCAGAGACTGGGTCGGGAGGAGGAGGGTAGGGGTGAATAGGTTAAGCATTGAGGATTTTCAGGGCAGTAAAACTATTCTATTTAATAATATAATGGTGGATATATATCATTACATATTTGTCCAACTCAAAGGATGTACAAACCAAATATGAACCTATGTAAACCATAAACTTTGGGTGATAATGATGTGTCTAGTAGGTTCATCAATTAAAACAATTATCATTTTGGTGCAGAATGTTGATAGTAATGGAGGCGTTGTATATGGGAATACATGAACTTTGTAATTTCTGCTCAATTTTGCTGTGAACCTAAAAAGTTCTAAAAATGAAATCTATGAACTTTTTTTTTTTTTCTTTTTTTTTTTTTGAGACAGAGTCTTGCTCTGTCGCCAGGCACCAGGCTGGAATGCAGTGGTGGAATCTCGGCTCACTGCAACCTCCGCCTTCTGGGTTCAAGCAATTCTCCTGCCTCAGCCTCCCAAATAGCTGGGACTACAGGCACACGCCACCACGCCCAGCTAATTTTTGTATTTTTAGTAGAGACGGGGTTTTACCATGTTGGCCAGGATGGTCTTGATCTCTTGACCTCATGATCCACCCACCTCAGCCTCCCAAAGTGCTGGGATTACAGGTGTGAGCCACTGCACCTGGCCTTTATGAATTTTTTTTAAAACAATCCCTGCCCTTGAGAAGTATACTGTTGTTGGTGTTTTTTTTTTTCTTCTTCTTCTTCTTCTTCTTCTCTTTTCTTTTTGAGACAGGGTCTCTTTACCATCACCCAGGCTGCAGTACAGTGGCATGAACGAAGCTCACTGCAGCCTCAACTTCCCAGACTCAGGTGACCCTCCCATCTGTCTCCTGAGTAGCTAGGACTACTGATGCACACCACCACATCTGGCTAATTTTTTGTATTTTTATTAAAAATGGGGTTTTGCCATGTTGCCCAAACTGGTCTTGAACTCCTGAGCTCTAGTGATCCACCCACCTCAACCTCCTAGAGTTCTGGGATTACAGGCATGAACCACTGCACCCAGCCCAGAAGTATACTCTTAAATTAGGCATCAGGCATGTAAACAAATTACAAAGCAATATAACTTGAGAATTGATAACAGATAAAGGAAGCATGATTTTTGAAAAAACAGAGTTGGGTAGGGGAGCAATTAGACTGGTTTGGACAGAAGACAGCCGTGAAAGACTTCAGTTTTCAGGCAAGAAAGCTGAGAGAAAAGATAAGAAATTAGGGCATAAAGGTAGGAAGAGCATAGTTGAAGCTGTTATTTTATGTTACAAAGAAACTAGAGAGAAGTTTGGATGAGCAAAATGAAGTTTTATTAGAATATAAGTTACTTAATTTTGTAGGCAATGAGAAATATTAAAGACTGAGCAGGAAGTGACTAATAATAATAATAATAGATAACTTATTGAATATTTATTATGTGAAGACAGTTTGCTAAATTTTTACTTATTGAATCTCATTTAATACCCCAATTATCCTATGAAATAGGTTCTATTACCACCACCCCTATTTTATGGAGAAACTCATCTCAAAGTTATATTGCAAGTTACTGGCAAAAAATGATTCAAATTTCAGATTGATGCCATGTTGCCCTTCTGCTGGTTAGCATGTCATAATAGGTATGCAAAATATATGCATAGGTATCATTGGGTTCACAGGAACAGAGCCTGAAGAAGATTGGCATAGCTAAGGTAGAAGCAGACTCTACTTCAAAATAGTGTTGAATCAACTTCCAGAAACTTAAAAAGTAGAACATAGGCACTATAAAAAATAAATAATAAAAACAAAAATGTCAACCATAAAGACATCTTTGGGTATGTTTGTAAGTACTATATAGCATAGTATTTAATATTTGAAAGCAGGAAGATATGTTAAGACTAGAGATCCACACTAGAAGTCACGGTATTAGCATTTTTGAGTTGATGATAAGTAATCAGATTCTGGACATGTGTTGAAATGTTCAGAATTATTGAAATAGACAAAAACTTTTTTTTAATGGACCCTGAAAAGACAAAGCAATCTTGAACAAAAAGAATAAAACTGGATACATTACACTACCTGACTTCAAAATATACTACAAAGCTATAATAATCAAAACAGCTTGATGCTGGCACAGAAACAGACACATTGACCAATGGAAAATAACAGAAATTCCAGAAATAAATACATATATTTATGGTTAATTTCTTTCAAAGGTGCCAATAACACACAATGTGGAAAGGACAGTCTCTTCAATAAATGGCATTGGGACACTGGATATTCATATGCAGAAGAGTAAAAGTAGACCTTCATCTCACACTATATACAAAAACTAATTCAAAATGGATTACAGCTGGGTGCGATGGTACATGCCTGTACTTCCAGTTACTTGGAAAACTGAAGCAGGAAGTTTGCTTGAGCTATGTCAAGTCTGCTATCAAACCATTTTCTTAATTTTAGAAGACTTTTCAGTTCTAAAATTTCTATTTGGTTCTTACTTAAGTATATGATGCCACTAGTTTGTATTTTTCAGTTCCTAAAAACATTTGCAAGCTTACTTTTATGTTAAAATGGCAAGTACAGCTGGTTTTGTTTTTTTTAATCTGACCATTTCAATATCTGAAGTCTTAATAGGTCTGTTTCTGGATTTGTGGTTCTGACTCATGCAATCCTGTTCCACTGTTTGTTTCATCATCAGTTCTGTGTTGCTTATTATCCTACTTGTTACAAGATATACATTTAAATATAACTCTTTGTCCTTTAATAAATGTTAATTTTTAAAAACATCAAAACTTGCATCTTAATACTAGATGTTGAAGTCTGTGAACAATTTGGCTGTGTAACACTAGATAATTTAATCTTTCTGGATTTCAGTTTTCTTAGCTGTAAAAATGCAAATGATTAATTATCATCTTCTATAATGTGTGCAGATAAAATAAGAGAAAGATAACTTGCATGTTATCAGGCACATAGTAGGGGTTTTCAAAATATGTTTCTTTTCCAATTATCAAAGCAAATACTATCAGAATTAAAATAAAATATGGAAAATCAAAGAAACCCCAGAGGGAAAGCAAGAAAATAAATAGTAATGCTTTGTAGACAACACACCCAGAGTACTTGCGTGAGATTTGAGACCAGTATCTTTTAGCTATTAACACAAATTGGTAGAGACAGAATTTAGTTCCAGAAATAGGAAATGATCCTTTGAGGACCTGTATTGGTCAAAGTTATCCAGAGAAATAGGATCAATAAGATATATCTCTCTATATCTATCTTTCTAGCTATCTAGAAAGAGATTTACTATAAGGAATTGGCTCATGTGATTAATGGAGACTAAGAAGTCCAAAGATCTGCACTTGGTAAGCTGGAGATTCAGGAGAACCCATCTGTAGTTCTACTGTAAATCCAATGGCCTGAGAACCAAGAAAACTGATGGTGCAAATTCTAATCCAAATGTTGGCAGACTCGAGGTGAAGAGCTAACATTTCAGTCCAAGTCCAAAGGCCAGAAAAAAAAAAATGTTCCAGCTCAAGAGGTCAGGCAGGAGAAATTTCCCTTTATTTGGCTTTTTTGTTCAATTCAGTCTTCAATTTACTGAATAAGGCCAACAACAGTAGGGTAGATGATTTGCTTTACTCAGTCTGCCATTCAAATATTAATCTCATCTAAAAACACCATCACAGATACATACCAAATAATGTTTAGCCAAATGTGTGGGCATCTCATGGACTAGTTAAGTTGAACTTATAAAATTAACCACAACAGGAATGATCCATTGCAAGGGGGTCATCTTGTTAACTGCTGTTGCATTAAAGCCAGAAGAAAATTCTGGGAACTCCCTGCAGACTGTAAGCTAAATGCTTCTTGAATGTTTTTTCTAAGTATTTTAATGCACAGTATAAGACAGTGGATAATCAAGTACTAAATTATTTAGAGAAGACTATCTCCATCTTCTGAATCCATGAGCTATACTATTACACTGATAATTTTATTTTATACTACCTTGCATTGCTCATTAACTCTTCCAGACTAGGTTATATTTTTTATGAAGTCATATTCTCTTTCCATAGCTCTTAGCTTAATGCAATCCTTTTAAAGTAATAAATGAAATAAAGTAGACAAAGTAAAACCTGTGTCAGTGGCAACCAATACAAATGTACTTAATATGAAGAAAGGTAGTCTGGCTTTTATAATAATTCCATGATCCCTTCAGGGAAAATCCAAATGAGAAGCATATTCTAGAAGGTATATAATAGTTTTAATAAGCTGGCTTCTTCCCAAAATACCCTTGATAATATAATTTACAAAAAAAAAATACCAATTATCCAGGAGACTTGGTAAAATGGAAGCCTGTGACCAAGACCAGTTTTACATGCTCAACCTACATTTCACATATGCAGTTACAAAATATTGCTGATAAAAAGGAAATGAGGCACATAAAACTGCTTAGAGAAAACTGCAAAGTAAACTTGCAATTTCAGATTGAGATAAAAGACCTGCATACCAGATTATTCACTATGAATGTCAATTTTTTTTCTATAACAACAACCTTAGAAAAAACACTTTTAGTTTATTAAGCTTTTAGAAGAAAAATATTCTACAAATATGAAATAACTCATGTGCAATATTACAGTCTAGTATTTTAACATCATTTCCCAGCATGTATCAAACACTTAGGATATCAGGGACCATGATAGATGCTATTCAGCTGAAGAATAGGACTGAGATTACTTCTGGATGGGAACTCAGGAAAGGTGTCACGAAAGAAGCAGGAATTATGAAGGTTTCTGACAGATTAGTAAAATTCAGGCATGAAGAAATGGCTGGTAAGGGCATTCCAAGAGCTGGAAGTAGGTTGAGCAAATGGTAGAGTGATGGGAAAGAAGCACATTTGTGGAATGAAGAATGGTTCAGTTTGAATAAAATATAATATTCATGGAGGAAATGCTAAGAAATGGAGGAGTCATGTACAAAGACTTTGGGCTTTCAAATCAGAACATCCTAAGCTGAAATTCTGTTGTATTTAACTGCAGTTTCCTCATTTGTAAAAAAGGGCCTTTCACATAGTGTTATAAATGAGGCATATATAGATATGTGTGTGTGTGTGTGTGTGTGTGTGTTTAATACATTGCCTGACACATAGTAAGTGCTCAATAAAATTATCTATCACTATTATTATGAGATGTATGAATATAATCATAATAGCAAATATAACTAGATAGGTGGCTTGATGCCTTATCATGGAAAATCCTAAGTATATCACTTGTATCACTAAGTAATCATCAAATGTAAGTATTTAATAAATCCTAATCTAACAATTCATAAAGTACAATTTTTATTTTTTGGTGTTAAGTCAGTGGTTGATAAAATTTTTCTGTAAAGGGCCAGATGGTAAATATTGTAAGCTCTGTAAGGCTACATGATCTTTGTGGTAACTATTGTACTCTCCTTGGGTAGCAAGAAAGTGGCTACAGAAAATATATAAGCAAATGGGTGTGTCTGTATTCCAAGAAAATTTTATTTGCAAAAACAAGCAGTGGACAAGGTTAAGTTTGTTGGCCATAATTTGCAGATCCCTGTCTTAAGTACTTCCTATGGAAATGTTTTTCCTCTTATGGAGAGACCTAGAAGAATGTTTTATTATACATTTTCATTTCCATATTCATATTGCATATTCCATATTCATATATGAGCATTCTCACTGTGTAATTAAAAACTAAGGTTTTCAGTATGAAGGTAGAAATTTATCATTTGTACAAAAAATGGCATTATATCTAACACCAGGGCAGGCCTTTGTACATAGCAAGTGTTCAAAATATTCATATTTTAATAGATAAATAAATAAGGCCAACAAAATCTTTAATTTTAAAGTATCTTTGTTTTACTGATCGTACATGACTACCACTTCTGGGAGAGACAGTACAAAAATCATAAGTAAAATAGCCCAAGTATCCTGTTTCATTATTTTCAGTGAGAAAGTGCTCACTATGGGCCAATTGAGGAAGTTAATATTTAACGGCAATTTAAGATAAATATTTATATTCCAAATAGTTAACACATTTTACTTTCCCTTAGTTAAGGTTTGTTAAAAATTAACAATTCTGTTGAATATATGGAGCTTGAACTTCCATTACTATAAAAAAAATAGTGTTAAATATTCAAGTCTTAATCAGCTGGCAACTTTACCAGATGAGATACATGTGGTAGACAGCCTCTACGATGGGCCCAATTCAGCCCCATCTCATGGTATTCACGCTTTTGTGAAATTTTCTCCCCTAGAGTGTGAGTTGAACTTGTTGAATTGCTTCTAATAAAGAAGAGATGAGATATACTTCTGAGAATAGGTTATAAAAAAGACTGTGGCTTCTGAGTTGTGTGTGTCCTCTTTCTCAGATCTCTTGCGCTGAGGAAAGCAAATAACCACACTGTGAAGAACCTTATGCAAAGGCCTATGTGTATGGTAAGGAGCTGAGGCCCTCAGTTCAACAGCCTACCAGAAACCGAACCTTGTTAACAACCACATGAGTTAGCTTGGAAGCAAATCCTTCAGCCCCAGTCAGCTTGGAAGCAAATCCTTCAGCCCCAGTCAAACCTTGAAAAGACTGCAGTTCCAACCAGCAGCTTGCCTACAACCTCATGGGAAAGTCTGAGTCAGAGGCATCCCACTAAGTGCCTCCTAGATTCCTGACCCTGTGAGATAATTAATTGGTTGTTTTCAGCCACAAGTAGCAATAGATAACTAATATAGTAAGTGTTTGGTTAACATTTAAAACATGGCCAACATGTCTGTGCTACAATGGTGCCTCGACTTTCAGCCTTGTTTTGAAGGAACTGATTACTTAATGGAAAACATAGAAGGGCAAATATAATTACAAAATCACATTGTTTATGCTACAAATGAAGCAACATGGAAACACAAAAGAATGAGCCACTAACCAAATGAAGGGGCCAGAGCAGAAAGTTAGGTTATGGACAGAAAGAGAAAGTAAAGGAAAAAAAAATGTAAGAATAGCCTTGGGAAATGAGTGCCCTCAAGAATTCAAAGACAGAGAAGCATTACAAGCAAAGCAAACAGAATATGCAACAGGGCCGAAGCATGAACGAGCATTATGCCTTTGGGAAACTATAAATAGTTCGGCTTGGCTGAAGCACAGGATATGTGTGGAAAAGTGAATGGAGATGATGTTGGCAAGATAAAGTATTCAGATGAAAGATGAAAAGGTGTATAAAAAGAAAACAAAATTGCTTTTGTAAAAGATTAAATTTTTCTATTTTGGGAAAAAAGTCAGCCACATTGCAGTTCTAAAATTACTTTCCTTCAGGCTATGATCAAATGCTACTTTCCTCTATAAAAAGAACAGACCACAAGGCTATAGTCACTTTAAAATTCTCTACATGCAAGAGGCCACATCTGTGTGTTAAAGAGTAGAATGATTGACTAGCAGTTTCAAGCCGATAAGATCTTTGGTCTTATCTACACCAGAGAAGTTCTACCGAAGAGTCAACAACTCTAAGAGTGAGAGGACATCGAAAAGTCCCAAGATCTCAATTCAATCATAAAAAGCAGTGCAATGAACAGATGGTTAGGAGAGTGTGCTCTCTCCCTGCTTTCTCTTACTTTTGTTTCCTCTCCTTTCTCAACCCATGGCAGGGAGATGGTCGTTTAGCATAATAGTTCATTAGAGGTATACTGTAATTGGTGAGCAGTATTATTCGGAGGAATGTTTGCTTGGCTTATGAATTCTCTACTCTGAAGAATCTCAAGTGTTTAGGAAGAATGCGGGAGTCTTGTGGAATTTTACCTTACAGCTCCCAGGATGATGCCAAGAATGACAATTCCCTGGCCTTGGCTAGCAAGACTGAACTAGAATCCTGGAGAACTGCACAGTTAAGGAAATAAAAGAGAAAGGGAGGCCAGAGGAGCTGGGTTCCCTCCCAATGCTTACTTTTATGGACTAAATGTTAAGCAATGAAGAAAGTAAAAAATCAAAGAAAGAAAATATTTTGCATCACATTGGTAATCTTCAATTCTTATTTCGGCTCTTCAGGCTCTTCTAGTTTTGAGTACCATTTTAGGTTCTAAGCTTTCTTTTTTGTCTTAACAACCAATTCTTTTCTCTGATTTTACTCTTAGTGGTCCCTGTATTCACCTTCTGTGTCTTTCTGTTCATTCCAAAATTATGTAAACACCCAATTTGACCAAGACACACCCCATCACTAGCCTGCCAGGTAAGAACCCCTACTAAATAGCCACTTATTCTCTATGAAAGGAAGTAAGAAAATGAACCTGCTGAGAGTAAAGTGGGAAAACGGTGGATAGAAGGCAGGACTGACTTGCAGCTCCCACTCAGATGGAAAGAGAAGCATGTGGAGACCCACATCATGAACTTTTGCTCCAAGAACTACCAGAGGAACATACAAGGAAAGCTGAGAGAATCCACAGACCCTTTGAAGGAGTAAATTGTCACTGCAGGCTCTGTGGGACAGCCAAGAAACTGTGCCTTACTTTTTCAGCTGGGAGGCTTGTGGCCTGAGGCAAGTTCTTAGCTCTGCTCATGGGCTGCCTGGAAATAAACTTGGTGCTGTTGGGGGAGCACAGTTGGAGTAGTCCAAAACTGGCCTTCTGGGCTGTGAACTATGTGGGAGTTGGGTGAGGTCTGTGGCTGCTGGTTTTTCCCCACTTTCCTAAGGACCTGTGTGACTCAGCAGAGGCAGCCATAATCCCCCTGGGATATTAGTCCTTCAGCCTGGGAACCACCCTCCACCCCCAACAGCAGCCACAGCAAGCCCCACCCAAGGAGAGTCTGAGCTCAGACATGCCCCACTTGATTATCATTATCTACTCGCCTTGGTATCTGAAGACAAAGGACATATGAAAACTCTGTCCCTACCCACTGCCTGATCCTCCATATACTACTGCAGCTGATGTGCTATAGAAAGCGCCACCTGCTCGAGGACAACCAACACAAAACCAGTGCACTTAACAAAAATACAACCCAGGACCCTCACAGAATCCACTTCACTCTCATGCTACCTCCGCCAGGGCAGGTGCTGGTATGGTATCCATAGCTGAGAGACCTGAAGATGGATCACATCACAGGACTCTTTGCAAACACTCCCAGTAATAGCCTGGAGTCCAGTAGCTCCACTGGGAGGCTAGATCCAGAAGAAAAATAACAATCACTTCAGTTCAGCTCTCAGGAAGCCCATCCCTAGGAGAAAAGGGAGAGCACCACATCAAGAGAGAACCCCATGAGACAAAGAATCTTTACAGCAGCCCTTGAGTCTCAGATATTCCCTCTGATATAGTCCACCCAAATGAGAAGGAACCAGAAAAAACAATTCTGGTAATATGACAAAACAAGGTTCTTTAACATCCCCCCAAAAACACACTGGCTTACCATCAATGGGCCAAGATCAAGATGAAACCTCTGAATTGCCAGAAAAAGAATACTGAAGGTTGACTATTGAGCCAGTCAAGGAGGTATCAAAGGAAGGTGAAGTCCAACTTAAAGAAATAAATTTTTAAAAAAGATACAGAATATAAATGGAAAAATCTCCAGTGAAATAGATAGCATTTAAAAAAAAATCACAACTTCTGGAAATGAAGGACACTCTTAGAGAATTATAAAATGCACTGGAAAGTCTCAGCAACAGAATCAAACAAGTAGAAGAAAAAACTTCAGAGCTCAAAGTCAAGGCTTTCGAATTAATCCAGTCTGACAAAGACAAAGAAAAAAGAATTTAAAAAAACGAAGAAGGCCTCCAAGAAATTTAGGATTATGTTAAATGACCAAATCTAAAAATAATTAGTGTTCCCAAGAAGGAATTCTAAAAGTTTGGAAAAACATGTTTGAGGGAATAATAGAGAAAAACTTCCTCAGTCTTGCTAGAGATCTAGACATCCAAATACAAGGAGATCAAAAAAAAAACCTGGGAAATTCATCACACACAAAAAATCATCTCCTAGGCACCTGATAGTCATCAGGTTATCTAAAGTCAAGATGAAGGAAAGAATCTTAAGAGCTGTGAGGCAAAAACATCAGGTTTCCTAAGGTAACCTATAAAGGAAAACCTATCAAATTAATAGAAGATTTCTCAGCAGAAACCCTACAAGCTAGAAAAGATTCAGGTTCTATCTTTAGCCTCCTTAAACAAAACAATTATCAGCCAAGAATTTTGTGTCCAGTGAAACTAAGCTTCATAAATAAAAGACAGTCTTTTTCCGACAAACAAATGCTGAAAGAATTTGTCACTACCAAGCTATCACTACAAGAATGGCTAAAAGGAGCTCTAAATCTTTTTTTTTTTAAAGTTCGAAATTGTGAAGCAAATCCTCAAAATATACCAAAATAGAATCTCCCTAAGGCATAAATCTCACAGGACCTATAAAACAACAGTATAACAAAAATCCAAGGTATTCAGGCAACAAATAGCACTGAGAAACAGAATAGTTCTTCACATCCTAATACTAACATTGAATGTAAATGGCCTAAATGCTTCACTTAAAAGATACAGAATGGTAAAATGGATGAGAATTCACCAACGTCATTTCTGCTATCTTCAAGAGACTCACCTGGTACATAGGACTCACATAAACTCAAGGTTAAAAGGTGGAAAAAGATACTCCATGCACATAGACACCAAAAGCAAGCAGGAGTAGCTGTTCTTATATTAGACAAAACAAACTTTAAAGCAACAGCAGTTTAAAAAGACAAAAAGACACATTATATAATGATAAAACAACTAGTCCAATAGAAAAACATCACAATCCTAAATATATATGCACCTAATACTGGAGATCCCAAATTTATAAAATAATTACTACTAGGCCTAAGAAATGAGATGGACAGCAACACAATAATAGTTAGGGACTTCAATATTCCACTGAAAGCAGACAGGTCCTCAAGACAAAAGTCAACAAAGAAACAATGGACTTAAACTATACTAGAACAAATGAGCTAAACAGATATTTAGAGAACATTCTACCCAACAACTGCAGAATATACATTCTACTCATCAGCACAGAGGGCATTCTTGAAAACAGATCATATGCTAGGCCATAAAACAAGTCTCAACAAATTTAAGAAACTCAAAATTGTAGCAAATATTCTCTCAGACTACAGTGGAATAAAATTGAAACTCAACTCCAGAAGAAACCCTGAAAAACATACAAATACATGGAAATTAAATAACCTGCTCCTGAATGATCATTGTGTCAATAATGAAATCAAGATGAAAATTAAAAAATTATTTAAACTGAATGCTAATAGTGACACAACCTATCAAAACCTGTGGGATACAGCAAAGGTGGTGCTAAGAGAAAAGTTCATAGTATAAAATGTGTACATCAAAATGTCTGAGAGGACAAATAGACAATCTAAGGTTACATCTCAAGGAGCTAGAGAAACAAAATCAAACCAAATCCAAACCCAGAAGATGAAAAGAAATAACCAAGATCAGAGCAGAATTAAATTAAATTGAAACAAAAAATATATAAAAGATAAACCAAAAGCTGGTTCTTTTAAAAGATAAATAAAATTGGAGCCTGGCACAGTGGCTCACGCCTGTAATCCCAGCACTTTGGAAGGCTGAGGCAGGTGGATCACGAGGTCAAGAGATCAAGACCATCCTGGTCAACATGGTGAAACCCCGTCTCTACTAAAAATACAAAAAATTAGCTGGGCATGGTGGCACGTGCCTGTAATCCCAGATACTCAGGAGGCTGAGGCAGGAGAATTGCCTGAACCCAGGAGGCAGAGGTTGCGGTGAGCCGAGATCACGCCATTGTATTCCAGCCTGGGTAACAAGAGCGAAACTCTGACTCAAAAATAAATAAATAAATAAATAAATAAATAAATAAATAAATAAAATTGATAGACCATTAGTGAGATTAACCAAGTAAAGAAGAGAGAAGATCCAAATAAGTGCAATTAGAAATGAAACAGAAGATATTACAACCAATGCCACAGAAATAGAAAAGATCATTAAAGGCTACTATGAACACTTTTGTGCATAAACCAGAAAACCTATAAGAGATGGATAAATTCCCGGAAACATATAACCCTACTAGATTAAACCAGGAAGAAACAGAAACTCTGAACAAATCAATAACAAGCAGCAAGACTGAAATGGTAATTAAAAAGTTACCAAGAAAAAAAAGGGCCAGGACCAGATAGATACACAGCTAAGTTCTATCAGACATTTAAAGAAGAATTGGTACCAATCCTCTTGATATCTATTCCAAAAGACAGAGAAAAGGAGAATCCCCCCTAAATTATTCTATGAAGCCAGAATCACCATAATACCAAACCAGGAAAGGACATAAAAAAAAGAAAACTATAGATCAATATCCCTGATTAACATAGATACAAAAATCCTAAACAAAATACTACCTAACTGAATCCAACAGCATATCAAAAAGATAATCCACCATAATCAAGTTGGTTTCATACAGGGAATGCAGGATGGTTTAACATTCACAAGTCAATAAATGTGATACACCACAAAAACAGAATTAAAATTAAAAATTACATGATTATCTGAATAGATGCAGAAAAAGCATTTAACAAAAGCCAGCATCCCTTTATTATTAAAACCCTAGGCAAAATTAGCATATAAGGGTCATTCCTTAATGTAATAAAAGCATCTATGACAAATCCACAGCCAACATTATATTGAATAAGGAAAAATTGAAAGTGTTCCCCCTGAGAACTGGAACAAGACAAGGATGCTGACTTTCACCACTTCTATTCAACATAGTCCTGGAAGTCCTAGCGAGAGAAACCAGACAAGAGAAAGAAATAAAGGCCATCCAAATCAGCAAAGAAGAAGTCAAACTGTTGCTGTTTGCTGATGACATGATAACATACCTAGAAAACCCTAAAGACTCATCCAAAAAGTTCCTAGAACTGGTAAATGAATTTAGCAAAGTTTCAAAATTAATTTAGCAAAGATACAAAATTAATGTATGCAAATCAGTACCCCTGCTATACATCAGCAGTTTCCAAGTTGAGAATCAAATCAAGAACTCAACCCCTTTTACGATAGCCACAAAAAACAAAACAAACTTAGGAATATATTCAACCAAGGAGGTGAAAGACCTCTACAAGGAAAACTACAAAACAGTGCTGAAAGAAATCATAGATGACACAAACAAATGGAAACACATCCCATTCTCATGAGTGGGCATTATTAATATTGTGAAAAGTGAACATATTGCCAAAAGCAATCTACAGATTAAGTGCAATTCCTATCAAAATACCACCATTATTCTTCACAGAACTAGAAAAAAAAAATCTAAAATTCATATGGACCCCAAAAGGAACCTGCATAACCAAAGCAAGACTAAGCAAAAAGAACAAATCTGGAGGCATTACATTACCCAACTTCAAACTATACTATAAGGCCACAGTCACCAAAACAACATGGTAATGGTATAAAAACATATGGACCAATGGAACTGAATAGAGAATCCAGAACCCAGAAATAAAGCCAAATATTTCCCATCAACAAATCTCTGACAAAGCAAACAAAAATATAAAGTGGGTAAAGGACATCCTATTTTACAAGTGGTGCTGGGATAACTGGCAAGCCACATGGAGAAGAAGGAAACTGGATCCTAATCTTTCACCTTGTACAAAAGCAACTCAAGATGGATCAAAGACTTAATTATAAGACCTGATAAACCATAACAATTTCAGAAGATAACATTGGAAAACCCTTTCTAGACATTGGCTTAGGCAACATCCCAAAAACAAATGCAACAAAAACAAAGATAAATAGACAGGACTTAATTAAACTAAAAAGCTTCTGCACAGCAAAATAAATAATCAGCAGAGTAAATAGACAACCCACACAGTGGGAGAAAACTGACATCCAACAAAATATACAAGGAACTCAAACATATCAGAAAAAAAAAAAAAAAAAAAAAAACAGTCTCATCAAAAAGTGAGTTAGGGACACCAATAGATAATTCTTAAAAGAAGATATACAAATGGCCAACAAACATATGAAAAAATGCTCAACATCACTAATGATCAGAGAAATACATATGAAAACCACAGTGAGATACCACCTTATTCCTGCAAGAATGTCCATAATCAAAAAATTTAAAAAATATATATATGCTAACGTGGATGTGGTGAAAAGAGAACACTTCTACCTTGTTGGTGGTAATATAAACTAATACAACCGCTGTGGAAAACAGTGTGGATATTCCTCAAAGAAGTAAAAGTAGATCTACCATTTGATCTAACAATCCTCCTGGTTACCTACCCAGAGGAAAGAAGTCATTATATAACAAAAAGATACTTGCACAACCTTGTTTATAGCAGCACAATTTGCAATAGCAAAAATATGGAACCAGCCCAAATGCCCATCAATCGAGTGGATAAAGAAAATGTGGTGTGTGTGTGTGTGTGTGTGTGTGTGTGTGTGTGTGCGTGTATATACATATATATATTCCGAATATATATATGTATACACACGCACACACACACACACACACACACACACATCCATAAAAAGGAACAAAATAATAAAGGAACAGAATAATAGCATTTGCAGCAACTGGAAGGAATTGGTGATCATTATTCTAAGTGAAATAACTCAGGAATGGAAAACCAAACATTCTATGTTCTCACTCATAAGTGGGAGCTAAGCTATGAGAACCCAAAGGCATAAGAACTGTACAATGAACTTTGGGATCTGGGGAGAAACAGTAGAAAGGGGGTGAGGGATAAAAGTCTATACATTGGGTACAGTGTACACTGTTCAGGTGATGGGTACACCAAAATCTCAGAAATCACCACTAAAGAACTTACTCATGTGACCAAATATCAACTGTTTTCTTAAAATCTATTGGAATAATAATTTTAAAAAAATAAAATGAAGTTACTAAATCCCCAAATAAAATATCACAGTAGTTGGAGGTGAAATGACATTCATTCTTCCATGTTGTAAATTCCAGTAGTATTCCTTCACACTCATATATAAATGAGTGTAATCTCATCAGACAATGCTATAGTCTGTACTTCTTCATAGCTATCGTTTATGAACTTCTTTTTACTCTTTTAGTTATCAGAGAATTAGCATGTGTCTCCCAATCTTGCTTTCCACCCCAAGCCTACCATCATTTTGGAAACTGTCAGTTTTCTTGTACATTTTCAATCAATCCCTTGAGCCCAAGAGTGTTTTGAGTTCTACTCGTAATCTTTGCCTTAACTCTATTCAGATTCCTATGTTTAAGGCTAACCCATGTATTTCATTACGAACAGCAACTACTTCATATAGCTAGACATTTAATCTCTAATAACTCATTCCATGGATACAATGTCTAATCACTTCCCCTCTCTTTTCCACACTACATCTATCATTTAATCCCATTGATACCTCTAATCCTTTTATCCATCTAGTTTCATCCAACCATCAACCCCTTTCCATCTTCACATTTACTTATTTAGTTTAGACACAATGGCCCATCATTTAACAACTCTCTTGCCAATAACTACATTCACTCTTGATATTTTACCACATACACTGAGCAAAATTCTATTCCTATTTGCAGTTGACACTTTAATGTACCACCCAGATTCAACTTCAGATATAAAATATTTATTCTTCTAGCTGGATGAAGTGTTGCTGGCAGACAGTCTTCAGCTGTCAGCTTTCTTTTGGAATTGCCTCAGCTGAAGAGAACTGACTGACTGACCCAAGGCCATGCCCCCTTCCACGTGTAGGCTGCTTTCAATGTCAGGTCAACACAAGTGTATAATATTCCTGTTCTATCACCAACTTGGAATGACTCTGAAGACTCACCCCAGTTTCAGAATTCCCTGGGAAGCCTTTGGATGGCTATAATAAGATTTCACAGCCCGACCTCTCCAGCTGCCTTTCTGGCTTTCCTTTAACAGGTGTTGCCTCCAAAAGCACTCAATAAATCTCCTGTATGCTAACCTACATCTCAAAGTCAGCTTTCTGGTGAATTCATCCTGGATTGAACTCAATTGTTCTCACTAGCTCCTTTTGCATCTTTTTAACCAATTAGATACTAACGACTGAGAGAGAAGAATCATACAATTGCTAGAAATTAATGTTAACAAATGATTTGATAGTTTCTGATATTGTTTTGTTACTTGCCTCCTCCAAATCTCATGTTGAAATGTGTTCCCCGCTGTAGAAGATGGGCCTACTGGGAGGTGTTTGCATCATGGGGGTGGATCCCTCATGAATGGCTTGGTGCCCTCCCTATGGTAATGAGTTACCATGAGATCTGGTTGTTAAAAAGAGTCTAAGACCCACCTCTTCTCACTTGCTCATTCTCTTATCATGTGACATGCCTTCTCCCCCGTTACCTTCCACCATGAGTAAAGGTTCTTGAGGCTTCATCAGAAGATGAGCAGATGCTCATGTCATGCTTGAACATTCTGCAGAATTGTAAGCCAAACAAATCTCCTTTTTTAATAAATTACCCAGTCTCAGGTATACCTTTATAGCAACACAAAATGGAATAACACATGTTCTTACAAATAATTCACATGGTGAAAAAAATACTCTAATAGAAAACTGGACTAAAAACTATCAACAGGCACTTCACAAGAGAAAAGTACAAATAAATGTATAAGGCTTTTGCCTCAGCTTCTGCTCAAGTCTTTGTATAGGAATGCATGGATGATGCCATAGTCTTCTGGTTTTGTTTTAATTAATGTGAAGACAAGATTTTCACAAGATTAAACATTCAAACAGCATAATATAGTATACAATGATAAATGGGCCTGATTCTTTCCTAAGGTCCCACATTCAATTCCTACTTTGTTATTTGCTCTTTCAGGAATTCATATGGAAAGATAGGAAAATCATGTGCATTTCTCTGCTTGTATGTGTATTATATATGTGCCATTTTCTTATACAAATCAAAGCATATGTACCTGATAAGTTTGCAGTTATCAGTGAAAACTGGATAACAGTCTTATCTAAGCTCTATTTAATCCCTACTTTCTTTCTATCTATCTAATTTAGGTGAGAAACCTGGATTTTATGTTTCCTCATTAATCAAGTATTTGAGCAACAATTAACATAAACTGCCCATTAACTAGCTTAAACAGCGAGAACACTAGTTATCCTACATAATAGAAAGTCTAGAAACAAGATGGCTCCCAGTGTCAAATGTCAGGGTTCTCACTCCTATTCTAAATGGCTCTCTCAGCTCTACTCTATTCCACATGATACTGGACCTCCCCAAGACCTAGATGGCTGCAGCAACTCCTAGCAGTATATCAGACATAATAATATCAAGATGAAATAGAGGGTCATCTCTTCCTTGCATGTTTTTGAGAGCCTTCTTATTCAGGTTTGTATCAAATGTCCATGTCTAACCTAATCACTAAAAAGAGTTGGCTTAGACTAATGAGAACCTTCTCTCTGGGAGGTGGAGTGCTGTGTCAGTCCGTTTGTATTGCTATAAAGAAATACTTGAGATTGGTAATTTATAAATAAAAGAGGCTTATTTGGCTTATGGTTCTGCAGGCTCCACATGAAGCACAGTGCCAACATCTGCTTCTGGTGAGGGTCTCAGAAATCATGGTGAAAAGCAAAGGGTATGTCACATGGCAAGACAGGAAGCAAGAGAGACAGGAGAAAATTCCTGGCTCTTTTAAACAACTAGATCTCATGTGAACTCATAGAGTAAGAACTCACTCATTACTTAGAGCAGCCATCTCCAAACTTTTTACACACGGGGCCTGTTCACTGTCCCTCAGACCGTTGGAGGGCTGCCACATACTGTGCTCCTCTCACTGACCACCAATGAAAGAGATGCCCCTTCCTGAAGTGCGGCGGGGGGCTGGATAAATGGCCTCAGGGGGCCGCATGCGGCCTACGGGCCGTAGTTTGGGGACGCCTTACTTAGAGACAGCACCCAGCCATTTATGAGGCATCTGCCCCCATGACTCAAACACCTCTCACCAGGCCTCACTTCCAACATTGGGGATCCCATTTCAACAGGAGATATGGAGGGGCCAAGAATCCTAACTATATCAAGTGCTATGGTCTGATGAATTTTTGTGTCCCTACAAAATGTATAGGTTGAAATCATTTCCCCTAATGTGATAGTATAAGGAAGTGAGGTCTTCAGGAGGTAATTAGGTCATGAGAGAGAGTTTACTGCCATGAATGGGATTAGCACCTTCATAAATGAGACCTTAGAAAGGTCCCTGGCCCCTTCCACCATGTGAAGTTACAGAGAGAAGACAGAATCTATGAGGAAGTTGACTCTCACCAGGAACTGAGTCTGCCAGCACCTTGATCTTGAACTTCCCAGCTTCCAGAATAATGAGAAATAAATTTCTGCTGTTTATAAGCTGCTCAGTTTGTGTTATTTTGCTATAGCAGCCCAAATGGACTAAGATGTGGAAATAAAGATAACTTATCTTGAAATACATACAGAGGATGGTATCTACTTGACAGAATAAAGATTCTGCTAGAAAATAGAAAAGGCATAAAAATGTGTGGGAAGTCAAGTATTAGGTTGGTAAAAAGGTACCAATCTATAAATGTTGGACAGGCAATCATGTGTGTCTATCAGACATCATGAATTTTCTATCCCTTCTACGATAAGGCAGAAATGTAAATAAAAACATACTTGCACATTCAAATTTATTCTCCATTACCTTTTTACCGCCTTCTAGCCCTATTCTCTATTTTCCTCTCACTTCTGCAAGATTCTTAATCATCTCCTCCCTCTTATCTCTCCAGCCTCCACACTTTTTCTGTATACTTTTTGGCTTTAAATATCCTTCTAGCCTTCATTTGTCCAGGGTTGGGAATCAACTCCTTAAAGAGGACTCCCTTAAGTCCTTTTAGTGTGAGACTTGGAGGAGAGAAGAGTTTACTGAAGAATAAATATCAATGTGCAAGTATGAGTAAGGTACCCTACTATCTAGTCCTGTAGATACTGTAGATACTCTACCTGGTCCTGTAGATACTGATCCTGTAGCATACAGGGCATCTGTTATCCTGACTATAATCTGTTCATAACTTCCTCTTTTACCTCATTAAGAGTTCTTTCAAGGCAGACACGATGTTGTCTACTTTGTCTTTATAACACTATTACACATTACAGAAGAATTCATTTTATTAGGAGTCAGGACTCAATTTTTGAACAGTCAGAGTATTAAGGACAAAACAATATTATTTTAGAAAGTGGTTCACATCATTTACTTAATATCTGTATTTGTTAAATACTGATGAGAACAAAATTTCAAGGATCGAGAATTGAGCAAGGAAGTTAAATGTCCAATAAAATGTTTAAATTTAAATGATTAAATTAATGTTTGTTGTATGTCAGATTCTACCTATTTTACTCTAATAGAAAAATATTATTCATGAGACTGTTTGGCTGGCCACAGTGACTGACACCAACAATCCAAGCATTTTGGGAGACTAAGGCAGGAAGATTGCTTGAGGCCAGGAATTCCAGACAATCCTGGGCAACATAGGAGACCCCTACATCTTCAAAAAATAAAATAATTAGTGGGATTTGGTGGCACAGACCTGTAGTCCCAGCTACTCGGGAGGCTTAAGCAGGAGGATCACTTGAGCCCAGGAGTGTGAGGCTGCAGTGAGCTATGATTATACCACTACACTCCAGCCTGGGTAACAGGGTAAGACTCTCATCTCAAAAATAATAATAACAATAAAGAAAAAGTTGGCATAGAAAAGGAAAGAAATATTAATAAAATTTCCTAAATTGGGGACATCTAAAATTAGATGTCACAAAAGATCTCATCATCTAAATATATCAACATTGGTCTTATTTTCATTATGGTATATCATATCAGCCATGGAGGTTATTAAGTATCAAGCATTAAATTACCTGCAAATTCTTGTTCATATTACAATCACTGGTCTCAGAAGAACATAATCATTATAAAGACAACTTCAAAAGTAGGACTGACTATCTTTAATGTTTTGATTAGATGAATGAAAATGGGGATAGTAGAGCATGACATCATGATTTGTTAAGGAGTTTAGTTTTCCTCTTAATTACTATTACATTTCTATCTAAATGAGTTTAGATTTCAGGTAAAACTTTGACTTTTTAGAAGGTGATGGTTTCTTCATTAGTAGGCAAAACTCCTATTTGGGAAAGTTATCAATTCCCCAAATCCCCTATTATTTTTATACATGTGGTTATACTTTAACAGATTACTTCTTTTACATGCCCACTGCAGCATGTGAATTACATGCTAACAAGAGTGTGCACACAGGCACACATGCAATATCGCTATGACATGTATACCATATGAATTAAATACATGCCAAATATTTCAAGGAGCTAATACCTTTTACTCAAATGTCAGTAAATTCTAGAAAAACTGGATGGAAATTGCCAATTATAAAATGAGAGTTTTAATTGAAGTCTGCATTAGCCAGGAACGCATACTTTGGTTACCCAATATTTTGGCATACATGTGGCAACAAATTAGTCTTACTACATTATTACCATATGAACATAGATTACCTTTAAAATGCTATCATGTTCTTCAAATTATATAAATACTAATGATAAGAAACCTTACATGTTGGAAAAGGAATACATTGTTATGGAATAATAATTTATTTAGACATACTTTGGGAAAAGTTAGATTGCATTTCATATGCATTCATAAACCAAATTGTACTGTTTTAGGATTTTCAGAAAGCAAAATTACAACCAAAAGTATACTTTAATCTTAAATCATCTCTCCTTTTATTTTCTTAATACTCATGGCTAAACTTAACTGAAAGTAAAAGTTTCTATCTGTACATTTTCTTTTTTCTAAGCTTTCCAAGTTCACTATTCTTTTTTACTTTTTATTGTGTAAAAATAAACACAATAGGTACTTCAAAACTTCTTCCTTGGCAACCCCTAACAGACCCCAGTGTGTGATGCTCCCCTCCGTGTCCATGTTTTCCCATTGTTCAACACCCACCTATGAGTGAGAACATGCGGTATTTGATTTTCTGTTCTTGTGTCAGTTTGCTGAGAATGATGGTTTCCAGCTTCATCCATGTCCCTACAAAGGACACAAACTCAACAATTTTTATGGCTGCATAGTATTCCATGGTGTATATTTGCCACATTTTCCTTGTTCAGTCTATCATCGATGGGCATTTGGGTTGGTTCCTGGTCTTTGGTATTGTAAACAGTGCCACCATGAACATACATGTGTATGTGTCTTTATAACAGAATGATTTATAATCCTTTGGGTATGTACCTAGTAATGGGATTCCTGGGTCAAATGGAATTTCTATTTCTATGTCCTTGAGGAAGTGCCACACTGTATTCCACAATGGTTCAACTAGTTTATACTGCCACCAACAGTGTAAAAGTATTCCTATTTCTCTATATCCTCTCTAGCATCTGTTGTCTCCAGATTTTTTAATGATCATCATTCTAACTGGTATGAAGTGGTATCTCAATGTGGTTTTGATTTGCATTTCTCTAATAATCGGTGATGATGAGAATTTTTTCATATGTTTGTTGGCCTCATGTTTGTCTTCTTTTGAAAAGTATCTGTTCATATCCTTCTCCCACTTTTGAATGGGTTTGTTTGTTTTTTTCTTGTAAATCTGTTTTAGTTCTTTGTAGATTCTGGATATCAGCTCTTTGTCAGATGAGTAGATTGAAAACATTTTTCTCATTCTGTTGGTTGCCGATTCACTCTAATGATTGCTTCTTTTGCTGTCCAGAAGCTCTGGAGTTTACTTAGGTCCCATTTGTCTATTTTGGCTTTTGTTACCAATGCTTTTGGTGTTTTAGTCATGAAGTCCCAGCCTATGCCTATGTCCTAAATGGTTTTGCCTAGGTTTTCTTCTATTACGTGATTTTTGTTTAAAATTTAAGGACGTTTTGTTGTTGTTAACAAAATATTGCTTAAATACTGTCATATGTTGTATATATTTATGAGTGCAAAAGTACCTAGTTATTATAACTTTAGAAGACCAGAGTCCTGTTTTTTAATAAAATTAGATGTCAAAAAAGGCTTCTGAGCTCTTGATGAATGTGTTATAAATTTTGTATACATCTTAAGGGACCTCTTTCACAAGCAACCAAAAGTCCTTTGGTATTTACTTATGCTCCACATCTATTTCTAATTTGTAGAGCTATGATGCGAAACATTCCCAGTTCACACACTGCTTGACAACTCTGAAATCACTGATCAATGTGTCAGTACACAGGTTTGTAATGAGTAGACATAAAACAACATATCACATATGCATGCAAACACATACACACACACACACACACACAATCTTTAAAGTGCCTTGAAGTCTTTACTCTTTGGTCTGCTACTCACGGACCAAATACTATTTTAAAATATGTTCCTATTACTCTTCCAAATATACCTAAAACTCTGAAATGTAATGCAGGTTTCCTATAATCTGTGAAATCTCTGCTGCCTTTCAAAAAAATTATTCTAATAAAAATAGAGATGAATTTACATAGAAGAGTAGACTAGTGTGAAGTGTACTGTTTTCACTGTTGTCACCATTCATTAAGTTATTTAGTAGTCCCTATATTAAATGCCCTTAGAATTTACAGTGCAAAAATTTTTACATACAATGGGAGTCCCATGTGATCTATTTTAATTGTTACATGGAATAAGAGTCCTATAGGACAAATTGTAATCCTGTTAATTTAATTATATAAACTTAATATTAATTACATAAACCTAACCACCATAGTAAATTATAGTCTGACCTAAAAGAAAATATGTCATGAGTTGAGACAAAAATCTATCTAGTTCTCAGAACACACCTACGTTTCCTCTCATTTGTAGATCTTTTTTCCTTTGTATGATTTAATTATCCTGCCAGATCTAGCTCAAATACTGTGTTTTTCTGCAATGTCTTCTCTGGCTCAGTCAGTCAATAACTCTGATGTTTCTTGCATCATTTCTTCATATAAGATCAGTCTCATTACATTATAATTACTTAGGTATACATCTGCCTCCCTACAGAGTGTGAACTCCCTGAACGCAAGAACCTTTTGCACTTTCTTTACACTCTCAGACCTAAGTATAGTACTAGGTGTTAAATTAATAAATATATGCAAGATACCATATCAACTAAATTACGTACTTCAAAAGTTTTGTTGTTGTTAACAAAATATTAGATGTTTTGTAGATGTTTGTAATCCTACTGTTTCCATTTTAATGAATACATAGTATTCCATTTTATTAAAATGTATCTTTGATTATATTACAGATAGATGTAGAAGGAGAAAAATAACCTTAGTCTCATGTTTGGAGGAAAGAGGATCTTAAAAGCATTTGGAGATTTTTTAAAAAGGCTTCCACAGACTAATAAATCACTGAATAGTAGTAACAATGTTGTCATCACCAAACTCTTCTATACACTGAATTTCATGTAACATTAAAGAAAGCTTATGAGTTAAACTGTGCTTAAAATGTCATATTGTGCATAAAAAGAAAGTCCTAGAAGGCAGTATACCAAATGTTATCAAGCTCACCTCTGGCTAAAGAAATTATAGATTAATTTTATTTTTTATATTTTTCCTATTTCCTTAATATTCTTCTAAGAGCACATCTTACTTTTATTTAATTATATTTGTTTCAAACATTTATGATTTTTTTTAAAAAGCATTACAGATGGATTTTAAATCTCTCTTATATCCTGTCATAAACCTATTTCCATGCCTCCTTTCATGAGTTAATCACCATCCTGAAGTTGGTATGCATTATCCATCTGTGCCTTTATACTTTTACTAGGTATATATATAATCATTAGATATATTCATTATATCACAGACATATTGTGTTTTAAATTTACATTAGTATAATATGTATACAATTCTGACTCTTTTTTTCATTTAACATTTTCAAAATACATCTACATAGATGTTTATAATCCTACTTTTTCATTTTAACTAATAGCATTCCATTTTATTAGAATTTATCTTTTAATTATCTTATAGATTTTTTTTGTCATTTTTCATTCTTACAAACAATGTTACAACGAATATCCTTCAGAGAATTAGCTTTCTTTTCAAGAGCCATACCTAGTAGTAGAATTAACTGATATATAGAAGAGTAAATGCATTTCAGACTTTTAAAAATATTAATGAATTGTCATCGAATGTGGAGTACCAATTTACAGTTGTATGAGAGTTTCTGTTTTTCTATATCCTTTACAATACTTGGTCTCTTCAGAACTTTTGTTTTCCATCTTTCTGGTAGATGGAAATACAACTGGCATCTCACTGGGGCCTTAATTAAATGTCCCTGTTACCTGTGTTAATTATGCTTACTGGCCATTCAAAATTCATCTTCAGGGAATGCCTTTGCCAATTATTTCCATTTTTTGTTTGCTTTTTGTTGCTGTCTTTTCCATATTTTGTAGTGCTAATACCTTCTCAGTATATGCATTACAAACATCTTTCCCAGTTTGTGGTATTTTAAAAGTACTTTGTGACATGTTATGCTAAGTATAAGCTTTAATGTAATCAATTGTACCAATCTTCTTAATGATATGTGCCTTTTGTCTTGTGTAAGAAATCCTTTCCTGAACTAACATGACCATGTGGATTACTTTCTTGAATTTGTTAAATTCAGGAATTATGTGGAAAGATTTTTTTTGGCTGAAATATCCTTAGAAGAATGAGTTAAGTTCTACCTAGTTATGGTGTATATTTTAATATATTATTGAATTCAGTGTGGTAATATTTTGTTTAGACTTTGTACATCTGTTTTCATATCAGAGATTAATCCATATATACTGTTATTGTACTCTCCTTTTCCATTTTGGTATGTAAGTTACAATTTTGTACATTTGTATCAAGTACAAAGTTGAATAGTTTACTTCTTTGTACAGTCTCATCAACAGTTTGTATAACATTGGTATTGTCTGTTCATTAAGTTTTGATAAAACCATCTTATCAAACCATTTTGACAATCTGTTTTTGGTATCAACTCTATTCTGTTAATGTCTACTGAGTTATGATTAGTAATTAGTACTTTTCCCAGAAAATTGTACATTTTATGTATTAAAATATAAAGATAAATTTAATAAAATCAAGTATATCAGTTGTTAATTAAATATAAGTATAATTATCTCCAATAAAAAACAAAGAAGAGGCTAAAAAGTCAGACACAGTCTTTTAAAAGTTCTATGCTGCTCATTAGAAATACACCTAAAATAAAGTAATAAAGAAAAGTTGGAAATAAACAGAAAAAAAAATTAAAAGCAAAGGCAAACAAAATAACAGAAATGGAAATATTAAAATATAAAAGGTCATATTTTAGAGTTAAAATTGTTAATAGAAATAAAGGGAATACTACATAATGACAAACATAAAAAAACTTTTAAAGCAATTGTGGTATCATTCTACGAGTAAAATCCAGAAAACTATTTTATCTGAAAGAGAAACCAGACTCAAATGCCTTCCACTGCCATTTGCTCAGCAATGTTTTGAAGGTTCTAATAAATATATCAAAGTGGGAAATTAAATAGTAGAAATATTGGGAAAAAGAATGAAAATATTTATTTTTGTTGATTACATGATTATATATCCAAAAACCTCTATAAAACTCAAAAGCCAGCTGAGTGGGGTGGCTCATGCCTATAATCCCAGCACTTTGCCAGGCCAAGGTGGGCAGTTCATTTTGGGTCAGGAGTTTGAGGCCAGCCTGACCAACATGGTGAAACCCTGTCTGTACTAAAAATACAAAAAAAAAAAAAAAAAAAAAAAGCTAGATGTGGTGGTGCACACCTGTAATCCCAGCTACTTGGGAGACGGAGGCAGGAGAAATTCCTTGAACCCAGGAAACAGAGGTTGCAGTGGGCCAAGATCGCACCACTGTACTCTAGCCTGGGTGACAGAGTGAGACTGTGTCTCAGAAAAAAAACAAAAACAAAAACAAAAAACCTTAAAAGCTTAGGTTTTAAAGTAAAATAATATTAGAATTAATAAAATAATTTTGTAAAGTAGCTGAATACAACTAATATATTAAATTAAATACTGATTGATTGTGCATTCTAATATAAAGCACCTAGAAATGGAGATAACATCCTTTCAACCAAGTGATAAAAACTATCAAATAGGAACTTCTAAGAAATTCATAGAAATTACATCTTTTAAAAAACTATGTATTTTATTAAATGTCATGTAAAATCTGAATACATCTAGAATATAAAACATAAAAATGGCAATTCTCCAAAATTAATATAAATGTAAAATTAAATTCAATTTTTTTTTAGAATTCGATTTTTTGGATGTAGTTTTTTTTTTTGGAATTGGATGAAATTATCTTAAAATTCATATGGTAAAATAAATGCCCAAAATAACGAAGAAAGTATGAAAAATAATAGTAAAAGTTGAGTTGCCTTTCCAAGTAGCAGAAAAGATTATACAGCTACTGCAATTACATTAATCAGTCATATTAAAAAAAGCAATAAAAATATGTCCAAATATATAGTATTTTATAAATAACAAAGAGTGTACTTGAGTAGGAAAAGGAAAGCTTGTTTAATTAATAATCACAACACAAATGAAAGAAAGTAAATTTAACCCCCTATTTTAACACAGTATTAAAAAAATCCAGATGGATTACAGAATTGATTTTAAACAATAAAACAATAATAATCCTAAAATAAAATAGAAGTTCATCAGCATAGCCTGGGGTAAGGGAGAATTCTTAATCAAGACAAGAAACCTAGAAGAAAGAAAGGCAAAGATTGACATATTTCATTACATAAAAATTGAAGGCAAGGTGTAGCACCTCACACATGTAATCCCAGCACTCTGAGAGTCTGAGGTGAGTGAATTACTTGAGGTCAGGAGTTTGAGGCCACCCTGGCCAACATGGTGAAATCCCATCTCTACTAAAAATAGAAAAATTAGCTAGGCATGGTGGTGCACATTTGTAATCCCAGCTACTTAGGAGGCTGAAGCAAGAGGATCACTTGAACCTGGGAGGTGCAGGTTACAGTGAGCAGAGATCACCATTGCACTTCAGTCTGGGCAACAAGTAGAGACTCTGTCTCAAAAATAAAATAATAAAATAAGCCGGGCGTGGTGGCTCAAGCCTGTAATCCCAGCACTTTGGGAGGCCGAGGTGGGTGGATCACGAGGTCAAGAGATCGAGACCATCCTGGTCAACAAGGTGAAACCCCGTCTCTACTAAACATACAAAAAGTTAGCTGGGCACGGTGGCGCGTGCCTGTAATCCCAGCTACTCAGGAGGCTGAGGCAGGAGAATTGCTTGAACCCAGGAGGCGAAGGTTGCGGTGAGCCGAGATCGCGCCATTGCACTCCAGCCTGGGTAACAAGAGCAAAACTCCGTCTCAAAATAAAATAAAATAAAATAAAAATTGAAAAGATTCCACAATTAATCATCAAAAAATGATAAATTGAGAAAGAATAGTTGCACTACCTATATCAGATTAAGGGTTAATAACTGTGATCTATAAAGTAATAAAATAGTCAATATAAAATTGGGCAATTGATATGAATAGAAATTCAGAGAAAAGCAAATCTAAATTATCAACAACTATTTGAAAAGGAGCTTAAACTAATAGTAGCCAAGGAAGTGCTAATTACAATTTTAAAAAGGGATATCTATTTTGCACTATCTTCACTGGAAGAATGAAAATATATAAAAATAAAGATTATATTAGCATCTATTTCTGTGCAACAAATTACCCCAAAACGTAGCCACTTAAAACGACAAACATTTATTTTCTCACAGTTTTCATGGTTAGGGGTCTAGGTATGGCTCTGCTGACTCAGGGTCTTGCAAGGCTGGAGTTAACGTGTCAGCTGGACCTATGTTCTCATCTGAGGCTTGACTGGGAGAAACTGATGTCAAAGACCACTCACATGGTTGTTGGCAACATTCAGCTCCTACAGAACTGTTGGGTTGAGGCCCTCAATTTCTAACTGGCTGTTGATCCAAGGCCTCCCTCAGTTCCTTGCCCCATGGGCCGCTCTACAGAACACAAAGTGCTCCATCAGAATAAGTGAACGCGAGAGCAGGAGAGGGCTAACAAATGGAAGCCAGAGGTTTTTTTGTAACCTGATCTCAGAAATGACATGCATTATTCTTTCCATATTCTTATTAGAAACAAATCACTTGGTCCAGTTTACACACAAAGGGAAGAGATTAAACAAAGGCATAAATACCAGGAAAGGGGATCACTGGGAGTTATCTTAGAGGCTTCATATGACAGTTGTGGAGAAAAAGGCTGCAGGCTAACATTGTTGGTGGCAACAGAAACTGATACAGCTGTTTTGGAAAGCAATGGCATCAAGATCAATCCCTCTACATCTCATTCACAGGTCACTTTGGTTTGCTAGGTTATTGCTCGGTTTTACAACTAGAAGCCCACATCCTGGAAATCCCTTCAGTCTTAGGCAAATCAGCTTGGTTTGACACCCTACTCTAGAGCCAGACTGTCTGGGTTTAAATCATGGTTCCATACTTACTAGCAATGCCACCTTGAGTAAGTTACTTAATTTCTCTATGTCTCTGTTTCGTTATTTGTAAAATAAGCATGATAATATCATTTTTGTGGGAAACTAAATGAGACAGTACTTGTAAAGTGCTTAAAGCAATGTTGGCACATTAAAAGTTCTCAATAATATTGTTACTATCATAGATATTAAAATATGGTATCTTTTGTATGCAAACATTTATCATCCAAACTAGGACACTTTTAAGAGTGAAAGGGAGTGCTAGTAATAACTATGCTAGGTCATAAACGGAAATATTCCAGGAAAACTGGGATGTATGATTAACTTACATTTGACCCACATGGAAATTTCTCTCATAGAAATAAAAGCACCTCAGTATAAGACAAGTACACAATGATGTTTGCTAGTTTTGTACGTAACAGAAAATGAAAAAATAATTTAAAATGAAGTGAATGCTCACTGGTAGACAAAGAATAAATCGCAATGCATAATGTTTTTAAATGTTATACAACCCTTAAAAGAATAAAGTACAGTGACATAAACTTATTTGGAGAAGTTATTTGAGATATCTTTGAGTAAGGAAAGTAATATACACAAAAGTACAAATAGTTCCATTTCTTTAAAGCAAAACGTTTTCACTCAGAGGCAAATACTGCAGTTTAAGCTCCAGAGTCAAGCCCTTTCATAGGCCCATCCCAAGATGTTGAGAGGGTGCTAGAAATGTTTTCTCATGGTTACATGTTTTTGTAAATTGTGTAAGAGTAAATATTTTAATTGCAAAAGGTTAATACCTCTTTTTCTTTCACCTTTAATTTCCCTATCATATTTCTCTTTATTTGGGGTAGTATTAGAATGGCTGCAGACATTTTGGAAACCAGCTAAGGGAAAGAGAAATCTTGGGCACATTTAGCTTGGGTGTAGTAATATACATTTATGAAGTTTGAAGTCACTCCCATGTACATACAGTTCAGATGTAAGAATGGCTTCTAGGAATATCCCTAGCACCTTCTGTGCCAACTTATCAGGTAATGCAAAGGAAAGGTTTAAAGCCATATTATGATATGACTGTGACCTGTGATGCTTAGTACCAGAAATGTTTGTGTAGTGAGTAAGATTTGAAAAGTACAAAACTAGCCAGTAGAAAATTCTTCCAAATCTTCAAACTTTGATGTGAAAGAAGGATTTTATCAAATTCGACAACCCCCAAAATTAGCGTGAGAGTACCAATAACTAATTGTGAAGCTGAAATAAACTTTCTAATGAACAGTGATAAAAATTTAATTTCGATCAATCATGCTAGAGGAAGGACCGAATTACCCTTTAATTTTCTCTATAGCAGCATCAATCCACATATGTAACTTTAAACTTTCTGGTAGCCATATTAAAACTTTTCAAAATAGATAAAATTTAATAATGTTATTTGACCCAATTTACTCAAAACATTGGCATTTCAAAATGAAAATTACTAATGGAATACTTTACATTATTGTATATCTTCATCATCTGATATGCGATTTATACTTTTAGCACATGTCCATTCAGACAGTAAACTTTAATCGAAAACACATGATCTATATTTAGACTTTGTGAAATTACAGTTGAAAAAGTGGATTCATATAACAAAGTTGTTCTAAACATAAAGTTTTAAAATAACTGAATTGAACACCAAAAATTACTTTTCCCTTAAAATTTGCACCTGTGTTGATAAAACTGGTTCATTACTTTTAGAATTGAGTTGACTTTGAAATATAACCATTTCAACTTCAAAATTATGTCTGCCCAAGTTTAAGTAAATTTTCTGACTCAACAATATTAAGAGAAAAGTCAAAGGGGTATTGCATAAATTTTAAAACAGCTCTAAACTTATCAACATTAATAAAGCTTTCTTCAAATTTGCCTTGTTTTTGCAATAAGTTTCTATAATGCTATTGACCATCAGTGGATGGATGGATAAAGAAAATGTGGCATGTATACACAAAGAATACTATTCATCCTTAATAAAGGAAGGAAATTCTGCCTGTTGTTACAGTATGGATGAATTTGGAGGACATTATGCTAAGTCAAACAAACCAGGCACAGAAAGACAAATACTGCATGACCTCACTTGTATGTGGAATTTAAAAATGTTGAACTCATATAAGCAGAGAGTAGATCTACTTTTAGCTCTTTAAGGAATCTCCATACTGTTTTAAACAGAGGTTGTACTAATTTACATTCCCACCAGCATTGAATACATGTTCCCTTTTCCCCACATCCACACCAACATCTGTGTTATGACTTTTTAATAATGGCCATTCTTGCAGGTAAGGTGGTACTTCATTGTGATTTGAATTTGCATTTCCCTGATGATTAGTGATGTTTTGTCAGATTACCAGTTACCTTTCTGATACTTTTTCATTTGGGTAGACTATTTCTTCTAATTATTCTTGAATTTATGTTGGATTTGACCTTGTTTTTTGTTTTTATATGTCTTTTTTCCCCTAAAGGATGTGACTTTAATGTCTAATTATAGCCTAATTTAGTTCTTGGTGCTTTCAGGGGTGAAGACTATGAGATTTCCTTGGTTACAGAGAGTCTTTGTATGATGGCTGTCTCATGTGCTGGTTGTATTAAGAATGTGCTCAGTGTGTGAACAAGTTCACTGTCCCCTATGGGGTTGGAATAGTAGAGGTCTTTTAAAGCTTATCTTATTCTCCCATGGAATGTGCTTTATTTACCTATTTATTTTTCCCCAGTATTCTATTTGTTGGTTTGATAGCTCAGGCTTCAGGCCAGTAGGGGAGGTGTCCCTGGATAGGAACTGGTTGTGGCTAAACCAAGTGGGTAAATGCAATACCCAATGGTGGGCAGAGGTCTCAGCCTTGACAGAGGTGGCTGGAGGAGTTCACAGTGATTTGCACTAAGATCTTATCAGGGAGAAGGGTTGCAGTCACCTCAGCTCCGCTGTCAGGTCAGCAGAAAAGTTACCCACCTCTCAGACACATTCCTGTCCTAGTGTTCTGGCTATGCAGATCAGATAGGCACCTCTTTTCATCTGTAGGAATGTTGATGGTCCAAGTAGAGAGGAAGTGACTCTGTGTCTTATGCAAGCCTGAACCTGTAGAGCACTCCTCCTGTGGGGATGCAGTCAGAACATGTTTCAGAAAGGCTGTCTATTGTTGTACACATGCTGAGCTCCCATAGGAGAAGCCCCAACTGTGCCTGCCATGGTAGACAACAGGGGAAAGACATCCCCTTCTCTAAGGCCCTTCAAATGCACCAGGGCTGTCTGAGTTTTGGGTTAGAGTTGAAGACTTTCCCTGCTAAATCTAGCACTGCAACTGTGCTCCTGCTGAAGGAAACTTTATACCAGCAGAAAGATCTGGTGCTCAAGGTCTGCCATCCAGGTCCTTTTGAACCACAAGGTATTCCCTTGATTTGGTACACTCCCCCTTCTCCTAGGAGTTGGGGATCCCTGGATGCTAGACTATTGTGAGGGTTGTTGAAGAGCAAATTTCTTACCAAATTTACTATGTAATTGCTGAATATACCTCTTATTATTTCCCACTTGATTATTCTGTTAGACAACAAACAGCTGTTTCAGTTTCCTTTGCATTGGCAAATTACAACTATCATCACCATGACAGAAACATGCTTTTCTATGTTTGTGTATTAAAGTATATATTGTATATATATACTTTGTATATATATATTGTGTGTATATATATAATATATACATGTAGTATATATATTATATATATACATGTAGTATATATATACTATATATATACTACATGTATATATTATATATATACAGTATATATTGTATATATATACTGAGTTTTGAGTATTGCTTAAAATAAAGGTGAGCTGAAGGGTGGGAACAATTGGGTCAGGCAAAATGGGAGAAATGATTAGCACTGCATATATAAAGTTAGGCATTGTTTATAGATTTTAATTCAGTACTACAAGCATGTATGTCTTTAGTAATTTGTAAGCCATTCAATATGGAAGGGGAACATTTTTCAAATGTAATGTGATTTATATTTTTTATTGTTGATTCATATTTCATTATATTATGATTTGAGATTATAGCTTATTTCTCTGATGTGTTGAGACTGCCACAATTACCTAATAAGTGGTCAATTTTTCTGTTTTATATGTGCTTGAAAAGAATATATATATCCTTTATTGATGGGCATAAAGTCCTAGATAAGTCTATTAAATCAAGCTGATAATTCTATTTTCAATAGTCTCTATTTTAATATTATGTTTCTTCATTTGTCAATATCCTGAATGAAACATGACATTAAAATCTTGCACATAATGTAGATTTCTGTTTCTCTTTAAATCCTATCAGTTTTGGTTTTTAATATTTCAAGGCTGTGTTGTGTATTGTTATACGTAAAAAAAAAATTATGGCTTTGATATCTTCTTGGTATTGTGTTTCCTGTGTTTTTATTCTTTTATCATTATAAAGCATTCCTCTTTATCTTTTTAAATGTTTTTAGCCTTCAATTAAATTTTGACTAATGATAAGTGCTGCAATGCCTTTCTTTATATTGGTTTTGCTTGATCTTTTCTATTTTAACCTAATTCTTTCAAACTTTCTGTGTCACTGTGATTTAGGTTTGGCTCATAAAAAGCAAGAATCTTAAAATTGAATCCAACATAATCTCCTTGTTTTTCATTAGTTATCTTCCTTTTTGCATTTTTGGTTTACCATGTTTCTTCTTTCCTTCACTCCTTTTTCTAAGAACTAGGGACATTTTAATAAATAAATGCTGCTTTATTATTTTAGTCTTCATTTCTTGGTTTGGAAGATATATTTTCCTAATTTTTAGTAGTTTCTCTTAAAATTTTATCCAGAAATGTTTCTTAACAAAAATAAATATTATTAAGTATCTTTGTTTCTCTAGTTCTTCAGCAAACCTCTATTTTTTTTTTTTTAATTGTCTGGAAATGTATATGCCCAGCTGCTCATTCTCAGCAGAGGGCCAGACTTTCTGGCCCCAGCTCAAGTGAAGCTCTTTTAGACTCCATTACCCTTAAGAATGCAGTCTCCCTACTGCTCTGCCTACTTCTGGACCAAGTCGCCAGCTGGGCTGCTATTCACGTCCCACTTTCTATTTTGTGCTTCTGATCCAGTTGAGCAACAAGATATTTTCTTTGTTTTTCAGCACATGTGGAGTTTATAATTTCTGTTTCACTATTTTATCTTTCAATATTGTTTTGGAACATTGGGCAGGAGAAAATAGGGAAAGGGTTTCTTTAACAAAAACTTGACAGATCTTGCCAAGATTAGAGAGCATGTTATACTTCTATAATAAAAATGTTAAAATCAATTTAAAAATGAATACAGTATAAATGTATATACACCAAATGTTCACATTGATGCAAAAACTATGCACAGCAAAAACAAAGAAAATACATCAGAATATTAACATTAATTCCTGTGATAAGTATGATATGGGGAAAGTACTTTTTATTTTTTACTTTCTATATATTGAACAAAAGTAATAAAAATGTATTCAATTTCATAATGATAATACATATTTTAAAGCTACTAGAAGAGAAAAGAAGCATTATATTAGTAGCTATGCTAAAAATTTTATACTAGCAATGTCATCCAACAGAATTTCCTAAGGGAAATAAAAGGTAGAAATATTTTTGTATCACCATATCTCAGGATTTAGACAAATCACTTTTACTCACTTGGTTGCAGTAACCAAAGTATGCTTCAGTTGAAATGATAATCCAGCATCCTCACAGATGCCTGTGACTAAAGGTCAGCTACTTTCAAAAAGAATGGAGTGCTTAACTGATTCACTGCTCTGGACATGTTTATGGCATAGCTTTTAGCTTCTATTATTCTTTTTTTATTACCTTTATGCACGGGTGAAAGACACAGAAGACACTAGATGATTATTTTGTAATAAACTGAATGGTTCTATGGAAATGGAAAGCATAGAAAACCTATGTGATTAAATGGCACCTGCCGTTTTTCTCTGGATTCTGCATATAAACAGAATAGACTCCCACAGAGAATGAGCCTGGCCAAATTTGATAGCAAAATATACAGCTCTGGATGTAATAATAGTATTTGAACCTTCTTAAATCCCGGTATCTAGAGTGCTTCAAGCTATTATTTTGCCAAGTACTGTAGATAAAGCTTCTCTGTTACCCTATGTTTAATATGTCTTCATTGTCTTTGTGTCTTATACACCTATTTGACCTGGAAAACAGTAAGTCCTCAACAAATGAATTGGTTGACAGATGGATGAATGAATGAATGATCTTACGAAAAGAGGCAGTTCTGAACAGTTAAAGAGAACACTGAATTAATTTGAATAATGCACTGAGAACTACAGAGATTTCTCAATGCCAGATTTGCTTCTGAATTCTTATCGCCTTCAACAAAACTATTCCCCTATTCTGTTTTAGTTTTCACAACTGCAATATTACATATCATGGTAAATTTGATAAAATCATAGATCTGGATATATTTTGTATATTAATTCTTGACTGCAATTAAATGACAAAATTACTTTTAATTCTCCATTTTTCTAAACTATTCAAACCTAGTCTGTTAATACCCAAAATAATGCCTAAGAATAATCTACTTTTCTCTTTTCCACTTTTTTATAAATTGCTTCTGAAAGGGCAATCAAAAAACTATTATAAGCTTCTTGAATTTCTGTATTCTAATATAAGCATAAAATGTAATATACTAGATAAAATTTAGAATACAATATAATCCATGTAAAATTGTTACTTTTTAAATGTACAGTGTGAATGTATTGTATGTCAGTTAGTTGTGTTAATGTTACTTAGTTAGAGCCTTAGGAGTATGAAGACAGAAGTAGTAGTCTTCATACAATAATAAATGAATAATACAGCATCTACGGAAAGAATATAAAATGAATTAGTAAGTCTGCAGTAGATACATCTGACAAGTCTAGAAAATGCAAGCAGGGTGAATAAGTCTTAAATATGAGACTACAAACATTATGTAAGTTTTCTGTAAGATTGTATTATCAGTATAACACTATTTCCAAATTAATGTTGTATGCAGCAGCTGCTAAACAAAGTTACTGAGTGATTCCATGAAGTAAGAGCTTAATTGTTAGTATGCACTGAAATTACACAACTGTGAATTCTGTGAGCTATAATGGTATCGACTCTTTTTAAACTTTTATTTTAGGTTCGGGGTACATTTGCAGGTTTGTCATATAGGTAAACTCGTGTTTCAGGGGTTGTTGTACAGATTATTTCATCACTCAGGTACTAAGCCTAGTATACAATAGCTATTTTTTCTGATCCTTACCCTCTTCCCACCCTCTACCCATAAGTAGGCCCTAGGGTCTGTTGTTCCCTTCATGATATTCATTAGTTCTCATCATTTAGCACACAATTTTCAGTAAGAAAATATGGTATTTGGTTTTCTGTTCCTGTGGTAGTCTGCTGAGGATTATGACCTCCAGCTCCAAGGCTAAAAAACTAAACTAAAACCATGCAATTACATGGAAATTAAACACCTGCTCCTGAATGACTTTTGGGTAACTAACAAAATTAAGGCAGAAATCAAGATGTTCCTTGAAACTAAAGAGAACAAAGATACAACATATCAGAATCTCTGGAATACAGCTAAGGTAGTGTTAAGAGGGAAATTTATAGCACTAAATGCCCATATGACAAAGTTAGAAAGATCTCAAATTAACAACCTAACATCACAACTAAAAGAACTAGAGAAACAAGAGAAACCCCAAAGCTAGCAGAAGAAAAGAAATAACTGAAATCAGAGCTGAAATGAAGGATATCAAGACATGAAAAACCATTCAAAAGATCAACAAATCAAGGAGCTGATTTTTTTGAAAAAATTAATGAGATATGCCACTAGTTAGGCTAATAAAGAAGAAAAGAGAGAAGGTCTAAATAAACACAATAAGAAATGACAAGGGGCATGTTACCACTGACCCCACAGAAATACAAATAATCATCAGAAACTACCGTAAACACCTCTGTGCATATAAATTAGAAAACCTAGAAAATATGGATAAATTCCTGAACACATATGACTAAATCAGGAAGAAATTGATTCCTTAAATAGCCCAATTATAAGCTCCAAAATTGAATTAGTAATAAATAGCCTAACAAGCAAATAAAATAAAATAAAAAAATCCCAGGACTAGACTGATTCACAGCCAAATTCTATCAGATATACAAAGAAGAATTGGTACCATTCCTACTGAAACTGTTTCAAAAAATTGAGAGGGGACTCCTTCCCAGAATCATCCTGCTACTAAAACCTGCCAGAAACACCATAAAAACAGGAAACCTCAGGCCAAAATCCTTGATTAACACTGATGCAAAAATCCACAACAAAATACTTGCAAACTGAATCCAGTAACACATCAAAAAGCTAATCCACCACAATCAAGTAAGCTTCATCCCTGGGATGCAAGATAGGTTCAACATACACAAATCAATAAATGTGATTCATCACATAAACAGAACTAAAGACAAAAAACACATGATTATCTCAATAGATGCAGAAAAGCCTTTCAATAAAATTTGACATCAGTTCACGTTAAAAACTCTCAATAAACTAGGTATTGAAGGCACAGACCTCAAAATAATAAGAGCCATATATGACAAACCCACAGCCAATATCATAATGAATGGGCAAAAGCTGGAAGCATTCCTTTTGAAAACTGGCACAAGGTGAGGATGCCTTCTCTCATCACTCCTATTTCACATAATATTGGAAGTCCTGGCCAGAGCAATCAAGCAAGAGAAAAAAATAAAGGGCATCCAAACAGAAAGAGAGGAAGTCACACTATTCCTGTTTGCAGACAATATTGCCTTTTTTGGGAGCACTGAAAACAACTCTTGTCCAAGCTTCAACTGCAAACCAGCCAGGACAATCTAAATTTAAATATTACAAAGTATAAGCAAAAATAGTGGTTAAAAATATGCATCTTTAATAGATGCAAGTATATTACAGGAGTCTAAGGAGAGTGATGCAATCTGATTTATGATTTTAAGATTACTTTGACTGCAATGTGAATAATAAGTTCGCATTGCTACAAAGAAGATAACAACCTACAGAATCTCTAGGACACAGCTAAGGCAGTGTTAAAAGGGAAACAGGAATTTAGGAGACTATTATAATATTCCAGAACAGTTTCTGGTGGTGAGAGAGATTAAGAGAGGCAGCTGGATTTGAGAGATAGTTAGGGATAGAAAGTTACCTTATTACACTCACCCTACTATTTGTTCCAGTTACAAGTCAAAAGACCTGACTTATTTGAATATGAGGACTGACAGAGAGGGAAGTGGCAAGAATGACTCTCAGGTTCCTGCAGTTGAACGAATGATTAAGTCACTTACTGAGATGAGAAATTCTGCCTGAAGTAAAGGTTTGGAGGGAAAGATGTGAGAGTTTAGTTCTAGATATGTTAAGGTTGAGGTGCCTTTTGAGGTATACAAGTGAAGACGTTAAGTAGACAGTGGATGAATAGTTGGGCATGGAGTTAAGAGAAGTGGTCTAGACTGGAGGATAAGTATTTGGGCATCTTCAGCATGTTGATTGTCACAGAAGCCATACTATATATGAGACAATTTATATAGAGAAAAAAGTAAAAAGAATAAAGAGAACTTTTTATAAGCCTTAAGGAACTCTCAACTTTTAGAGTCATGCAGAAAAATGTCAGCTGTCAAAATAAAGAAGGAGCACCGTAATAATATAAAAATCTGCCTTAGAGAGCAAAGGGAAGAAAGAGTCCTCAGTCAGAGGTGTCACCAACCCGTGCTTCTGAGAGGTTAAAACAAAGTGAGGGTCAAGAAATGCCCTTTTGGCTTTTGTGACATCAAGGTCATTGGCAACTTTAGAAAGCACTTTTCCACAGAGTTGTGGGAAATAGACACCTGACTAAGGTGGGCTAAGAAGTGAAAACAAAGAAGGGAAATGAACACATTGAGAGCATGGGAATAAAGAGATAATAGTAGCTGAGTTATCAAGTAGGCTCAAGGAATTTTTTATTTGTTGTTTAGTTGTTTTTGCTGTTAGTTATTCTTGTTTGTTATGGGTTTTCAAAGACTAGAGCAGATTTAAATGTTGATGTACATGGTGCAGTAAAAAAGGAAAATTAAAAATATAGAGGAGAGAAAGTCTGAAAGCAGAGGTCATATTCCTGAGAAGGCAAACACCTGGTGCATAGAAAACAGAGCCAACATTGGGCAGGAGGAGGAAAATCCCTTCTAGCTTAACAGGAAGGAGGAGCAAGAGGAAGGCTACAGGCCAGTTGTATTTAAACATTTAATGGAGGAAGTTACCAAAGTTTCATCTGATAACTTTGATTTTCTTTATGAATTAAAATATAAGACCATCTGCTGAGAGTGAGAGACAGGGAGGGAAACTATCTGAGGGCTGAAGAAAGCAATGCAGAACAAGAGTGGAATGTGAAGCATGGTGGAAAGTCCACTGGATACTGATGAGGATGAACTTATGAATCAATGAGTGTTTACCTGGTTATTATAAATACACTGACATTATAGGAGAAATTCTGTTGCATAGGATAGCATACATAACATCATAAGGAGCCTATATTCCCACATCATTAAATCATCAACTTAGTAGGAGATTTTTGTATTTTTAGAAATTTTATTAGTCTACATTTCATGTTATCCACACACATTGCAAATAAAATTGATTATAGGAGAGAAAAAGTATTTGTGTGTGTGTGTGTGTGTGTGTGTGTGTGTGTGTGTGTGTGTAGTTTATAAAGTTGTTTTCCAGCTACAACACAATTCCACCAAGTTGAGCAATATGAGATGATTATACTCAATATGAGATAATTATACTTTTTAATTGGAGAACTGTCATATGGATGAAGGAGGCAGGTAACTTACTAGGATTTCCCTTCAGGTACTGCCTCCCTTGTTTCCTCTCTTTGTCCATCCATGAACTAGCACTGGTTTACAAATTCATCATGTAGATATCTGCTTTAATAAATGGCTAAGACAGCACTGAGCACAGAGCAAATGCCAAATAAATAATTACTGTTTGATAAAAATGGTTCTTATCAGCAAGGCCAGTATTTGTATGTAAAAGAATGCTTCCATGGGGCTCAAAAATAGTTTGCTCTCTTAAATGAGTTAAATATACACATAGAAATCTTGTTGACACTACCCACATGCTCAGCAGAGATAAACATTTGTTCTAGTCCAGTCTGAATTAATTTAATTTCAAAATTTTGGCATTAGAATTAAGGAAGTTTTACCATTTCAAAAAATATTTAGGTATAAACAAATTACAGGATCACCCTCACACTCCTACCTATTTCAGATGTTGCAGAAGGTGTAGTAGAGTGTGGATTATTTACCAGATGGCATTTTCATTTCAGGTTGACCAGAGTCCAGTAAGCACATAAGCAAATTGAACAGAGGTAACTAAGACCCACACTAAATCTTGGCATGGAGCTACTGAATGTGTCCTTTTTTTTTTTTTTTTTTTTTAATCAGAGATCATCTATTCTCTTTCAGCATGATCAGAAGCAGTCTTTGCTAGTGTTTTTGTAAAGTGCTCATTAATCAAAAGGGATTTATTGTGTATCCATAGTATACAAAGCCTGTGCTAAGTGATTTGGTTGCCTAGTTACCTTAAAATGGAAAAATTCCCCTAGGAAGGTTAAAAGTGAATGAAAGGAAGACAAAAAAAATATTATATTTGATGGTACCTGGCTATTTCATAAGGGATTTTACTGCCATTACAGCCATTTTCTTTTAAATATCCATTCATGCATTAATTCATTCAATCATTCATTCATTTACTCAAGTGAGTCACCACCATAATTACACAATGTCCTGTGCTTGATGCTATAAAGGAAACAGATAGGATTCAATAGTGGCTGCATAAACATGAATCTTAGCAAATTCACCAAGCAAGTGCTAGACTGCTGTTGGTCTTTATTTAATAAGCCCAGTACTAGAGCAATCTTGTTCTTTACTCCAGTGAAATCTGTAATCATGAGGCATTAGTAAAATGCTCCTTGGAAAGAGTGTCTTTCATTTACTGGCTGAACTGTAAAATCTTACTGAATACAGATCTACTAATAAGTTGCTTTTATTTAAATTAAACTAGTAGATCTGAAAAATGCTGAATTATTTTTTTTCCTGTGGTCAGGATTTGATTTACTTTGTACTAGCTCTTCTAGTTACTAAATACCAGAGACCACAGAAAGGAAAGTTAACTGTGATTTTCTGAGCAAATGCATATTATATGCTGCACATGAATATACAACGTTGCCAGTCACAGCCAACCTTTTAGCTGCTCAGCCTCTAAGATATGCAAGCCAGGCAGGTTGTGTTCTGTACTGTGGCCAGTTGCCTCTCCCTATTACGTATTGAATTTGTGTGCTCAGTTTTGACCCCTATATTAGTTTCCTAGGGGTGTTGTAACAAACTACAGCCATCTCTCAGTGTCCATGGGGAATTTGTTTCAGGACTCCCAGTTGAGGAGGATTGCATATTTGAGAATACCCAAATCCATGGATGCTTAAGTCTCCTCTATTACATGGGGTAGAATTTACATAAAACCTACGCACATCCTCCTGTATACTTTAGATTACTTGTAATACCTAATTCAATAAAATGCTACATAAATAGTTGTTATATGGTATTTTTTAAGACAATGATGATAAGAGACTACATCTGTATATGTTCAGTACAGACACAACCATCCATTTTTGCTTCTGACATATTTTTAATTTGTAGTTGGTTGAATCCATGGATGTGGAACTCACAGACACAGAGGGCCAACTGTACTAGTAACTCGTGGCTTAAACAATAGAAATGTATTGTGTCACAGTTTTCAAGGATAGAAGTCCAAAGTCAAGGTGGCAGGGATGATTCCTTCTGTGGATTGTGAGGGAAGGATCTGTCCCATGCCCCCTTGGCTTGTGGATGGCTGCCTTTTCCTGGTATCTCTTCACATTTTCTTCCCTCTACAGGTGCCTGTCTCTGAGTCTAAATTTCCCTTAAATAAGGACACTGGTCATATTGGATTAGGGTCCCCTTAATGACTTTATCTTAACTTGATTATCTTTACAGACACTCTATCTCCAAATTCTCCAAATAAGATCATATTCTAAAGTACTATAGGTTAGGATTCCAACCTTTCTTTTTAGGGGGATAATATGAGCGAGGATACAATTCAATCAGCCCCTCTTAAGACTTGGTCACCCCTCAATCTTTCTCTCTCTCTCCCTTCCCCCTCACCACCCACCCCATCCATCCAGGAAATCTTCTGCATGCAGTTCTTGTATAGAGCAGTAATCCCCATTTTGTCTGTAAGCCTAAGCCTTGTCACCTAACACAGTAAACCTAAAGCTATAGAATACATTCAATACATTCCCTGAAGTACAATTCTCAAATTTCCTTGGCTACTTATTGTCCAAATGTCAGCATCCTCAAGGTGAGAAGGGATGAGCTTTACTCCTACGCACCTCTCAGCTTTACTTTCTCTTCCCCTTCCTTGCTGGCATTGCCTTTGTCCTGGCCGTTGTCATTTCTTGCTGAGTATACACACTGATTCACTAATTAATCTTCCTGCTTTCAACCTCATCTCTCTCCAATCTATACTCCACATTACGTCCAGAGGGATCATTCTAAAACAAACCTGATCATGTTTGTTCTGCTGTAAAATGAAATCCAAACTCCATCTTCACTTCTGCTGTAAAATGAAATCCAAACTTCTGCATGTCACTTCTTGTTCTTTATGTATTCTACCCTAGTATCATTCTATGCTCACCCATCAACATCAATTTGAGGGTCTCTAAAAAATTCCTATGCATCAAGAAATGTCTCCACATTTACAAGTTCTACCTTTAATCAATAAAGAACTTAGTAACAAAAGGAATACATCAGTAACTCTAAGAGAGGTCAGTAACTTCCCTAGGTTCACCAGATCTGTTAGTTGGCCCTAAGGGGGAAATACAAAACTAGGTATGAGTCATAAGGGACTAGTCATAGCAGTTGAGAGACTTGGAAGTAATAGGATTGATGCAAAACCTAAACTATGGGTTAATGGAATCAACAAAGGAAAAAAATGTAAACTATTTCCTTACCTAACCAGAAAAGAAGTGACAATTTTGTTGATGCTCTCTCCTCTACCTGCTATAGCACTTATGGCGTGTGTGTGGTGGGGGCAATTCTGTGGGATTGAGTTGCTAAGATTTCATATAAAATTGCATAGAAACTGTTTTGATCTACATTCATCCCAATTCTGATCAGTTTTTTAAAACCACAAAATTTCTCTTTAAATTCTAGACTCCTTTACCTTAGAATTTGTGATCACAGCCCAAAGACTATCAATTATTATGAATTAAGCCGGGGTCAACTGAGCAAACTGGCTTCTTCTATACTAAATCCAAGTGATCAAACACAATTGGGGAAAATTATACATCCATGCAAATTAAGTCTTTACCCGATTTAAACAACAACAACAAACTCAGGCATTGTAGGAGTTTATGTTTTCTGAAAGTGGCTACAACAATATCTCCTTATAATATGACTTTAGTTAATATTTCTTCATCAAGGGGAGGCAAGAATTAAATTTCCTTCACTTAAATGTAGGCTGGCTCTTGACTACAATGAAAGTGATGCTGCCTTCTGAGGTCTCATTCTCTTAGGATGTTTGCTTAGAATGCCATCATAGACCATGAGAAAGTCCAAGTAGGCCATGCCTGCGATATGAGCGTAGATCTTGAGAATAAAATCTCCAGAGACAAATTATCTCTGCCAAGTCCTCCCCAAATTGTAGATTTAGAAGCAAAACAATGACTCTTGTTTTCACTCACTAAGCTTTGGGGTAGTTTGTTATGCAGCGACAATAACCAGAATAGATTTTGATAGTTGGATATGGGGTGCTGCCAAAACAAAAACTTAAAATATGTGGCATTAGCACTGAGATTAGGCAGCAGGCAGAAGCTGGAAAAGCCACAAAGCCAGTGCCTATCAAGCCAAAAGGGCCAAGGAAGGGATGGATTTATGGAAGCCTTAAAAGCTGTAAGAAAGGTGTCGGTGAAAGCTTAAAGGAAAAAAAAAATTAACTGGAAGCTGAAGCAAGGTTTCTTCTCTCTCTGCAGTCTTTTACCTAGATCTGGGTCAACAATATAAGACTCACTCCCTCTCTTCCTCTGTGCATGTACAAAGAAGAGTTTCAGTAAGCAGGGTGATGACAGCCTTCAACAAGCCAGGAAGACAGCCTTCTCCAGAACCTGTCCATGCTTGTACCCTGCAAATTTCCAGCCTCCAGAACAAGGAGATAATACAAATAATGCAGCTTCCTCTCAGTTCTTTGGGGATGCTTGCTCTCAGAATCCAGCCAGTATGTCAGGAGGAAACCCAAGCAGTACACGGAGAGCAAAAAATCCTCCAGTCCATAGCCAAGTTACTGGTACATAAGCAACACTAACTTGCCAGCCATGTGAGTTGGCCATCTTAAAAGTGGTCCTCTATTCCCCAGTTGAACAGCCCAAGCTCATAAGGTGTGACACAGATAAGCAGTCTCTAACAAGCCCTGTCAAACTTGCAGATTTGTCAGCAAAACAAATGACTGATGTCAGTTTGTTCTAGGTGGCCTGTTGGTAGCAACAGATAACTGATATAGGCATCATCTCCTTTATGTCTTCCTCAAGCTCCAGGTAAGGTTAAATGCTCTCCCATTTCTGCTCCCAAAGAATTCTTTGTGAAAATTATCTTAGCAATTATTGTACTCTATTGAATTTAACTCTTCACTTTGAAGAGTTAACTGTTCTCTCTTTGAGCTCAAGAGTAAAACCATGCTTTTTGAAAAATTAGCTTCTCAAATATATTATGTTTGCCACATTCTCTCTTTCTTCTCCTCTGGAACTTTGATTAGACATGTGAAAATTTTGCAGTGTATCTTTCAAGTCTCTCAGCTTCTCTTTCATATTTTCCACATTTTTGTCTCTGGCAACATTCTGAAAAATGTATTGTGGCCTAATTTCCAGTTCACTATATCTCTCCCTAGCTGAATCTCATTTGTTTTTCCACTCATCTGCAGAGTTCTAAATTGTGTGTGTGTGTGTGTGTGTGTGTGTGTGTGTGTGTGTAAGTAATTGGATTTTTTAATTTCCGGAAGATTTTTTTCCTCTCCAATATGCTAGGTCATTTTTTTTTTAGTTTCTATTTCTAAAAAATACCTTCAGACTTACTTTTTCTTTATAATGGCAGAGTCATTTTATAGTCTACATCTACTAATTCCAATATTTGAAAGCTCTTAAGGTGTGGAACTGCTCTTCCTTGTTTCTGTTGGTTCCTGTTTGGGGTTTCTTTCCCTATAGGCTTGATTATTATAAACTGCTAATTTTAATAGGAAAAGTATTTATAGCAAATATTTGGGGCCTTGAAGAAAAGTATATTTCTCTACAGAGGGATTACATTTGCTTCCACTTGATACCTGAGAGTATGACTTTAAATTCATGAATTGACTTTTTTTGGACAACCTAGGTGATATAAATTTTGGGTGGCAATCTGTGAGGGCTAGTTAGCAGTAATAATTTTTAGGAATTTCCCACCCCTGACCTGCCTTGTTCTGCTCACATCAAATCACCTTTCTTTGCAGTTCCCTTGGGGTAGGAAATACAGGATTACCTCTGATTCCTCTGAAGGTATAGCCCTTGGAATTCCAGCTCTATGGAGGAAGGATTTCATATTAGAGTCCCTGAGCTGTGCAGGCACAGATACTTGTTTTCTGCATCCAAAGCCACAGAAGCCTTGAACACTGAAATTCATCGGCAGGTTCAGCAAATTCCCCCAGGACAAATGTGGCTTGAGTGCTGTATTTATTTCCTACTCTCACTAATGTTTTGGCCTGATTATTTCTTACTAACCTACTGATAAAAAGAAATTACTAATTTAGATGTGATTCAGTTGATATAATTTTCCTATCAGGTTTTCGATACTTTTAAGAAGTTTTTCCTTTCTATATTTGTATCCAGTATTTTTATTTGTTTTCAGTTAGAGTTGATCTGAGTCTGATCAGCCTTGTTATTTGTGTCTATGTCATTTTCGTCCTTGTATCCTCCGCATTCAGAACTGTGCCCTGCATGCATAGGAACTCAATTAGTTTTTGGTTACTTAATCAACACATAGTTGTGTCTTCAATTCTTGCATTCCTTCCTCTATCACCCCGATATTCCCCTACCCTCTGTCCTGATTAAAGCTCTTTTACATTTTGAACATCTATTTCCTGCATTTTCCTACTTAATGGAGCTTTCCTACAATATGTTATTTCCCTCATTATTTCTCCTCTGGAAGAGTCCTCATTGTTGTCAACTTCTGGGATCAGCATTGTTTCCATTCTTCATGACTTCTCTGGATCATTCTCTATTCTTTGGCCTTAATCCAAAATCTGATGCTCATCTGAAGTTTATGCTATTCTATAACATTCTTTTTGTAATTTTACTGCTATCATATGTGGACCTCCAGTAATATCGCTGCATTTCTTGAGGGTTTCAGTACTTGATTCCCAATATTTACTCCCACCTCATCCCCTAATACAATGCAGCACTATACACAGTGTTTAAGAGCACAAGTTGGACAACCCAAGGTCAAGTACTAAATCCACCCCTCATTGACATGTAATCTTGGGAGGTCAGCAAGTGTTTCAATGCCTCAGTTTCCTTATTTGTAAAATGAGAATAATGGTATTAGTACCTCACAGCATTGTAAGAATCATATGGAATGATGCATCTAAAGCACTTAGAACAGTATCTGCCACATAACAAATGTGCATTAAATTTACTATTTTCATTACCACACTCTTACCTTAAAAATCTTGCAATTGTATGTTTATGATTCATTCATCCCCTAGCCTCAGTACTGCTTGAAAATCCATTTTTTCACCTGTACAAAATTCCTAGACTGTTATGTATCACGGCTTTTCTGAATTTTATTTATTTATTTAGAGACAGGGTATCACTGAGTGACACCCAGGCAGAAGTGCAGTGGTGTGACCATGGCTCACTGAAGCCTTCACCTCCCGAATTCAAGCAATCCTCCCACCTCAGCCTCCTGAATAGCTGGGACTACAGGCACGTGCCATCACATCCAGCTAATTTTTTTATTTTTTTATTTTTTGTAGCAATGGGATTTCACCATGTTGCCCAGACTAGTTTTGAACTCCTGAGCTCAAATTATCCACCACCTTGGCTAGGAGTACAGGTATGAGATAGTGTCTGTAATAGGCTAGTGGTAGAAATACAGGCATGAGCCATCGCTCCTGGCCTGGATTTTATCTTAACCCTTCTCAAGATCTAGCTCTTCCTTTTAGCCAGTAACCTTTCATCATACCCAGCAATTGAATCCATTTGAAAGTAAATATTTCAGAATTTCTCTAAATTCATTACCATGCTGTCTTCTCTCTACTATCTGGAGAAGCAATGTCTGTGTTTTCCTAAACTAGCTGAGTTTTTACTTCTACTCATTGTGTTCTGTCTTTTTATTCTTTATCTTCAGTAGCTTGTTTTACCAGAAAATTTCTCTAGACTTGACCAAGTCTTACTTTTCCTAAAATAAACTAGCTATTTCCCTCTTGCACCTGCTTTCTTCTTATGTTACCATCATACCTCTTTTTCTCATCTCCTTGAAAGAGTCATCTCTACTTTCTACTTCATTTCCCAGTGTCTCACTATTAACTTCCAGACCTCTACTTTTACCACATCACTTCTAAAATTTACTATTCAAAAGTAAGTTGCAATTGCATTACCAAACCCAAAAATAGGTTCTCTTCAGAACTTTTCTTACAACTCCTTTGCAGCATTAAATATGTTGATCACCTACTTGAAAATTTCCCCCTTCATTAGCTTTCATGTAATTACTCTGCATTCTTTCTTAAAGCAAGTGATGAAGTAATAGAAAGAAACTATGATGGTGGTTGAAAATCTATGTTCAAGCATAGGCTTCACTATTTATTGATCTTAAAGCTCTAATTTCTTTATCAGCAAAATGGGGATAATATTTGTCTTGCTTTGTTCACCAGTTTGTAATGCAAAAAAATAAAATAAAATAATGGATCTGATAATGCCATAGAAGACATGAAATACACAACGCAGCTAAGTAAGATTTGATAACTTGGTAAGAGATAGGATGCAAAAAATGATATAAAAAGACCCTTGGTACCCAATTGGCTATGAACTCCTGAAGGGCTCAAAGCTATGTATCTTACCTAGAAGGTTTTTTTTAGCTATTAAAAGATTTTAAAGTATCTTTATCAAGGCATTACCATGTCCATTAGGGCTTTTACCAGGAAGTTAGGAGACTTCAAATCAAAAACCCTTTGACTTACCTGGACTCACTTCAAAATGAAAAAAATAATTATTGGGAATACATTGAGGGAACTTTCATTTTGGTAACATAGTAGGAAATCAAAATGTTAATGATACATCTTCACATAAACAAGCATTCAAATTGAATCAGGCCAATTGTGAGTAAGACATATTACCAGTTCTTGGGGAAGATGCCCTTGCGATTTCTAAGGAGCAAGGTTTCTTTGTAACAGCTGTGTCCATGAGATCACACAGAAAGTTCTCATTTTCTGAAGGAAATGTATCCAGAGAAGCAGATGGTACAATTTCCATAGTGTAATTTCTCTTCTTTGGATAGGACTCCTGAAAAGAAGAAAAAATAAAAACAGCTTTGTAATGAAGAAACAGCTTTAAGTTATAAAAACTAGAAAAGATAATCAGATTCATTAGTTATTTCCAAAGTGATTGACAGCTGATGATTCATCTGTTTGAATAAATTATAGAATCATACAACCCCAGTATCATCAGTAATATTTTAAAGAGTACTCATAATTTAGAAAGACTGAATTTATTACTGATTTAGTAAAGGTATTGCCCTTTTTTAATAATCTGTATCTATTATCTAGTTGTGGCATAGTTTATTGTTTAACTAATCAACAGTCAGTCCCAAGACTCTACTCCTTTGCCGACTTCCTGGAGATAGCCATATAATTCAACTTTGGCCCATTTTTCCTTTCTATATTTGTACCCAGTATTTTTATTTGTTTTCAGTTAGAGTTGATCTGAGCCTGATCAGCCTTGTTATTTGTGTTTAGGAGAAAGTTTCCTAAAAGGCTAATGGAAAAATACTTTTCCCCAGAGAAGAAGCTTATAAGGAGTCTCTTTCAGAGCTAAGATCATCCCTAGGCTCCTCTCTTTGGATGCAGTTTTGATATCTGGAGTAAGGGTAAGCATTTTGTGACCATAAGGCAAGAAGCTTAAGATCAAAAAGGTAACAAGCCAAGAATGGCAACAGAAGGATAAAAAGAGCCGGGGACCTTGATAATATTGTTGAGCTGCTCAAATAGACCCATGGCCAGTTTCTCCAGGCTTCTTACATAACTAACAATATTCTTAAAGTTTGGGCCATTGCTAATTGGGTTTTCTGTCATTTAGAGTTAGTCTTGCCATCTAGCACACCAGTATTTTTCCTTGTAAATACTATTAACTAATATACTAAGGTACTCTTTTCAGGTTAGGATAAAATACAGGTCCAGTTCTACATTATTGATTTTTTGATATATTCTAAAAATTAGAATTCATTTCATTATAGAAGATTTTAATTTCTTGTACATAAGGCATTAATTGGTCAACAAATGTTTATTGCGCATCTACTATATATATGTAATATATATACTATATTTATATATATGTCATATATATAAATTATGTGCTAAGTGCTGGACATTTTTTAAAACTAATCAGACATGATTCTTGCTCTAAGGAAGTTTATAGTCTGCTGGAGAAGACTGTAAAATTCTGCATGATGAAATTCATAATTAATCATATTTTATTTTTGCTACAGATTCTCCTCTACTTTACAAAAAACACAAAGTAAGTTGAAAATATTGTAAGTAGAAACTGCATTTAATACACTTAACCTACCAAACAGCATAGCTTAGCCTAGCCTACCTTAAATGTGCTCAGAACACTTACATTAGACTATACCTGGGCAAAATCATCTGGTAACACAGTACATTGTAGAGTATAGATTATTTACCCTTGCCATCATGTGGCTGACTGGGAATTGTGGCTTGCTACCATTGTCCATCATCATGAGAGAGTATCTATTACAGGATATAATGCTAGCCCAGAAAAAAGTCAAAATTCAGTATCTGATGTATGATTTCTACTGAACATATACTACTTTCACACCACTGCAAAGTCAACAACTCATAAGTTGAACCATTGTGAGTTGTGGACCATCCTTATGTGTTACCTTTATAAAGTATGCTTCACAATCAAGAAAAAGACTAATAAAAAATAAACTAATATTTTTTAAAAATCTCCCAAAGTATATTCTAGGGTTGATAAAGATTTACTATGAATTCCTACTTTTTCCACAATGATATTACAGTACAGCAGAATTCAAGGTCAGGGTAATGCTTTCAGACCATACCAGACCCTCACACATCAGAGAGTCAATTACAGTCACGATAATCCATTGAAAGCAGGAAATTGGGAGTAATTTATTTTTAACAACAAAGGGTGACAAAGTGAAGTCATCCAGAGGAAAGCAATAGGAATGGCATATAATTTTGAAAGCGTGTCAGAAAAGAAATGATGAACGGAACAGCAGTGTTCTATCCAGAGAAGCCTTACAGTCACATAATAGTTTTCTCAACAATTTGAAAGGTTATCTCTCATGAAATATCCCACAAAGCAGGGATGGGGAAAACTTACCTTGGTATATTTATTCTAAAGCTCTTAAAGGCAAGACAAAGACTAATGTTTACAAATCAAAAAGGGAAATTTGGATCAATACAAAAATAATTTTCTTTGAATTAATAATATTATTTACCTTTCAAAATAAAAGGCACTATAAAATTTGTTAACAAAGAGCATTAGAAAGCAACAGAAGGAATTCCTCATTACTGAAAACCATCCTGCAGAATTATCTGTTGATAAAATTGTGGATGAAACACATTGTATAATGAGTCCAGCAGGTGACCACAAGCTCCGTGAAGGCTGGAATTTGTCTTGTTCACCACTCTATCCCTAGAATCTAATACAGGTCCTGCCAAAAGTTGATGAGTTGATATCCAAGAAATATATATTGATCAACTGAACAGTCTCTAGTGTCCTTTAAACAAAGCTAACTACAGGTTAGGAAAATGATTTTTTTTTTCAAATGTAAATTACTTTGCCTTTCAGTTTGGTTAATATTGTTCACTGGTTTGCACGTAAAAAAGGAAACTGAGATTACAACGATAAGACTGCAAAGATTCCATGAAAAAAAAAAGTCTCCAGTAAAACCTCTGGTTCACCCTGAAATTAAATTAATCAAAACAATCCATGGATTTAGTTAAGTTGGAATGTTACAGTATGTATGAACACTTATGCGGATTTTAAAAGCCTTGATAACTGCTTTGAAATTTAACCGCAAAGTATGAGTTAATTTGCTTTCTTCCTTAAAAATGAAGTACATATGTTTATTTGGGAATAATTTGAAAATATAAAGAAGAAAATAATCACATGAAAATCCAGCATGCGGAGAAAACCGAGGGTAATATTTTCGTGAACATCCTCCCAGACTGTTTTACCCTGAAAATGTGTGGATGTGTGAGTATGTGCAAAGGAAAGAAAAAACATTTTAAACAACAATGAAGTACTCCCTCTTCTGCTTCCTAATGGAGGGCCATAATTTCTTCTTGGAATGTAAGTCTTTATAAAACCTGGCTTCCTTAGGGAAGGCAAGGCCCCCGAGGGAAGGAGTTGGTAAAACGAAGATAGTTAAACTATGCTTTTGTAACCAAATATTTCAGTGTCAAAGAAAAGAGGTATTTCAACAAAATATCTGACAAATGACCACCAAAAGAGGCTATGCAAGCTAATTTTTAAAAAAATTGGATCCATGTGTGTCCGCTACTCAGTTTAAGAGATAGAATATTACCGTTATATCATTGAAACCTGCCCCCCACCCCACCCCATGTTCATCTTTCCAATCTCACCCTTTTTCTTCTTCTACCAGGGATAAAAGCTTTCTGAACTTTGTGTTTTTAATTCCTTGGATTGTGTTCAATTTTAACTATACATGTAAGTATCAATAAAAAATAAATTTTTAGTACTGTATGCTTTCAAACTTTATATACATAGTATCAAATGCTCTAGTTCTTCTGTGATTTTTTCTCAATCAATATTATGTTTCTGAGTTTCACTTATTTTCAGCATGGTACAGGAGCTCACTGTACAAGAATACCACAATTCATTCACACATTCTCCTGACAAAGCACTTTTAAATGTTTCCTGGGTTTTTTGTTATTTAGGACAATGTTATTACACATTTTCCCATACAAAGTCTCTTGGAACAAGTAACCAGCATTATGCTGCCTATTCCAGTAGTGCTGGGGAAGACTCAAGAACAGACAGCAGATGAGAAAAATAAATGAAATCAAGAGATGATAATGAGAATGGAAATTGTATTCACTGCAGATTCTATAGAATCTTGAGGAGGGCATTTGCAGTTTTCTACCCAAAGTTTTCTACCTTGCTCTAAGGAAGTTTATATGAGGGTTCAAACAATGTTCTATAAATCTTATTAAAATATTATACATAAGGATACTTATATATAAGTATAATATTATATAAAATATTTCCTAATCTGTTATTTACCTTTAATCATATATTTTGTACCCTTTTCAATGACAATTATATGGCTATATGATGAACTTGGGTCACAATATGCACCTGATCATAATGTATTTAGCAAATTCTATGATATTGAAATTTTAATGTTTTGCTTTTAAATAATCATTTTTGTTCATATATTTTGTTTACATATTTAACTATTTTTAAATAGAATTCCTGTGATAGTAGGTATATGCCTTATGTTTACATATAATTGAATCTGTGTCTAGACTTTCTAATTGGTTCCATATATCTGTCTATTCTAGTACAGGTATACCTGAAGGTTTACTGTGCTTTACAGATACTGCAATTTTTACAAATTGAAGATTTATGGCAACTGTACTTTAAGCAAGTCTATCAGCACCATTTTTCCGAAATGTTCTCACTTTGTGTCTTTGTGTCACATTTTGGTAATTCTCCCACTATTCCAAATTTTCCATTACTATTATATCTGTTTTGGTGATCTATGATCAGTGAGCTTTGATGTTGCTGTTTTAATTGTTTTGGAATACTGCAATCCACAATCATATAAAATGGTGACCTTAAAGTGTAGTATGTGTTCTGACTGCTCCACTGACTAGCCATTTCCCTGTGTTGTCTTTTCCTTGGATCTCCCTATTTCCCAAGACACAACAATATTGAAATTAGGCCAACTAGTAATCCTTCAAAGGACTCTAAAAGTTCAAGTGAAAGGAAGAGTCACACGTCTCTTTAAATCAAAAGCTAACAATGATTAAGGTTAGTGAAGAAGGCATGTCAAAAAGGCCTCTTATGTCAAACAGCGAGTCAAGCTGTAAATGCAAAGGGAAAGTTCTTGAAGGAAATTAAAAGTGCTACTCCAGTGAACACACAAATGATAAGAAAGGGAAATAGTCTTATTGCTGACAGGGAGAAAGTTTCAGTGGTCTAGAAAGAAGATCAAACCAGCCACATCATTCACTCAAGCCATATCCTAATCCAGAGCAAGACTCTAACTCTCTTCAATTCAGTGAAGGCTAATAGAGGTGAGGAAGCTGCAGAAGTTTAAAGTTGGCTGAGGTTAGTTCATAAGGCTTAAGGAAAGAAACCATCTCTATAACATAAAAATGCAAGGTGAAGCATCAAATGCTAATGGAGAAGCTGTAGCAAGTTATCCAGAAAATGCTGCTAAAACAGTTGAGGAAGGTGACTATACTAAACAGTAGATTTGTAATGTAGATGAAACAGCTTTATACTGGAAGATGCCATCTCAGACTCTCATAGCTAGAAAAGATATGCCAACGCTTGGCTTCAAAATTTAAAAGGACAGTCCAACTTTCTTGTTAGGGACTAGTGCAGCACGATTTACTGAATATTTTAAGCCCACTATTGAGACCTACTATTCGCAAGAAAGGATTCCTTTCAAAATGTTACTGCTCATTGACAATGCCACTATCACCCAAAGCTCTGATAGAGCTGTACAAAGAGATCAATGTTGTTTTTATGCCTGCTAACACAAACATCTATTCTCCAGCCAATAGATCAAGGATTAATTTAGAGTCTCAAGTCTTATTATTTAAGGAATATATTATGTAAGGCTATAGCTATCATAGAAAGTGATTCCTCTGATGAATCTGGGCAAAGTAAATAGAAAACCTTCTAGAAAAGTTTTTCCATTTCAGATGCCATTCAGAATATTTGTAATTCATAGGATGAAGTCAACATATGAACACTGATGAGTCTAGATGAAGTTGACTCCAACCCTCATGGAGGACTTTAATAGGTTTGACTTTGGTGGAGGAAGTAACTGCAGATGTGACAAATAAATAGCAAGAGAACTGGAAGTGGAGCCTGAATTTAGGACTGAATTGCTGTAATCTCATGATAAAACTTGAATGGATGAGGAGTTGCTTCTTATAGGTGAACAAAGTGGTTTGAGATGAAATACACTCCTGGTGAAGATGCTGTGGACATTGTAGAAATGACAACAAAGGATTTAAAATATTACATAAACTTAGTTGATAAAGCAGTGGCAGGATTTGAGAGGATTGACTCCAATTTTGAAAGAATTTCTAGTGTGAGTAAAATGATATCAAATAGCTTTGCATGCTACAAAGAAATCTTTCATGAAAGGAAGACTCAAATAATGCAACAAAACTACATTGTCCTCTTATTTTAAGAAACTGCCCACTGATTTTGTATCCTGCGACACTGCTGAAGTTGCTTATCAGCTTAAGAAGCTTTTGGGATGAGATGATGGGGTTTTTTACATACAGGATCATGTCACCTGCAAACAAAGATTATTTTACTTCTTCTCTTTCTATTAGAATACCCCTTATTTCTTTCTCTTGCCTGATTTCCCTGGCCAGGACTTCTAATACTATGTTTAATGGGAGTAGTGAGAGAGCATTCTTGTCGTGTGCTGCTCTTCAAGGGGAATGCTTCCAGCTGTCGCCTATTCAGTATGATGTTGGCTGTGGGTTTGTCATATATGGCTCTTATTATTTTGATGTATGTTCCTTTGATACCTAGTTTATTGAGAATTTTTACCATGAACGGATGGTGAATTTTATCAAAAGCCTTTTCTGCAGGCAAGCAGAGAAGCAAATCATGAATGAACTGCCATTCACAACTGCTACGAAGAGAATAAAATACCTAGGAATACAGCTAACAAGGGAAGCAAAGGACACTCTTCAAGGACAACTACAAACCACTGCTCAAGGAAATTGAAGATTGACACTAACAAATGGAAAAACATTCCATGCTCATGGATAAGAGGAATCAACATCGTGAAAATGGTCATACTTCCCAAAGTAATTTATAGATTCAATGCTATTCCCATTAAACTACCATTGACATTCTTCACAGAATTAGAAAAAAAAACTATTTTAAAATTTATATGGATCCAAAAAAGAGCCGGAATAGCCAAGACAATCCTAAGCAAGATGAACAAAGTTGGAGGCATCATGCTACCCAACTTCAAACTATATGCAAGGCTACAGTAACCAAAACAGCATGGAATTTGTAACAAAAACAGATACATAGACCAAAGGAACAGAGTACAGGTCTCAGAAATAAGACTGCACATCTACAATGATCTGATCTTTGACAAACATAACAAAAACAAGCAATGGAGAGAGCATTCTCCATTTAATAAATGGTACTGAAATAACTGACTGGCCATCGGCAGGAAACTGAAACTGGACCCCTTCCCTACACCTTATACCACACCCTACACTTTCAACTAACTAAAGACAGATTAATAACTTCAATGTAAAATGTGAACTTTAAAATCTCTAGAAGAAAATCTAGACATACCATTCAGAACATAGGCATAGGTAAAGACTTCATGCTGGGAAGTGCCAAAAGCAATTGCAATGAAAACAAAAATTGACAAACGGGATCTAATTAAACTAAAAAGCTTCTGCACAGCAAAAGAAACTATTAACAGAGTGAACAGACAACCTACAGAATAGAGAAAATTTTTGTAATTTATCCATCTGACAAAGGTCTAATTATCCATAGTCTACAAGGAACTTAAACAAATATACAAGAAAAAAAAAATCCCATTAAGAAGTGGGCAAAGGACATGAATAGACACTTCTCAAAAGACATTCATGTGGCCAACAAACATGAAAAAAAAGCTCAACATCACTGGTCATTAGAGAATTGCAGATCAAAACCACAATGGGATCATCTCATGCCAGTCAGAATGATGATTATGGAGAAGTCAAGAAACAATAGATGCTGGCTTGTTGCAAGAAAAAAAATAATTCTTTTACAATGCTGGTGGGAGTGTAAATTAGTTCAACCACTGTGGAAGATGGTGTGGTGATTCCTCAAAGATCTAGAAGCAGAGATAGCACTTGCCCCAGCAATCCCATCATTGGGTATATAGCTAAAGGAATATAAATCATTCTATTATAAAAATACATGCACATGTGTGTTCATTGCAACACTGTTCATGATAGAAAAGACATGGAGTCAACCCAAATGTCCACCAATGATAGACTGGATAAACAAAATGTGGTACATATACACCATGGAATACTATGCAGCCATAAAAAGGAATGAGATCATGTCCTTTGAAGGGACATGGATGGAGCTGGAAGCCATTTTCCTCAGCAAACTAACGCAGGAACAGAAAACCAAACACCACATGTTCTCACTTATAAGAGGGAGCTGAACAGTAAGAGCACAAGGACACATTCAGGGGAACAACACACACTGGGACCTGTCGGAGGGCAGAGGGAGAAAGACCATCAGAAAGAATAGCTAAAGGATGCTGGGCTTAATACCTAGGTGATAGATTGATCAGTGCAGCAGACCACCATGGCACACGTTTACCTAACAAACCTGCACATCCTGCACATGTACCTTGGAACTTAAAATAAAAGTTGAAAGAAAAAAAAGAAAAAGAAACTGTCACAGTCACTTAAGCTCTAGCAACCATTACTCTGATCAGTCAGTGGCCATCAAAATCAAGGCAAGACCCTTCACCAGCAAAAAATTATGACTCACTGAAGGCTCAGATGATCGTTGGCATGTTTTAACAATAAGGTATTTTTAATAGGTATGTATTCTTTTTTAGATATAATGGCATGGTACACTTCATAAACATATAGCATAAACATAACTTTAATATGCATTGAGCAACCAAAAAAATTATGTGGCTGGCTTTATTGTAATATTTGCTTTATTGTGGTGATTGAAACCAAACTCACACCATTTCTGAGGTATGTCTGCACCAGAATTACTCTGTCTGGATTAGCAGAGCCTTTGAATTGATTTTACTATTTGGTAAGATAAATCTTTCCTCATGCTCAACTTTTCTGAGCCATTAATTATTAACTTCATGTTCATTTTTCAAAAGGAAAAAGTTTCAAACATTTTGTTAAGTTTTCCTCAAATCATTCATTTTCCTTTGTTCCTTATCAGTAGTCAATACTTCCAGATACACAGGCACTAAAAAAACCTTGGCTATGCTTTACTTCTCATTCTTCCTCTGTGTCATTCCCAATAAATCCTCAAGTCCAATACTTTGCCATTGAATTATATCCCAAACACATTTATTTCTCTCCACATCAGCTACCATGCTAGTCCAGACCACCATGATATTTTACTTGAACTGCTGAAACAACTTCCAAACTATCCTCCTTGTCTCCAGTCCTGCCTCTCTTCTAAGCAATTCACTTTCAAAATGAGCATGAAGCTTCTAAGAGTAAGGTCAAAGCAAACTCATTTCTTTTCATCATAACTTTATCTGATGAGAGAATCATAAAATGCCAGTCATACTACATGTTTATTCTTTTTAAACATTTAACATGGTCTCTTATAATATCTCATAATTTTTGCTGAATAATTTCATTAAATACACTAATGATCTAAATAGTAAACATTTAATTCACAAGTTAGGAAAGAAGAAAAAGTTCATTGACTAATAAGTTTAAACATAATCCCATTAATTGATAAGATACATGGGATTAATTTCTAAAGACATACTTATCTAGCACCTAGCAAAATTCCATGTTCACAGTAGGACTCTATGAATACATGCTGAAAAAATGAATGCATAAATTACTATATCACTTAGACTTTCATGGTCCGCGTCCTCCACTAGAATTAAAGCACCATAGGGAGAAGAATCCTGATTATCTTCTTCATATAGTATGCACTTAATAAACATTTTTGTCAAATAAAGTCTGAAACATTGTCACCCAAAAACAATCACAGATTCAAACTATCACAGATCTAAAACAATCACAAATTCCTCACTGTGGGAAGAATTGCAACTTACATTTATGAAGTGTTTTATTGTCTGCAAAGTGAATAGTATTTCATTTGCCCAGATGATGCTCATTTAGTTCTCACAACAATCCAGCCAATGCTACTACCATTGCCATCCAGAAACTAGGCCTAAAATTAAATGATTTGTCCAATATTAAGCATCTTGTTAATGGAAGTGTTAGGGATCCAACCTGGGTCTTCTGGCACCAGATCTAGTGTTCATGTGATTGTATTACAGATAAAAAGAGCTATGAGCAGATAGCTAATTGCCAGAACGAAGGGAAAGAGAACACTCTGAACGTTGCTAGGTAGTATCTAGCTCTGCCAATTTTTCAAGCCTTTGTATGTCCCCTTCCCTACAGTGGGAAGCCTTGACCTCAGTACACAGATTAATAGCCAACATATCCTTGATGGTTAATCCTGGTAACAGGCAAGACGGATTAAAAGGACTGCAACATAACAATTTCTGACACCTTCAAGACTTCATTTTCTCCAGTCTAGTAATATTAAGCTCAAAATAGATTAACAGTTTTTGCTTTTTTTCTTAACATTTGGCCTCTATTGTTTTTCTGGTTTTTTAAACAACTTGCTAATATGCAATTTTTGTGGGTGTATAGTAGGTATATATTTATGTGGCACATTTGATATTTTGATTAAGGCAAGAAATATGTAATAATTACATCATGGAAAATGGGGTATCCATTCCTTCAAGCATTTATCCTTTGTGTTACATAGGTCCAGTTATACCCATTTAGTTATCTTAAAATATACAATTAAAGTGTTACTGACTATAATGCCCCTGTTGTGTTATCAAATACTCACTCTTATTTATTCTTTCTAACTATCTTTTGAACCCAATAACCATCTGCAACTCCCACCCTTAGACCCCCGCTATTCTTCCCAGCCTCTGGTAACCATCATTCTACTCTCTGTCTCCATGAGTACACTTATTTTGACTTTTAGAGTCCACAAATAAGTGAGAACATGTGACATTTGTCTTTCTATGCCTGGTTTATTTCAGTTAACATAAGGACTTCCAGTTCTATCCATGTTGTTGCAAATAAAGGATCTCTCTTTTACAGTTTGAAGAGTACTCTGCTGTGTATAAGTACAACGGTTCCCGTATCCGTTCTTCTGCTGATAGACACTTAGGTTGCTTCCACATTGTTTTCCATTGTGAACAGTGCTGCAACAAACATAGGAGTAGAGCTATCTCTTCCATATAGTGTTTTCCTTTGTGAGGGTTGGTATATAATCGGCAATGGGACTGCTCAATCTCCTGGTAGCTCCCTTTTTAGTTTTTTGAGGAACCTCCAAACTGTTCTCCATAGTGGTTGTATTAACTTCACTCCCACCAAAAATGTACCATGGTTCCCTTTTCTCCACATCCTCACCAGCATTTGTTATTGCCTGTCTTTTGGATAAAAGTCATTTTAATTTTAGGGTGAAATGGTATCTCATTGTAGTTTTGATTTGGATGTCTCTGATGAAAAATGATGTTGAGAATCTTTCTTTTATATGCCTGTTTGCCATTTGTATGTCTTCCTTTGAGAAATGTCTATTCAATTCTGTTGTCCATTTTCTAAGGGTGCTATTTGATTTTTTCCTACAGAGTTGTTTGAAGTCCTTTTATATTCTGGTCATTAATCACCTGTCAGGTTATTAGTTTGCGTTTTCTCCCACTTTGTGAGTAGTTTCTTTACTGTGTTGTTACCCTTCCTGTGCAGAAGCTTTTGAACTTAATGTGCTCCCATTTGTCCAATTTTGCTGTGGTTGCCTGTGCTTGGGGTGGGGGGCGGGGGTATTACTCAAAAACGTTTTGCCCAGACCAAATGTCCTGGAGAGTTTCCCCAAAATTTTCTTATAGCTGTTTCATACCTTGATGTCTTAAATCAGATTTAAGTCTTTAATCTATTTTAATTTGATAGTTGCATATGGGGAGAGATAAGAGTCTAGTTTCATTAGTCTGTATATAGAGATACCCAGTATGGTCAGCACGGAATACTATGCAGCCATAAAAAGGAACAAGATCATGTCCTTTGCAGAGACATGGATGAAGCTGGAGGCCACTATCCTCAGCAAACTAACACAGGAACAGAAAACCAAATGCCTCATGTTCTCACTCATCACTCGTAAGTGGGAGCTCAACAATGAAAATATATGGATGCAGGGAGAGAAACAACACACACCAGGGCCTGTCAGGGAGGGAAGAGGAGGGAGAGCATCAGGATAAATAGCTAAGGCATGTGGGGCTTAAAACCTAGGTGATGGCTGTATAGGTGCAGCAAACCACCATGGCACACGTTTACTTATGTAACAAACCTGCATGTTCTGCACATGTATCCTGGAACTTAAAATAAAATTAAGTTTAAAAAAAAAAAAGACTTTTTCCCCAATATATGTTCTTGGTGCTTTTGTTAAAAAAATGAGTTCACTGTATGTGTGGATTTGTTTCTGTGTTCTCTATTCTGTTCCATTTGTATATGTGTCTATTTTTATGCCAGTACCATGCTGTTTTGGTTACCATAGCTTCTGTAGTATAATTTGAATCCAAGTAATGCAATTCCTCCAGTTTGGTTCTTTATTTCTCAGTATAGCTTTGTTTATTCTGGGTCTTTTTTAGTTCCATATATATTTTAGGATTGCATTTTCTATTTCTGTGAAAAATATCATTAGTATTTTAATAGGGATTGCATTAAATCTGTATGTTGCTTTGTGCAGTATACACATTTTAACGATATTGATTTTACCAATCTACAAAATGGAACATCTTTTCATTTTCTTGTATCACCTTTAATTTCATTCATCAGTGTTTTATCATTTTTATTGTAGAGCTCTTTCACTTATTTAGTTAATTCTGAGGTACTTAATTTCATTTGTGGCTATTGTAAATACAATAACTTTTTTGATTTCTTTTTCAGATTGTTCACTGTTGGCATATAGAAATGCTACTGATTTTTGTATGTTGATTTTGTATCCTGAAACTTTATTAAATTTATCAGTTCTCAAAGTTTTTTGGTGGAGTATTTAGGGTTTCCCAAATACGAGATCATACCAGTCTCGGTGGTTAACACCTGTGATCTCAACGCTTTGGGAGGCTGAGACAGGTGGATGACCTGAGGTCAGGAGTTTGAGACCAGCCTGGCCAATGTGGTAAAAGCCTGTCTCTAGTAAAAAAAAAAAAAAAAATTAGTGGGGTGTGGTGGTAGGTGCCTGTAATCTCAGCTACTCATAAGGCTGAGGCAGGAGAATCAATTGAACCTGGGAGGTGGAGGTTGCAGTGAGCTGAGACCGCACCATTGTACTCCAGCCTGGGGGACAAGAGTGAGACTCCTCAAATATATGTATTATATGTATATAATCAGCCAAGAAGAATACTTTGACTTCTGCCTTTCCGATCTGGTGGCCCTTTATATCTTTTTCTTGTCTGATTGGTCTAACTAGGACTCCCAATACTATGTTGACTAACGGTGGCGAAAGTGAGGAGCCTTGTTGTGTTCCAGACCTTAGAGGAAAGGCTTTCAGGTTTTCCCCAGTCAATATAATGGAGTGGGGTGGAGGTCTGTCATATATAGCTCTTATTATGTTGAGATATGTTCCTTCTATACTCAGTTTTGTGAAGGTTTTCTATCATGAAAGGATGCTGAATTTCATCAAATGCTTTTTCAGCATCAACTGAAATAATCACGTGGTTTTTAATCCTTCATTCTGTTGATATAATGTCTTATATTGGTTGATTTGCATATGTTGAGCCATTTTTGCCTTCTAGGGATAAATCCCACTTAGTCATGTTGAACAATCTTTTTAATATATTGTTGAATTTAGTTGGCTAGCATTTTGTTGAGGATTTTTTGCATCGATATTAGTCAGAGATATTGACTAGCAGTTTTTGTTTTTGTTTTTGATGGGTCTTTGCCTGGTTTTGATACCTGGGTAATGCTGGCCTTGTAGAATGAGTTTGGGAGTATTCTCTCCTCCCTTACTTTCTGGAATAGTTTGAGTAGGATTGGTATTAGTTCTTCTTTAAATATTGGGTAGAATTCAGTAGTGAAGCGCCATCAGGTCCTCAGCTTTTCTTTGCTGGGAGGCTGTTTATTACAGCTTCAATCTCATTACTTGTTATTAGTCTGTTCAGGATTTGGATTTCTTTATGGTTCAATTTTAATAGGTTGTCTGTGTCTAGTAATTTATCCATTTCTTCTGGGTTTTCCAATTTATTGACCTGTAGTTTCTCCTAGGACCCACTAATGATCCTTTGAATTTCTGCTGTATAGGTTGTGATGTCTCCTTTTTCATCTCTGATTTTATTTATTTGGATCTTCTCTTTTTTTTTCTTAGTCTAGATAAAGGTTTGTCAATCTTAGTCTGACTAAAGGTTTGTGAATGTTTACTTTTTTCAAAAAAACTTTTTGTTTTATTGATACTTTGTATAGATTTCTTCATCTCATTTATCTCTGCTTGTATTTTTAATATTATTTTCTTCTACTAATGTTAAATTTTGTTTGCTCTTGCTTTTCTAATTCTTTAAGATACATCAATTGGGTGTTTGTTTGAAGTTTTTCTTTCTTTTGATGCAGGCACTTAAAGGATAAACTTTCCTCTTAGTACTGCTTTCATGGTGTCTTACAGATTTTGGTATGTCATGTTTTCATTATTTTTGTTTTGAGAAAATTTTCAATTTCCTTCTTAATTTCTTCATTGGCCCCTAATCATTTCAGGGCATATTGTTTAATTTTCATGTGTTTGTATAATTTCCAAAATTATTCTTGTTATTGATTATTTATTCCATTGTGGCCATAGAAAATACTTAATATTATCTAAATTTTGTTGAATGTTTTAAATTTGTTTTGTGAGCTAACATATGGCCTACCCTTGAGAATGATCCAGGTGCTAAGGAAAATAATGCGTATTCTTCAGTCATTGAGTAAAATGTTCTGTAAATATCTATTAGGTCAATTCAATATTCAGTATAGATTAAGTTCAATGTTTCTTTATAGATTTTCTGTTTGAAGATCTGTCCAATGCTGAAAGTGGGTTGTTAAAGAGTCTAGCTATTATTATACTGGGGACTATCTATCTCTTTAGCTCTAATAATGTTTCCATTACATATGTGGGTGCCCCATAGTTGGGTGCACATATATTTACCATTGTTATATCCTCTTGCTAAATTGACCCTTTTATCATAATATAACAATCTTTTTGTCTGACTTTTCTTAAGTTTTTGTCTTGAAACCTATTTTGTCTGATGTAAGTATAGCTACTCCTATTCTTTTTTGGTTTCCATTGGCCTGGAATATCTTTTTCCTTTATTTTCTGCCTATGTGTATCTTTATAGATGATGTATGTTTTTTGCAGGCACAGATCATTGGCTTTTGTTTTTTCATCTATTCAGCTACTCTATTTGAGGTCAGTCTTCCCTCATTCAGAGATTCATTCAGTCTTCTTTCTTTCCTTCTGTCCTTTCTCCCTTTTAGTGAAAGTGATTTTCTCTGGTACTATGACTTAATTTTTTTCTTTTAAATTTTTGTGTATTCATTGTATGTTTTTTGGTTTGAAGTTACCATGATCCTTGCAAATATTATCTTATAATCCATTGTTTTTAACTGGTGACAATTTAACAATAATTGCTCATACAAACAAACATGCAAGAAATACACTAATGAAGGCTCTACACTTTAACTTTGTCCCCCTGCTTTTTAAATTTGTGTTTTTTCTCTTTATATATTATTGTATTATATATGTCTTCAAACGTTTTTGTAGTTGTTATTTTTGATTGGCTCATTGTATAATCTTCATACATGAGATATAAGTATTTTACACACAATTACAGTACTGTAATATTCTCTGTCTTTCTGTGTCCTTATTATAACCAGTGAGTTTTATATCTATAGATGATTTCTTCTTTCTCATTAACATGCTCTTCTTTCAGATTTAAGAACTCCTTTTAACATTTCTTGTAGGACAGGCCTGGTGTTGATGAAATCCCTCAGCTTTTGTTTGTCTGGGAAGATCTAATTTCTCTTTCATGCTTAAAGCATATTTTCATCAGATATACTATTCTTGGGTAAAAGTTTTTTGAAAAGCTTCAGACAAATACTAATTGAAAAACTGATAATGAAAGATATCAGCTTAACAAGTTTGATAAAAGAGAAATTCCTTTGCAAGGAAGGTAAAGATACTCGATCTCTGTCTCTAAATACATACATGCAGACACACACAGTTGACCTTTGAACAATGTGGGTTTGAACTGCACAGGTCCACTTATATGTGGATTGTTTTCAACCAAACATGAGTCGAAAAATACAGTATTTGTGGATGCGAAATCCACATGTATGGAGGACCCATTTTTCATACATATGGGTTCTGTGGGACTGGCTATGGAACTTGAGTACATATCAATTTTGGTACATGTGCAGGTGCTATAAACAATTCTCTTCAAGAAATGACTGTATATAAATAGCACTTTTAAGAAGGCTTTGTAACTTTTTTTTCATTATTACAAGACAAATTTGTTTTATTATACATAATTTGGAAAATGTACCTACATTTATTTGGGAATTTAAAGTATAAGTTTAGATTACAGATCACATTTAAGAATCTCCAAGGCTTCTTAATAGCTGTAGTATTAATCTTTGTAATTAAAAGTGGTAAATCAGGTAAAATTTTTGCAAATTTACTTATAAATCATTATTATTCAATGTTTACTAATATTTTCCTGTACATATTCTTATTTGAAAAAAAAACAAAAAAACAAAAACTTGAGCTGCTCCTACTTGAATAGATTTCCCTCTCTGGATTCCCCTCCCACCATAACAGCTTGGGAGCTTCTCTCTCTCTCTCTTTCTCTCTCTCTCTCTCTTTCTCTCTCTCTCTCTCTCTCTCATAAAAAAAAAATTTAAAAACACCTTTTTTCCTTCAGCACTTTAAATATGTTATGCTACTCGCTCCTGGCCTGAAAGATTTCTACTTTTTTTAGTAGAAATATATTGAAGCTCCATTACATGTTATTTGTTTCCTTTCTCTTGCTGCTTTTAGGATCCTTTCTTTATCCTTGACCTTTGGGACTTTGATTATTAAATGCCTTGAAGTCATCTTCTTTGGGTTAAATCTGCTGGCGTTCTATAATCTTCTTGTACTTGAATGTTGATCTCTTTCTCTAGATTCAGAAAGTTCTCCAATATGATCACTTTGAATAAACTTTCTACCCCCACCTCCTCTTTAAGGGCAATAACTCTGAGATTTACCCTTTTGAGGCTATTTTCCAGAGCCTGTAGATTTGCGTTGTTGTTTTTTATTGTTTTTTCTTTTCTTCCTCTGGCTGTGTATTTTTAAACAGCCTGTCTTAAAGTTCACTAATTTCTTCTGCTGCTTGATCAATTCTATCATTAAAAGACTCTGATGCATTCTTCAATGTGTTGATTGCATTTTTCAGTTGCATAATTTCTACTTGATTCTTTTTAATTATTTAAATCTCTTTGTTAGATTTATTTAGTAGAAATCTGAATTCCTTCTGTGCCTAATCTTGAATGTCCTTGGGTTTCCTCAACACAGCTATTTTGAATTCTCTGTCTGAACAGTCATGTATCTTTATTTCTCCAGGATTAGTCCTTAGTGCCTTACTGAGTTCATTTGGTGACGTCATATTTTCCAGGATGGTCTTGATGCTTGTAGATGTTCATCAATGTCTAGGCACTAAAGAATTAGGTCTTTATTGCAGTATTAAGGGCTTGTTTGTGCCTGTCCTTCTTGGGATACTCAAGAGACCTAGATTCTAAGCCTAATAATGCTGTGGTTTTTACAGATACTCAAAGGGACCTAGATTCTAGGCCTAATAATGCTGTGGTTTTTACAGACTTACAGAAGTACCATTTTTGTGATCTTAGATAAGATCTGAAAGGATTTTCTTGATTACCAGGCAGAGACTCTTGTTCTCTTTCCTTACTTTCTCCTAAACAAATGCAGTCAGTGTCTCACTCTCTCTTTCAATATATCTCTCTTAATATGTGTCTTTCTCTCTCTCTGTCTGCATCTCTCTGCTGAGCCACCTGGAACTTGGGATATGGTGATACAAGCACTCCTGTGGCCACAGCCATTGAAACTATGCTCAGTCAGACCTGAAGCCAGCATAGCACCAGGTCTTGGTCCAAGCTCACTGTGAACATTATCTGGCTACCATCTATGTTGACTCAAGGTACTAGGGCTCAGTGATCAGCAGGTACCAAAGCCAGCCAGATCTGTGTCCTTCTCTTTAGGGCAGCAAGTTCCCCTAGGTCCTGGGTAGGTCCAGAAATGCTGTATGATAACCAGAGATTGGAGTCAAAAATCTTCTAAGTTTACCTTATATTCTATTCTACTGCAGGTAAGCTGGCTCTCAAAGCACAATACAAAGTCCTTCCTAGTCTTCTCCATACCATTTTTCTAATGCCTGATTATGGATCTTAGATTTGTTTTTATACTTGAATTTTTTTAAAAGTAGCAGACCTAGGACTGTGTTCTCTGCCTTAGTCTTTGACAGTTCTCTTCCAAGAGACTAATGTCCAGTCCCTGAAGCCTAAACAGGTCCTTAAGGCCCTGTGCCACCTAAATTTACAGCTCCTGGGGGAATGCTTAGCTTTGATGCTCTGGCTTACTTAGATTGCTCTATCCTACTTGCTACTGTCAATTGTGCAAATTTGTGGACTGAATAATACTGCTTCAAAGTGACTAATCATGCATATTGACAGCACTTAATAAATCAGGAGAACATTATTCCCCCCCAAGAAAAATAAATATTAGCAATAAGAAATTTATATAATAAGCATTCATATGTTGTTTACACTGTTTCTATAAAATTTAAAACCAGCAGTGGTGGTCTGAATGTAAAAAATCAAACTTTATTAGTGACTCAGTAAAAGGTTCTATGCTTTAGTAGAGAAAAGTGTTATAAAAATTCATCATGGAGGTATGTGGGTTAGCAATACTATGAAAAAAATATTAGGGGTTACAGCTGACAGTATGAGTCAGAGTGTGATATGCCAGTTAAAGACATTAATGTGACACTGGCAGATTTAATACAAGTATGATATTTAGCCTAGAAAGAGTGACAGGCCTCCTGTTGTCTGTACTAATTAGTATTGGAAATAATCTGGCTTTACAATTTCTTAAAAGGTGGGCTAACTGGATTATGCTGAATTGCCTTAGGTAAGGCTGTGCAAGATTTTATTCATCAAAGAGACTGGGGGGATACCTGGCTTTCTGACTTATTAAAGATCTTAGCAACAATCAGGAACCCAGGTCCCAAAAGTACTAATGATGTAGTTTTTAAAATCAGAAATGAGGTGACCTAGAGGCTTTTCTAGATTACTTTGACAGATCATCTCAGTGAACTTGCTTCCTAGTACAGCTCTATTCTTAACCACATGGGGAAACTAAAGCATCTTAATTGACACTATGGGGAGACCACACATAGTGCACTCGGCTTGGTGCTGGGGCTGACACTTGAGGAGAGACAAAGACCAAATGGACTGTTTTCTCTGAACACAGGTGAGGAAGATGGTGAGTATTAAACCCATATCATGTGAGAAAAGATTAAATAAGAAAGGTCCTGAGGAATGTGTATGACAAACATTTAAAAGGTAAAAGAGTGATTAGAATTGCTATCTTTCTCTAAGGGAGTAGAAATAATGCAGATGGGGAGATGGTAATGGACGGATATTGCAGTTGATGATAAGATTTCTAACAATTAGAGTTTTGCAGTATAAAACTGGCTGCTTAGCAAGTAGCAGATTCTCTGTCCCTGGAGTCCTCAAGCCTAGCCTGATCTACGCAAGGCATCTTCTGAGTACAGAAGACAGCAGTTTGAATTAGATGAGTTTTCAGATGCTAAGTAAATAAGACAATCAGAAAAGAAGTTTTGTATGATGACAAAAGCTACCTGTATTTCTTTGCTGCTTCCTGAATTTTTTCTGATAATGGGGAAAGTAATACTAACACAAGAGAGTGTGGGTTTATGACTTTTTTAAAGTTAGCAGTGACTCACAGTTCCAAATGACTCAAGGTAGGGAAAAGTTTTTGGAAGTGGTCTAACTACTCTAACATCTTCCTACAATATCAAAAAAAGTATTCCCTAAAGATTTACACTTGACATTCAAATATGAAAAACTGCAACATGAATATGAAATCAGTAGAAAAATAAGATACGATTAGGTGGGAGCAAAGAATTAATGACAGAAAGGCAGCCATCAGCCATAGGGGAAGGAGCATCACATAACAGTGGTAGGCAGAAAAATGGCTCTGAAAGATGTCCATGTCTGAATCCCTGGAAATTAGAAATACATTATGTTATACATAGCAAAAGAGACTTTGCAGATGTAAGTCAAAGATCTTGTTATGAGAAGATCATACTGCATTATCCAGGTGGCCCAATATACTCAGAAAGGACATAAATAGAAGAGGGAGAAAGGAGAGTCAGTGTCAGTGATGCAACACGAGGTATTTGACTGGCCAGCACTTGTTTTGGAGCTCGAAGTTAGCCATGCATATTAGTCTGTTTTCACACTGCTGATAAAGACGTACCGAGACTGGGTAATTTATAAAGAAAAAGAGGTTTAATGGATTCACAGTTCCACGTGGCTGGGGAGGCCTCATAATTATGGCAGAAGAGCAAGGGACGTCTTACATGGCAGCAGGCAAGAGAGAATGAGAGCCAAAAGAAAGGAGAAACCCCTTATAAAATCATCAGATTTTGTGAGACTTATTCACTATTGCAAGAACAGTATGGGGGAACCGCCCTCATGATTCAATTATCTCCCACCAGATCCCTCCCACAACATGGGAATTATGGGAATTCTGGGAGCTACAATTTAAGATGAGATCTGGGTGGGGACACAGCCAGTTCATATCACCATGAATCAAGGACTATGAGCAGCTCGTAGAAGCTGGAAAAGTCAAGAAAACAGATTCTTCCCTAGAACCTCCAGAAATCAAAGTGGCCTTTTCCACATTTTCAACTGGTAGGGCCCATTTTAGACCTCCAGAACTGAAGAATAATACATTTGTGTTGTTTTTAAAGCCATAAAATGTGTGGTAATTTGTTATACCAGCCTTAGGAAATTTACACAGTAACACACCAGCAGAAGGCATCACATAGGGGGAGGCATGGGCTGAGAGAAGGACATAAAATTGGACACTAGTGGGGAAATATACCTTATCATTTTGTGCTATGACTCAATATTTTAAAGATGGTGATTCTTTCTTGATTTCAAATTTAATGCAGTACAATTGCAATACAGTTTCCCTCCCACTCCAACTTAGTTCTTGACAAGTAAGCCTAAAGTGAGTTTGGAAAAATAAATGTGTGACAATAGCCAGGTATCAATTTGAAAAGAGAAAGGTAATGGAGGAGGTGGAGATCAACCTTTATCAGATATTTATGTAAACTACAAACGGTTCTGGTACAATAATTGAAAGGCAAGAGAACAGAAAAATTACTTAAGAAAACAAAGCTCTGATACTTACAGAAATTTATTACATTATAAAGGTGGTATTTCAAATCAGTGAGAAAACCATGGGATATATAATAATTGTCAGTAAGGTAACCAACTAGTCATTTAGAAAGAAATAATAAACTTGAATTACCACTACATTCCTTATACCAAATTAATTCCTGATAAAGGTTTAAACACTTAGCAAATATAGTTGTTATAATAATCTTGAAATAAGAATGATTTTGACCAGAAGCTATAACCAGACACATAACCAAAGTTGTAGAGAAAGAGCTTGCTAAATTTTTTTCAATATAGAATATATACTACTATTAAATTTACATAAAGCAACTAAAATATCATAAAGATCAAGAGATAAATGAAAAATCTGAGAAAATTATTTGACAAATATAACAAAGGGTTAATCTTTTTAATATATAGAAAATAACAAATTGAGATGAGAGACCATCAACCTAAGCTTAAAAAACACAGGCAAAGATTAGAAGCAGTTATAAAAATAACCAGAAATTTCTTATGTGAAAAGATACTCAACTTCATTTATGATTAAATATATGTAATTAAAGCAACATGACATACCATTCTTGATCAAATTACCATAGATAATACATAGTGTTAGTGAGGGTTTGAAAAAAAAATGGGCACTTTATATAAAAGTTAACAGACTAACCATCTGTTAGTTAAAGTGTGAATTTATGTAAACCTCTTTCAGGTTAATTTGTCATTTGTTACAGGCGATCTTTAGAAAGCAGATCTTTAGGCAGCATGCACTTTAGAACTTTTGCCATGTTAAAATTTTTCCCTCAACTGGAAACAGATGGGAATGAAAAACTGCCATTATTATTTCTAAAGCATGATACTAAAGCACTATTTACATGCATTGCATAATTATTACTCTATCTAAAAAATGCTATATACTGAATATTCTGTATGTTTACAATAAAATAAGAGTGTGGGTGAAGGGAAGCCTGACTCTCAGTGTCATGCATGAGAAAAGCTAATCAGATTTAGCCAATATCAATCATCTGAGCTGTGAATGAGTGTCGGGATAGCATCCCTCTTTAGAAGGAGTTACTAATGAAACCCCACAGAGCTTAATTCTTAGATAAGCCTTGCATGCTCAGCCACTTCAGTATTGGAGGTACTCTTTGAAAACAAAGCAAAGATCTCAACAACAGGGTTCTGAGAAACCAGTGTGGGTACTATCTAAGAATGTTACTTTGGGTATGTTATGGGTTAAACTGTGTCCTCTCAAAATTCATGTGTCAAAGTCCTAACCCCTAGTACATAAGAATGTGACATTATTTAGAAATAGGGTCAATGCAGATGCAATTAGTTAAATTAAGATGACGTTATTAGGGTGGACCCCAATCCAATGACAAGTGTCCTTATAAAAAGAAGAAATCTGGAGACAGACTTGCACAACGGTACAACATCATATGAAGACTGGAGTTATGCTGCCACAAGCCAGGAAATGCCAGACATTGTCAGAAAACCATCAGGAATGGAACAAATTCTCTCTCACAGACCTCAGAAGGAACCAGTCCTGATGACACCTTAATTTTGAACTTCTAGCATTTAGAACTGTGAGACAATAAATTTTTGTTAAGGTACGTAGTTTGTACTACTATCTTATGGAAGCCCTAGAAAACCAATATAGAGTTTAAAAAAAAAAAAACAGTAAAAGGTACTGGTTGAGAAACTTTTGACTAATCTCTTAGCATTTTTAACATCTTTACTCCCTGGGGAAAAAAAATAACAACTAGGAAATATCAACAAAAAGGGGATCATCTTTATTCTTGATAAAATTCCCAAAAGTATAATAGGTATTAAAATTTTAAAAGCACAGCATTTTAAAAGCACCTTTAATAAATAAGTATTGTTGATGTAAACAGGCAATATAGTATAATACAAAGGTCTACAGACTTTAGACTGCACAAAGTCCACCAAGATCACTTGTGAAGTAATCCAGATTTGTGGCTATCCCCCACATTCTCACTAAATCAGAATCTTTGGTGGTAACCATGGAGATTTCTATTTTACAATTATCCCAGGTCATTTTGATGCACACAGTTGGTGAAATACACTTGGAAAACACAGGAATAGTAGTTAAAGAGTATGAGCCCTTTAACTGGAGGCAGAATCTCAACTCTGCCTTTTTAACCAAAGTTGCCTTGGCAAAGTCTTACAGTTTTCTCATCTGCAAAATTAGAATAGTAATAGCATCTGCTTCAAGGTTTTGTTTGGTAGTTGCGAATGAAATAATAAAATAAATAAGTTTGAATTAAAATGTATCAAACTACCAATGATATTCTTAACATAATAAGAAAAAACTATTTTAAAATTCATATGGTACCAATAAAAGAGCCCAAATAGCCAAGGCAATCTTAAGCAAAAAGAACAAAGTTGGAGGTGTCACATTACCTGACTTCAAACTATATACTACAAGGCTACAGTAACCAAAATTGCATGGTACTGGTACTGAAACAGACATATAGACCAGAGGAACAGAGCAGAGAGCTCAGAAATAAGGCCACACGACAACAACCATCTGATCTTCAACAAACCTGATAGAAACAAGCAACAGGAAAAGAACTCCCTATTCAATAAATAATGCTGGGATAACTGGCCAGCCATATGCAGAAAATTGAAACTGGATCCCTTCCGTGAGCCATATACAAAAAAAAAAAAAAAAAAAAATCAACTCAAGATGGATTGAAGCCTTAAATATAAAACCTAAATCTATAAAACCCCTGAAAAATAACCTAGGAAATACCATTCTGGAAATAGAACTGAGCAGACTTCATGAGGAAGATGCCAAAAACAATTGCAACAAAATCAAAAATTGACAAATGGGACCTAATTAAACTGAAGAGCTTTCTGCATACCAAAAGAAACCATGAACAGAGTAAACAGACAATCTACAGAATTGGAGGAAAATATTTGCAAAGTATGCATCTGACAAAGATCGAATATCCAGAATCTATAAAAAACTTTTAAAAAATTATAAGCAAAAATCAAACAACCCCATTAAAACGTAGGAAAATAACATGAATAAAATTGTTCATTTCATAATAAAATGATTGATTTTATAAAGTGCTTAGTCTGTGTCTAATAGCCTAAGTGATCAATCAATGTAGCCATTATTACTATTCAGTAATTTTAAAAATGAGATAAATGTGCAAGTACAGATATGTTAAGCTAAAAGAAGCAGCAAAAGGAAGAAAAATAATATGTGATGTATGTTCACATTTGTGTCAAAAAAGTATGCACTCAAATTACATATGCCTGGAATATTTCTAGAAGATATTATTAGAAACTCTTGGTGTTCAACACTGGGAAATGAGATCATATTCTTTTTTGCTTTGCTTGATTTTTAAAAAATTTATATGTGCATATGATTTTCAGGGAAAAAATATAGTTTGTGACTCTAAATACCACCTGAGGAAAGAGATGATACCATTCCAAATACAAATGAGCTTTGATTTTTATTTCTGGTACTATTGTGTGGAAATCTGCATATCCCAGGTAAAATTGGAAATGGTGAAATCTCAAGAATAATCTCTGTAATCAATCATATAAATACAATTTAAAACATGCCAAATGTCAGGCAAAACTAAATAGGAACCAACTTAGTACAAATCCTCAATAAAAGACCTAGATGGTTTATATAAGTCAATAAGAAGTCAAAAGAAGTAGAACGTAGTTCACCAATAAGAAGATGACAAAGAGGATAACATTCACCTAGGCTCAGACCCTTGAAGGCATTTATCTTTCTCTTGTTCTATAATGCTTACTGTTTCTGAAAGAAGTCATCATCAAGTCGGGTGTGGTGACTCACATCTGTAATCCCAGCACTTTGGGAGGCTGAGGAGGGCCAGCAAGCTGAGGTGTGGCATTCAAGACCAACTGGCCAACATGGTGAAACCCTGTCTCTCCTAAAAACACAAAAACGAGCCAGGCATAATGGTGTGCTCCTGTAATCCCAGCTACTTGGGAGGCCGAGGCAGGAGAATCACTTGAACCTGGGAAGTGGAGGTTGCAGTGAGGCAAGATTGAGCCACTGCACTCCAGCCTAGTGACTGAGCAAGACTCTGCCTAGAAGAAAAAAAAAAAAAGACTAAGAAGCACTCATCAACTTCTGTAAACTTTTCCCTTCATAATTACTCCTAAATCCACACTATTTTTATATGTCCATAATCACCAAACTGGTTTAAGTTTCATCAGCTCGTACCCATGTTACATTTTTAAATCATCTCCAAACTCCCATCTAATTTAGCTTCATTTTTTATACCACAAGTTCCCATCATTCTGAATACTAAAACACGTTTTTCAAAGTAAAAATTTTTACAGATTTTCTAAGTGATAATATTAGAAGTGATTTAGGAATATAGAGAGTATAATAAATGACTTTCTCATTTACTCTCCAAATTACATATAAGAGTCCTGGGTTCAACAAAACAGCCAGACAGTAAACATTTAGGCTTTGCAGGCCACAAGGTCTCTCTTGCAACTACTCAACATTGTTGTTGTAGCACAAGAGCAGCCACATACAATATGTAAGTAGAAAAGCTTGTCTAGATTTAGCCTGCAGTGAGTCAGAACTGCCTTAGGGACCACACATTGCTAGACTGTGGATAAAACAAACGGGTCATGCAAATGAGATTAAAATCTCAGTAAGGCTAGTGATGAAGCAGATACTGGCTTAGGCACTTTGGAATATCGGCTTCCTACTCCTATACCCTAGAACTACAAAGACTGTCATCAGGTATCCCAAGCGAGTTCTTTATTGCTAGGCTTACCTTACATACTCTCTGCAGGTGAGATCACAAAGAGAATAAGTGACACATGCTCAGTTTCTGCTCCCAAGTTTGGGAGTCAGTTAACTTCCCTGAGAAAAGAGCAGGAACAGAGAGAAGCCCAGTCATACTTATCGATGACTCTCCAAGTGAAAATACAAAGCCAAGGGAAAGAATCTCAGTTTCCTTGGCCAACTGCAACAGGTTAGTTGTACTACTGTATTTAAAAAAATCATCAGAAGGGAAAAATGATTTTCCATTTTTCTTAATCACAACAAAATGTATGCAAATTTCAAAATAATAAATATGGATATGTAAAACCTACCATTTATTTAATCTGCAGACAAGGCTTAGTACCCATATGGATTTTTCAAGCCCTTTTCAGCAACCCTATAATGGTTGAGAGCCATAGCTTCATACCATTTCTAAAAGGTGGGACTATTATAACCCTCACATTATAGTACTGTCAGAGGACAATCTTTATCATCCAATAATTATTTGTTAAATAAAAATATGAATTTTATACCAACCTATTTTTAAAGCTTTCAATGACTCCCCAAAGATACCTTTCAATATAAACCTTCTTCTCTCCTAAGCCTGTTATACTCAGTAGCCTCCATCCTGAATGACATATTCCTGCCTCTGTCTTCTTGCTTGTGTTCTCCTTATTCCTTCTGAGTAGTAGGGGGTTCCCAGGCCTATAGAAATTCTCCCTCTCCTTCACAGCCAATTATAAATTCTACTTAGTCCATGAAGCATTTTGTGGCTACTCTTGACTACATAGCTTTCTTTCTTCTCTGAACCCAACAACAGTAATATTCTTATTTATATTAAATCAGTATCTCATGACACATTTGCTTTTCAGGCCTGCATTTAATTAATATTTCTATTGTTAGCTACTTTTGTTGTACACATTTTATTTTTTTTAATTTCAATAGCTTTATGAATACAAGTGTTTTTTGGTTACATGGATAAATTGTAGGAACATCCCAACCTCCCCCTCTTCTGTGTCTCCAATGTCAACTATACCACTCAGTATGCCTCTGTGTACTTTTAACTTAGCTTCCAATTATAAGTAGGAATATGTGGTATTTGGTTTTCCATTTCCAAGTTACTTCACTTAGGATAATGGCCTCCAGTTCCATACAAGGTGCTGCAAAAGACATAATTTCATTCTTTCTTACGGCTAAGTAGTATTCCATTATATATATACCACGTTTTCTTTATCCAACCATCCGTTGATGGGCACTGAGATTGATTCCATATCTTTGCAACTGTGAATTGTGTTGCAATTAACACAAAAGTGCAAGTGTCTTTTTAATATAATAATTTACTTTTCCCTGGGTAGATACCCAGTAGTTGGATTGCTCAACAGATGGTAGATCTGCTTTTAGTTATTTGAAAATCTGCCACACTGTTTTCCATAGAGGTTGTACCACTTTACATTCCCACCAACAGTTTATGTGCATTCTCCTTTCTCTGCATCTGAACCAACATCTATTGCTTTTTGACTTTTTGAAAATGGCCATTCTGACTGGGGTGATGTGGTGTCTCACTGTGGTTTTTATTTGCATTTCCCTGATGATGAGTGATATTGAGCATGTGTTTGTTGGCCATCTGTATATCTTCCTTTGAAAAATATCTATTCATGTTGCTTGTCTACTTTGTAATGGGATTATTTGGGTTTTTTTCTTGCTGATTTGTTTGAGTTACTTATAGATTATGGATATTAGCTCTTTGTCAGTGTATAGTTTGAGAATATTTTCTCCCATTCTGTAGGTTTTCTGTTTATTTTGCAGATAATTTCTTTTGCTGTGCAGAAGCTTTTTCATTTAATTAAATCACATTTATTTATTTTTGTTTTGTTGCATTTGCTTTGAGGTCTGTGCCCTAAATTATTTGCCTAAGCCAATATCCAGAAGAGTTTTTACTATGTTTTCTTCTAGAATTTTTATGGTTTTAGGTCTTACATTTAAGTTTTTAATTAATCTTGAGTTATTTTTTACACAGTTTTCATTCTTCTGTATGTGGCTATTCCATTTTCTCAGCACTGTTTATTAAATAGGGTGTCCTTCCCCCATTGTATGTTTTCGTCTGCTTTGTCAAAGATCAGTTGGTTCTAGGTATTTGGCTTTGTTTCTGGGTTCTCTATTCTGTTCCATTTGTCTATGTGCCTACTTTTATACCAGTACGCTATTTTGGTTACTATAGTACTGTAGTATAACATGAAATCAGGTAATGTGATGCATCTAGATTTGTTCTTTTCCTTAGGATTGCTTTTGCTATTCAGGCTTTTTTGGTTCTTTATGAATTTTAGGATTGTTTTTCCTAATTCTGTGAAGAATGACACTGGTATTCTCATAGGAATTGCATTGAATCTGTAGATTGCTTTGAGTAATATGGTCATTTTCACAATATTGATTCTTCCAGTCCATAAGAACAGGATGTTTTTCCAGTTGTTTGTGTCATCTATGATTTCTTTCACTGCTATTTTGTAGTTCTCCTTGGAGAGACCTTTCATGTCCTTGGTTAAGTATATTAGGTATTTTATTAATATTATATTTTTTTGCAGCTATTGTAAATGGGATCGAGTTCTTGATTTCATTTTCAGCTTGGTCACTGTTGGTGTATAGCAGTGCTACTGATTTGTGTTTATGTTGATTTCATAACTTGAGACTTTAGTAAATTCATCTATTGGATCTAGGAGTCTTTTGGAGGAGTCTTTAGAGTTTTCAAGGTATAAGATCATATCATTTGCAAAAGAAGATAGTTTAGCTTCCTTTTTTCCAATTTGGATGTTCCTTATTTATTTCTCTTGCCTGATTGCTCTGGCTAAGACTTCCAGTATTGTGCTGAATAAAAGTGATGAAAGTGGGCATCCTTGTCTTGTTCCAGTCCTCAGGGAGAATGCTTTCAACTTTTCCCCATTCAGTGTGATGTTGGCTGTGGGCTTATCATTTACGGCTCTTATCATTTTGAGGTATTTTCGTGACTTTTAAATTCTGCCTTCCCAATGGGCTAGTCCTCCATTTGGTGTTTCTTCGGTGTGTGTGTGTGTGTACACTTCTATTTTATGCTTCACAGAAATCCATACAATTCTTACAAAGAGTAGGCTTTCAAAAATTTGAATTATTTATGTAAATGATTGAATTAATAAACAAAAAATGGATAAATAAATAACATCAATGACCAAAATTAACACAAATTAAGTCTTAAGAATATGAATAAAAACTTGAATGGCCTCCCAAAACTTCCAATCCCTGTGCTATTTTAACAGAAACATGTTTTTTTTTTTTTTTTTTTAAGAAAACCTTCTTTGTAGTCATTTACTTCACAGAGACAAGAAAGATGGCAACATAATAGATTTTTTAAGCTTCCAAATAAAGGTTAATAATATAAATCTGTGACTTGAATCTTTGAAAAATCTGGAAGAACAAAAAATAGACAAATTATATAATTATTCAAAATACTGAAGAAGAATATATTGCAATGACAATATAAAAATATGTTTTTGGTATCTTCAATCTCAGTTTTGTTAGAAGTATGTTCAGAAGTGAACAACTGAATGAGACGTGAGGTGTTCACAGGTGAAGGATAAGTCCAGAAATCTGAATTTGGTCCCACATAGCAATTAATATTTCTCAATTATACTAATTAAAGTGGCCATTTCAGTGATAATCATGTCATTTGTCATATATTGTTTTCTCTCATAAAGGATAAAGAAAAATAAAAGGTGAATGTTACTTGAAAAATAATGATGAATCCACATGCTGAGAGAAAATCATTGTAATCCAAATTACAACCAACACCTGAACCCAGGACTCTTCTATTTGGTCAATTAATATGCATTCAAGGTTGTGAAACTGTCATTTCTATACATAATAATTAAACACTATTAATGTAAACTCCTAGAATAACTACGTTTGTTTTCTCAGAGAATCACACGTTATAAAAGTAAGTTAATGTGATCAACATTTTACAATATATTTAGGCTTTTAGAATTTTTTTTTAAAATTGATGTGATTTAGGAGGCCACTTGAAGATATTCAGCTTTTGATGGCATAAAATTCTGGCTTTAGTAAGCAACCACTAGTCTTTTAATATGATTGTGTACCTGCAAAAAGCTTAAGCAACTTTTAGCTAAATGAAGGAATCTTTAAGATGTCAAAATAAGAATTAGTCACATATCTGTTTTTCCACTGTCCTTGTTATCTTTACTCTACCAGCATCCCTGCAAAGCAGATCAGCAACATTTGCATGTTTTGAAACTCCTCTGGTTTCCTGGCTCCTAAGATCCAGTCCATCACTAAGGCCCGTGATTGGTCCACTCTTGTTGTTCCATGTCCATGTTAAACCAGGTTTCAGCATCGCACATTCAGATTAATGCCACTGCCTCTGAACTCATCTCCCTTCCTGTACAGCTTGACTTCATCCTACATATCACCATTAGAAGAATCTTTGAACACCATTATCTTCACATTATTCCCAGCCCAAGAATGCAAATACCTTCTAAATACCTTTTATTCAAATCAAAACTCCCTATCATAGCACTGGACATGCCAACATGACAATTTCAACTTCTTTACTTCACTTTCCATTCAACTCTATGCCAACGCTCTACTTTGAGCTCATCTGCTTGTTAGATCACCTTAACACTGAATTTGAACATGCCTTACCTACAATTCTACTTCTTCAAGTTCTTCATCTATTTTAAAAGCCAGTGAAGAAGCACTTATAGAGGTAGAATAAGAACCTCCGGGAATCCACTCCTTCATAAAAGGCACAGGAACACTAAAAATATTGTCAAAATAAACTTCAGAACTTAAGCAAAGGTTTGCAATAATCCATCAAGGATTTATTCAAGAAAATCATCACAAATCAAGACATTTGTGCAAAGAGTTAACATTATGTATTTCAATTTGCTCTAATCTCATTCCCCTCCCCAGATCCACAAGTCTCACAATCACAGTAACTCGTAAAACCAACATATACTAGAGGGGGTTGAATGGGTTTAGAGGTCTACAAAAAAGCCTCATTTCCACAGATAATACACAACAACTGATGTGTGCAGCAGCTCCCTGGAAAAGCTCCATTTATAGGACATGTCTTTATCTGACCTGATACAGAACTCACTCAGTGGGAAAGGCTCTGTACTCAAGATGTTAGTTAAAACCAATCCAGACACATAGAATGTACAACATCAAGAATGAACCCTAATGCAAACTATGAATTTAGGATGATGATGATGTGTTCATGCAGTTTCATCAATTGCAACAAATGTAGCACTCTGGTGGGGATGTTGATCATAGGGGAAGATACACATATGTATGGGAGCAAAGGAGATATGGGAAGTCTCTATATTTTCCTCTCCATTTTGCTATGAACCTAAAACTGCTTTAAAAAATTAAAGTATTTATTATAAACAAAACTATACGTTTTTCTACAATCAGGTATCTTCTCAACTACATGTTCTTAGCTCCTTTCATGCTTTTATATGTTTGTGTACCTTTTGTGTTCCAGTGGTTGGAAACATTTTTGTGAAAATAAAAAACATTTCCATAAAGAAAAAAGTTACAAAATTTGGTGCTATTAGACCTACTCTATAAGAAATATGATTTTAATTTTTAGTTTTTTGTGGGTACATAGTAGTTGTATGTATTTATGGGGTACATGGGATGTTTTGACATAGGCATGCAATGTGAAATAAGCACATTATGAATAGTGGGGTATCCATCCCCTTAAGCATTTACCTATTGAATTTCAAACAATGCAATTACACTCTTTATTTTAAAATGTACAATTAAGTTTATTATTTATTATAGTCGCCATGTTGTGCTATCAAATAGGTCTTATTCATTTTTTCTAAGTATTTTTTGTACCCATTAATACTCCCCACCACAAACACCCCGCTACCATTCCCAGCCTCTGGTAACTATCCTTCAGCTCTCTAACTCCATGAGTTTAATTGTTTTGCTTTTTAGATCCCACAAATAAATGAGAACATGTAATGTTTGTCTTTCTGTGCCTGGCTAATTTCACGTAACATAATGATCTCCAGTTCAATCCATATTGTTGCAAATTACTTGACTAGATCTCATTATTTTTATGGCTGGAGAGTACTCCATTGTGTTTATGTACCTCAATTTCTTTATCCGTTCATCTGTTGATAGACACTTTGGTTGCTTCCAAATCTTAGCTATTGTAAACAGTGTTACAATAAACATAGGAGTGCAGATATCTCTTCAATATACTGATTTCCTTTCTTTGGGTATATATCCAGCAGTGGGATTGCTGGACAACATGGTAGTTCTATTTTTAGTTTTCTGAGGAACCTCCATATTATCCTCCATAGTGGTTTTACTAATTTACATTCCCACCAACAGTGTATAAGGTTTCCCTTTTCTCTGCATCCTTACCAGCAATTGGTTTTTGCCTCTTTTTAATATAAGCCATTTTAACTGGGTAACATGATACCTCATTATATTTTTCATTTGCATTTCTCCAATGATGAATGATGTTGAGCACCTTTTCATATGCCTCTTTTCCACTTGTATATGTCTTCTTGTGAGAAACTTATATTCAAATCTTTTGATCATCTTTTGATGAAGTTATTAGATTTTTTCCTATAGTGTTTTCTCTCTATATATATTTTGGTTATTAAACCCTTGTCAGATGGGTAGTTTGCAAATATTTTCTTCCATTCTGTGGATTGTCCTTTCATTTCATTGATTAAATCCTTGCTGTACAGAAGCTTTTTAACTGGATGGAATCCCATTTGCCCATTTTTCCTTTGGTTGCCTGTGCTTATGGTATATTGCTCAAGAAATTTTTGTCCAGACCAATGTCCCGGAGAATTTCCCCAAAGTTTTCTTATAGTAGTTTCATGGTTTGAGGGATTAGAGTTAAGTCTGAATTCATTTTGATTTGATTTTTGTAATTAATGAGAGATAAGGCTCTAGTTTCATTATTCTTCATATAGATATCCAGTTTTTCCAGTACCATTTACTGAAGAGACTGTCTTTTTCCCAGTGTATGTTCTTGGCACCTTTGTAACACTTTTAGTTTTGCAGTTCCTTAAACTGTTAAATATAGAGATACCATATTACCCCAATATTCTACCTCTAGTTATATGGAACAAAGAAATTTGAAAACAAATATTCATACAAAAACTTGTACATGAATGCTCATAGCAGCATTGCTCATAATAATTAAAAAGGGTAAACAATCCAAATGCCTACCAATTGATGAGTGGAAAAACATAGAATTAAATATTATTTTGCAATAAAAAGGAATGAAGTACTGATATATTTTACAATGTAGATAAACTTTGAAAACATTATGTTGTGATACATTCTACAACATATCTAAACTTAAAACCATTATGCTAAGTGATAAAAGAACAGACAGAAAAGGCCACATATTGTACAATTTCATTTATATGGCATGTGCAGAACAGACAAATTGATAAAGGTATATGTCAACTTAGTGGTAGAAAAAGGGAAGGCCAATATAGGACATGAAGCTAATAAGAGATGAGTACAATTAAATTATCAGTCTAGTAACACATGAGGAATGTCTGTGGCAACAGCAAGACCAAGATAAATGATATAAGAAGACAAATAAAATTGCAACTTCACTGGGAATAAGATTTGGTAGTTGAATTTGAAGATGCTGCCACTATGTTTCACAAAATATATAGAGATAAATATATATAAAAACATAGATATATAGGTCACTGTGAAATTCTGTGTTGTAAGAAAAAGAAAAATAATAAAATTTTTTAAAACTACTTTGTGTTTGGATTACACCAACCACCACATGGTAGTATCTGGACAAATGTGGGTACTGTGTGAATGAGCATAGTTTGTTGGCATGAACAAATATTGAAATCAATAAATTACACCAGTTGTCAAGTATTTCAGTTCTCATTTTGGATTCTGATATCAGTAACAGTCAATGTAGTAGGTTTTTAAATTCCAATCTGCCTTAGGTGTTCAGATCCATTTTCTGGAGCAGGTTTGAAATCTGACAGTCCCTACCCAGACCCTGGTTACTATGCTTTATTATGTGCAAGTCACTGATACTTTCTGAGCTTTCATTTCTTCATGTGCAAAATCAGGAGGATAATATGTTTTTCAAAACTTTCTTTTGCGAATGAAACAAAATTAGATCTCTGTGTAAGAAATATTCTACTAGAGGTAGAATATTGGGGTCATAACTGCCTATGAGCTGAACTAAACTTTTTATGACAAGAGACCCTGGAATATAAGGGGTCTACAAACACCTACATTATTTAGTCATTCAAGATGGGAGAGTAAGTGACAAGAGCAATTGTTCACAACCTTAGTGTGCATGTGGAACATCCGTGAAGCTTTTTAAGTGCATATAGGTCTGAGACTCACCTCCCAACAACCCTCCAGCACTGGTCCCGTGCTGATAACCTTTCTCCTGTATAAAGTCTTACATAGTTTTCACAAATAATATTTACAAAATTCTCAGTGTTTTCTTCTTCAGGCTAAAAAAATGCCGCTATTTTAATTCTTCTGCTGCAAAACACTGTCTAATTATTAGATTATACTTAAAGCTCATCTTTGAGCGCTAGCTACATTATCTGATTGTCTCTTTGGTTATGTGGCTTCATTTATCATTGATCGACCTTACTGGAGGTGAAAAGGAAGGTTACTGTAATTGATAGAGCTATTGATATAATTCTAAGATACTATTAATTGCACAGGACATTTTAATTATATGATCTCGTCTTCAAGAGACAACAAAAAACAAGGCATTCTAGACACCCATGAAAGAGCTCTATTTCTTTGTCTGAAAAAGAAATTAGACTTCTTGCTTTTATTTTTCCCCTCCCAAATGACACTTATATAATACACTTAACTTCTGAGTGAGTATGGCAAATGTATTTAACATTTGACCAATATTTATAGAGTCCTTTATTTCATAAGGGATAAAAGCAAGCCCCGAATTTTTCCTGTTTTTTAACTCTTGAAATTGTCCCTTAAGAATATAAACAACCTAAAAGGGGAAGCAAAACAAAGAAAATATCACCTTGAATGATTCATAATAACCAAATTCAAGCCTCTCTCTCACCATGATCCTCAGTGGGTTTTGTTTGTTTGTTTAGGTCACAGTACTATTGGGAGGCAAATGGGTAACTGGGCTGTTGAAGTGTTTGCTGTTGATGACAGAACTAAACTTAAGGCACCTATTCTTTTCTTGGCTAGAATATGATTAGCTTCATCATACTTTTGTTCTAGGGAAAGAATGGTATAGAAGAAATAAAAGAACTAAAGGAAGCACTTCCATTTCAATCACCATAGAGAGTTTATCATCATAAGATCAATAAAGCACCATTTCCATGTATCTTTTGCAATATATGTATAATATATAATATATATAATGTAATATACAATATATATTGTGTAATATATTATGTATATATGTGATATATATAAATTATATTATATATAATTTATTCATATATAAATATATATTTATATGTGTGTAAAGCATATGCATATATATATATACATAAAATCATTGCATTGGGGCTTCCTTTTTGCTTTTCTTTTTCTCAATGACATTGAGACTTTACCTGTATCCAATAATATTTGCCTTCCTTTCCATCCTCTTGCATGTTTAATCTCATAGTGTCACATGGATTCACTTTACCTAAAGATGGAATATTCTCCTCCTTTGGAGAAGAGCCCCAAATCAGGCCAAAGGAATACTGAAAAATGCATGGACTTTGCAGTCAGAATCTGGGCGGGGGGAGCGGGGGGTGGAGAAATCCTAACTCTGTCAGGTGAAATGGTTAAAGTCGAGTTGAACGTATGGATTAAAATAGATGATTAATAAAATGCGGCTGAGAACAGTTGGCACATAGTGCCACTCAATAAGTGACAACTTATAAATTTCATTCATTTATTCTACTTGCCTGGAGAAGTGAAATTTAAGAGAAATAGACATAGAAATAAAGTATAAATCCATCAAATAAAACAAAGTCAATTAATTAGTAAGCATTCTTGAACATCTAATATATATAAGGAAAGACTAGCTTAAGAAAGACATGCTTTTCAAGGGTTTATAAACTGGCTTAACATTCTAAAACATTTTCCATAAAAATTATGCTGCATCAGATGAATTAGTAAAACTCTATTAAAACCCTAAGCTATATGTACTCTATGTTCTAGTCACTCTAGAAATCCTAATCACATGCAAAACCATGCCACAGGTTTCCAGGGACACATTTCACGCATCTATTGCTCTCAACAGAGAGATCAATAATTCTTCCCTACCGGGCTGTAGAGAAAGAAAATAGGATATCTACCAAGGACAGGCAATCAATCCATGCTGATGCCCACTGCAGAATTTAGGAGCTCCATGAAACCAGGAGTAAGGGAAGGCTAGATCAGTCTCTGAAAATTGAACATTAAGGGTTCTACTTCATGCATGATACATACATAGAGCATTGTGAAAGAAATCAGATGGAGTCAGGTCAGTTCTAATAAAAGGGAAAAACAGTTAACTATAATACAATTGTGAGATGGTCTAGTTCTAGTAAGGGGAAAAAGTTCAGTAAAGTTGGAGAAGCAGGCATCGATTAGCTCCAGGGTAGATGCAGTGTAGCCGACTGGTATAAACTCCGACAAGGATAATAGATTATTTTAGCGAGAGGGAATAAGACATCTTTGACATGGCCAGGGGAAGGATGAATAAGCAAGGGGATGAGTGTCTGGATTAGGCTGAGAGCCCTACAGCAGGGGGATATCTGTGGTAAAATTCTCAATAAGTGTGGCCTTGGGGAGAAAAAGAAAGGGAAATTCCAAGAACAAAGTACTTGGGTTTTGGAGTTAGACCAGGGTTTGCATCTTGAGTTTGCCCCCTTACTTTCTAGGTCTTAGACTTTAAGCAAGTCACCTAACCAGTAAATATCATTTTCTTAATCACAAAACTTTGTACAATAATGCCTACATCAAAGGGCTCTTGTGAGGATTAGGAGAAAACATGTGAAAAATGCCTGGTATTATTCAGACATGCTTTCTTTTTATTTTCTCTAATTTTGGTATAAAATATAAGTTCTTACCATAAGAAGTTTATCTTTCTGACCAGGAGAGATGATCCAAGCCCTATTTCATAAAAAAGAAACAGGAGGAATTTGGAAATTTCAACACCCTGGGGTGTTGTGAGGCACCAGCCCTAGAAAGCAGTTGGAGGCTGAAGTTTTAGCCCTAACTCTAAAGCAAAGCAATAATATTGTCTGCGAGCTGAATCCACCCAAAGTGAGGTGTCCTTTTCTAATCCTTTCAAAGGCTCTATATGAGATAATGGGTGATCCTGAAAACGTCCCCCTAGGAGATAGAATACAAACTATACAACTGAGTGGCAAAAAGTCCTTTATGTTCAGCATATGTAACATTTCAGTCTTAAATGTTTTCTGAATTGAACACAGCATTTTTGAGTAAGGAAATATTTCCAAGTTCTAGGTACATAACCAGTCTGTTGGGAATACTTTGTTCAAGTATTCTAAAACATCAAGTATTTTTAATTTTTCTTTTCACATTATAAATCTCCAAATTACATTCCAAAGGTAGAAGAGGTTATGCTAGATTTATTACAGAGGATATCTTCATGTGAAATTAAGGGACTACAGACTACAAAACTTGGTAGAAGATTTGGTTTGTTTTTGAGGAATAAATTCATGCCCTTTGCTGATAGTGTCCTATATGGTAACAAACTAAAAATATTGTAGTTGACCATTAATTATAAATCTGCAACAGCAACAAAATGTGTGTTAATTATCAAAAATATCAGACCAGTTGTGCTGCTCATTACAGAACAATACTGAATTTTCTGTTGTTTAAGAAAATTGGCCCATCTTTCCCTAATTTTTGTTTTGCCTTCCAAAAGGTAAGCCTGATATATATAATAGCATATCATCAGAATTCGTTCCATTGTCTTCCACTAAATAACTTCCAGAAATTTTGCTATAGCTTGCTAACTAAAGAGCACAGCATCTCCTTGCATGGAATATCAGATTCCAATTTCTTTGCCTGATCTGGGTGGTTTTCTATCAAATGGCCCTTTTCTTTTCCTGTTTAGCTGTTTTGCTTTCTAATCCCAAACAGTTTAGCATATTAGGTGCTCAATAAGTATCTGTGGAAAAAAGAAGGAAGAAATAGAGGGATCGGCAGGACTATGAATGTTTTTTTAAAAACAATAGAGATCCCCCCTCCCCACCATTCTACAAAATATCTTTTGGATCTAAAATATATGAAAAACATATGCAATGTGATTGTTAATAATGTATTATTTCAGATATTAACTTACTTAAAACTGTAAATCTTCTTGGAGGATCAACATTTAGTAACATAATTTACTCATCCATGCCATCCTAAGAAGAAATTTTAAAGCCAGAACAAAAGAGGGTAGTAGAAATTTGAAAAAAAAAAAAAAAAAAAAAAAACTGTAAGAAAAGGAGAACTCTGGAAAAGACAGTGCTCTTTACCTTCGTTTTTGTTGAATGTATTCATTCCTTTTGTAAACCATTAAAAAATTATTAGCTCCTATACATCTTAGAGATACAGGCATTCAATCATTAGAAGTTGGGAAGATCATCATTCCACAAATATTACTGGGTTTCTGTAGTAGGCCAGGTACATAAGTGTAGGGAGCAGGATTGCCTACCGAGAATTGTAAAACAAAATAGATAATTACTACTATGATTAATGCAATAATGGAGAACTGCCTTAGGGACAAAACATATACTTCTTTCTTTACACAGATACTTCCTGAGCACCTAGTGTGCTAAACCGTTGGGGATTAGAAAGCATACCAGTGGGAAATTGGAGGTGGGAGTGAAGGTTAGGGAAGATCATTACTGTAGCAATTTACCTATATCTTTTTTCCAAAATGATCTTCAGACTTGAAATACAAGATCAGTTAACATAAAGAAGAAACTGAAACTCCAGATAGGTCATACAATAGTTAGACAGCATCAACCCACGTGAACAAAGTCTAGCCTCCAGCCCAGGTATAGTCTACCTCAGGGCACTAAAAGAACATACATATTTATTATTGTAAATAACTTCTGTAATTCTTCAGAAATCACAGTGTGTGTGATGGCAGAAAATTGGAGATGGGTAAATCTTTAATCCAATTTTCAAAATAGAAGTTGAGGCAAAAGACTAAGTTTAAGATCAGCCCCTGCCAAAATTCTTCAAGCTAAGCAGATGGTTTTTGAGGTCTTAGTAAATAAACTGGTATTCATGAAAACCAACAGAATTTGCTAAATTAAGTTATGGTAACACGAATTTATTTTATTCTCCCTCACTCTCTTCCTTCTTCTCTCCCTCACTCTTTTATTTCTATCTTTCATAATTTCTGTTATTCAACAGTGCTTGTCCAGCACTTCCAGGGATATTTTACACAGAATGCTTGACAAGCAAGCTGTTAACCAAACCAGTGTATGGCAAAGAGTTTTGTGTACAAGATGAAGAAAATGAGCTTAGTAATAGCAATTAGAGAAAAACTAATTTACCTAAGGAATATGCATTCTATAGTTAATGCACGACCTCATCTAGTTCAGTGAATGTAAGATAAAGGAGATCTTGTTAGCCCAACATCTTGTAAACTCCCAACGTTCTGCAGACCCTGTACAGAGTGGAAAATTATGCTACGGCTTGGGTCATGAAAAGCATCCTGCTGGATAAGTTCCAGGCCTAACCGCCTGACTGCAGGAAATCCCTCCCTTTTCAGCAGCTAACCTCACTGTCCACCAGCCGGTATCACTACAAGCGCAGACCCCTCCCTCTTGGACCTGTAATTACCCCAGCATGTAAGTGGCAGCAGGCTCCAACGCTAGCTGGTGTCCCCCTTCACAGGTGTTTGTCCAATAAACCTGTGTTGTTGTTGAGCCAGCAACGCACTCACTTGCTTTCTTTTTACTCTCACCTTCCCTTCAAAATAAAAGATCCCTCTTGGTTTCCATGGTGCTCTCTGTCTATTGAGCTTCTTGTATAACATTTCTATCAGTGTCTTGATAAAAGTCCTAAGAATCACAGACATGTTGTTTACATAAAGCCATAGAAACATAACTAGCACTTGTGTCGAAATCATTACCTGCACAGAATCACTAACTCCATTTGCATAGGGGCCCTAATTAAAATACAACAACAATTAAAAAGCTACTGTAGATAAAATGCTAAAAGTTCTCAAAGATTAGAGGGATCCTCCTTATCCTGCAATCCCTTTCAGTGTTGCTGCTCATCCTTGATTATCTTCCTCTGCTACATTCTTTTATTTGTTCATTAATTTAAGTGTCACGCTCTAACTTGTTTTTAATTTGGATGACGCCTCTGTCCTAAGGATGTGTTTTGGTAAAACACTGGCATCCTACTACCAGCTCTACTTAGACTCCATAATACCTTACACGATCCCTGACCTCTATGTTTCAGCTTCCTGGGAACACCTGACAATGAATATGGAATCAAGAAACGATAGCACTTTCAGTGGTATAAATAAAACATCTAAACCACACAGTCTCTGATGAATTCTCTAATTTTATCTCTCATCATTTCTGCTCCCACCTCTATCATAAATTCCAGCCACATAAAATAATTTTCAGTTCCTTGAATGCATCATTATGCTCAGCAATATCATATCATACAATAAATCTTTTCTGAAAGTTGCAAGTCCCTTCCCCACGCTCCCATCTAATCTCTATCTGTGTCTCTTTGGTGCCCTCTAACTGTCTTCATCAAAGCACTTTTCACATTGAACTGTGGAACTATGATCTCCACTAAAAGGTAAGCCACTTTATGGCAGGAACCATAACCTAACAGAGTGTCAGATTCTTAGAATAAGTTTACTGTGAGTTGGAAGGAAGGAAGGAAAGAAGGATGGATGGATAGATGGATGGATGGATGGATGGATGGATGGATGGATGGATGAACACTCTGGAGCACACAGGTAGGAGTGTCAGGGAGGAGCAGAAAAGAGACGACATTTGAACTATGTCTTAGAGTGGTACAGAAACTAAAGTGAGAAGGCAAACATTTCTCTTCCTCACAATAGCCAATAACCTTTTTCGAACCCCAAAAATCTCTGGCATAAATTAGTGTAACAGGTCCTTACTAGGTGTCACTATATCCAGTATTTACTGTCTCCTAGCCATTTTCCACAGTTTAGCCTACTGGTCTTACTAAAATGAAAATCTGAGTACGTCCTGCCTCTTAATGTAAGTTGCAAGCTTGTTTATAATCTGGCTCCTGCTTACCTCTCCAGATTTAAGGGTCACCTCCTCCGCCACAAACACACAAACACACACACACACACACTCCTTAAACAGTGTTCTAATTATATATGTACAGTTCCTAGCATGTGCCAAGCTTGTACTTTACCTCTGGACCTACACACCAAGAACACTCTTCCTTTTATTTCTGCCTCCATGACCCCTAGTGCTCCTTTAGGGCTCAGTATCTACATCAGATCCTGTATAGGATTCAGTTTTTATATCATTTCCTCGTGAATGACTGGGTGAAATCACCTATCATACACTCTTGCAGAATCCTACATTGATCGAAATTATAATGAAATGATTGTGAACCTGTTTTTCAAAAAGATTATGAGCTCCAAGAAAACAGGCAGTTGGTCTTTTTCTTTACTGCCTCCTCAGTGTCTATCATGGTGTCTAGCACAAAGAAAATGTTCAATAAATATTTGTTGACTTACTGACCACATTGAAGTTTGTGAATGGACAAATGTTTTTATTTCCAGTTGGATTTTAAGGAAAATGAGGGCAAGTATCATGTCTGTCTTATTCATCATTGTATCCCCAATATCTAGCACAGTGTCTGGCACATAAAACTCCCACTAAATAGTTGTAAAATAATGAATAAATGACAGATCAAATGAACATGGCATCTTGCCACATTGCATTACTAAATGCTCGATGATAAACACATTACATTTTTCTAAAGTTACATTATGGCTGGGAATTAAATTATAAAACAATGATTGAATATCAAAAATCATAGATATAAACAATCACATGGCTGTCCCTCAATATCCATGGGAGATTGGTTCCAAGACACCACTCCCCAAGTGCCACGAATATCAAAATTCACAAACATGCAAGTCCCTTATATAAAATGGTGTTGTATTTACATATAACCTATGAACATCCCATATACTTTAAATCATCTCTAGATTGTCAATAATACCTAATACAATTTAAATGCCACATAACTAGTTGTATATTATATTGTTTAGGGAATAATTATGAGAAAAAAGTCTGTATATGTTTAGGACAGACAGAACCATCCATTTTGTTCCAAATTTTTTCCATCCATGGTTGATTGAACCCATGAATGCAGAACCCGCAGACACAGAGAGTGATTGTATATCACACAAAAAAGCTTCAAACACTGTAAACAATTGTCATTATTTAAAGTTATAAAAATTAGGCTCTACATCCATAAAACATGCATGCATATATTTTTCACAACAGTTGGAGCTTCAATATAAAATAAAGTTTCCATAGCTGACATAATTTTTTGCTAGCTAAACCAAGTATACTAGGTATAAAAATATTTGACAAAAATTTAGCACGTCTTTCTAGAATTTAGCAGTTATTTTAAGGAAGATTAGATAGTCTTCATCATTAAACCAGGTTGGGGTTTATCAATGTTTTCCTTAAATGAAAGTTGATATTATTCAATGCAGTATCCAAATATCCAAAGATCTCATTTAAGGCCTTAGATGAGAGGATTTGGAAGAACTGGAATCATCATTATCTAATACTGTTGTTATGGATGCTTTTTTCCTATGCTCTTTGACTTTATTTGTAGTAGACCAGGAGTATTAGATCAAGGGCCAGATGGTAAATATATTAGGCTTTGCTGGCCATATGCTCTCTGTTTCTACTACTCAACTCTACTGATATAGTAGAAAAGTAATCACAGACAATATATAACAGAATTAATGTGGCTGTATTCCAATAAAACTTTACTTACAAAAACAAGCCGCAGAAGTTTTGTCTGTAGGCCCGTTTGCAGATTACCCTTAAGTAAACAATTGCTGTTTTAACTGCCTAGCATCCCTGACAATTCATTTGCTAAAGGCACCTTGATTTTTATTTGCGGGATCATCTCTCCTCCACTCCAAACCCATGTAGTTGTAGTGGAGTTGATCCCGGGCCTATAGGGCCAGAATTAGTCATGTGGCCCAAGACTGTCCAATTACAATGTCTTTACCTTGGCTTCAGTTATTGGTTCGAGGTTGAACAAATGAACCACGATGGTTTGCTGTGTCTCAATCCTGGGACTTTTTGGACAATTGGGAAACTTCTTATGGCAGGGTTACAATGTGAGCCTTCATATACTAATAGAAACCATGGAGAGAAAGAGTGCCTGTGGGTGATGCCAACACAGAAGAAAGCAAAGCCCAAATATAAAGAGAAAGAGAGAGACCAAATCCAGAGGGCCTCATCTGAGCAATTCAACCTAGCTGTGCCTAAAGACACATCTCAGCCTGCACCAGCTACAACCAAAAGAGATCCAAATTCAACTGCATGGATAACATCAAGAAAAGCCTTAAAGGAGAAAGGTAACTCAAATGAGAAACCTATGAGATACTGTAGAAGGTACAGTTATATATTTCTGAGCCAGTGTAGAAGAGTCAGAGGAATAAGGAAGCATAGATAGCCATGGAATGGATATGAGTTGGGGATTTTTTTTAACCATGAAATGTTAAAACAATCTTTCCCTCCCCTGTTAGTATCTAAAGGGTCCGTAATTACAGAACCTACAAATTGCTCCACAAACTGGAGGGTAAAAGTGGAAGATGGAAAGGAGAGTCATTAGCTAAATCATCCTGAATAGGAAGATAATATACAAATCACCCAAATTAGTCTTTGCCTTAATCTACTAAAGACTTAAAATTAAGGGATAGGTCCCCATTCAAACAGAGCTTGATGTATTCTACTGCACTGACCATAAACCATGAAGAAAAGAAGCTCAGAACTTTAAAGAGGGAAGCATCTCAGGTCACTCAGGTCCAAGATTGGATTTTTTTGTTGTTGTTAACTTTTATTTTAGGTTGAGGGGTATATGTGCAGTTTTGTTACATAGATAATTTTTGTGTCACAGGGGTTTAAAGTACAAATTATTTTGTCACTCAGGTAGCAAGCTTAGTATCCAATTGGTGGTTTTTCAGTTCTCACCCATCTCCTACACTCCATCCTCAAGTAGAATACAGTATCTCTTGTCCCTGCTTTGTGTCCATGTGTACTCAATGTTTAGCATCCACATAAGTAAGAACATGCAGTAATTGGCTTTCTGTTTCCTGTGTTAGTTTGCTTAGTATAGTGGCCTCCAGCTCCATCCATGTTGCTGCAAAAGACATGATCTCACATTTTCTTTATCTAGTCTACCTTTGATGTGCATTTACATCAGTTTCCATGTCTCTGCTGTTGTGAATAGTTCTGCAGTAAACATACACATGCATAGATCTTTATGGTAGAACAATTTATATTCCTTTGGCTATATACCCAATAATGGAAGTACTGGGTCAAACGGTAGCTCCACTTTAAGTTCTTGGAGAAATTGCCCAACTACCTTCCACAATGGTTGAACTAATTTACATTCCCACCAATAGTGTGCAAGTATTCCCTGTTCTCTGCAACCTTGCTGGCAACTGGAACTTTTGATTTGTTAATAATAGTCATTTGGACAGTATAAGATGGCATCTCGTTGTGGTTTTGATTTGCATTTTCTCTAATGATTAGTGATGCTGAGCATTCTTTCACATACTTGTTGGCTGCATGTATGTCTTCTTTTGAAAAGTGTCTGTCCATGTCCTTTGCCCATTTTTAAATGTAGTTGTTTGGTGTTTGCTTGTTAATTTTTTCAACTTCCTTATACATTCTGGATATTAGACCTTTGTCAGATGCATACTTACAGATATTTTCATCCCAGATCAACCTTGGGAAGTTGCATGTTTCCAGGAATTTATCCATCTCTTCTAAGTGTTCTAGATTATGGTACACAGAGGTGTTGATAATAGTCTCTGAGGGTTTTGTGTATTTCTGTGGGCATCAGTGGTAATTCTCTCTTTGTGTTTTGTCTTTTCTGATTATGTTTATTTGAATCTTCTTTTTTTCTTTAGTATTCTAGCTAGTGGGTCTATTAATCTTATTTATTCTTTCAAATAAGAAACTCCTGGATTCACTGATTTTTGGGGGGAAGGGGCTATGACTTTTCATGCCTCAGTTTCATTCAGTTCAGCTTTGATTTTGGTTATTCCTTGTCTTCTGCTAGAATTGAAATTAGTTTGCTTTTGTTTTTCTAGTTCCTCTAGGTGTGATGTTAGGTTGCTAATTTGAAATCTTTCTAATGCTTTGATGTGGGCATTTAGTGCTATAAACTTTCCTCTTGACACTGTTTTAGCTTTGCCCCAGAGATTCTGATGTTTTATCTTTGTTCTCCTGTGTCAAATAGTTTCCTGATTTATGATTTAATTTCACTGTTTACCTAAATGCCATTGAGGAGCAGGTTGCTTAATTTCCAGGTAATTGTAAAGTTTTGAGTGATCTTCTTAGTAGTGGTTTCTATTTTTATTGTGCTGTGGTCAGAGAGTATGGTTGGTAAGATTTCAGTTTTCTTGAATTTGTTGAAAATTGTTTTCTGGTTGATGGTGTGGTTGCTTTTAGAATATGTGCCATGTACAGATTAGAAGAATGTATATTCTGTTGTTTGGGGGCGGAGAGTTCTATAGATGTTCATTAGGTCCACAAAGCCAAGTGTCAAGTTTAGGTCCCAAATATCTTTGTTGGTTTTCTGTCTCAATGATATAACACTGTGAGTGAAGTGTTGAACTCTCTCAACTTATCTTTGTTGGTGATCTTTCCCTTCTCTAGCTGGCTTTAACATTTTTTCTTTTATTCAACCTTGGAGAATCTGATCACTGTGTGTCTTGGGGATGGTTGTCTTATATAGTATCTCACAGAGTTTCTCTGCATTTCCTGAATTTGAATGTTGGCCTTTCTAGTAATGTTGGGAAATTTTCATGAATAGTATCCTCGAATATATTTTCCAAGTTTCTTGCTTTCTCTTTCTCTCTTTCAGGGATGCCAATGAGTCATAGATTTGGTCTTTTATATTTCTTAAAGGTTTTGTTAATTCTTTTTTCTTTATTTTTGTTTGACTTAGTTAATTCAGAGCACCAATATTTGAGCTCTGAGAGTCTTTCCTCAGTGTGATCTATTGTGCTATTAATACTTGAAATTGTATTACAAAACTCTTGTAGTGAGTTTTTCTCCTCTGTCAGATGAGTGTGCTTCATTCTTAAAATGGCCATTTCATCTTTCAGCTCCTGTTTTATTCTATTGTATTCCTTAGATTCCTTGGATTAGGTTTTGACTTTTTCCTGAATCTTGATGATCTTTGTATCCACTCACATTCTGAATTGTATGTCTGTAATTTCAGCCGTTTCAGCCCAGTTAACAACCATGGCTAGGGAACTACTGTGGCCATTCTGAGTACAAAGACACTCTGGCTTTTCAAGTTGCCAGAGTTCTTGCACTGGTTTTCTTATCTAGGCAGGCTGATGTTCCTTTCATCTTTGAAGAAGCTGTCCTTTAAATGAAGTTTTTTGCTTTTATCTTCTCAGATGCCCCTGAAGGTTTGACTGTAGTATATGGTGGGTTCAGTCAACTGGCTTTGTTTCTGGAAGATTTTAGGAGGCCAAGATTCAGCTCAGCATTGCCAGGCTGTGTGCTCTCTCATGGGCTTTTACCATGCCTGCAGCTTTGTACTGAGGTTAAGGACCTGCTGTGGTGGAGGGGCCGAGGTATTCACAGACTGCCAGCCACAATGCTGCAATGGAGAGTGCCAGCCCAAGTGCTTCATCAGGGCGGTGGCAGAGATCTGTGCCTACTTGTTCATGCCAGCAGTGCAGTGGGAATGCATGCACATTGGCTTGGGGAAGCACCCATGTAATAGGGTCACTGGAAGTGGAGTAGCAGCATTCCTATGCATGCTTAAACTGGTGACAGTGGTGATGGGGCAGGAGCAAGGCATTGGCAGAGATAGGGTTGTCTGAGTCAATGTGCACATTCACATCAGCAGCAGCACAGCAGGATGCCCATGCATCAGTGGGAGCAGGATAGCACAGTATGCTCATACTGGCAGCAGTGGGGCAGTGGGTTACATACACATGCATGCCAGCATGGAATGGGAGGCAAGGTCTATTCACACATGCACCAGCAAAGCAATGTGTGTGTGTTGGGGGATGGGGAGTGATGGTCCATGGGTGAGTAAATGCCAGCAAAGCAGCAGCAGGTAGGCAGTAGTGGGTGAGGCTGCAGGTGGGCTCCTGTGTGTCAGTGAGGGCTGGTCTGCTTGAGCTCTCTAATGGTCAAGCACAGACTGGCAGTGAAGGAACTATGATGAGATTCCTCAGGAAACACCTTGGTTGGGCTTCCCAGGCTGCTCTGCAAGTGTCATGGCCAGGCTGGAGCCCCAGGAGAAGCCAGCAGACAGAGGGGCACTCAGATCTGACTGGACCCATCGCATAGGCAAGACTACCCTCCTCTATCCAGGTCCAACAGTTGCCCAAAAGCTACAGCCTTCTGGAGGAACATGGCAAGCTTTGGGGTACAGGCATCCCTGGCTATGCTCCACTTCAGCGATTCCCATACCAAACCCTCTGCCCCTACAACCTCTCTAGGCAGCTCTCTTTGCCAGCTCAAGTGTCTGTGGGGTTGTGGGGTGTTCTGCTGCTAGGACTCTGGAAGTCCATGGCAAGAGCAGGTCACTCCTCCCCTGTTCATCTCACCCCTTCCCCAGGAGTCACTGGGGACTAGTAATGAGTCAGTGCTCAGAAACCCTGTGTACCATTACCAGCTTCCTCCCCTTTCAGCCCTCCCCTTTTCAACTACATCCTCTCTCCATCCACTCTCAATGACTTTCCTCTGAAGATCTGCTCAGAGTGTGCCAGTCTTCCCAATGTTCTTATTTCTCAGTAAAAGACATTCCTCCTGGCGCCATCTAGTTGGTGATTTTGGCTCAGATCATAAATTGCCATTTTAAAAATCAGATCTTCATTGAGACTTATATAAAGCCAGATTAGATTTAAAGGCTTAGATTTTTAAATCGGGGCTGATTTTGCACAATATTCTAGAAGTTTCTTTCTGCAAATTAAATCAAAGTTTATATCAAATATTGGTTCTAGACCTCCCCACATCTCTCAATCAGTGATGATAATTAGTATTCACATAAATTCAAGTATTTATGTACTTAACAAATTAACAAATAATTTGTTAAGATGATCACATATAATTAATATTACTAGTTCTAGTTGCATGGCAGAGAGAAGAAAGCAAAATCAGTACTTTCTGAAAACCTACCGTGTTACAGGCATTATATTAACTTGGTGATTTATAGCTATATCCTTGCATAACCCTCATATAATTCAATGAGGTGGGTTTTTTCCCCACTGTTCTCAGAAAAAGAATCAGGTTCAGCAAAATTTGGTAACCTGTACAAATAACATAGCTAATAATAAAACTCTGAGATCTTTCTGCAATACCCTTGTGCCTACCATCCCTGGAAACAAAGAGAAAAATCTGTGGGTGGTAAAGATAAGTATTGCTGCTTAAGTTTTATATAAAAATCATATAGAGGATGCCTACATGCAACAGATAATATCCAAAAAATGTATCAGAAAAAATTTTCCTTCTTAGAGAATTTAAATGTAATCTTTGAATTAAAAGTAAGATCTAAAATAATTGTAGAAGAAAAGACAACATACAATGAGGGCTCAGTCAAGTGTTTCAGTAATTCAGAAAATGAAGAATTTTATGTGTTATAAAATATGTATTTAAAGCAAACACATTATAAAATAGTAAGAAGCATTCAATAATACAGCTGAGGTATATCTGGGGTACTAATTTGGTTATTTCTAGGCTAGAAAGTGGTATAATGTTTAATTCACTGCTTTATGAAGAGGGATTGATCTCTAATTAACTGAAGTTATAGTGAGTTCTACTTGCTTATTTTCTCTGTTTTTGTGATATTAATTTCTCGTAATCTCCAAGCACAATATAGCATTATCTAATGTTCCCTTGAGTATCTGAATACCACAAATTACCTCAATAGATATGTTGTTTTTTTCATATATCCCGACACATTTTCTCCAAAGTAAAATAGAGATTTCTATGATTTTTTAAGAAAAGAAATGATCCAAATTCAGTGGCAGATCCTCTAGAACCTTATCTGTATCCATTTATTTCCCTCCTTCCCTAGCTGTGATCTTTAAAATAAAGTTGATATGTAGGCATAACTTAGAGATTGCTATTTTGATCCGTATCGCTGCAATTAAGCTAATATCACAATAAAATAAGTCACACAACTTTTTTTGTTTCCCAGGGCATATAAACATTATACTTACACTATATTATATTTTACTAAGTATGCAATAGCATTTTATCTATGAAAGCAATGTACATACCTTAATTTAAAAGCATTCTATTGCTAACATGCTAATATTCATCTGAGCCTTCATAAGTTATAATCTTTTTGCTGGTGGAGGGTCTTGCCTCCATATTGATGGCTACTGACTGTTCAGGGTGGTGGCTGCTAAAGGTTGGGGTTGCAATGGCAATTTCTTAAAGACACCAATAAAGCTTGCTATATTGATTGAACCTTTCTTTCATGAACAATTCTACTATAGCATGTGATGCTGTTTGGTAGCATTTTACCCAGAGGAGATCTTCTTTCAAAATCGGAGTCAATCCTCTCAAACCCTGCCACTGCTTAATTAACTAAGCTTCTGTAATACTTTAAATACTCTGTTTTCATTTCAACAATGTTCACAGGATTTTCCTCAGGAGTTGATTTTGTCTCAAATAACCACTTTTTTTGCTAATCCATAAGAAACAATTCCTCATCTGTTCAAGTTTTATCACGAGATTGCAGCCAATCATTCCCATCTACAGGCTCCATTTCTAATTCACTCATTATTTCCACCACATCTTCAGTTCCTTCTTCCAGTGAAGTCTTGAACCCCTCAATGTCATCCATGAGGGTTGGAATCAACTTTTTCTAAACTCCTGTTAATGTTTATGTTGATATGTTGAACTCTTCCCATGAATCACAAATGTTCTTAATGGCATATAGAATGGTGAATCATTTCTAGGTTTTCAATTTACTTTTTCCAGAATAGATGCTATATTAGCACACATAAAAACAACACTAATATCCTTGTACATTTCTATCAGCAATCTTGGGTGACTAAGTGCATTGTCAATGAATAGTAATACCTTGAAATAAACCTTTTGAGCAGTAGTTCTTAACAGTGAGCTTAAAATATTCAATAAACCATGCTGTAAACTGATGTGCTGCCATCCATCCAGGCTTGATTGCTCCATTTTTAGAGCACAAAGTCAATTTTGCATAACTTTTTTTTTTTTTTTTTGGAAAGAGCAATTTATTAGGCAGAGAGAGAGAGAAAGAGAGAGATGGAGACAGAGAGCTCCCACGCTGTCGTGGGAGGGGATCCAAGGGAGGAATCCAATTTTGCATAACTCTTAAGGGCCCTATGATTTTCAGAATGGTCTATGAGCATTGGCTTCAACTTACAATAACCAGCTGTGTTCACCACTAACAAAAGAATCATCCTATCCTTTGCAGATTTGAAGCAAGGCATTAACTTCACACCTCTCTAGCTATTAAAGTCCTAGATGACATCTTTTTCCAGTATAAGACTGTTTAATCTACACTGAAAATCTGTTGTTAATGTGGCTACTTTTTTAGTCTGTTCTCATGCTGCTACAAAGAACTGCCTGAGCCTAGGTAATTTATAAAGCAAAGAGGTTTAATTGACTCACAGTTCCACATGGCTGGGGAGACCTCAGGAAACTTGCAATCATGGCAGAAGGGCAAGCAAATATGTCCTTCACATGGCAGCAGGAGAGCAAAGTGCTGAGCAAAGTGGGAAAAGCCTCTTATAAAATTACCAGATCTTGTGAGAACTCATTCACTATCATGAGAACAGCAACATGAGGTAACCACTCCCATGATTCAATTACCTCCCATGAGGTCCCTCCTCCAATATAGGATTACAATTCGGATTATAATTCAAGATGAGATTTGGGTAGGGACACAGAGCTAGACCATATCAGCCACCTTCATCAATTATCTTAGCTAGATCTTCTCAATAACTTTCTGCAGCTTCTCCATCAATACTTGCTGCTTCTCCTTCCACTTTTGTATTATAGAGACTTTTTTTTCTTTTAACCTCATGAACAAACCTGTGAGTTTCAAACTTTTCTTCTGAAGCTTCCCACCCTTCTCAGCCTTCATAGAATGTAAGAGTTAAACCTTGCTTTGTATTAGCTTTTAGCTTAAGAGAACACTGTGGCTGATTTGTTCTTCTGTCCAGGACACTAAAATTTTGTTCACATCAGCAGTAAGGTTGTTTCACTTGCTTATAATTTGTGTGTTTACTATAATAGCACCTCTAATTTCCTTCAAGAACTTTTCCTTTGCATTTACAATTTGTATAACTGTTTGGCATAAGAGGTCTAGGTTTGGCCTATTTTGGCTTTCAATATACCTTCCTCACTAAGCTGAATTATTTCAAGCTTTGATTTTAAAGTGGGAGACATGGAACTCTTCCTCTCACTTGAACACTTAAGATCCCACTGCAGGGCTACTAATTGTGTCTCAGGTAGTAGGAGAGGAAGAGAAATAGGGCAATAGCTAGTCGGTGGAGCAGTCAGAAAACATAACCCTTACTAAGTTAACTATCCTATCATGGGCACAGTTGTGTCACCCCAAAACAATTACATAGTAGCATCAAAGCTCATTGATCACAGACAACCATAACAGATATAATACAATGAAATAGTGTGGAAATTAACAAAATGGAACACAGAGTACACGCTGTTGGAAATATGGCACCAATAGGTTTAATCAACAGGACTGCCACAAACCTTCAGTTTGTAAATAGACCATCATTACCTGCAAACTGCAATAAGATAAAATGCAATAAAATGAGGCATGTCTGGATATCTTTCCCACCCACTTTAAAATACTTTTACTATGCATTTTCTCATAAACAATATATTATAATGTTGCATGCACTTTAAAATTACATTAATAGCCAAATAACGTACTTACCCTCTGCCACTTTTGTCAGTCATGATCATGTTGGTAAGATTTCTAGATATAGTAAATAAGATGTTTTCTGCATTTTATAGTTTTCTAAATATGGATATTTCATCAATTATTCACTCAGTTCCCTAGAGATGAAAATTTGGATTGTACTTGTTTTGTTTTGATTTTATACCATTACAAACAGGATATCAATCAAAACTTCTATGCACATTGAATGAAAATTGCTCTCGAGTTCATATCTACATGTGAAATTGCTGAGCTCACAGAAATTTGTCAAAAGATTCATACAAAAATATTTACTATAGCACTGTTTAAAAAGCTAAAAATTGGATATGCTGAAATTATACCTACTAATAGCAGAACAGATGTAAAATTTTTAATATATTTATGCAATGCAATTAAAGAGAATGATATAGACATATATGTGCTGATACAGAAAGATACCCAAAACTGATTGCTCATTAAAAAAAATCAAGTTATAACACTCTATATAAAATCATACCATTTTTTATAAAAATGAATAATAAAATTAATATACATGCATATTTAGAAAAAATAGAGGACAGTTTAAGAAATTCATGTTAATAATTATCTATTATACATAAGATGAACTTGTATTTTCTCTATTTTAAATTTCAATAGAGCTAGATACATATTACTTCAATCTATACTTATAACTTGAATGAATATATAATTTGTTCTTATCCTAATAATGACACATTTTGCTTTTCTGACCACTAACATCCCTTACAAGGCTCACTTTTTCCATTAATTCCTAACCAATCTCTCTCTGTTTGTAGCATAAACAATGAGAGTCTACACTTACTTAGACTACTGCAATATCCTTCTTGCTATATCTTAAAATTTTTCAAACTTAAAATTAATTACATTCATTACCACTGCTTTTACCAGGAACCCTTCTGACTCTATCATATTCCCTTAAAGACTAGAATAAGTATCATATTATTATAATAACCTTCTAGGTCAATTATGGGATTTCAAGTTAAAATATATAATTTTAAAATTAAAAGAAGGTGTGCAGTGAGAAGAAAGAGTTGTTCATCCTAGAAAAATATATTTGGATGTCCAACCAAGTTTCCTTAGAATGTCATTTACTTGAAAAAATTAACCATTATCCAGAAATAAGACTTGTATTCTTAAAGAATTATAAAAATTAATCTCCATATTATTCCTAAATTGATCATAATTATGGGTCCTAATTCAGTCTAATAAAGGTCATGAATAATTATAAATACTTAGTAAGCCACTATTCATCAGGCACTATGTGCAAGAAATAGAGAACATTGTGGTAAATAACATAAATGAGCTCTAAGTCTAAAATGGCATCAACTAAATCAGGTGGGGATGAGGTTCTCAATTGTAATCCATTAAGTACAGCTCCTAGGGCACAAATCCTTCCATATATGGATCTATGAAATGAAAGAGACTAGTTATCTTTCCTCAAACCTCCCAACATATAGTGGTAGGATAGGCACACTGCAACAGCTTTAGACATCCCAGTTCAAATTGGGAAAATGGAAAATAAAAAAGGAGTCACAGGAGTCACTGTTTTGAAGGAGTTCTGAAATCCAGGGAGTAAGTGGGAGTTTCTTGATTAGGTTTCAAGGGCAGAGAATAATCCTCCTTGGCTCTCAGCTCCATTCTCTGAAGGTTCCATCCTTCCTGAATCTAAGTCATCCTTCCTTTTTCATGAAAGGTAGCACATGTTTGTAGCTTGGTGGTTTTATCAGACTGCTTCCTGCTGGTAAAATTTGGGGGCTTTAATCATCTCCTTTCCTTTTGTAGTACTTTCTCTGAACTTTTTAGGTGAAGCTGGCAGTGTTTCTACTGAAATAAATTTCTCAAGAATTTTGTGGGTCTTCCACAGAATTTCACAGGGATTCATACCATAAAAGAGAGGCCACATCCACAGATGTTTTCAAGATTGTCCCTTTTCTATATTGGCTTCCTACTGAGAGGGCTAAAGGACAATGCCCTTCATCTGCCTAGAAGCCCTCAGGTTTGTATGAAAAGATCTGGGAGGCACACCTTTAATCTCTTGAAAGGAGCATTTGTATGATAAATACACTGACATTTTGATCTTTCTGAGATTTTTAGCAAAAGTCACATACTCTCAATGCCATACTTTTGAGTATGGCTATTCCTCAATGCCACACTTTTGGCAGCCACTTCTGAATTTAAGCATCTTTTGCCATCTGGAGATGCTGTGAATTTTCAGTCACATAATCCTAATACATTTTTTTTTAACATGGCTTCCTTCAATTTATCACCCTTTAGCATTCTGTTATATGCAGTAAGAGGAAACCAGGTCGCAACTTTAATACTTTGCTTGAAATCTCCCTAGCTCTACATACCAGGAAGTTTACTGCCTACAAGTTTTTCTCCTATAAGACAGCAGAATGCACAATTTTGCTAACATTTTTGCTGGTATATAAAAAGGATCCCTCTCCTTCTAATTACCAATAGCATGTTCCTCACTTCTGAGCCGAATAGCAGTGTTCTCAAAGTCCAGATTTCTGCTAAGGGTCTGTTCATGGCAACTCAGGCTGTTATGGTTTGAATGTATTCCCTAAATTTCATGTGTCAGAAACTTAATCCTTAAATTCCTGTGTTGATTGGAGGTGGGTCCTTGGGGGCTAATTAAGTTTAGATAATATCATCAGGTACAGTCCCCATGATGGAACAAATGGCTTTACAAGAGGAGGAAGAGAGCTCTAAGCTGACATGCACACTCTTGCTCTCTTGCCTTGTGATGCCTTACTTGATGATGGTACCATGCTCTTCCCAGCCTCCATAACCATGAACCAAATAAACATCTATTGCTTATAATTTTCCCTATCTGTGGCATGCTGTTACAGCAACAGAAAATGGACAAAGACATAGACTTCCTCTATTATGTTCAGCAGACTTTTTCCAGCCTTGATCTACTGTCTAATCCCAAAGCTACTCCCATATTTTAGGTATGTCTCTTGGTAACAAAATATGCATACCATCTTCATAGTTTAAAACAACACTCAGTTTCTCCTGCTTTTCATGAGTTAGGAGTCTGGGCGTGGCTCAGTCTTATGCTCAAAGCCCCCAAAGCTGCCCTCAAGGTATCCACTGTACTAGGGTTCTATGATTCTGATCCAGAGCTTGGGGTTCTCTATCAAGTTTACTGGGGTCATTGGAAGAATTCAGTTCCTTGAAGCTGTAGGACTCAGATCCTCAGTTTATATAAGCTGCCCCTCTGCATAGGCAGTTTACAAAATGATTCTTTGCTTTCTTCTAGCCAGGAAGGAGACCATCTCTCTTTAAAGGGCTCACCTAATTAGGTCAAGCCCATCCAGTATAATCTCCTCTCAATAACCTTAAATCCAACTGATTAGGGGCCTTAGTTACATGGTAAAAAGCCTTTTATATGTTTATATCCCTTTGAGTCAGGAAAAAGTTACCTGAGTTCTCACTCTCTCATCAAGACCCACCCCGCCGACACACACACACAAACACATACCTAATTATAGACCATAATTTTTTCCTAAAATACATCCATTTGGTTTTGTGATTTTCTCCAGCGGTGAAGTAAAGAATGTTGACACTAGAACTAATCCAAGAAAAGTGGGTAAGAAAAGGTCCCTAAAAGATTTTCAACATGAAGCAGCAGGAGAATTCAGAAGAGGAAGAGAGATATCCATCAGCTACTCCAGTAGATAAAGGTATCAGGACGAAGACAATGATATGCTAAAGTGGGCAGAGAACAGAAATCTCCTTTAAAAGGCTTTCCTAAAAAATTTCAAAAGACCATAACTGCTCTTACCACACACTTTGCTTAAACAAGAAGTGGTAATCAGATAAATCTCCTAAGAAAGAGCTTATCCACTGAGACTACCCTTATCTGGAAGTAAACAAAGGCAGCCAGGCATAGTGAGTCAGTTCCCCTACCCCTATCACCACCTTCCACTGTGAGGTTTTCAGACTTGACAACGAGGACAACTTACGATTTCACATTGACCAAAATCCAGTGGGTAAATGAGAAGACAGTTCTGTTGCATTCGTTTTTTATTGCTGCTGTAACAGATTATCACAATTTATTGGCTTCAAAAACTCACAATACTTTACTATTCTGTAAGTCAGAACTATGAAAATCAAGGTAGACTAAAAGTGTCAGCAGGGATGCATTCCTTCTGGGGGCTCAAAGAGAATCTGCTGTCTTGCCTTTCCAGCTTCCAAAGGAGACTTTTATTCCTTGGGCTCACGGCCTCTTCCTCCACCTTCAAAAGCCAGCAGCATATCATTTTCGAATCTCTCTCCTACACTGATTATTTCCACCTTCATCTTATTAGGATACTTGTGATTACACTCGGCCCACATTAAACTCAAGATAATCTTTCTCTCTTAAAATCCATAGCTTATTCACACTTGCAAAGTCTCTTTTTCATGGAAGGTTATATTTTAAAAAGTTTCAGGGATTAAGATGTGGGCATCTGTCAGGGGGTCTCATTTTGGTTATCACAACTGCCAAATACCTTTCTGATATTCAAACTCAATCATTTCATTTGGGCTGATGACAAAAATGCTTTGTTATGTATTAATGAGTTTTCTTAAACAGTTTATTTGCAATGTATTTCTATAAACTCATATTCTCTGAGAAAATCAATAGAGGTATTAGATTGAACAAATTTGATTAGCTAACAGAAATCGTTAAGTAACATCATGTTCTCAAGAAGTTGTTTCAAAGTATTCACAAAGCACCCAATTTATCCTTGTAATTGTCAAATAAGTAAAAGTAAGTATCATAAAACAAAATTTCAAGTAAGGCGATGGAAGTACATGGTGGCTTTCCTTACATCTCCCAGGGAGAAATACTGGAAGAAATATGAATAAAACTCAGCTTCCCTTACTTTCATTCAGTACCTTAAAAGGCCAGGAATAATGGTTACAATAATTCATACTGATTACCTAGTACCTCTTCTCTAAAGCACTGCAAATTCACAAGAGAAATCTTCACTGAGATTGTAATATGTCTTTGGTTAGTTTTTCTACCTCCTGGTTTCAACAAAGCTTTAAAGAAGTATAGCGAACATAGAACAATCTGTTTGAGAAACTACTCAACATGGAGTGGTTCCACTTGAAATTTACGTTATGTTTGGAAGGTCTTAAGTAAACATAACTTGAAATTTTAAAAACATATATCGTTAATCCGACTGCAAGGTAAAAACAAAAGAAGAATAATGGATGTGCCGTCAGAAGGCTGTCATTACTGGTGCTCTAACACAGTACTGTAGTGAGAGGCTGGGAACTACTTGATGAAAAGAGCTAGGGAGCTGGACAGAAATTGGTTGAAATGTCAATTCTTCTGCTTATATCAGCTGTATAACCTTGGGCAAGCTACCTAACCTCTCAGATTCCTCATCTTAAAAATGATAATAGCTATCTCATAGAGCTGACATAAAAATTAAAGGTAATACATGTAAAATACCTGGCAAACAAAAGAACTTAATATCTTTTCTATTTAGGAAAAAACTAAAATGTAGAAACAAACTTTCCTGCTAAAAATGTTTGTAGTGAATGCTCTGGTGTGCTGCCCAGATTCTGCTTCAGAGGGGAAGAATTTATTCTGCAAGCTGCTGGAAGTGCTGTGATGGAAAGCTCTTTGTTGTCAGCCCCTACAGGGCTTGCCTTGGCTGAAGACAGCCTTTTCACCCAGTGTTCACCCCGTTAAGAATGACTTGCCTCGGGTGACTGATTGGAGTCCATCATCCCAGATCAGAACTTGCCACGGAATTGGCAGAGGCCTCTGTTGAGACTGCCTGCCCGGTACGTTTCTCCCTCTGTTCAATCTTGCTTCCTTCCTGTGACTTGCCTCTAGAGGTGTTGATCTCAGTGCCCTTCCTAATAATCCTCCTATATCCTAGTCAGCATTGGGAGTCAGTTCACCAGGGAACAGAATCCAGCAACAATGTTGCAGGATGAACTGCTGCTCAGACTGTTACATAGGCCTCACTGTCACCACTCCCAAGGACCCAAAGGCATATTAACTCACCCAAGTATCTTTAAGTTGCTCTGATAAGAATTGAAGACTAAGGATTCTTAAGCCTTGAACCTTGCTTCTGCTGATGTTTGACAAGAAGCTAGAATAAGTGTGAACCCTCTGCCCAAGCTCTGTTTCACCCCTTCTCAACATCTTTCATCTACCAGTATATATAAAGACTCAGCAACATTAGAAATGTTGCTTATCTCACAATTGAGGAAAGTTTAATATGACCTGTATAGCGAATGATATTAATAATTATTAATATTGTTATTCTTGAGCTTTATAATACTCTAGAAAAAATTGAGGGAAGATAAGTGAAACAAGACTGGCAAAATGGTGAACACTGATGAAGCTAGGTGACTGGTATACAGAAGTACATTATGCTATCTCCATAGCTCGGCAATATGTTTAAACTTTTCCAAAATAAAATAATGAATTTAATCTACTTTATAAAAGTATATACAATGTATGAACTTTAAAGATTAATTGTTAAAGATAGGTTTAATAATATAAATTTAGGTTGGCTTATGTTAAGCAAATAAATCTATCAAAATATAGAAAATTCATATTCTCCAAAGCAAATAAAATGGGGCTTGTTAGGCATCTTGCCAAATAGTTCTGAAATTTATTTATTTTTTGATTGTTGAGACTTTCTTTAAAAGAAAACCCCAGAAGGCACTTAAAACTAAATTTTTATGTTAAATTTACTTTATATATTAAAATACAGCATACAGATATTCTGTTCATTATACGGACTTTTAGATTATGAAGACTTTATATGTAATAGCAAATTATCCCAGTTTTTAAAAGCTCAATTATCTAAATGTCTTTTTTGATAAAAATGCATGCAAGTTACCAAAACATGTGTATAAAATCTAGCCAAACCACACCATTCTTCCTCCACAACCCTTAAAGAAGATCCTAAAGACTCAACAACTGTGTCACCTATGCTATATAAATTTTGGTCAAACAACTCTGTTGTACACACAAATATATCTGTTTCTACAGATATAAATATATATAAAATATATATTATTTATATATATAATGAATAAGAATTAAATCAAAAATCACAATAAGAAAAAAAAGTAGTATCTGATTCAGGTATTCAGTCTGTGTAGAGTGGTATTATTTCTGCCTAATCCTCAAATGTTAACTTTACATCTGCTATGATTAGAAAACCCAGAGGAACTAAATATATAACATAAACATGTTTCTGATCTTTGTATCCTTCTATACTTGAAGATCTTTCTGAATGCTAGGCACTCATCCATTTAAGGTGATTTGATCCAGAACTTCGGTGAATACTATTATTCAGAAAATGATTTGACTATTCGATTATTCAAAGGGACTTTATTATTTCAATGATCATAGAGCTGCTCTGAGGGATTTATAGCCAATTCATTATTATAGCCAAGTACTTTTCATACAAATAAGGCTTCATGCATCTAAAACAAAAAAGAAGGGAATGAAGTATTCTAAAGACAAAGACAAAAATGGTGTGAGTAAGGAGCTAGTCTAATAGCATATAAAGCCTGAATTTTCAAAGTATTTTATCTGACTCTCTGGACTACCCCCAAATAAACATAGAAACCAATAAAATCCATATATGCATAATATATATGCAGGTTGAGTCTCGTCCTACAGGAAATATGACAGGTTTGAGAAGAATTTGATGCAAAATAAAATAGGATGACATGTATTGATAATCAGAAAAAAATAGATTCTAGTACTAGATTTGCACTAACTAAGCTCTACGACCTGGACACTTCACATCTTGGCTCTCAGTCTGTCTATCTGTAAGATGAAGGTCCCTTACAGTATTATATTCCAAGATTAAGAATCAAGTACAATACTTTCAATATTAATAAGTAAACATAAAAATTTTAAGCAATTGAATTAATACCATCTTGAATTGAAATAAAACAAGAATAAAAAATTAAAAGAAATTTTTCTAAAAGTTGAAAATAAATGTTTCTTCTTATGTGAGTTTAGGTTTCCCAAAAATGTTTTTCTCAATACTACATTTTCCTATAGGTTTGTAAAATAATATGAGATTAATCTTATGCCAGTCAGTCCGGTGGGTGCTCTGCAAACTTGGCTCTAAAGAAACTTGATAATTCAAATATAAGCCAAGCAATTTTATATTTCAAATCAAAACTATCTAATGTATAATTAAGTTAAAATTCAACAGTTACAGTCTAAAATGGCTATAAATTCAGTTTTAAACACAGTGTATAAAATTTTAAGTCCTGCATTCTAGGCACTTGTGAGCTTATTCAACAGGGAAACTACTTTAAGCTAGTGCAATAAATATAAAATTTCATGCGGTAATGTAATTTTAAGGCAACATTAAAATGGTAAAATTCAGGTAGTAAGCCTAAAAATCCAAGAAAACTATAGAGATAAGTAATTATTTTTGTAAATTATAAAAATTCCCATATCTGTGATAATAATAACAACTACAGATTTGTATGAGCCTTTAATTCATACAAATAATTCTGTTTCAATTATTACATATTAAATAATATGTATCATGTTTATATTTTTACAGTAAATTTTGAATGTGTTACATCGCTTAAGTAATAACATAATTTAGGCATTATTATCTTTATTGATTATTATCTCTCCACTTTATGGATATGAAAATTGATCAAACAAGACATTAAAGGCAAACAGGCTGCCTGAACTGGATGGAGATATCATGGTGATAACCAAATCAAGGTTAGTTGTTAAGATTCTCATCCTGCTGGAGTCTCAGTCAGATAATAATAGAAATGAAAAATGTATTTAGGCCACAAACAGATTTTCAGCAACTATTGATTTACTAATACAGCCTTTTTTAATAGTTCCTTAATTTATGGATGCAATGAATTACTTTGATTGATTTGCTGCCATTTAACCACTTTTCCATTCCTGGAGTAGATTCTACTAGGTTATAGATATTATCCATTGATTAAATTTCTGTACTCTCTTATAAAAATATCTAGACATACATTAATATAAGAGATAATTAATTTTTTAAAATTTTGGTACTATCTTAATTGGATTTAGGGATCAGCACTATATTAGCTTCATGAAATGAATTTTTTATCTTTTCCTATTGTCAGGAATAATTTCGAATTTATAGTGATACTCACACACTATGATCACTTTCTTTTCTCTCTTTATTGTATGTATCTGAAAAATCCTAACAAAGGCTAAATCTAATTCCCTGCCTATTAAGAGCAGCTTAACATGATTGGGGGAAAATTAAGTCCTACTCTTCAAGATGACTATTTCAGACCTTCTTTCCTTGCCAGCACACCATATCCCACATCACTCTCAATCAATAATCATTATTATTATTTCTCTGAAAAAATAAAATCAAAAGAAACCTCCTCATTTTTCCCACAGTAAATTGGAAAATCTACTTGTATCAGGATGCATATACTCTCATTTCACTCTTTGGCAATAAATAAACTGTCCATGTTCTTCTAGTGAAATCAATATTTCCACCTATTTACTGGGTCCAAACTTTGCTTATAAGGACTTTGCTACTCAAAAATAAAATGTTTTAAAATTTCTCTATTTCATCATTTTTTTCACTTGCTACTTGTAAGAGATATTCCAGTATGCCTTTCGGATTTTTCTTCAAGACAGTCACTAATTTGCCCCAAATGCTAGAAGTGTTGCCTACAGACGTTTATAGAAATTGCCTTGACCAACATGACAGCACACATCCAGTGATTTGTCAGTGGGTTTATTCAATTCCATGGCCTCAATTGAGTTTTCTCTGAATGGTCATCTCAGTTTCAGAGGTATATAAAGGATCCGATGAAATCTCTGTTACAGTTACATCACAGTTCAGCTTCTTCTGTTCCACTATATTCCTTTCACTCCCTTATCATAGTGTTCCCAAGAGCATCCCCCAATAAATCACCTACACGTAAACCTTCATCATGGAGTCTTTTTTCTGTAAAACATAAACTATGAAAGTTTTTGCCAGGGAATTAGATAAAATCTTCAACAGTAAAACATTCATTAGAGAGGATAAATTAGTTCTAGACAACAGGCTGCTGTGGAATCCTCTTAGCAAAGCTAAAATGCCATTGTTATACAGATAACAAAATCAGACAACGACTTTACCAAAACAATAGGTGAATATCCTTCATGAATACATACACAAAAATCCTAAACAAATATTATCAAATGAAGCTCAGCAATATGAAAAGAGGAAAATGCATCATGACCAAGTAGGGTTTATCCTTGGGAATGCAAGGTTGAATTAACATTTGAAATCAATCAATGAAATTCTCCATATTAAAAGAAAGAAACCCTATAATCATCTTGATATATTCAGAAAGGGCATTTGACAACATTTAATATATATTTATGATTTTAAAAAACCTCAGCATCTGAGGAAAAGGGAAACTTTCTCAACCTGATAAAGGGCATCTATGGAAACCTAACAATTAAAATGACAATGACGAAAGGCTGAATGTTTTCCTCCTAAGATTGAGAAAAAGCAAAAATGCCCACTTTCAAAATTCCATTCACCATCATGCCAGAGGTTTTAGCCAGTACAGTGAGGCAAACTAAATAGATAAGAGGTAAACACATTAGAAAGGAAGTAATAAAATTTTGTTTATTCACAGACAATATTATCACCTACATACAAAATACTATAGAATTTTAAAAACTACTAAAACTAATAAGTGAATATAACAAGTTTCCAACATACGAGGTCAATACAGAACAATAAACAATTGTACAGATTCTTCAAAGTCTTAAAGGCAGCTAGAGAGAAGGGGCATGTCACATGCAAAGGGAACTCCATCAGGCTAACAGTGGTCATTTTAGCAGAAACCTTACAAGTCAGAGAGATTGGGGGTCTATAGTCAGCATCCATAAAGAAAAGAAATTTCCACCAAGAATTTCATATCCAGACAAACTAAACTTCATAAGTGAAGGAGAAATATGATCCTTTTCAGACAAGTAAATGGTAAGCAAATTTTTACCACCGCATCTGCCTTACAAGAGGTCCTTAAGGGAGTGCTATACATGGACATGAAAAAGCAGTATTTTATTAGTCTGTTTTCACACTGCTAATAAAGACATACCCAAGACTAGGTAATTTATGAAAGAGGTTTAATTGACTCATGGATCCACATGACTGGGGGCGGGGTGCTCACAGTCATGGCAGAAGAACAAGGAATGTCTTACATGGCAGCAGGCAAGAGAAAATAAGAGCCAAAACAAATGGGAAACCTCTCACCAAATCATCAGAACTTATGAGACTTATTCACTACCACAAGAACAGTATGGAGAAAACCACCCCCATTATTCAGTTATTTCCCACTGGTTCCCTCCCACAACACATGGGAATTATGGGAGCTGCAATTCAAGATGAGATTTGGGTGGGGACAGCCAAATGATATCAAGTACTTTCCATCACAAAAAAATATACTCAAGTACATAGCCCACTGACACTATAGAGTAATTATATAATCAAGTCTACATAATAACCAGCTAACAATACAATGACAGGATCAAACACACACATATCAATACTAACATTGAATGCAAACAGGCTAAATGCTCCAAATAAAAGTCACAGAGTGGCAAGTTGGGTAAAGAAGTAAGACTCAACTGTGTATTGCTGAGACCCATCTCACATGCAATGACATCCATAGGCTCAAAATAAAGGGATGGAGAAATATCTATCAAGCAAACAGAAAACAGAAAAGGGCAGAGGTTGCTATTCTTATCTGAGACAAGACAAACTTTAAACTAACAATAATCAAAAAGGACAAAGAATGGCATTACATAGTGATAAAATGTTCAATTCAACAAGAATACTTAACTGTCCTAGATATAGAGGCACCCCACACCAGAGCACCCAGACTTATAAAACAAATTCTTACAGGCTTTCAAGGATACTTAGATAACCACACAATAATAGTGGGACACTTCAACACCTCACTTACAGTTTTAGATCATCGAGACAGAAAACTAACATAAGATATTCAGAAACCCAGCTCGACACTTGACCAAATGGACCTAACGGACATCTCTATAATACTTCACCCAACAACAAAAGAATATACATTCATCTCATCTACACATAGCACATACTCTAAGATCAAATATACATTTGACCATAAAGCAATTCTCAGCAAATTCAAAGAAACCAAAATCATACCAATCACACTCTTGGACCACAGCACAGTAAATACAGAAATCAATAAGATAAAATAAAAAAATAAAAATAAATTTAAAAAATCAAGAAGAAGCTCTCTCAGAACCATACAATTACATGGAAATAACCTGTTTCTGAATGACTTTCGAATAAAAAATGAAATTAAGGCAGAAATTTAAAAATTATTTGAACCTAATGAAAACAAAGATACAACATGCCAGAATCTCTGAGACATAGCTAAAGTAGTGTTAAGAGGATTTTCTATTTAGCAGATACACGTGCAGGCTTGTTACCCAGATATATTGTGTGATGCTGAGGTTTGGAGTATAAATGATCCCATCATCCAGGTACTGAGCATAGTACCCAAAAGTTAGTTTTTCAACTCTCAGTCCCCTCACTACCTCTTCCATCTAGTAGACCCTAGTGTCTGCTGTTGACATAAGATGAAAGTATACAGCACTAAAAACCTACCTTAAGAAGTTAAAAAGATCTCAAGTTAACATCTAAACATGGCACCTAGAGGAACTAAAAAAAGCAAACCAACCCTGACACTAGCAGAAGAAAAAAAACAACATGACAGCTGAACTAAACAAAACTGAGATGTAAAAATCCATACAAAAGATCAACCAAACCAAAAATTTTGTTGAAAAAATAAATAAGATCAATAGACTGCTGGATAGATTAATTTTAAAAAGAGAAAGAAGGTCCGAATAAAAACAATCAGAAATGACAAAAGGGATATTACCACCAGCCCCACAGAAATACAAAAAAAACCCTCAGAGACAATTATGAACACTTCTATGCACACAAACTAGAAGAAATGGATAAATTCCTGGAAACATAAAGCCTCCCAAGACTGAATCAGGAAGAAACTGAAACACTGAACACATCTATAAGGAGTTCCAAAATTGAATCTGTAATAATAAATTTTAAAAACCCCTACCAACCAGAAAAAGCCCTAGACCAGATGGATTCACAGCTGAATTCTACCACATGTATAAAGAAGAGCTTTATTACCATTACTACTAAAATTATTCCCAAAAAATTGAGGAGGAGGGACTCCTTCCTATCTCAGCCTATGAGGCCAGTACCATTTTGAAACCAAAACCTGACAGAGACGCAATGAGCAATCTACAGGCAAATATCTGATTAACATAGATGTAAAAGTCCCAAACTAAATACTAGCAAATCAAATCCAGCTATGATTAAAGAGTTAATTCACCACAATCAAGTAGGCTTAATTCTTAGGATGTGAGGTTAGTTCAACATGCACAAATCAATAAATGTGGTTCACCACAAACAGAAGTAAAAATGAAACTGTATTATTCTGTCAATATACATGCAAAAGGTCTTTGATAAAATTCAACATCCCTTAATGATAAAAACTGTCAACAAATTAGATAACAAAAGAATATATCTCAAAATAATAAGAGCCATCTATGACAAACCCACAGCCAACATCATATCAAATAGGCAAAAGCTAGAAGCATTCCCCATGAGAAATGACTGGATACCCACTAACCACTTCTATTTATAACAGTACTAAAGGTTCTAGACAGAGCAACCAGGCAAGAGAAGGAAATAAAAGACATCCAAATAAAAAGAGAGGAAGTCAAACTATTTCTCCTTGCAGGTTACATGATTCTACATCTCGGAAACCTACAGTCTCTGCCCAAAAGCTCCTAGAATAAATAAAAAACTTCAGTAAAGTTTCAGAATACAAAATGTATTACAAAAATCAATAGCATTTCTATACACCAATAATGTCCAAGCTGAGAGAAAAATCAAGAATGCAATCCTAATTATGATAGCCACAAAAAGAATAAAATACCTAGGAATACAGCTAACCAGGAAGGTGAAAGATCACTACAATTAGAATTATAAACACTGCTGAAAGAAATCAGAGACAACACGAACATACAGAAAAACATTCTATGCTTGTGGATAGGAAGAATCTATATCATTAAAATGGCCATACTGCCCATAGCAATTTATAGAGTCAATGATATTCCTATGAAACTACCAATGTCATTTTTCATAAAATTAGACAAAAATTATTTTAAAATTTATCTGGAACCAAAAATGAAGCCAAAGCCAAACAAATCCTAAGCAAAAAGAACAATTCCAGTGACATCACATTACTTGACTTTAAACAATACTACAACTCTACAGTAACAAAGAAAGCATGGTACTGGTACAAAAATATACACATAGACCGATGGAACAGATTAGAAAACCCAGAAATAAAGTTACACACCTACAACCATCTGATCTTCAAAAAAGTTGACAATAACAAGCAATGGAGAAAGGACTCCCTATTCAATAAATTGTGCTGGAATAGCTCACTTCCCATATGCAGAAGATAGAAACTTGATCCCTTCCTTTCACCATATACAAAAGTCAACATGAGATGAATTAAACACTTAAATATAAGATCTAAAATGATTAAAAACTTCAGAAGAAAACCCGGGATATACCATTCTAGACATAAACCTGGGAAAAGATTTCATGATGAAGTCTCCAAAAGCAATTGAAACAAAACCAATCAAAATTAAGTGGGCTCTAATTAAACTAAAGAGCTTCTGCACCGCAAAAGATACTATTCAACGGAATACACAGCCTACAGAATGGGAGAAAATACTGGCAAACTATGCATCCAACAAAGGCCTAATACTTACAATCTATAAGAAAACTAAAAAGAAAATCAACAAGAAAAAACAAATAACCACATTAAAAAGTGGGTAAAGGACATGAACATACACTTCCAAAAAGGAGACATACATGCAGCCAGCAATCACATGGAACAATGCTTAGGAACATTAATCATCAGAGAAATGCAAATCAAAACCACACTGAAATACAATCTCATATCAGTCAGAATGACTATTATTAAAAAGTCAAAAAATGACAGATGCTTACAAAGTTGCAGAGAAAAGGGAATGCTTATACATTATTGGTGAGCATATAAATTCATTCACCCAGAGTGGAAAGTAGTCGAGATTTCTCAAAGAATTTAAGTCAGAACTACCATTCAACCCAACAATCCCATTATTGGGTATATACTAAAAGGAAAATAAATCATTCTACCAATAAGACATATATACTCATATGTTCATGGCAGTATTTATTTGCAATAGCAAAGACATGAAATTAACCTAAATGCCCATCAGTGGTGGACTGGATAAAGAAAATATGGTATATACAACACTGAATACTATGCAGCCATAAAAAAAAAACAATCATGTATTTTGCCTGAACATGGATGCAGCCAGAAATCGTTATTCTAAGCAAATTAACATAGGAACAGAAAACCAAATACTACATATTGTCACTTTTAAGTGAGAGCTAAACATTGAGTACACATGGACACAAAAAAGGGAAGAGACACTGGGGCCCACTTGAGGGTAGAGGGTTGTAGGACTGTGAGGGCTGAAAAATTACCCACCAGGTACTATGCTCACTACCTGGGCAACAAAGTCATTTCTACACCAAACCCCAGCAACACACAATTTACCCTTGTAACAACCCTGCACATGTACCCCTACACATAAAAGTTGAAAAGGAAAAAATTAAAAATTAAAATTAATAAAATCATTTATAATAGTTTCAAAAATATGACTTATTAAGGATAAATATAATGCCAGAACATTGCTCAAAGAAATTTGAAACTGGAGGACATTATGTTATGTGAAATAAGCCAGGTATAGAAAGACAAATATTGCATGTATTTACTCCTATGTAGGAGCTAAAAGGCATGATCTCATGGAGGTAGAATGGTGGCTACCAGATGTTGGGTAGGGTAGCAGAGAGGGGGATGGTGAAAAGAAATTGGTTAATGGGTACAAAAATATGTTTGACTTAAGGAATAAGCTCTGTTGTTCAATAGAACAGTAGGATCACTATAGTTAACAATAATTTATTGTATATTTCAAAATAGCTAGAAGAGAAGATTTGGAATGTTCCCAATACAAAGAAATGATAAATGTTTGTGGAGATGAATATCCCAATTAACCATATTTGATAATTACCTGGTGTTTGCATGTATCAATATGCCCCATGTGCTCCACAAATACATACAATCAAGTGGCAAACTGTGCAATTTAAATAAAAAACAAGGCCTAAATCAAGGTAGCTACATATGATGATCATGGACAGAAAATTTATTATCATAATATGCCAATTCTTTCCAAATTGACCTATAGATTCAGTGACATCACAGTCAATATCCCAGGAGATATATTATAGAAATTGATGGGCTAATTCTAAGAGAAATATGGAAATGCAAAGAACCTAGAACAACCAAAACAATTTGACAAAGAACAATTTTGAAAGACTAACACTATTTGATTTCAAGACTTAATATAATGATAGAGTGATCAAAACTGCATGGGTTTTCACATAAGACTAGGCACAGAGATCAATGGAATAAAAGAGAGTGTTCAGAAATAAACTCACCAGTTATGATCATCTGATTTTCTACAATGACACCAAGGTAATTATATTGGATAATAATAAAATTTTCAACAAATGACACTGAAACATTTGGGAATCCAAATGCAAAGGAAATAGACCTCAAATCTTACACCATACATAAAAAGTAACTTAAAATGTGTAACAGCACTAAATGTAAGCACTAAACTATGAAATTTCTAAAGGAAAACAGAGGCAAAATCTTTGTAACTTTGGCTTGGGTACAGATGTCTCTGAATACATGAAGCACAAATCATAAAATAAAAGACTGATAATTTGAATATCACCAAAATTAAAGACCATCTCTTCAAAATGCACTGTTAAGAAAATGAAAAGTCAAGCCATAAACTTGGATTAAATATTTGCAAAAACATACATCTAATAAAACACTTGTATCTAAAACACATAAAGGATTCTTACAACTCAATATCAAGACTAACTTTTTTAAAATCATCAAAAGATTTAAAGATACTTTATAAAAGGATAAATATATATGACAAATAAGCACAAAAAAGATGGTTAGCATCATCGATCATTAGCAAAATACAAATGACATATCAGAACATACTCTTTAGAATGGCCAAAAATAAGAATACGAACAATATCATATGCTTAAAGTTACTGAATCAACCAGAATTCTCAGACATTCCTGATAGAAATGTAAAATGGTTTAGCTATTTTAGAAATCAATTTAGCAGTTTTTTATAAAGTTAAACATATATTTACCACAAGACTAAGTAATCCCACATCTAGATATTATTCCAAAAAAAGAGAGAGAGATGAAACATTTGTCTACACAAAGACTTGTACTTGAATGTTCAAAGCAACTTTTTTCATAATAGCCAAAAACAATCCAAATGTTCATCAACTAATCAATCTAAAAACAAACTGTGCAATATTCATAAAAATAATGCTACTCAGCAATAAAAGAAATAGACAACTAATATGTGAACGAATCTGAAAACATTATGCTAAACGAATGAATTCAGGACACAAAAGAATGTACAGTATCTGATTCTATTAGCATGTAAATGCAGACAATGCAATACTACGTGATCTGTAAAACCAAACGAATCAGATTGCTTAAGGTCAAGATGAAGATGAGATTGATTGCAAAGGTAAATAAGGGAACTTTTTCAAGATGACAGGAATGCTCTAAACCTTGAGGCAAATCTTTAACAGTTAACAAACCTCATCAAATTGTATAACTATAATTCATGAATTTCATTGTATGCAGATTACCTGTCAACAAAAGAGGAATCTAAAGTGTCCGACACCAAAATTAATATTCCATATTTATTTTCAGAAAAGTGTTGATGGCTATATTTTACAAAGTATTTCACCCTCTATTTTCCTGAAATACCTGGCCCCCTTTGGTGTATTTAGTATATTATTTGATTTACATGAAGCTTTGTAGGAAAACCTCTAAATCTAGATATGAGAAATGCTTAATGTACCACTATAAAAAGTTGTGTTTTGTCAGAAACCAAGGGCTTTAAGATCTAAAGCTGGTGAAGGACACAACACATACGGTCTACCCTGGAAGATTATGTCATCAATTTTTTATTGCACATACTGTATACTCTATTGCTTTGGGATCACCAAAAGTAATCACTTCAACCAAAAGTACATGTTGCTTTTTTTCCATTCCAAGAGAGTAACAACACAACTGATTATTCTTAGTGTTTGAGCTGAGTAATGAAAAACCTAAAGAAACATGAATATAAATGAAGTATGTAAACTGTCATTTTTTTAAAGTAGGTCTTCAGAATAGAATGGGGAAGGAATAATTACACATTTAATTATAAACATTTAAGATTCTCAGTGTGCTAGTTACTGTGCATAATGCAGTGGCTATAAGTTAAAGAATGGTACTGATTTGAAACAAGTTATACCTATTTTCTTTATATATCCAACAAATCACTAACACCATTTTATGATCAGTTCTTTTTCTACTGGAATTATTCCATTAATAAATGACTTTTTAGATCAATGGCTGTGAAGTAAGTTATAAAATATGAAAATCATATACAAGCAAAGATAAATTCAGGGTGCTTTTCTTTTCTTTCAACTAATGCCAAATTATTTTTCAGGATATGCAGCATTTTATAAAATTCTTAGGCAAGTTAGAGTACAGATCAACAAATATTTATGAAACTCCCATATTCTACAACACCACATTCTCTGTGGTAGGATAAGCAACGAAAACAATGTGAAATCCTTGTGGAAACAAAACACAGGTACATAGATTAGCATATACATTATTAATGCCATTTCTACACAGCAATACTGGCACACACCTGCTTCCTTAAATTGGTTTGCCTCTTCAAAATTTACCTGTCAATCTTAGAGTTGACCTCTTGAGGCCCATTTTTTATGAAAAAAATGAAGTGTATCATTCTGCTCCTAAACAGATAGTCTAGAGCCCCTTTTTCCTTTTTCACAACAGGGTTCATTTTAGAAAATGCGCAACTGCCAGATATAACAATTTAAAAAGGTAAGCAGAGAAGCAGATAAACACAGAAAGAATACAAAGGTGAATTAGACATTTAACAATTTATTCAGAAAAACGTGCCAGCACCTCAATTTTATAAAGTCATGGACAAAAGCATATGAAAATTGATTTAGCAAAACAAAGCCCAGTGAAATACAATAATGCATTTCCAAATTCACAGTGCTTTTATGTGAAATTCTTCAGTATTAAACATACTATAGGCCAGGCACCATGTCTCACACCTGTAATCCCACAACTTTGTGAAGCTGAGGCGGGATAAGTGCTTGAGCCCAGGAATTTGAGATAAGCCTGGGCAACATGGTGAAACTCTTGTCTGTATGAAAAATACAAAAATTAGAGGGTATCATAGTGCATGCCTATAGTCCCAACTTCCAGGAGTCTAAGTTAGAGGATTGCTTGAGCCCAGGAGATAGAGCCTGCAGTGAGCTGTGATTGCACCACTGTACTCCAGCCTGGATGACAGAGCAAGATCCTGTGTGTGTATGTGTGTGTGTATGTATACATACACACACACTATATAACTCTGTTCTCATGCTACTAATTAAGATATACCCATTTATAAAGGAAAGAGGTTTAATTGACTCACAGTTCCACATGGCTGAGGAAGTCTCACAATCATGGCGGAAAGCAAATGAGGAGCAAAGTCAAATCTTATGTTACAGCAAGCAAGAGAGCATGAGCAGGAGAATTGCCCTTTATAAAACCATCAGATCTCATGAGACTTATTCAGTATCATGAGAACAGCATGGGAAAAACCTGCCCCAATGATTCAATTACCTTCCACTGGGTCCCTCCCATAACATATGGGGATTATGGGAGCTATAATTCAAGTTGAGATTTGAGTGAGAACACAGCCAAACTATATCATCCCACCCCTGATCCCTCCCAAATCTCATGTTCTCACATTTCAAAACACAATTATGCCTTCCCAATAGTCCCCCAATATCTTAACTCATTTCAGCATTAACTCAAAAGTCCACATTCCAAAGTCTCATCTGAGACAAGGCCAGTCCTTTCTGCCTATGAGCTTGTAAAATCAAAAGTAAGTTTGTTGTTTCCTAGATACAATGGAGGTACAGGCATTGGGTAAGTATACTCATTACACATGGGAGAAATTATCCAAAATGAAGGGGCCACAGTCTGCATGCAAGTCCAAAATCCAGCAGGGCAGTAAAATATGAAAGCTCCAGAATGATCTCCTTTGACGTCATGTCTCAAATCCAGGACATGCTGATGCAAGATGTAGGCTCCGATGGCCTTGGGCAGCTCCACCCCTGTGGTTTTCCAGGGTACAGCCCCCCTCCCAGCTGCTTTCAAAAGCTGGCATTGAGTGTCTATGGCTTTTCCAGGCACATGGTGCAAGCCATCAGTGGATCTATCATTCTGTGGTCTGGAGGACGGTGGCCCTCTTCTCACAGCTCCACTAGGCAGTGCTCTAGTGGGGACACTGTGTGTGGGCTCCAACTCCATATTTCCCTTCCACACTGAGCTAGCAGAGGTTCTCTATAAAAGCCTCACCCCTGCAGCAAACTTCTGCCTGGACATTCAGGAGTTTCCATACATCCTCCAAAATCTATGCAAAGGTTCCCAAACCTCAATTCTTGTCTTCTATGCACTGGTAGTTTTAACACCATGTGGAAGCTGCCAAGGCTTGGGGCTTGCATCCTTTGAAGCCACAGCAGAGGCTGTTTCTTAGCCCCTTTTAACCATGGCTGGAGCAGCTGGGATGCAGAGTACCAAGTCCCTAGGCTGCACAGAGCAAGGGAGCCTTGGGTCCAGTCCATGAAAAATTTTTCCCTCCTAGGCCTCCTGGCTGGATAAAAGGGGTTGCCAGGAAGGTCTCTGACATGCCCTGGAGACATTTTCCCCATTGTCCTGTTGATTAACACTTGACTCCTCATTATTTACACAAATTTCTGCAGCTGCTTGAATTTTTCCTCAAAAAATGAATTTTTCCTTTCTATTGCATTGTCAGGCTGCAAATTTTTTGAACTTTTATGGTCTGCTCCCCTTTTAAACATAAGTTCCAATTCCAAACTATGTCTTTGTGAATACATAAAACTGAATGCTTTTAACAGCACCCAAGACGCTTCTTGAACAGTTTGCTGCTTAGAAATTTCTTCGACCGGATACCCTAAATCATCTCTCTTAAGTTCAAAGTTCCACAGATCTCTAGGGCAGGAGCAATATGCCGCCAGTCTCTTTTCATACCAAGAGTGAACTTTACTCCCGTTCCCAACAAGTTCTTCATCTCCATCTAAGACCACCTCACCTGGACCTCATTGTTCATATCATTATCAGTATTTTGGTCGGAGGCATTCAACAAGTCTCTAGGAAGTTCCAAACTTTCCCACATCTTCCTGTCTTTTGAGCCTTCCATATCTCTAGGAAGTTCCAAACTTTCCCACATTTTCCTGTCTTTTTCTGACCCCTCCAAACTGTTCCAACCTCTGCCTGTTAGCTAGTTCCAAAGTTACTTCCACGTTTTTTAGTATCTTTACAGCAGCATCCCATTCTACTTGTACCAATTTACTGCATTAGTCTGTTCTCATTCTGCTAACAAAGGCATACATAAAGCTGGGTAATTTATAATGGAAAGAAGTTTCATCGACTCACAGTTCCACATGGCTAAGGAGGCCTCACAATCATGGCAGAAGGCAAATGTGGAGCAAAGTTACATCTTACATGGTGGCAGGCAAAGAGTGTGTGCAGGGAACTCCCTTTATAAAACCTTCAGATCACCTGAGACTTATTCACTATCATAAGAACTGCTCATGAAAAACTTCTCCCCATGATTCAATTACCTCCCATCAGATACCTTCCACAACATGTAGGAATTATAGGAGCTACAAATCAAGATGAGATTTGGGTGGGGACACAGTGAAACCATGTACATAACATATATGTTGCACATACATATATATGTTGCTAATAAGAGGATTTTGGTTGATTGTACTCTAATTATTATTGGTAATAATTAGACAAAGTGGGAGCAAGAAACAGGAATATAAAAAGAAGATAAAGCAAATGGCAGAGCAGGTAAAGAAACTTTTTCATCAGTATCAGATCTTACTACTTTTTGTCTTATAAGAAGAAAGGTTTCTGGCACATACATGGAGTATGCCTCCAACATAGCTTAACATCATTTCACTAGTAGTACACTGACACTGAGGTGGTGGAAAAGTGGATGTCAGTAATCACAGGTCATAACATTGAAATTTGACACAGGACCATATGAAAAAGCCCTCTTGGTATGAAAATAATCTACAAAAACAGGAAAATATATGTATAGCAATGAAACTGAGGAAAATAGAAAGCGTAAAACGTTTCTAATGATCAAGTAATTGCCATGAAATGATTTTACAATGCTTATTACTGTTCACTAAGATGTATAATATGTCATTTCTGACCTCTTCATAGAAGTTTCAGTTTTAATTGCTCTATCTTAGTGAATCAAACTTCTATATTTGATAAGGTCTTTGCTAAATTTACTTGTGACCTCAGTAAAGAGAAAATGGATCCTAAATTTGGGTAGTAGCAATGAAAATAGCAGATCACAGAAAATGCTGTGTTCTCACTTCATAATGGTAGATGGCACTGCCTCAATATAATTTAGGGGTGAATATAAAAAGTTGCACATTTGTACATGTTGCCATATGACACAGTTTTGTTGGATTCAGACCAAGATTTTTATACCGTAAGTAGTTTCACATGAGATCTTTAGCTCAAGAAAATAACCTAGGTAAAAAATAGTTAAATCTATGAGATAGAATTGAGGTGAATATCAACATTTAGGGACTGAAAGAGTAAGGAGAAGTATCCAACAGACCAGTTAAGAGAAGACTCACAAGAGAAAAGTGTTATAGAAGACAAAGGAGAAACAGGAGTGATTAGAATTGTTCTTCGGCCTCTGTGTACAAGGTACATTGAGTCAGATATTATAATATATTACATAGCCTTCTATAGTGGAGAAAGTCTTGAAATATTAAAGGTAAATATAATGAAACAGTGCAAAGTTAATACAGAAGAACAAATATCTGAAGGTTTTAGCCCTGGGAATAGAGAAAGAACAGTAAATGCTACACCAAGGGTTCAAGACAAATTACAGTGCACATAAAAATGCTCTGAGCTAAACACTCTTAGAATTAATAAACTGTCTGGTTATTCAATATAAATTCACATGATTTATACCAAAGATTCATCTACATTCTACAGAAAGAAAAAAGTCCATTTTCTCTTCTCTTTCTAAAGGATTTCTGGACTCTGAAAGAAAGCCTATGATGATTAATGTAAGGCTGTTAGAAATTTGTGTTTAGAGAAAAAATATAATCATTTACACATAAAGATGATAGTACTTCCAGGCCAATGATCAGCAAAAATGATGTTTTGAATTTTTTTTATTCTACGGAAATTATAAGTTATGCTCGATTTTCTACAACTTTCCTAAGTGAAGCATATCATCCACTAATTAAATAGTTAGCTGGAGACAGGGACATGATATATGGCCTGCTTCCAGGTTTTCTCCAGTTTCATCTTATCTTGAGTTTAGTGCCATGATAACTGCCACATCCAAATATAATTTAACAGAGATATTTTAGAAATATTAAACTGATACATTTTTCCATTTTCCCTAAGTTATACTGACTTGCATTTCCCTACTAATTTTGTCAAATAACCTATCAGATAAAAGTAAGACAATCTTTGGACAGTGAAACTTTTTTCTCATTTTCCCTGGCACACACCTCAAACATTTCAAACAGTAGTGCTGCGTCCACTGCTTTATGGTACTGCCCAGGCAGTGGGATTGAAATGGTTCAGAGAGGAATCTGAGTAGAGAAGACTTAAAACAGTCTCTCTGAAATCTCTCACAGTCATAGGGACGGGATGAAGAACTAGAAAGGTATATAGATTTCCAAGGCCTTTTGAAAGGTGAATTGGAACATGGCTGAAAATTAACAGTGAATTCAAGTGCTTAACGTCACCATGTGACTACTTTGAGTCAAGATATGTTTGACTCTAGAGACAGGTTTAACCCTCTCTTCCTCAGAAGCCTATAATAGTTTCCAACTACCTATTTTTACAAATTGAAATTATTTCATCTGAAGTTCTCCTTCCCCAGGATTTTTAATCCCTTGATTCCACAACATACATAGGTACTTCTGATCCCCTTAATTGTCTCTACTTCTTACTTAGGTTCCCTTACTCCTGCCAAGCTCCTTTCCATTAGGTCATGTACACTGCCAGTTTCAAAACCTGGTAAAATTACCTAAATTATATTTTAATGAAATATAACTTATCTTCCCGGAAAACAACTTGGCGATCTATACAAAGCCTTTAAAAAGATAATAGCCTCTGTCCAATGATTCCATTTATCTGAGCAAATATTAGAAAAGATACAAACTTCAATTCATTAAGATATCCATCAGAACATAGTTCAGAACAGCAAACTAACAGAAACCACCTAGATGAATGTGTGGTACAATAAGGCAACTATAGTTAATAATCTATCACCTATTTCAAGATAACAAAAAGAGTGAAATTAGAATGCTCCTAACACAAAAAAATGATAAATGCTTGAGGTGATGAATTCCCCAATTACCCTGATTTGACCATGACACAGTATATATTTGTATCAAAATATCACTTGTACCCCATAAACATGTGCAACAATTATGTATCCATATAGTTAAAAATAAAAATATTTTTTAAAAAAGAATCTCAGTAGCAATCATTAGTCAACATGGTACATTTCTATTATGAAATATTATGCAACCATTAAAACAGTTACTTACAAAGGAATATGACAAAAATATAATGCTGAAAAAGTGTTCTGTATTTGTTTTTAAAATTCCAAATTTGAGCACATATAAAGTTATATAGGTATATTAATTAATATGAAAAAATTCACAAAAATGTTAACTTATGTCTTCATTCTTTCAGTACTCATTCATTTAAAACACTCAAACACACATACACACAGAAACCACACACACACACACACACACACACACCCCACACACATTCATTTACCATCTAATTTCTCTAAACAAAAAGACATAGTCCTTAATCTGTAGAGTTGCTGGTCTAATGGGGAAGGTACATTTAACAAGTAATTACAACAAATTATAGTTCCATATTCCCTTTTTCTTAATTATCTGTCTCTATTGTAACTGCCAACTCCATGATGGTAGTGATCCTATTTTTCATGTTTGTCCCTTGCATCCACAGCATCTATCATAGAGTACAGGATCATAAATATTTCATGAATGCAGAGGAAGCTCAGAGACTAAACGGGTATGTATTAGCAGGAGGGCCTAAAATAATTCAAGAGGTCTAAAAACTTTTTTGAGGGAAAGTGCCATTTAAAATAAACTCTGAAGAATGAGGAAGAACTAGCCATTTGAAGGAGGTTGAAAACATGGCTCAAGGTAGAAAATGTCTACAGGTAAAAGAAGTGTTAGCTGAATTCATAGACACAAACAGTAGTTATCTCTGAATGAGGGTTTGTAGGCAATTTCTTTTCCAAATTTACTTCAAGGAACTTGTATTTTTGTGTCCATCAGAGAAACAACAGTCTAAACTAAACAGATTTTAAAATCTCTGACTTCTTGGAGATCACCCTGATTTTACATGTTTATTTTCTTACTTTGAATTGTCTCCATATTAACATACAATATGGAGCAAATTATTGCAAATTCAGTGTTCTACTTTAGAACTATCTTGTATTTTCTCCTGGATTTTAAGTTCTTCAGGTAAAGATTAATTTTTTCTTTCTTTTATTTGGTATCTTCCATAGCACTAGTATTGTGCTATGTACCCAATATGCTGTAATTTACAGTTAAATAATTATAGTCTAGAATACTGATCTTATTATCTGGTGTCTAGTTTTGTTACAATGACTTTACAGAGTTAGTCCCAGAGAAATCAGTGAGAATTATGACATTTTCTTTTATATAACTTTTTAAAAAGTTATCTCATTTGATAAATACACTTCATATTGAATTAGAATTAAAATTAATATTATTTATTATCCTAAAACCTCAGAGACAGAAGTTTTTATTTCTTTCCAGGATAAAAAGTCAGAGAAAAATATTCTATGGTCAAAGTAACCATGACTACACCATTCAGATTTATAACAAGTGTTATTTTCATATACTCTATATTGGTTGAATTAATAATGTATTCTTACATCTTTTTGGTGAACCTTACTTTCATACTGCAACAAAATCTTAAAATTATTCATCAGTCCAACAATCAGTAGCTTCTAGGGGTAACTATTTTTCCAGTAAATACCATAGTGTGGACTCAAGAGATCAGAAATGGCCTCTATCCCCCAAAACATGTAAAATTGCTACTTTGGTTACTACTAAGAACATAAATCCCTTTTAACATTGTTATTTCCATTCTTAAGGGTAAGGAATAATTCCCAGCTTCCCAATTCCAGGGCCAGATCTAAAGCGTAGCACAAGTTTGATAGGGGCTCTCATGGAGAAAGAGGAATAGTATGGCATTAGCTATATCAGTAGAGAGACCCAATCCCTAGTCAAAGTCATTGAATCTTGCCCCTATGCACAAATAGATACAGACCCTCACATTTAAAGCTGCACTCTAGGCTATTAAACAATCTTTTTCAATTGTTATTACTGGTGTCTAAAATTTCAAATTATCTTCAGACAATATTTTGGCTTATATGATGACATTTCAGTAACAGAGCAAATAATGTGTATGGTTATTTAAATTATACTCAAATGGACTGAAAATGGGTTCACATTTCCAAAGAAACTGTGTGAATAAGTAGAGCATGTTATTATACTTTAAGACTGCCATTCTGTTTATACTAATATAACGGTGATTTTATTACTGGGAACAAGATTTTCTCTATCAGGGTAATTTTATTTCTGTTCATTTCAGTAAAACTGTAATGATTAGAACCACGTTGGTATTTGATCTAAAGCATATGAAATGTTCTTCATTTTGCCAGCTACAAACATATTAATATGAAATGCATTAAAAGAATGAAAGCATAGTTCCTTTCTAAAGTACTATGATTTGAAGTGAACAGTCCTGTCATGACAAAGCACAAGTGGAAGGAAACTGACCATTAAGTCACTACTGGGTGGTAAGGGTATTTCATTACACTATCCACCCCACAGCTCAAAAGAGGAATCTCACCTAGTGGTTTAATAGATATTGTAAATGAAAAAAAAAAGGTAAAAAAAATATTTTTATTTTTATACTTGGCCAGAAATTAGAGAGAAGCTTTTATAATACAGATATCAAAAGGTACTGATGAAGAAGACAGAGAAGGACTGGAGGACGAGAAGAGTAAGAAAACAATGATGAAAAAAGAAAAAGGATGTTAGACTTTGAAAGTCCTTTCAATAAAAAGAGTCAAACTCTGTAAAATATTTGAAGAGATTTATTCTGAACCAAATATGAGTGAGTGAGCCAAGAGCCCATGACACAGCCCTCGGGAGATCCTGAGAACATGTGCCCAACGTGCTCAGGGAACAGCCTAGTTTTATACATTGTAGGGAGACATAAAATATCAGTCACCTACATGAAAGTCCAAAAAGGTGGGACAACTCAAAGGGAAGGCAGTGTGTTCCAGGCTATAGGTTGATTTAAAAATTTTCTGATCAGCAATTCGTTGAAATGCCTATTATCAATAGAAAAGAATGTCTAGGTTATAATAAGCATTCTGAAGACCAAAGTTTTATCATGCAGATGTAGTCTCCAGGTAGCAGACTTCAGAGAGAACAGATTGTAAATGTTTCTTACAGATTTAAAGAGTCTGGCCGGCATGGTGGCTCAAGCCTGTAATCCCAGCACTTTGGGAGGCCGAGGTGGGTGGATCACGAGGTCAAGAGATCGAGACCATCCTGTTCAACATGGTGAAACCCCGTCTCTACTAAAAATACAAAAAATTAGCTGGGCTTGGCGGCGTGTGCCTGTAATCCCAGCTACTCAGGAGACTGAGGCAGGAGAATTGCCTGAACCCAGGAGGCGGAGGCTGCAGTGAGCCGAGATCACGCCATTGCACTCCAGCCTGGGTAACAAGAGCGAAACTCCGTCTCAAAAAAAAAAAAAAAAAAAGAGTCTGTTCTATCAGTAATTCCAAAATGAAGGAGAGTATAACAAGGCATGTCCATCCCCAATCCCCCATCATGGCCAGAGCCAGCTTTTTAGCTTAAATTCGGAGTGCCCTGGCCAAGAGGAGTAGTTCATTCAAATGGTTTGGGGGGAGGGTGAGCCTTATAATTTTATTTTTGGTTTACACTCCTCACAAAGTACAGTGACATTATAATAATCAAAGAAAATATTAATTTTGGTTGTGACACCAAATATAGATAACTGCAGAATATTGTGATTCTGAATTTTAGTTTCCTATTGAAAACAGTTTGAAATTCAGAAGCCCAGTAAGATAATTTATAAAGAATACCCAAACTTATTAAGGAAATGGGTAGGCATCAAACAGAAATGAATGTTCTCTGCAACAAATAACACACTATGGCAAATAATTTAATGTTAAGATACATAAGAATTCTTCTCATGCAAATACTGGATGTCAGTAAAAAAAAACTGATTGATTTCAACAAATGATCCTTAATTAAAACAATCAAAGAAACAAATAATTATAAAACATAAATTGCTAAACTAGGAGCAGACAACTTTTACATTTAGCTTCATCTGTTAAATGATGCAAAATGCATATTTTACTTCAAAGAATATTTTAAGAAATATATAAGTAGGATTAGGTTGTGACAATAGCACTTAAATTCCACAAGAACTTATTATAAGGAAACTGCCTGACATTTCCTCTATGGTAAAAGAAAAGCTTTCTTATCTATAGTAATAAACTTTCTTTAGATTTTTTCAGTTTACAAAGTGCCTGTATGCACATTATCATTTATGCTGACAAGCAGCTGGTGCAGTGGGTATTTTTTATTTCCATCTTCACAGAGAGGCAGCAGAACACACAGTCTTAGATGCTAGAGTCCATGATCTATCACTGAATAGTTTGTGACTTCAGCGAAGTTATTTAAACTCTCTAAATCTCATTCTCCTCCTGTGTGAAATGGGGTTATCTGCCTCATAGGGTTGTTAGAAAGAATAAATTAATCAATAACTATAAAGTTCTTAAATGCTGGAGTTAGCTATGATTAGTACAGATAAAACTCAAGTGGTCATGAAAATGTGGAGAAACTGGAAGCTTTGTACACTGTTGTGAACATGCAAATTTATACAGCCATTATGAAAAACAGCATGAAGATTCCTCAAAAAACTAAAAATAGAACTATCATATAATTTAGCAATCCCACTTTTGAGTATTTATCTAAAGGAAATAAAATCAGGATCTCAAAGGCATTTGCACATTTATGTTCATTGCAACATTATTGGTAACAGCCAAGATGTAGAAACAACCTAAATGTCCATCAACAGATGAATACTTTCATCAGAAAATGTGATAAACAAACACACACACTCACACAATGGAATATTATTGAGCCTTTAAAAAGAAGTAAATCCTGCGTTGTGTGATATGGATGAATCTTTAGGCCATTATGTTTAGCAAAATAAACCAATCATAGAAGGACAAATACTACATCATTCCACTTAAATGTGAAATCTAAAATAGTCAAACTCACAGAAGCATAGAGTAGAATCATGGTGGGTAGGGGCTGGAGAGAGGAAGAAATGGTAAGTTGCTTTTCAATGGATATAAAGTTTCAGTTATGCAAGATGAATAAGCTTTAGAAATCTGTGGTACAATACCATGTTTATAGTCAACAATACTGTACTGTACACAACATTTGTTAAGAAGGAAAATCTGATGTTAAATGTTCTTACTACAACAACAACAAAAAATTATGGTTCATAGAACTGGCCTAAAACTACAGAGTTAGTAATTAGAAGAGTCAGGATTCAAATTCTAATCTTTTGTATAAGGTCAAGTGATTTTAAGTAAGCCTTCAAATCTAATCCACATTAGGTAAAGCAAAATGTTATTCCTGAAAAAGCATAGACTTTGGTGCAGACTTAGGCACAAATACTAGCTCTACAACTTGGGCAAGTCACATGCAATTAGTCTTAGTTTTACTCAGCAGTGAAATAGAGACATTAACACCTAACTCTTATGGTCATAAAAGAATTAAATGAGAACAGAAACTCCATGAGAACAAAATGTAAGAACTTTACAAATTAAAATTGATGGCTTGCAATATGTGGCCTCACTAGAAATATTTTCAGAGGTCCCCAAACCTATAATGTTACAGTTACCAGCCACATAAGACATTTGAATTAGAAAGATCGTATAAGATTGTTTCATTATTGCAATAGGCGCTAATATTTTAACAGACTTCAATGCCAATTTACTCTGGTGTTATTACAAAATTGTGTGAAAATATTATAAATTGTTCCAATTGCCTGTATATTTTACATATTCTTTTTCTAGTAAAAAATGAAAAGTAATAAGATGAATATTTTATTTTAAATACTGAAATGTACAAAACATTTTTCAGAAAAGAGAAACTCATCAAATTCGTATGTATCATTTTAGAAAATATAAAACTAATTATGTCCAATTGACACCATCATAGTCTAGCGAAGTATTCCAAGGTCTTTTCTTTAACTTTATAATCTCACACATTAACTCATATTAAAGAAAAAAAGATTCAAGTGTACCTACTTGGGTTAAAACATGCTCCTATATAATACCTCTTAACACCTTTAAATGAATGATTTGAAACAAAATACATATGTTTTGTGTACAGTACATAGTATACATCATTTATTGTACTAAAATATGCAGCTAATTTTTCAATTCACCCACTACATTACTCCTGGGGAATTTTCTCACCAACTTTTGAAATTACAAGCTAAGTTTCTGTAAGTACCCAAAAATCAGCACAGTTTGATTCGCTGGTAAATGTTTATGATATCAATTTAAATAGATGCATGGCATCTGTGAAATGTGAGTTGCAGGGCTCCACAGCTAACTATGAAATCATTTTAAAGCCAGAAACTACCTTGCCAAAACAAATTAGTTGGTAGACTCTTTGATCTAAATAAACATGTATATTTTTATTTTCAATAAATATAAGTGTATTAAATTCCTAGCACTGCCACAATGAAGTACCATAACTTGAGAGACTTAAAACAACAAAAATTTCATATCTCAGTTTTAGAAGCTAAAAGTCTAAATCAAGATGTGGGTAGGAATATTTTCCCTCTAAAGGCTCCAGAGAGGTATCTTTCCTTGCTTCTTTCAACCTTCTTATGGTATCATCAATCCTTGGTGTTCCTTGGCTTGAAGCCGCATTACCCCAATCTCTGCTTACATACTCACATAAACCTTTTGCTTTTATGTGTCTCTGTGTCCTCTCTTCTTGTTATAAAGATACAAATCACATTGGATTTAGAATTCATCCTACTCTAGCATGTCCGCATCTTAACTAATTATACCTGCAAAGCTCCTACTTGCAAATATGGTCATATTTTGAGGTCATGATGAACATGTTTTGACTCAGCATGGTAGCTTTATGTTTATCTCATGAAATTTTAATCTTTAAAGTATGTTTAAGGTGTAAAATTCTGTGATTTCATAATTTTGAGACCAAAAGGTAAATCTTTGTCTAGCACAAAAATGCATATGAGATGTTTTCTCAAAATTACCAATTTTCTCATAGATAAAATGTAAAATGTTTATTACCAAATAAGCTAATCCTATATATATAAATATAATACTGCCTCATGCTTCTGGGCTTTACCCATGTAAGTCTTTAACTATGTTACTTTGACTTCATGATAGGGCAAAAAAGAAAAGTTAGGAAGCATCTACATTGTTAGGATTAGAGTGGAAGACCAAGGAGACCAGGAGAGGTTATTGATGAGCAAGAAATGAATTCATTCTTTTGAGTAGATTCCTAGGAGTGGAATTGCTGAGTCATACAGTAAACTTATGTTATACTTTTTAAGAAAACACAAACTGTTTTATTGAAATGACTATGCAATTTGATATTTCTACCAACAATGCATAGAATTCTAATTCATCCACATCTTAGCCAACACTAATATTGTTCATCTTTTTTTATTATAGTCATTAAAATTGCATTGTAATTGTAATCTGCATTGCCCTAATGACTAGTTATGTGTCAGGAAGTCTGCTTAGTGGTGGTTATAAAAGGTAAATAATACACAATCCCTGCCCTTACAGCATTTAATGTCTGAGTGGGAGAGAGAGAGACAGAGAGAGACAGAGAGACAGAGAGAGAGAGAAGCAAAAAGACAATTACAACACAGCACATTAAATGTACACACTCTCATGTATCTTTTACTAAATAGTTTTGGGAAATTTGAACATTCTCCCTTATGAACAAAGAGTTTTGACATTCAACTAAGATTAAACAAAACCCAAGATTATATTCAAGGCATCAACCTGAGTATTTCCTCAATGTACTTCTGATCTTTAAAGCAAACATGTAAGACATTCTTTCAACTACGTCCTTCATTTTCTTTGAAGAACAGTTACAATAGTATAGAGTACAAAGTAACACTGCATTTAAGTTTCCTCAGGTAAAAGAAATGAATGAATTTTAGCAGAATGTCCACAAAGATGATTTCAACAATAGATTTTTCTGATGAATGATTTTTACCAATTTTTTCATAGATAAAACATATATTACCAAATCAGTTAATCCTATATCAAATGGTTTCTATAATATCAAAATATCAAAAATATCAAATGGACTTTCAAAAATATCAAATGGTTCCTATAAAATGAGATCAAGGCACATGAAAGGATCTCTAGCAATCAGCAATCCTAAACACTTCTATTAAATACAGAATAATTCTATGCCTCTTTACCTCTATGATTGCAAAGTCATATAAATGAGCTGCATACATAGTAATTTTTCTTAAACCAAGTGTTAAAATTTTTTTAAAGTCTCTCAGATGGCCTACCTTTGAATCCAGTAAAAACTGAAATAGGAGTGAGTAAATGTCAACCTCTTGTATTATATACAAAGTTGAAAATATTCCTAACGCCCTATCAAGAAGTAGAGAATTGCCATATGAATCTTGTATCTATCAGAATTCCCATCTGGAGATGAGAGCTAATACACTGCCACATAAGATAAAAAAAATAAATAAAAATATGATGTAACATTTTTTGAAGGATGAATGAAAGCAGAATAGGCATTGTGGGAGCTCCAGTAAGGGAATAGTGATTTTACAGTATGACTTACGGTAAAAGACACATTTAATTCATTTATACATTAAGCCCTACTCAAACACAAACTGTCAGCCAGGCACTGGGTATAACAAGAAGAGATAGTCATAAAAACAATGAAAATACGGTACTGTAAAAGCAGCTAACATTTACTAAACACATACTATTTTCCAGCTATCATTTTTACTTAGATTATCTCTTTCAATCTTCATAACAAAGCCACAAGGTGGATATCATTATTATTCTCATTTCACAGATATGGAAACAGGCTTAGCGACACAATTTGCGCAAGGTTACTTGATCCACCTCTAACTGATTCAAGTGGCCTGTATTCATAACCACTGAGGCAGCTATACTGCCACTTATACAACTGCTATAAACATAAGAATGTTAACATAAAAATAGCAGGCACAATGGGACAAAGGTCTGACTTGTCATAGAGAGTCAGAAAAATCTTCACAGAGTGTGCTCTGAAAATTAACAGGAATTTTCCAGACAGAAAAACAGAAGAGAAGCATTTTAGGTTGGGAGAAAAAAATAGGTGAGAAGAAGAAACATACAGGAAAATAACAGAAACAACTGTTGTATTAGTTTCCTATGGCTGCTGTAACAAAGCACCACAAACTTTGTGACTTAAAACAACAGAAATTCCAGTTCACAGTTTTGGATGTCAGAGTCTGAAATCAGTATCACTGGGCTAAAATCAAGGTGTTGGGTGGGCCATACTCCCTCCATAGACTCTAGGGGAAAATGGGGAAAATTTATTCTTTACCTTTTTCAGCTTCTGGTGGCCACCAGTATCCTTTGACTTGTAATCATATTGCTCCAATTTTTAAGTCTAGCATCTTAAAATTTCTCTGTGCCTGTAAATAGCTCCCTCTGTCTCTCTCTTAATAGGGATACATGTGATTGCACTTAGGGCCCACCTAGATAATCCAGGACAATTTCCCCATCTCAAGATCCTTAACTTAGTATCTGCAAATAACCCTTTTTCCAAATAAGGTAGCATTTATTGGTTCCAAGGATGACACCTGATTTCTTTGGGGACATTTTTCCATCTATCACACCAGTGATAGAGGAGTCCACATTGGTGGAATTGGAAAATACAGAAAAGAGTAAAGGTCATGAGAAATGTGGCAGGTGGGAAGGGTAAAATAGAAGAAACTAAAAGAGGCTAGCAGGTCAGCAGGGACCACATGATTATGACTAGATTGACTATAGACATATTTAAATTTTACCCTACAGGTGATAGATACAATTGACATGTTTTGATTTGCAGCATTATACTGTGATATTTGCATGTTCAAAAAGAATCATTACAGAGTTAATAGTGAAGAGAGATCAGTAGAAGGGAAGAGATTGTTAAAACCCTTAACAATTATTCAGGAATAAAAAGAAGAGATGGGTAAGGTATGAATTTGGCCATTGTTTCCTTCAATAAAGTCAACTGAAGGAAACAAGGAGGAATTTAGGATAACTCCTAAATTTACAGTTTTGGGCAACTGGGTGGATAGTGACGATGGTAACTGTGAACAGGAAATACTAGAGGAGGTGCTAAAGAGAAGGATGAGCTTGGCTTTGGACGTGCAAATCTGAAGGTGTCTGCATGGCACCCAAATTAAGATTCCGGTAGATAAATTGATATGAAAGTCTGGAGTACAAAAAGGATTTACAATTTAAATGTATAAATCTAAATTTGGAAATTTAGAAATCTAGATTTAGCCATCACTGGCCATGAGTATAGTTGAAAGCATCAAATAAGTCAAAGTTAGTAGAAACTGCTTTTATTGCTGATCCCAGTAGGTTCCAAGGCAGTCACTCCAGAATGTTTATGCTGTCACAAATAGTTCAACTTGCTCATTGGTGAAGTTAAGCCACCTAGACTGTATCTAATTAGCTCATTTTCTTTAGACACTACCTGTACCATTTTGGCAAATTATCTTATTAAAGTCAGCTCAGAAAAACGAACAAACAAACAAACAAACAAAAAAACCAGAACATTTCGTGTTCTATTTACATCTGATTATATATACTCAAGGTCCTGGTGCTAAGGACTTCATAAATGCTGAAGAGAACTGCCAAACTTAAAAGGCTTTGGGCAAAAAAAAAATTACTATGAATATTAACCCTCTAGGGAACTAATGATGAAAAATTACCCTAGCCCAATCGTCCCTAGCCCAATTGTCCTTAAAACTTTTTCATCCCATGACTACACAAGCTCGACATCATTTCTTCTACAAAACCACATCACCTAACTGCAGAATCTTTATGCTGCTGTGAAGGGAAGAAAGAGATTATCATATTTATGAGAGCATAGGGTACACTAAATAAAAGTTGTTGAGAGCACCAGGTAGTTACTGAGAAAAGCTACAGAAAGACTACAGAGTCTGAGGCTTTGACAAGCAGATGCTTCTGTGGTCATCAAATCACTATTCATAGGTGTGTTGTTCTGGGCCAGAGAATCCAGCTCTGAGAAACAATGCCTCAGCCATTAGCTCCCAAGAGACATCAATCAGTCCTGCCAAGACACACAGTTAGCTCAGGAGGGATTTCAGAACTTTACTGGGTCAAAAATTGCTTCAAAGCAGGTTTTCTTAATCTCACCTAAACTAAAACTTGAGAAAATAGAAGGAATTCTACCTCCTTCCAAACTGTGTTTCCTGCTTTCATCTCCAGCACTATTTTTATCACTTTTGTTTTCCAAGTACAAAATGTTTTGATCTAATGTAAATGATCTATGTATTGCTTTCTATGAGACATGCAAATTCCTTCCTACCTTCTCACACCACTTCTACCTGGAATGTCTTACCTTTCCTCCTTCTACTTTCAAATACAAATTTCATAGAAATTTGCTGGGACCAGGCCAGACAATTGTCATAATGTACCTTCAAAATTTCTGTCATAATTGTAAAATTTGGAACTCAGTAAATGCTGTCTTGCATATATTTGTTTTCTGTATATGTTCTCTGCCTCTAACAAGATTACAAGTTCTGTGGATAGAGTCAGCATTTAATATCTTACTGTGATAACAGTGTCCAGTAGGTTTCAATAGATGAGGACTACAGATTGCTTAAAAGTAGACTCCAAAATATATATCAGCCTTTATTTCTGCCTATGAAGATTTTTTAAACAAATTTTTAATCTGTGTAAATTTTTCTAACTAAAATTTTCACCTCTTTCCTACCCATATATTTTTGTTTTTGTAAATGAGATGTCCTTGCTATCTTTGCATTAATAACTATTTCATCTCAAATTTTAACATTGCCTGAAAAAAACAGATAACATTGTAGCTTTAGATTTATTTTCAAAGTATGTAATTATTTTAATGTATCAAGAGAAAGCAGGAACAGTAACTAAAAGATTGCCTTTTGCACTATTTTGCATATATAATTTGCTTTACACAAAAAATAATGCATCCTATAAAGACAGAAAAGGTGTAACATCTTTCTTCACTCATCATAAGGATCATGGTCAACACTCCTATAATAAAAGACAAGATAAAAAGAGAAAAGCATAACAGGTTTATTTAATCAAAGTTTTGCATGAAACAATACCCTTCAGAAACAAAGATCCAGAGACTCAAGGGAAAACTGTCCATTTTGATACTTAGATTTGATGAAGAATGAACAGTTGTGTAGAAATGTGATTGAACAGAAAGAGTATGATCTAATGGTAATAGACTGAGTGAGGAAACTCAGTAAGACCTGCCTGTTATTCTTCTTGATTTCTCTGTACAGCAATCCTTGCTCCCTCTGTATAGCTTTCCTTGCTCCTAGGTATAGGGCAGGATCCCTTCTGAAACAAAAGTCTTGTGACCTACTACTAGACAAGGTAGAGCAGAGAATTTCTTTATGGCCACCTCTTATACAGAAAGGAGGGGGAAAGTTAGGGTCATGTTTCTAGGTTTTATTTCTGGCTTTAGGGGAGAAGGGTTCTAGTTTCTATGGCCTGCCTTGGGAGAGAAAGGGGAGGAGGAGAAAAAAGGCCAGGAGAAGGTCAGAAAGATCCTGCTTCTGTGACCTTTTTCTTAAGTTCAACTTATTCAGCATGCTAAAGCACCATACATTGTGGTATCATTTTCTGAGCCAAACATTTCCCCATCTGAAACTTCCCTAGAAAGTTTCACAGAAAAAAAAAAAATTTGGTTGGTGGGTTTTCTCATGAGCCATCAAATCAGTCTTTAAGTCCTGAGAATATGTCAGTCCAATTAGACACATAACTGCTGTGTCTAATTTGAGGAGGTGGTATTGCAGGTGGGCTTCCACCAAAGTTAGGCCTCTATATGGTTTGAGTAATCAGATATTTAACAATAGTCATTTCTATAGAAACAAAAGAAAACAAAAGGTAATGTTTGGAGCAATTCACAAACTTGTTCCTGAGTCCAGAGGGTAGCCAATTAGATAATTTCTAGATTTGGCCTCAAAGTGTTTTCAGGTGAAGACAGTGCAGGCAGTGGCAATCTAACAGCTTTTCCTTGCTTCCAGTTTTCAAGTGAGCTTTCTGAGTAATCGATACATATAAAGGTTGTTCATACATAAGCTGTTGTGGTGATTTCTCTGAAGTCTACATCAAGCTTCAGCTAATTTTTCCTGTTGGCATATAAACGTTGTTCATGCATAAGCTATTGTGGTGATTTCCCTGAAGTCTACATCAAGTCATCAAATTTCAGCTAATTTTAAGGCTTCAGGAAAATAACAGTTTTAATTTCAATGATATCAAGCCAGAAAGGTGGGAGAAAAATTGAAAATATTATTTTGGAGAGTTGTGGTCAGATATTAGAGTAAACTAGAAGAATTTCAGAATACAACCCAGATTTCAGGTAGATATGGACCCTCAAAAATAATTCATTAGAATCTAGTAACAAGTGCACTACAGTTTTCATCTGACACATAATTTTCCTGTATATACTTACCTTCATTTCTAGTAAAGATAGTCAAAGTAAGACTTATTTGTTTGAAAAAATAAGTTTAATCTCCTTAAACTTCACTTGATTATTTACAGAAATGCAGCAAAAATATTTATTGACCATATTGGCTCTTTTGAAGTTTGTTTTGCTGAAATTTTCAATTAGGAATCTCAGATTAGACTTTTAAAATCTTCTTGAGATTAGGATCCAAGCCAAGGACTCACTGTCAAATTTCCTGTTGTACCTACATACTTGAGTAAATTCCTCTCCACACAAGGTGCCCAAAATATACTGAGGTTTGAGGGCTGTCAGAAAGTGACATTCTTTAGCCATCCGTAAAGCAACCACGTGAACTGTGTATTCAAGATACCAGGCCAGTTATTGCAAAGCAGGCTTTATTAGCTCCATAATGTCAACCTTAGTTCCTCAATGTTGTCTGGTTATATCTGAAAATATGACATTCCAGTCAAAGCCCTAGTAACATAGCCAGTGTTTCCAATTGTATCATGTAGAAAAAGAACAGATTCTTATTGAACTTACTCAAATAGTAATATTGCAGTAAAATAAGAATCCTTACAAATAGTTTCTGAATTCTGGAGGAATACAGTAGAAAGAAAAAGTAAACGTTTTTATTCTGTTTACAAAGTTATATTTTACCAAATTGTTGTCAACTATAGATAGCTTAAGAGAAAAAAATTCTTAAATCTAGAAAATAAATATTTAAAATAAGAACAAGAAAAATTTCAAATAAAAAGTCATGAAAACATTTCCTCATCAGTTGATTCAGTTCTGTGTAATTAATTCCTATTATGTTTGATCTTAGTTAGCAGTCTCATTAAACCATCTGTTTATTCATTAGAGTTCTGGAAATTCTTACCCAGTCCAATATATGATCCCAAAGTTAGCAGAAACCTGTGATTGCCAAAGTTATTTCCATCCTTTCCTTGAACTTTCTTGAAGACACAACACATTAGAATTCTAGTTGCTTGTAAAACCTTTTCAGAAAGATCATCAGAATAAAGCAATTAACTATAGACAGAATAAAGCAATTAATTTAAAAGGATCATGAATAGAAATCTGATAAGAGTTCATTATAACCAGCAAATGACAAGTGAAGTTGGTGATTTCTGTGGCATACAACATTTTAACATGATAACAAAAAATTGTGACTAATAACATATCAGACTTCTAGGAAACTCATAATTTTTTAACACTCATATTAATAACATATCCGTAAATATAACTTACAGGTTTAGCATCACTTACTACTTGACAATGCTTCCCTTATAATTTATCATATCAAATAAGCCAACTGGCTTATTTGAAGCCAACTGGAAAACCTCAAAGTTAATTCGAAGTAAAAAAAAAAAAAAAAAAAAAAAGACTGAATTTAGAATTTAATTTTGAGAACTTTGTCAAAAATGTCAAAAGGTTTAAAACACTTGATTAAATATTATTTTGGATATCTATTAATAAAAATGACAATAAAAAACATTTAGGAGGCTGGGCGCAGTGACTCACGCCTATAATCCAGCACTTTGGGAGACTAAGGTGAGTAGATACTTCAGGTCAGGAGTCTGAGAACAGCCTGGCCAATGTGTCGAAACCCTGTCTCTACTAAAATTACAAAAATTAGCAAGGCATGGTGGCAGGTGCCTATAAACCCAGCTACTTGGGAGACTGAGGCAGGAAAATCACTTGAAACCTGGGAGGTGGAGGGTGCAGTGAGCTGAGATTGCACCATCACACTCCAGCTTGGGTGAAAAGAGTGAAACTCCATCTCAAAAAAGAAAAAAAAAAGTGTTTAAGACTAATATAGAAGGTTACATAGTTGTGAACAAAACTGAACTCTTTCAATAGAAAACTTAGTTTTCTTAAGTAATCAAAGACTAATATATAACCACATGAAATAAACTATATTGATAAAACACAAAATTGTTTCCTAAACCAATTACATAAAAGGAATAAAAACTGTCACATTCTCAGACAAAATACTCCTAGAAACCTTCGTCATTTTAACAGAGAAGACTAAGTTCTACTTTTCCTTTGGTGTACTCTTATTACTAAAGATAATTTTAATAAATTTTAAATAAATGTATATAATCTTAGCTTTGACCACACAATATTTTCATAAACATTTTTTAAACTCTTAAAAATCAATACATTATAATTGTGCATACTTATGGAGTATAGGGTGATATTTCAATGCATGTTTACAATGCAAAATAATCACATTAGGATAATTAGCATATACATAATCCTCAGACATTTATCATTTGTTTGTAGTGAAAACATTAAAAATCATATCTTCTAGCTATTTTAAAATATATAATATAATATTGTTAACTACAGTCATTCTACTGTTCAGTGGAATACTGGAAATTATTCATCCTATCTGGTTGCAACTTTGCACCCATTGACCAGCCTTTCCTCATTTTCCTCTCCCTTCTGTCCTTCCCAACCTCTGCTAACAACTGTTCTACTCTCTAGTTCTATATCAACTTTTTTAGCTCCCACATATGTGTGAGAACATGTAGCATTTGTCTTTCTCTGTCTGGCTAATTTCACTTAACTTAATTTTCTCCAGCCTCATCCATGTTGCCAAAAATGACAAGATTGTATTCTTTTTTACAGTTAAATAAAGTGAATTGTGTAAATATATCATATTTTCTTAATCCAGTCATCCATTGATTGACATTTCAGTTGATTCAATATCTTTGCTTTTGTGAATAGTGCTGTAATAAGCACAAGTGTGCAGTTATGTTTTTGACATACTGACTTCATTTAATTTGAATATATACCTTTTAGTAAGATTCCTAAATAATATGGTAGTTCTATTTTTAATTTTTTGAGGAAACTCCATACCAATTTCCATAGTGGTTGTACTAATTTACATTCCCATCAACAGTGTATAAGAGTTCTTTCTTCACATCCTCACTAGCATTTGTTACTTTTGTCTTTTTGGTAATAATCATTCTAACTGTGGTGATATGATATTTCATTGTCGTTTCTACTTGCATTTCTCTGGTAATTGATGATGTTTAGCGTTTTTCCATATACTTCTTGGCCATTTATATGTCTTCCCTTGAGAAATGTCTATTCAGATCTTTCATCCATTTTTTAGTGAAACTATATACTTTTTTCTATTGAGTTGTCTGATTTCCTTAATAATATTCTCATTGTTAACCTGTTGTCAGATGCATAGTTTACAAATGTTTTCTGATATAAGCATTTTTCCTATTTTTTAACAAACATGTGTTCTTTAAAATATTCATTATAAAACATTTTACTTTCCTCACACCCAGAGTTGTTTCCTTTATAATTTCTAGTATTTTAATTACATATATTAACTATAATTTATAACTTTTAGTAACTTAATTTCTAGTTAAAAAGGTAAACTTTGGCCAGGCGCGGTGGCTCAAGCCTGTAATCCCAGCACTTTGGGAGGCTGAGGCGGGTGGATCACGAGGTCAAGAGATCGAGACCATCCTGGTCAACATGGTGAAACCCCGTCTCTACTAAAAATACTAAAAATTAGCTGGACATGGTGGCGCGTGCCTGTAATCCCAGCTACTCAGGAGGCTGAGGCAGGAGAATTGCCTGAACCCAGGAGGCGGAGGTTGTGGTGAGCCGAGAGCGCGCCATTGCACTCCAGCCTGGGCAACAAGAGCGAAACTCCGTCTCAAAAAAAAAAAAAAAAAAAAAAAAAAAAAAAAAAAAAAAAAAAAAAGGTAAACTTGTGAACTGTCTCATATTAGTATACATTTTTTCATTATTTCTAGAAACATGCATTTCCTCAATTTTTTATATTTAATAGATCCAAATATATTTAGCTTCTCTATATCTTATAAAAAGAAGATACCAAAGTACATAAACTTATGTATAATCATTTAAATTTTAGTATTTTAACTTACTTAGAAATAACTCAGACACTTAATGAGTATCTCTATTTCTTAATTTTACTATAAGTTTTCAAGTTACGAAAAAGAGTTTTTAAACTATGACAAGTTCATTTATAAACATTTGTCTCATTTGCATTTACCTAACTGTATTCATTCTTTTTTTTTTTTTTTAACTGTATTCATTCTTAACCGTTATGTTTTAATTGATCATGGAAAAAAGGCTATTCATCATCTTATCTTTTTGTTCTTTTAAAAAAACAAAACCGGTTGGGCGCGGTGGCTCAAGCCTGTAATCCCAGCACTTTCGGAGGCCGAGGCGGGCAGATCACGAGGTCAAGAGATCGAGACCATCCTGGTCAACAAGGTGAAACCCCGTCTCTACTAAAAATACAAAAAATTAGCTGGGCATGGCGGCACGTGCCTGTAATCCCAGCTTCTCAGGAGGCTGAGGCAGGAGAATTGCCTGAACCCAGGAGGCGGAGGTTGCGTTGAGCCGAGATCGTGCCATTGCACTCCAGCCTGGGTAACAAGAGCGAAACTCTGTCTCCAAAAAAAAAAAAAAAAAAAAAAAAAAAACAAACTAACCCTTCCTTTTCCAGCCTTGTCCTAGCCAAGGCCTCTGAAACACTGGACACAGATACCCTCCCCAATGTTCACCCCAGTTATCCTGGGTCCTAAGCATCCACACAGCACCCAGAATGGCTACAAAGGGCAAGGGCCGTCTGGCTGGTACAGAGCCCAGGACAAAGGTCAGAAAACAGACAGCTGTGAAGACAAAGCCTGTAATGCTTGACTCCTCCCAAAATGGCCAAGAAGAAGAGTTAGGCCAGGGAGGATGGGGCCATACTGGAATTGGCCCTGCCCTGTGGTTGACTGGCAGCCCAGGTGCTGCAGAAACACACGTTCCCAGACTTTACCATAGCCTCCTTCCTAGACCCCAGAATCCAGAAGCACAAAACTAAAGATATAAGCTCATAAGACGTACACACGCTTTATGGGAGCCTAGCAGTCATTCCCCCAGAGCTCCAACCTACCAATAAGCCAGGCAAGTGTCAAAAATATCAAAGAAGCAAAAATGTTAAAAGCTAAATCTGGTTTTTCCTTCTCTTTTTTTTCCACCATGACTTATGTACATTTTAGCAATCCATATTTACTATGCATCCTACTCTGAGGTTGGATTTAAAGTATTATGACCTTAAACACCTAGTACAGGTAACATATCTGATCAGCAAACTCAGGCCAAAATGTCTATGTTATATTTAAAGACATAAATATACAAAAAGGAGCAGATCTTATAGCTTTCACTCTAAAATGTTTAGCCACCTGACAGGTCCAATAATTCAAGACTCACTAGCTGAATTTGGCAAATGGGACAAGTTAAGGTTGCCTGTTCCAGATGGCTAAAGCTTTTTACCAATTTGTATGAAGAAGGCTTTTCACGTGACTAGTTTCTAAACAATTTTTTTCCTTTCTGATGACAGTCATCTCCCTGAATTTTGTTTTTCCAGAAGATAAATATTAAGTTCTAGGGAAGTCAGAATGGGAAATTTACATATCAAAGGCACACAGAAAGAATGCAAGTTTTTTCAAGGAGTTTGAGGAATGTTCACCTATTATCAGAGTTCAATCTTGTGAAACATGTGGACTAGATTTTAGGCTGGCAACTGAGTACAAATCTAGTGTATAAATGTCTCCAAAGACCCCTATGAGTAGTACAAAAAAGTACATAAATGAACCTAGGCAAAAATTCAGAAGCCTGTTTAAAATAAAATAAATAGCTGATCCCATTATTACATTGTGTTTTCGGTCTCTTAGAGCTGAGATAAAATCCTAAGAGGGCAACACCCCAGAGTTGGATCATAACGATATTTTCACAATGTACCTTGTTTCATGGACATTTTCTTGAGGCCAGAGGGTAACCTAAGGTCAACTAGCCCATTTTGTGTCCAGCTTATCCTAACATAGAAGTCTCTGTTTTTGTGTGCATATGTGTGGTAAGCATTCTAGTAGCTTTCAAGTACTCAAACCATGCACACCATCAAGTTGTGGATTTGGCTCTGAAATTCCTTTGAACAACTTCGCCAATGATTTTCCCATTTCCGTCTGACCCAGTCAAATGCCTGAGGCACCCCTTACCTAAGGACCCATGAAAAAGAAACCTAGAGGATGAAAACCAAATATAATACCGGTGAATTTGGAAAACTGGAGTTCACACTTCCTACAGTAATAACCACTTACGGCAACCACTGTCTTTTATCTTGAAAACTGCAGCTCTTGCCAGTAACGGGTCAACCACCACAAATCTAAAAGTCAAGTGCCTTCTCACAGCACAAACTAACCTTTGGTATCCCAAATGCCAAAGATATCTGGGGGCTGAATGCCAAAGAGAACAGAGCTCCAGATGTGAGAAGAACTAACTCATGACTCTTAGGGAAGGCACAGGACCACATGAGGAAGACAGAGGACCACAAAAAAGAGGTCGGGGCACCTTTCCTGTGTTTTTCAAGGGGTCTCAGAGTCTCTAGGAGTCTCCTTCAGGTCCCTATGTATGGTTGCCATAATGCTGATGTTTCCTCTTAGTAATTTTTTAATCTGCTGACCAACAAATGGAGGAGGGAAGGAGCTGAAGGTCAACTTAAGGAAACTGAATGGAAGATGGAAGATGGCACAAGGAGGATACAGGAACAGAATAAATGGAAATAAGAGTCCCTAAGGAGCCAATATGGGGAGATCTTAAGTTCACCAAAAAGGCCAATAAAGTTCCACATTGTCTTCAATAAAAATCACACCAATAAGAAAGGAAGTAAACAGAAAACATAGCAGGAGTTTGAGAAGAGGAGTTTAAGTTGATTAAGAAGTTTCCATGGGAGAAGCGGGATCCAATAGAGAAACTCAGAGACCTTAGAAAAAGCCTGAATATCAGCTTCTACTTAAATTGACTTTTAACCATACAGCTCTTTAAAAAAAAAAAATCCTTTCAAGTCTTATTATCAGATTTCAGCCAGGACAAACAACAAATAATTCTGATTTTTTTTTCTTCCCTTTTAAACCAAAGGAAGGTACCCATCAAGTAACTTGGAGCCAAAACCACTAAGTCTTTTATGACTTAACCAGCAATGAGAGAGACATCCTCAAAAGAGGGTGCAAAAAGGTGCAGTCCTGCCAAGATTCAGAACCACTTCCAAAGAAGTCAAAAGAAAGAAAGACCTTTGCTGCCACAGGACCAAGAAATGATTACTGAGATGACAAAAGCTCCTTTGAACTGGGACTTCTTATAAGAAAAAAATCCCCTGAGAGCTGGCACAATGAAACAGAGTGCATGCAGGGTCCCAGCCTCATTCACTGGCTGCCTGACAAAAGCCAACACTTGTGCTTTCTGGCTGACAGAGGACCAGGATATTCTCACGAATCATAAGGCCAAACTCTCAGGATGCAAAAACAAGACAAACAGGAAAGACAGAGATAACTGTCCCTGAGAGGGAAAGGACCAATAACCAATAGGTGACTCAAGGCTAAATTTACACGAGTCACAATCCAAACAAATGATTTTCTCCTGCTAACCTGAATTTGGAAAGGAACAAACACAAGTAAAATTTCACCATCTATTCTCAACCAGGCATTATGGACAGAGACCTGGGAAGAGCTGACATTAGTAAAAAATTCTTTCTTTGCTGGCTTTTGGTCAGTTGTCCCAGTATCTCACCTGCAGGTTCCGGAGTGAGTCAGGTGCCTCAGCCGCTCCACATTGAACACCAGAGCTACAGGGACAGAAAAGGTATGATACCTTTCCTCCCTATCAAAAAGGCCATAACCAACCCTTCTATAAGAAAATGTTAACAAGAAAAGCATAACAAATTTATTTAATCAAAGTTTTATGTGACACAATAGCCTTCAGAAATGAAGGCCCACAGACCCTAGGGAAAACTGTCCATTTTCATACTTAGACTTGATGAAGAATAGGCAGATACACAGAAATCTGATTGGGCAAAAAGGATATGACCTACTGGTAATACACTGAGTAGTGAAACACAGTAAGGCCTGTCTGCTGTTCTCCTTGACCTCTCTGTGTAGCATGCTTCCCTCAAGGATATAGGGCAAGACCCCTTCTAAAATGAGGGTCTTGTGACCTACTATTAGACAAAGTAGGTCAGAAAATTTCTTTATGGCTAGCCTTTACATAGAAAGGTGGGGAGAGGTCAGAATACTATTTCTAGGTTTTATGTCTGGCTTTTCGGGGAGAGGTTCTAATTTCTATGACCTACCTTGGTGAAAAGGAATTCTAGTTTCTATGGCCTGCCTTAGGGGAAGAGGGGAAGCAGGAAAAACAAGGACAGGAGAAGGTCAGAAAGATCTTGCATTTGAGTTCAAAGTATTTGCTTCAGTCCAAAGTACTGAGAATGCCAAAGTGCCATATTTTGAGAAATCATTTTCTGAGCCCCAACAATCCTAATTTAAAATGTTAATTTATAGGATTCAACCTTTTTTATATCAGAGATGCTAGCCGGATAGAGGTTTACAACAATGAATGAAAACAGAAAGTTTTGTTACTGTGGAACTCTTTCTGAGGAAGTCAAGAATATTTGTGAGTATGCCTTTTCTTCACAACTTAACTAAATAAAGGTCTGTTAAAAAATATGATAGAGTTAGGCAGTATCTTTAAAATAAGGTAGCTCAAAAGTTCCCAAAGGTTATTTCAAAAATAGTGTCACTACCAAAAAAGGTTCTATAATCATTTAAGTTTAGGAAATTCTGCCTCTCTTCCCACTTTGGAGACACATATGATAACACCTAGTTCACAAAGTCCAGCAGAAGAGACCTCTTCAATTTCATAAACATATTTAACCACAAACACTTTATATCAATAGTGCCTAATAACAGTCTAGCAATCAGAACTGTAATCATAATACTACATAGGCACTGCTGATCTGATATAAAATCCTTATTTTACAGATATTTTAAAAATTGAGAGTCATAGAAGTTAAATAGCTATCTAGTTCAGAGACTCTAGCAGAGCCAAATGAACCCAATCTCCTCATTCTTTACATGTCAGGCATTTAGCCTAATCACTACTTTGTAATTCAAAATTTCCCCATCCAGGCTCAAATACATGTTTGTTTGTTTTTTAAGCACACACCAGTATATATTTTGGATATAGCATATCCAAAGCTTATATATGGCTAATTTTCTATAAGCACCTTCTTGTTTGTAAAACTAAAAACACTGAATCTGATAGCAAATAACCTGAGGCCTCTGTGATAAATGAGACTGAACTCCGGGGCATTTCAGCCAGCCTCCCCTGAGACTAGGTTTAAGACATCTACATCTCATGTGAAGACTTAAATTGTTTTACAGCAGCTTCAGTGAAATTATTTTTAATTCCCATTTGAGAGTTTTTTTAAAATAATAGAGCTTTTATGCAGGCATTCAAGGCAGAATCCTTAATGAGGTAATGCAGGAGAAATGAATTCAGAAGGAAGATTTTCATGATTGGAGGAATCATGCATCATACCTAATGTACATCTCAGGAATATTTTATTTAAAGCGAAATTAGTGAAGTATCAATCTGTGGAATTTTACAAGAAATCATTTTATAACTTAACTGTTCCATTATTCCTGTCATCAGTAACTTCATTTTTCACATGAGAAGATCCCACATAAATGTCCTGAATATCTAAACTAATGTATTTCAGTGTCCAGAATATACTATATATCCAGGATTCACAACATTCACTTAAAGATGATTAGAGCAAATTTGTCAGTTCAAAATAGCAGCGATGTTTAGCTGCATTCGAGGGAATGTGATCTAAAGTACCACAGCAACTTTTCTTAAGCCCCAAGTAATGCAAAGTCATGAAATGTACAGAAACATAAAGCTGATTGAGCAAAATACATATCCCAAAGAAGATTAACGGTCACTGAAGGAAGGTCAAAGACTTCTTGTATGGTGTTATTTGATATAGTGTTACACAAAAGTGATCTATGATGTCTTCAATAACAACCACAACAATGTAATGGCTAACACATTACATTATCTGTAGCAGGCACAGGTCTAAGCACTTTCTATATAATCACTCATTTTATTTTCATAACAACTCCATGAAATAGTACTACTATTATCTCCACTTAACACTTATTGAAACTGAGACACAGAGAGTTTAAGTAACTTGCCAAAGGTCACACAGCTAGTAAGAAACACACACAGGTTGGATCTGAATCCTGAAAGTCCAGCTCTAAAATCAGCGATGTCTGAGCCTTACTGAATGCCAGGCACTATGAGAGGTTCTTTCTTGCATTGTCTCATGTAAATATGCTTATTTAACTTTACTTTTAGGATAAAATCAACTTTAAAATGTTTTTCTCTTTCATTCACATATTTTTATGGCTTGTGATTACATCCTTGAATTTATCAATAAATCTCCAATACAATTAAAACCAGCAGTGTTCCACCTGAAACGTTAAAGCATTATTCTTTGCATTGTATAAGTTTTAAAAAACTGTTTACTTCCTACTTCTCTAGGCTTTCCTGAGTAAGCAGCTATGGGTAGTAAAGCACAGAGGAGAGAGAGATATCTCAGGATCCAGCTCACCCAATGAGGGAGATGCAAAAGACAGCAAGGAAGGCCTTCAAGTAATGAGTTTGCAAGCTGTCTAGTGATAACTTGAGCCAATGGGAATGCCCTTGGGATGTGTCCTATGCTTAATTCAAATTTCTGTAGCACAGCATGGCCTCCTTGAACTGGGAGAAACCTCTCTGTAACATTAACACCAATCTTTCCTAAGTAAAGTTAGCCACTTGTACCTCAGTGGAGCTAATCTTCAAGTAATTTCCATTGTTGAGTAAAGACGACATTCTCAACTATTAATAAAAAGTTGAAATATAGCAGACGCTGGCAAGGTTGTGGAGAAAAAGGAACACTTATGCCAATGCTGCTGGTAGGAGTGTAAATTAGTTCAACCGTTGTGGAAGACAGTGTGATGATTCCTCAAAGACCTAAAGTCAGAAATACCATTTGACCCAGCTAGCCCATTACTGGGTATATATCCAAATAATATAATTGTTCCATTATAAAGACACATGCACACATATGTTCACTGCAGCACTATTGACAATAACAAAAACATGGAATCAATCTAAATGCCTATAAATGATGCAATGGATAAATAAAATATGGTACGTATATCCCCATAGAATACTATGCAGCCATAAAAAATAACGAGATCATGTCCTTTGCAGGGACATGGATGGAGCTAGAGGCCATTATCCTTAGGAAAATAAATACAGAAACAGAAAACTAAGTATTGCCTGTTCTCACTTGTAAGTGGGAACTAAATGATGAGAACATATAGACACATAGAGGAAAATAATGCACACTGGGGCTTATCAGAGGGTAGAGGGTAGGAGGAAGGGGAGGATCAGAAAAAGTAACTAATAAATACTAGGCTTAATACTTGGATGATGAAATAATCTGTACAACAAACTCCCACTACACATGTTTACCTATGTAACAAACTTGCACATCCTGTAAATGTACCCCTAAATTTAAAATTAAAGTCAAAACATACACATAGAAAAAAAATGTTCTGCCAATGCTTGAAACTCAGCATACTCTAAACTGAATTGATCCTATCCTATTCCAAAAAGCCAACTCTATTTTCAGTTTTCTAAATATCACAGATTTAAATGTAAGTTTCTTTGACTCCTAAACTTTTCTTTTTCACTTTTCATATTAACCAGTCACTGGAACCCATCATTTATTTATTTTTCTTCAAAATGCCTCTTAGTTTATCTTTCCTTTCTGCTTTTGAGGCAAAACAGCATACTTGGAAATCTATAGAGGTTGGGCATGATGGCTCACACCTGTAATCCCAGCACTTTGGGAGTCCAAGGTGGGCAGATCACCTGAGGTCAGGAGTTCGAGACCAGCCTGATCAATATGCAAAACCCCATCTCTCCCAAAAATACAAAAGTTAGTCAGGCATGATGGTGCATCCCTGTAGTCCCAACTACTCAGGAGACTCAGATAGGAGAATTGCTTGAATCTGGGAGGGCAGAGGTTGCAATGTACTGAGATTATGCCACTACACTCCAAAAAGAAAGAAACAAACAAAACAAAAAGAAACCCCGCACATAAGAGTTGATGTAGGTCCTTGATTTTCCTTGTACTAACTGCAGAAAACAAAAATAAAAAGGAAGAAGTTCTCAGTAGAGGATCACGTACAAAGGGAACCCCATCAAGCTAACATAGACCTTTAAGTTGAAACCTTACAAGCCTGGAGAGATAGGTAGACTATTTTCAGCATTCTTAAAGAAAAGATATTCCAATCAAGAATTTAATATCCTGCCATATTAAGCTTCATAAGCAAAAAAAGAAAAATAATAAATAAAACTTCTTCCAGACTAGCAAGCACTAATGGAATTTGTTACCACTAGACCAGCCTTACAAGAGATCCTTAAGGAAGTTCTAAACATGGAAATGAAAGAAAAGTACCTGCTACCACAAAAGCACACTAAGGTATATAGTCTTTAGACCCTAAAATGCAAACATAAAATAGAAACTACAAAGCAACCAGCTAACTACTTCACAATAAGATCTAAACATATCAATATTAGTATTAAATATATATTGTCTAAATATCCCCACTTAAAAGTCACAGAGAGGTAAATTGGATTAAAAAAAAAAAAAAAAAAACAAGACCCATCTGTCTGCTGTCTTCAAGAGAGACATCTTACATATAATCACATTCATAAGCTCAAGGTAAAGGGTTAGAGAAAGATCTACCATGCAAACAGAAAACAAAAAAGAGCAGGGGTCACTATCCTTGTATCACATTAAAAAAACTTTAAACCAACAACAGTAGAAAAGGAGAAAGAAAGGGTTCAATTAATGAGAAGATTTAACTATTCTAAATACATATACACCCAACATTGGAGCATCCAGATTCATAAAACAAGTATTTAGAGCTACAGAAAGACTTAGACAGCCACACAATTAAAATAGTGGAGGACTTCAACATCCCACTGACAGCATTAGACAGATCATTGAGGCAGAAAACTAACAAGGAAATTCTAGACTTCAATTTGACACTTGACCAATTGAATCTAATATACTTCTACAGAATACTCCACCTATGAACCACAGAATATACATTCTACCCATCTACACATGGAGCATACTCCAAGATCAACCACATGGCTAGCCATAAAGTAAATCTCAATAAAAACAAAAATTTGGAACCCTACCAACTATACCTATGGACCACAGTAGAACAATAATAGAAACTGTTATCATAAATGATCTCTTAAAACCACACAATTACATGAATATTAAACAACTTTCTGCTAAATGACTTTTGGGTAAATAATGAAAGGCCGAAATCAAAAAACTTTTCTGAAATAAAAACAGAGACAGAACATACCAAATATCTGGGATGCAGCAAAAGCACTGCTATATTGACTCTGTGGTTGTTTTCTTCTATCTCAAAATGAAATGCTCTAACCTAAGAAAAACAGGTTACATTAAGAACTGAAATATATATTTTTTAGTTTTCTGAGCTAAATATATGTTGCCAAAACACAAAAAAATTTAAGAGCAAATTATAAATTTAATTATCATAAAACAACCACCTCCTAAAATAACACCTTTTCAATATATTTTAGGTAGCCAGAGGTCCACCACTATCATGAAAAATGGTACATCAAAGGTGTTTAACATTTTGTAATTTATTCTCCACATCCAGGTGACAATGACAAATTGCTCAAGTTCCCTCCTTGTTTTCGCATCATCACTACATGTTTGAAAAATCGATATATCACTTGCAGCCAAGGATTACGAATGCAGCCCACATCCTTTCACTTTCTTTTTTCTTTCCCTCTCTATCATACCATTTCCCTCTCATCACCACTTACCTATTCTTTTCTTTCCATCTTTACTTGTTCTCTCCCTGAGACCACATTTCATCTTCTTCATGACCACCCCAATCTCTCATCTCACATTTAACAGGAAGCAATTCTTTACCCACCGTTATAACAGGCCAACCTTCTAGCCATGAGGAGGCCACAGGGCCCGAATGGCACACATTGGAGCGAATGGAAAACCATCCTGGGAATCTAGGGTTTGGCAAGGAGCAGGATATGAGGGAAGAGGCATATGAAAAAGAAGATCATGGACAGGACCTGAGCAGCACTGGACTGCAGGGTCACACAGAAGGGTGAGGTGCATTATTATCTTGAGATACATAAACACACCAGAAATAAAGAACATGCTTGGTGATATCTTTTGTCTTTTCATGATTGTTTCTCCCATTTACTATAAATATGCACTGGCCATTCATAAGATATAATAAGATAATAGATATCACTTTCCCTTTGTTCTCACAAATTCCCTTATAATCCCCAATAATTTTACTTGTTTTTGAAATGTTAGAGCCTGATAAGTAGGACAAAATTTCAGTTTGGTCACAGACTCAAAGCAAGAAATAGAACTCCTTGAAGTTCACTTGAAATAAATATAGCTTCATTTTTGCTGCTATAGTAACTATAAAATAGATGAAATATTTATTGACATATGTAGAAAACATAACATTTTATTAATACACAATTGAGATGGTATTTACCTTTTACAGTTACTAATTAATGGATTAGTCACTTTTAGAACATGTATGTGACAGAGTAGTAATTAAAACAAAAAGAGAAATAGAATGCATTCGTAAGCTATAATAAAAGCTAATGTTTATTATGTGCTAGGTTTTCTGTTAGGCACTTGACATTTATCAATCCATTTAATCCTCACAAAACAATGTAGTGTTGGAATTATCCTCATTTTACAGATGGGGAAATGGAGGGCGATTCAGAGAGACTGAGTATATGGTTAATAAGTGATAAGTCAAAATTAGTACCCAGACTGCCAAAGAATTCACATTTGCCAAAAAGCAAAGGTGCTTTTTACACTATTTCAGCATATCTCCCTACAAGGTCACCAAAGGAAACTTCAGAATTCAACAAACATAGCCTGAGGGCCTGCTGCATGCAATGCACACAGCAGAGAGTGCAGAGATCATAAACAGTTGTCAGGCACAAATGTTATCATCTAAAAGAAAAGATAAAACATGTATATAAATAGCTATAATAAAAGGCAGAAAGCCACAGTTATCAAAAATAATTTTTTTGCATGTTAATAGAAAGGGGATTATTTCTGGTGGAGAGGATTAAACAAGACTTTAGGAAGGAAATAGCATTTGAGTTGGACCTTACAGTTTATAAAATTAATGGTTTTGTACCAACTACTTGCTCACTGACATTTGGAAGAAGTACCTGTCTCACATTCCACAAAGAATGTACAGTCATGCATCGCTTAAGGATGGTGATACATTTTTGAGAAATGCATCATTAGGTGATTTATTCATAGAATACACTTACACAAACCTAAATGGTACAGCCTACTACACACCTACCCTATACAGTTTAGCCTATTGCTCCTAGGCTACAAACTGCATAGAATGTTACTATACTGAATGCTGTAGACAGTTGTCTACAGTGTTAACCATTTGTATATCGAAACATGGAAGACGTGTGGTAAAAATACAGCATTATATAACCTCAGGAGCCCATCATCATATACATAGTACTTCATTGACTGAAATGTTATTAGGCAGTTTCTGACCATGTCTCGTTTAGAAATGGTTTTCTAAAAATCCACAGTGGTTCTATACTAACCCTAATGTGGTTTCAGTTTCTGAGAACTGTGTTTAACATCTTAAAAAAATCTCTGTGAAACTTTGAGCTTTGAACTTAAAAGTCTGAAAACTTGCAATCTAGATCTGATTACATGTGAAAAATACTCTTTAAATTATTGTCCACAGACTTGTTGCCTTTTTTCTTTCATTTTTCTGTACAGGATAAAACATTTTCCCACCTGAAAATATTTCCAAATGAACTCTTATTGCCTTCATCTGTTTTGTGTTGCTATTAATATAACAGAATACTTCAGACTGGGTAATTTGTTCAAAAATTAGAGATTTATTTGGCTCACAGTTCTGGGGGATGGGAGGTCCGAAGTCAAGAGGTCCACATATTGTGAGGGCCTTTTTGCTGTGTTATCCCATGACAGAAAGAATCACAAGGCGAGAGAACAAGAGCAGAGGGAGCCAAACTTATGTTTTATCAGGAACCCATCCCTGCAATAATAGCATTAATCCATTCATGAGGGCAGAGCCCTTGTAACCTAATCACTACTTAAGGGTCCCACTTCTTAATACTTAATGGGTGGGACATTCAAATCATAGTACATATTGATGTGGATCTTATAATTAGTAATAGGATTCCAATTTCTTTATTTTGTAGACCTGATATCAGCAAACTTCAACAAAAATCCAGCCTACCTGAGATCTTATTGAAACACAACTAGTATCTATGGCTCATGCTACAATAGCCGAACTGAGCAATCTGACAGAGGCCATATGGTACTCAAAACCCCAAATATCTAACCCTTTACAGAGTTGCAGAACTTTGCCATAGACCATCCATTCATTCAACAAGTATTTAATAAGAAATTATAAGGGTAGGTGGCTGGTAGGAAGCTAGTATAGGTTGTTGGCTGAAAAACTGTAGCCTCATTAAACCAAGTTAAAAGTTAATTCATATCGAATTGTATTCTTCAATATAATTAATCATCACATACGAGAAAAAAATGAACAAATTTTGCTGTGGAAAAATTGTACTAAGCTACTTGGAATGTAATATTACTAGGAGGTACTCTACTATTATTACTTATACTACTGGGTAACACTTATTGAGCATTTACTGCATGCTCAACACTATTATAAACACTTAATATAAATAGTATATGTCTTTTATTCCTCACCACATCTCTAGGATGTAAGTGCATGTCTATCCTCACTTTACAAATGATAAAATTAAGACTCAAAAATATTAATTTCTGAGGTCCCACAGCTTGTATTTGTTAAAGCTGGGACTTTATAGATGATGCTTTAATTCCTGGAGATATTAAGAGAGTGGATAACTTATTAAAAGAATAATGGTGCATATTTTTAAGGGAAGTAAAATATAAATAGTTACCATTTATTGTGAGCCTACTATGGTTCTGGAATTATGCTATGTGCTTTAAAAACATTCTCTAATTATATCAACCCTTCAAAGTAGATATAAATTCTATCTTTTACAGGTGATGAAAAAAATAATAGGTTATATGACTGACAAAAGGTACATACCATGTAAGTTGCAAAACTGAGGTTAAAATTTAGATCTACCTGACTTGTTCCATAATACATGCTAAATTCTATGTTCTTTAAAAAAAATCCTAGGTGTATTTTTCTAATTCATGAAACTAAACTGCACTTACAAATGAAAGCAACAGCTGAACAATGAAATATCAGATAGGGCAAGTAATGAAAATATAACCTACACAACTAAAATAGCAGAAAAAATATGGAAATATGAAACATATTTCTATATGTAAACATAGAATTCATTCCTAATGATAGCTAGGATTCAACTCAGGAAAAGCTACAATAGAAATTGCTGAAGACACTAAAATAACTGGAAACCTCATTAATCCATCCTCTAATAAAAACATTGATGCATTGACACTTAGCAGATATCTCTGTCGTAAGCAGTTACCCCTTTTTCCATTGGAGAAGGGGACTGTTCAACCCATTTCCTTATTTTTGGTAAAGAAACATCTAAAGATACAAATGTGAACAATACCCTTCTCTTAGATATGATTGAATAATATAGAAAAGAAGAAGAAGAAAGGACTCTGGGCTTTAGGACCAAAGAGACCTGAGCTAGAATATTTACCTCTGCTACTTTATAACTGTCACCACAACAAGCTAATTGACTTCTCTGCAACTGAGTTTTCTCATTTAAAGGGATGCTTATGAGAGATGCTGTAGAAGAGCATCAGGCATGCCCTCTTAAAATATCTGAGAGAATTATTATTCTTTCAGTTGTAATCACATTTCTCAAGGAAGATCTTCAAGAGAAAATATTTTCTCACTTATCCCTTCCCTAAGAACTAGTAATTTGCATGTAAACTCCATATGTTCTTTTGCTTTGAAAGAGATGGGAAGAAATATTTGTTGTGGACCTACTATGTATAAACGGATCAATAGATGCTAAAAAAAAAAAAAAAAAAAAAAAAAATTGTAGAGCATTTCAGTACCGAAAAGGGCTTACAGAAATGCTTAGTTGGAAAGCTGATGTGTGTTCAGTTCTTGGCAATCACACTAGTTTCAGTATGCTGCAAGGGAGTAACAGGAGCCAGACTCATTGTGTGATGCCCTGAATTGCCTTGGAACTCTACAGCATGTCCACACCAGCAAGAAGGCTCTTACCAGTTCTGGCCCCTGGACCTTTGATACGGGTTGGCTGTGTTCCCACCTAACACAGCCATCTTGAATTGTAGCTCCCATAATTCCCACATGTCATGGGAGGGACCCAGTGGGAGGTAATTGTATCATGGGGGCAGGTCTTTCTCGTGCTGTTCTCCTGATAGTGAGTAAGTCTCAGGAGATCTGATGGTCTTATAAACGGGAGTTCGCCTGTACCTGCTCTCTTGCCTGATATCATGTAAGACATGGCTTTGCTCCTCATTCACCTTCTGCCATGACAGTGAGGCCTACTATGTGGAACTGAGTCAATGAAACCTTTTTCCTTTATAAATTACCCAGTCTAGGGTATGTCTTTATTAGTAGTGTGGGAACAGAATTATATAACCTTGGACTTCTCAGCCTCTAGAACCATAAAATACAGATTTCTTTTCTTTATAAATTCCCCAGTTTCAAGTATTCTGTTATAACTAACAGAAAATAAACAAATAAAGAAAATTGGTGTTGAGAAGTGTTGCTGATAATGAATAACTAAAGTTGTGGAAGCAGCTTTGGAATTAGGTAATGGGCAAAGGCTGAAAGAATTTGGAGGGGCAGGATAGGAAAAGCCTAGATTCTGGTGAGGGCTTAGAAGACAAGACAACTAGGGAAAGTTTGTAACTCCTTAGAGATTGGGTAAGTAGTCATGACAAGAGTGCTGATAGAAATATGCACAGTAAAGGCCATTCTGATGAGGTTTCAAATGTAACTGAGGAACAAGGGATTGGAAATCAGAGCAAAGGTCATTCTTGTCATAAATGGGCAAAGAACTTGGCTGAACTATGTTCATGCTGAGGGCTTTGGGGAAGGCAGAACTTGACAGTGATAAATGAACTAGAGTATCTGGCAGAAGAAATTTCTAAGCAAAACATAAATGGAGCTGCATGGTTACTTTTGGCTGCTTACACTGAGAATTGGAAGCAAATAAATAATTTAAATACAGAATTTACAATCCAGAGAGAAGGAGAATGGAAAGATTTGGGAAACGTTCAGCCTAACCACATAAAGAATGAAAAACTGTGTCCAGGAGAGGAAACCAAGGGTGTAGCCCAGCGACTACTTGCAAAAGAGATTACTACACAGAGAAGGGAGCCAGGTACTATTCCTCAAGATAATGGAAGAAAGACCCTGAAAGCATTTCAGAAATCTTCAAGGCTCTCCCATCACAGACCCAAAGGCTGAGGAGAGTAGAGTAGTTTCACGGGACAGACCTGGGATGAGCTCCACAGGCTCATTGCCCAGGGCCAACATGTGACTTTGCTCCTCAAACACCTGTGTGGTGCTCCGTGGCTGCCCCAGGCATGGCTCAAGTGGCCCAAGGTACAGATCATGTCACAGTTCCTGACGGTAAAAATCATAAACCATAGCAACATCTGTATAATGCTAATTCTGTAGGATTGCAGAAACCAAGAGCTGTGAAGGTTTGACAGCCTCTACCCAGATTTCAAAGAATGTCATCAAAAGCCTGGGGGCTCAGGCGGAGACCTGAAACAGGAAAGAAGTGACCACAGAGAGTCCCACGAGAGCAACAAAAAGTGGAAATGTGAGGTTGAAGCTGCTACAGAAAATCCCGGCTGCATAGGGCAGTGCCTAGTGGAGCCACAGAAGCAGAACCACCACCAAAACACCAGAACTATACAACTTCCAGCATGCAGTCCTAATTGGGGAGAGGTGAAGCATGAGCTAAGTCCAGGAAAGCCACAAACGCCAAGGCCTTGGGGACTTAACCCCCAATCAGCTTATGCAGAATGCCAGTCATGGAGTCAAAGGAGACTATTCCTCACCCTTAAGATTTAATGTCTGTCTGCCCTCCTGGGTTTCAGACTAGTTTGGGGCCTGTTACTCCTTTCTTTTGGCCTGTTTCTTCCTTTTTGAATGGAAATGTCTACTCTATGCCTGTGTAACACCACTGTATCTTGAAAGTAGGAAGCTTGTTTTGATATCATAGACTTACAGATGAGACTATTAATTTTGGACATTTGGGTTGGTGCCAGGACAAGTTAAGAATTTGGGGCTATGATGTGGAATAAGTGGATTTTTATGGGAGAAGGATATCAGTTTTGGAGGGCCAGAAGCAAAATACTATGGTTTGAATATTTTCCCATTTCAAAACTCGTCGAAATTTAATCTCCAATGTGGCAGTATTGAGAGAAGAGGCATTTAACAGGTGTTGGATCATGAGATCAGAGCCCTCATGAATGGATTAATACATTCATCAATTAATAGATGAATGAGTTAATGGATTAATGGGCTATCATGGGAGTTTTTGGACTGGTGGCTTTATAAGAAGAGGACAAGAGACCTGAGAGAGCACATTCAGCCCCCTTACCATGTGATGCCCTACACTGCCCTGGGACACTACAGAGTTATCACCAGCAAGAAGGCTGTCACCAGGTGCAGTCCCTTGACTTGGACTTCTCAGCCTCCAGAACTATAAAAAATATATTACCTCTCTTTACAAATTACCCAGTTTCAGGTATTCTGATATAAACAACAGAAAATAGACTAATATATCTACATAACAGCACAAAAAGAGACTTGAAAACAGAAATTTATACCACGCCACTAGGCAAAATATTAAATGTTGCAAAATGCTAATTTTCTTCAAAATAATCTCTAAATTTTCTATTCTTCCAATCAAAATATCAATAGAGAAAATCTAAAACTGTAAAACTCTTAGAAGAAAACAGAAAAGCTTTATGACATTGGATTTTGCAATGATTGCTGGGTTGTAGTAACATTAAAAGCACAAGCAACAAAAGCAAAAATCAGATAAACAGGACTGCATCAACATTCAAAACTTCTGTGCATCAAGGGGACCCAATCAACAGAGTAAAAAGGCAATCTATGGAATGGGAGAAAATACTCTTAAAGCACATATATAATAAGTGATTAATATCCAGAATATATAAGAAACTCCAACTCAACAACAAAATCAAAATAATCCAGTTAAAAAATAGACAAAAGACTTGAATAGACATTTTTCCAAAGAAGATATATAAAAGGTCAATAAGCATATGAAAAGATGCCCAACATCACTAATCATTAAAGAAATGCAAATCAAAATCACAATGAGATGTTACTTCACAACTATCAGGATGGCTACTACCAAAAATGCAAAGTAAATGTTGGCTAAAATGTGAAAAAATTGAAGTTCTTGTGTATCATTGGTGGAAACTTAAAATGATGCAGCCTTTATGGAAAACAGCATTGCAGTTCATCTTAAAATTAGAAATAAAATTACCATAAAATCCAGCCAATATTCAACATCCTCAAAGAAAAGAATTTTCAACCCAGAATTTCATATCCAGCCAAACTAAGCTTCATAAACGAAGGAGAAATAAAATCCTTTACAGACAAGCAACTGATGAGAGATTTTGTCACCACCAGGCCTGCATTACAAGAGCTCCTGAAGGAAGCACTATACATGAAAAGGAACAACCAGTACCAGCCACTGCAAAAACATACCAAATTGTAAAGACCATTGACACTATGAAGAAACTGCATCAACTAACAGGCAAAACAACTAGCTAGCATCAAAATGGCAGGATCAAACTCACACAAAACAATATTAACCTTAAATGTAAACAGGGTAAATGCCACAATTAAAAGACACAGACTAGCAAATTGGATAAAGAGTCAAGACCTATCAGTGTGCTGTATTCAAGAGACCCATCTCATATGGAAAGATATATATATATATAGGCTTAAAAAAAAAGGGATGGAGGATGATTTACCAAGCAAACAGAAAACCAAAAAAAAAAAAAAAAAAAAAAGCAGGGATTGCAATCCTAGTCTCTGATAAAACAGACTTTAAACCAACAAAGATTAAAAGAGACAAAGAAGGGCATTACATAATAGTAAAGGGATCAATGCAACAAGAAGAGATAACTATCCTAAATATATATGCACCCAATACAGAAGCACCCAGATTCATGAAGCAAATTCTTAATAACCTATAAAGAGACTTAGACTCCCACACAATAATAGTGGGAGATTTAAACACTCCACTGTCAATATTAGACATATCAATAAGACAGAAAATTAGCAAGAATTTCTAGGACTTGAACTCAGATCTGGACCAAGCAGACCTAATAAACAGCTACAAAACACTCCACCACAAACCCACGGAATATACATTTCTCAGCACATCATACTTATTCTAAAATTGACCACATAATTGGAAGTAAAACACTCCTCAGCAAATGCAAAAGAACAGAAATCATAACAGTCTCTCAGACTACAATGTAATCAAATTAGAACTCAGGATTAAGAAACTCACTAAAAACCTCACAACTACATGGAAACTGAACAACCTGCTCCTGAATTACTACTGGATAAATAATGAAATGAAGACAGAAATAAAGATATTCTTTGAAACCAATGAGAATGAAGATACAATATACCAGAATTTCTGGGACACATTTAAAGGTGTGTGTAGAGGGAAATTTATAGCACTAAATGCCCACAAGAGAAAAGAGGAAAGATCTAAAAATCAACATCCTAATGTCACGATTACAAGTACTAGAGAAGCAAGATCAAACAAACTCAAAAGCTAACAGAAGACAAAAAACAACTAAGATCAGAGCAAAACTAAAGGAAATAGAGACACACACACACACACACACACACACACACACACAAAACACTTCAAAAAATAAATGAATCCAGGAACTGGTATTTTGAAAAGATCAACAAAATAGATAGACCACTAGCCAGACTAATAAAGAAGAAAAGAGAGAAGAATCAAATAGAAGCAATAAAAAGTGATAAAGGGGTATCACCACCAATCCCACAGAAATACAAACTACCATCAGAGAATACTACAAACACCTCTAAGCAAATAAATCAGTAAATCTAGAAGAAATGGATAAATTCCTGGACACTTATACCCTCCCAAGACTAAACCAGAAAGAAGTTGAATTCCTGAATAGACCAATAACAAGGTTTGAAATTGAGGTGGCAAGTAATAGCCTACCAACCAAAAATGTCCAGGTCCAAATGGGTTCACAGCCTAATTCTACCAGATGTACAAAGAAGAGCTGGTCCCGTTCCTTCTGAAACTACTCCAAGCAATACAAAAAGAGGGAATCCCCTAACTCATTTTATGAGACCAACATCATCTTGATACCAAAACCTGGCAGAGGCACAACTGAAAAAAAAAAAAAAATTCAGGCCAATATCCATGATGAACACTGATGCAAAAATCCTCAATAAAATACTGGCAAACTGAACCCAGCACATCAAAAAGTTTATCAAAAAGTTTATCAATCACAATCAAGTTGGCTTCATCCCTGGGATGCAAGGCTGGTTCAACATATGCAAGTCCATAAATGTAATCCATCACATAAAGAGAACCAAAGACAAAAACCACATGATTATCTCAACAAATACAGAGAAGTATTCTGACAAAATTCAACAGTCCTTTATGTGAGGAATTCTCCATAAACTAGGTATTAATAGAACGTATCTCAAAATAATAAGAGCTATTTATCACAAACCTGCAGCCAATATCATACTGAATGGGCAAAAACTGGAAGCATTCCCTTTGAAAACTGGCAAAAGACAAGGATGCCCTCTCTCACCACTCCTATTCAACATAGTATTGGAAGTTCTGGCCAAGGCAATCAGGCAAGAAAAAGAAATAAAGCGCATTTAATTAGGAAAAGAGGAAGTCAAATTGTCTCCATTTGCAGATGACATGATTGTATATTTAGAAGTCCCCATTGTCTCAGCCCAAAATCTCAAGCTGGTAAGCAGCTTCAACAAAGTCTCAGGATAAAAAAAATCAATGTGCAAAAATCACAAGCATTCCTATACACCAATAACAGACAAACAGAGAACCAAATTATGGGTGAACTCCCATTCACAATGGCTAAGAATAGAATAAAATACCTAGGAATATAACTAACAAGGGAGGTGAAGGACTTCTTCAAAGAGATCTACAAACCACTGCTCAAGGAAATAAGAAAGGACACAAACAAATGGGAAAACATTCCATGCTCATGGTTAGGAAGAATCAATATCATGAAAATGGCCATACTGCCCAAAGTAATCTACAGATTCAATGCTATCCCCATCAAGTTACCATTGATTTTCTTCAGAGAATTGGAAAAAAACACCTTAAATTTTATATGGAACAAAAAAACAGCCCATATAGCCAAGACGATCCTAAGAAAAAAAAAAAAAAAAAAAAAAGCTGGAGGCACCATACTACCTGAATTCAAACTATACCATTCTATAGTAATCAAAACAGCATGGTACTGATACCAAAACAGAGATATAGACCAATAGAAAAGAACAGAGGCCTCAGAAGTAATCCCACACATCTACACCCATCTGATCTTTGACAAACCTGATGAAAACAAGCAATGGGGAAAAGATTCCTGATTTAATAAATGGAGTCGGGAAAACTGGCTGGCCATAGGCAGAAAGCTGAAACTGGAGCCCTTCCTTACACCTTATATGAAAATTAACTCCAAATGGATTAAAGATTTAAACATAAGACCTATAAAAACCCTGGAAGAAAACCTAAGAAATACCATTCAGGATGTACGCATGGTTAAGGACTTCATGACTAAACCACTAAAAGCAATTGCAGCAAAAGCCAAAATAGACAAACGGATGTAATTAAACTAAAGAGCTTCTGCACAGCAAAAGAAACTATTATTAGAGTACACCAGCAACCAACAGAAGGGGGAAAAAATTTTGCAATTTACCCATCTCATAAAGGGCTAATATCCAGAATCTACAAAGAACTTAAACCAATTTACAAGAAAAAAACAAACAACTCCATCCAAAAGTGGCCAAAGGATATGAACAGACACTTCTCAAAAGAAGACATTTATGCAGCCAACAAACATATTTTAAAAAGCTCATCATCATTGTTCATTAGAGAAATGCAAATCAAAACCACATTGAGATATCATCTCATGCCAGTTAGAATGGCGATCATCAAAAAATCTGGAGAAAACAGATGCTGGAGAGGATGTGGAGAAATAGGAATGCTTTTACACTGTTGGTGGGAGTGTAAATTAGTTCAGTCATCATGGAAGACAGTGTGGTGATTCCTCAAGGATCTTGAACCAGAAGTACCATTTGACCCAGCAATCCCATTACTGGGTATATACCCAAAGGATTATAAATCATTCTATTATAAAGACACATGCACACATATGTTTATTGTGGCACTGTTCACAATAGCAAAGACTTGGAACCAACCAAATGCCCATCAGTGATACCCTGGATAAAGAAAATGTGGTACATATATACCACGGAATATTATGCAGCCATAAAAAAGAATGAGTTCATGCCCTTTGCAGGGACATGGATAAAGCTGAAACCATCATTCTCAGCAAACTGACACAGGAACAGAAAACCAAACACCACGTGTTCTCACTCATAAGTGGGTGTTTAACAATTAGAACACTTGGACACAGGGAGGGGAACATCACACATTGGGGCCTGTTGGGGGTTGGGGGTCTGGGGATAGAGAGCAGGGAGTGGGGATATAGGGAAGGGTTAGCATTAGGAGAAATACCTAATGTAGATGACAGGGAGATGGATGCAGCAAACTACATATACGCATGTATCAAGCCTGTATGTTCTGCACATGTACCTCAGAACTTAAAGTATTAAAAAAAAATCCAGTAATTTTACTGCTTTGGTGTGCATCCAAAAAAATTAAAAATAGAATCTCAAAGAGATATTTCCAAACCCATATTATAGAAGTATTTTTTTACAACAGCCAAAAGGTAAAGGCAATCTGTGTCCACTGACAAATGAATGAAAAAAATATGGTATATATACACAATGGAATATTATTCAGCCTTAAAAAGAAAAATCATGTCATACGTTACAACAGAGATGAATCTTGAGAACATTATGCTAAGTGAAATAAGCCAATCACAAAAAGACAAATATTGTATGATTCCACTTATTTGAGGTATCTAAAGTAGTCAAATTCATAGAAATAAGTAGAATGGTGGTTGCCACTGGGAGATGGGGGAGGAATAAATAGAAAGTTTTATTTAATGGGTGCAGACTTTCATAATTCCATAATAAAAAAGCTTTGGAGATTGATTAGATAATAACATGAATATACTTAGCATTAATAAACTGTACACTTTAAAATGGTTAATATGGAAAATTCTATGTTATGTGTATCTTAACAATTTTTTAATGTTCAATAGGGTAATTATGCAAACATTTAAAATCAAGAGGAAACTGGATGATTCAATAAATGATGCTAGAAAAACTGATCACTAATTTGGGAGTAGGGAGGAATGACATAAATTATAAGTCAAAAAATAAAAATATATGAAGAAAATAGGATAAAATATTTTTTATAATTATGGGGCTGGTCAAAGCCAGCTTAAGCAAGATACAAAATCCAGAAGCTTTAAGTAATTACACAGATAGAACACTTCATAAAAATGAAAGCTTTTATACCATAAAATATATATATATATATAAAGACCAGGAAACAAACTGGAAAAATACATTTAAAATATTTTTAAAAGGCAATGCTTCTTTTTGTCAGTCAATTCTTGCTTTCACAGTAATTTTATTCAATAAAGTCACCATGAACACCAAATTAGCAAATACTAAATCACTCCTCCTAAGAGAATGCAGGTTTAGGTTCCTGGAGCCTCAGGGCACAATATTTTTATCAACTGATCAATACAAAATCTTGTTTTGTATATGCTTCAGTTTAAAGACAACTTATTTAACATATATTGTTGATTTATTAACATTGAACTCACAGCCATGATTTCCACACTGTAACTCATGCCTCAATGAAGCTTATCTGACACACAGATTTTCACAAAAGGCACATCACTAATGTTTCTTTTGCCTCATCTAGAAACACTAGAAAGCACTTCAGTACTACACTGGAGGCCATTTCAAACAGTGAAATGCCCAAGAAAAACCACAAAAATAAAAAAAATTAAGTGGCACTAAATAGAATGTGAAAAGGACACTTGTTCTTGTTTACAATATGAGAACTGAAACACGAAGGCAGAGTGCTGTTTTGCTTAACTTCAGCTGGGACTCAACTGGAAACGTGCAATTTTTCAATGCTCTGTGCATGTCTATGAATGAGAAGAACCATGAAAACAAACAACCATTTATGATTACAAATTTGAGCAAATAAGTGAATTTTGCAAATATGGATTCCACTAGTAACAAGGATTTAATATTTTAAAATGTACTTCAAAATCAACTCTTTCAAAAATATAAGAAGTAAAAATAATGTGATTCACACGAGAAAAATACAGTTGCCTCATAAACATCTAAAGGGAAACAAAAACTTCTTCTTACTTATGATTAGAAAAATGGGACTACAGTCAACAGTGATAAATACTAATTGGTGGCCAGGTGCAGCGGCTCACACCTGTAATCCCAGCACTTTGGGAGGCGGAGACAGGTGGATCATTTTAGGTCAGGAGCTCAAGACCAGCTTGACCAACATGGTGAAACCCTGTCTCTTCTAAAAATACAAAAAACCCCACAAAATTAGCCAGGCATGTTGGTGCATGCCTGCGGTCCCAGCTACTTGGGAGGCTGAGGCAGGAGAATCACTTTAACCCAGGAAGCAAGAGTTTGCTGAGATCATGCCACTGTACTCCAGTATGGGTGACAGAGTGAGACTCTGTCTCAAAAAAAAAATGATAATTGATATCTCTGATATGGTTTGCCTGTGTTCCCATCAAAATCTCATATTGGATTGTAGTTCCTATAAGCCCCAGGTGTGATGGCTAATACTGAATGTCAACTTGATTGGATTGTGGGATGCAAAGTGTTGATCCTGGGTGTATCTGTGAGGGTGTTGCCAAAGGAGATTAACATTTGAGTGAGAAGCTGGAAAAGGCAGATCCACCCTTAATCTGAGTGAGCATAATCTAATCAGCTGCCGGTGCAGCTAGGATAAAAGTAGGCAGAAAAACATGAAAAGACTACACTGGCTTAGCCTCCCAGCCTACATCTTTCTCCCATGCTGGATGCTTCCTGCCCTTGAACATCAGACTTCAAGTTCTTAAGCTCTGGGACTCAGACTGGCTTCCTTGCTCCTCAGCTTGCAGACAGACTATTGCGGGACCTTGTGATCATGTGAGTTTAATACTCCTTAATAAATTACCCTTTATATATATATATATTATATATATACATATTATTATATATACATATTATTATATATATATAGGTATACATATATATATATATATATATATATATATATATAGAGAGAGAGAGAGAGAGAGAGAGAGAGACAGAGAGAGAGAGAGAGAGAGAGAGATCCTATTAGTTCTGTCCCTCTAGAGAACCCTAATATGCCCTGTGTCATGGGAGGTACCTGGTGGGAGGTAATTAAATCATGGGGGTGGTTACACACATCCTGCTGTTCTCATGACAGTGAGTGAGTTCTCGTGAGATCTGATGATTTATAAGGGTCTTTCCCCCTTTGCTTATCACTTCTTTCTCCTGCTGCCATGTAAAGAAGTACATGTTTGTTTCCCCTTCCACCATGAACTAATATATTAAATTGGTACCACAGAGACTGGGGAACTGCTATAATGTGAAAGTGACTTTGGAACTGTGCAACAGGCAGAAATTGGAACAGTTTGGAGGGCTGAGAAGACAGAAAAATGTGGGAAATTTGGAACTTCCTAGAGACTCGTTGAACAGTATCAGCCAAAATGTTGATAATGATATGGACAATAAAGTCCAGGCTGAGGTGGTCTCAGATGGAGATGCAGAAATTGTTGGGAACTGGAATAAAGGTGATTCTTGCTATTCATTAGCAAAGAGATGGGAAGCATTTTGCTCCTGCCCCAGAGATTTGTGAAATGTTGAAGCTTTCCTAAAATGATAAAAAGTTGAGGCTTTCCAATGGCAAAATTACAGTTCATTTATTTTAAAAGTTATAAAAAATGACTGCACAAAACGATAAAAATCTAGATCACACAAATGCTTGATAGGAAAACTGAAATAAATACATGTGTTTTCTGTAAATACATTTATGTCCCATCTTCTGCCTAGATTACAACAGGCATATTCTCCTTGAATGAATATATGAGAGATGAAATGTCTACTGACCTAATTTCTGCAGCTATTGTATCTGTTTTGTATAGCCACTGTAACAAACCACCACAAACTTAGTATTATAACTTAGAACAACAAAAACATATTTTCTGACAGTTATTGGGATCAAAAGTTTAAAATACATTTTACAGGGCTAAAATTAAGGTGTTAGCAGGGCCAGTTACTTCTGGAAGCTCTAAAAGAGAATCTAGGCCAGGCATGGTGGCTCATGTCTGTAATCCCAGCACTTTGGGAGGCTGACAGGGCAAATCACCTGAGGTCAGGAGTTCAAGACAAGACAGGCCAACATGGTAAAACCCCATCTCTATTAAAAATACAAAAAATTAGCTGGGCATGGTGGCGCATGCCTATAATCCCAGCTACTCAGAAGGCTGAGGCAGAAGAATAGCTTACACCCAGGAGGTGGAGGCTGCAGTGAGCTGAGATGGCGTCTCAGCAACAGCCTGGGCAACAGAGCAAGACTACATCTCAAATAAATAAATATTTATATAAACAAAAATAAAAGAGAATCTGATCCTGGCCTTTTTCACCTTCAAGGGGCCCCCTGCATTTCTTGGCTCATAGCCTCTTCCTCCATCTTCAAAGCTAGCAAATTTCTGCTTTCTTCATCATATCACATTATAAGTACCTTCATAATTATATTGGCCACACATTGATAATCCAGGATAATCCTCCATTGTAATATCCTTTAGTTAACCATGTATGTCCCTTTTGTCATATACAGTAACATATTCACAGGTTCTAGATATTATGATGTGGACATTTGGGGAGGAGCATTATGCTGTCTATTACAGTGCATCCTCTAGACACCAAATAATCACATTCATCCACATGTAAAATCCACTCATACCATCTCAACATCCTCATAAATCTTAACCCATTATATAACATCAACTTAAATTCAAAATCTTGAAAACACAAAAGTCCCAAATCTCCTCATATAAATCAAGCATGAGTCAGAATCATCTGTGAATCTGTGAAACTAGAATAAAAAGTTATCCGCTCCTAAAATTCAATAATATGACAAGTGTAGGGAAACAATTATAGATATGCCAACCAAAGAGGGAGAAATAAAAGATAAAAAGGGATTCAATAGACAGAAGCAATTCAGAATTGCAACTGGGTAAACTCCATTATATTTCAAGGTCTGGGAATAATCCTTTGTAGTTCTCAGCTCTACCCTCTGGGTGGTCCTCAGCCCCACCTTCTGAGTCCTCCTTCCTATTCCATAAAAGTTAACTTATGTATGCAACTCAGTAGTTTTATAACCATATTTCCTGCCTGCAGAATTTCAGGAATCCAAAAGCCTTCTTTCACTTTGTCCTCTGTCCCGTAAAGTTCAAGCTGTCAAAGTCTCTGCTAATAAATCATTCCTGAAAACACTGTGGGTCTCCCACGTGTGTCACAAGAATTTTCTGGATAACCCGAACTCTGCATTATAGAAGGTCTCTGCCATATCAGCATAATTAATCTCATCATAATTCAGATTTGCTTAATCTCTTCAAAGAGCCCTCTGTGTGGTTGAATAATCTCAGTTTTTGATCCTACTGAAGCACTAGAAACAAGTTATCTAGCCATGCTTTTAACTTTCTCTCTAGGTACACTTCTTGACAGTGAATCTACAAATTTCAGTGTTTTCCCAGTTTTGATAGGTTGAGAATGTTCCAACCATCAAGTCCTGGTTTCTTTTTGTTTAAAATTTCTTCCTGCAATTTATCTCTTTCCTCCTCTCACATTTCAGTATAGACAACAAGAGGAAACCAAGCCTTAACCTCTGACACTTTATCTAGAAATCTACTCAGCAAAATATCCAAGTTTATCACCTACTAGATCTGCTTTGCACATAACCATAGAATATAATTCATCTAGACTATCTGCCACCATAGAACAACTATCTCCTTTCCTCCAGTTTTCAATAACATGTTTCTCATTTATTTCTGAGTCCTTACCAGAAGTACCTTTAACATTCATGTTTATTAACATGTCTGTCTACAATGTTTTAGGTATTCTCTAAGATCATACAAGTTCTCTGTACCATTTCCCCCACTTTCTTCTGAACCCTCACAGTAGTGACTTTAACATCCATGTTTGTATAAACATGTTTATGACAATTAAGTAATCTCTAAGACAATACAGATTTTCTCTACTATATCACTTCTTTCTGAGCCCTTACTAGCAGAATCTTTAATGTCCATATTTCTGTTCAAGGCAATCTAAGCTTTTTATATCATGGTCCTCAAAATTCTTCTAGTTTCTACCCAATGCCCAATTCCAAATCCATTTCTATATTTTTATGTACCTGTTATAGTAGCACTCCACTTCCAGGTACCAAAATGTGTAATAGTTTACTAGGGCTACCATTACAAATTACCACAAACTTAGTTGCTTATAACACAAATTCATTTTCTCATAGTTCTCAAGGTCAAAGTCTAAAATGATTCTCTCTGGGCTAAAGTTAAGGTGTTGGCAGAGCTATCGGCTTCTGGAGGCTCTAGGGGAGACTGCACTTCTGTTTTCTCAGCTTCCAGAGGACTTTTGCATTCCTTTAGTCCATGGCTGCACCACTCTGATCTCTACTTTCAGCATCACACATCCTCTGACTCTGACCCTCCTGCCTTTCTCTTACAAAGACCATTGTGATTACATTGGACCCACCACATAATCCAGGTAACACCCCCAATTCAAGATCCTTCAAAGTTCCTTCATGTCTTCAAAGTTCCTCTGCCACATAAGGTAACATATTCAGGTTGTGAAGATTAGAATGCCAGTATCTTTTGGGGGAATTATTCTGTATACCACAGCCATGTTCATTATTGACTGACTTCTGTTTAAAATATTTAACCCATATTTTCTTTTCTTTTCTTTTTCCTGGTTTAATAAGGACTTGTTTATTTGGAAGAAAAAAGGTCCCAAACATCAGGCTGTTCACAAAAATAACCCACAGTGTCAACTTTAGAAAACAAATCTTAAGACTATAACACTAATTATTTTTCTAGAGGATGCATTTGACATGCCAACTCTCATTCACAAAAATATATCGTTACATTAGTGTTGAACTGCCACACACAGCACACTAATGTTGGGGTGTAACACACATACTTCTAACTTAAAGCTGCTTTTAGGAGCTATTCAACTAAATGAGATTGCCTTTGCAATTAGGGAAACTAACTCATATTTTCCAATTACATAGTTTTAAGCACTAACACTACTGATTGACTATCTTACTGAACTAACATCTTGTCATTTGCACATTTCAAGCAGTGGTTCTTTTAAAAGTTTTGGGAAGAAGAAATTTGGCAAGAGAATAAAATTATATATTGAATTATACAATTCCCAGAGCAGTTATATGATTAATATCTCGATTCATTGTTGTGGTTCAAAGTATTTCCAAAGTATGTAGTAGTTTTATTGTTTCAGGGGGAAAGCTAAAGCCCTATCACAAAACCATAACTACTCTGGAGTCGAAAGATGTCTCAGGGGTCATCTCCATTACAAAGCTGAGAAAAATAAGGCCAAGAGAGGTTAAATTATTGACCCAGTGACACAAACTCCAATACAGAGGAGATAGCATATAAATTTATTTTAAGGATATCTAATGACTACATAGAAATCTGATTTAACAGCAAACACATAGAAAGCTGCTGCATTTTCATAAAAGGAATTTCTCAAGTTCAGGTAGTTTTTTATTTAGTTATCTGAGTTTCTCAAGTCTTGAGGCAAATGCTAATAAGGTAGTTTTCTAAACAGCTAGAAGGATTTCAGACAAACCCCATCAAATTCTTAAAAGTAGATATTTGCCAGAATGCTACATAGAATGGTTATCAATCCAAATGAAAGAGGTTCCACTGTTGTCGGTCTATTGACTGGTTTGGAAAATCCAAATGTCTACAGGCTCTACAAGTAATGTAGTTTCTGGCTTCCTTGGAGACCAGTGCTCTAATGGAATCCTAAGATAAATAAGTTGTCATATATGTGTATAGCATAAAAGTGCTCTTAAGAAAATCCATAAAAAAAGGACTTAAATTAAATTTTTCTGTGTCCAATGCCACCTATCCAGTTGTGCCTTATGAAAAACACCAGAACCACTTGGGTACTTTTAAAATGTTAATTTACTAAATATGTATTTGGTTTCTTGGTTTTGCCAATTACAAGATAAGTAACATAGACTTGAAGTGGAAGTTAAGATATAAAGATTTTAGAAAGGCCAGTAAAAAGTGCTATTGATAATGTGAATAGGCATCTCAATAAATAAAGTAAAAATACTCAAAGTATTCAAAATAATCAAACATTCAATATGAAAGGAAGAAATTATGTTTGCATTGACTTATACAACTAAAGACTCAACTGAGCTGTGTGCAGTGGCTCACACCTGTAATCTTAGCACTTTGGGAGGCTGAGGCAGGCAGACCATGAAGTCAAGAGTTCGAGACCAGCCTGACCAATATAGTGAAACGCCATCTCTACTAAAAATACAAAAATTAGCCAGGTGTGGTGGCACGTGCCTGTGGTCCAAGCTACTTGGGAGGCTGAGGCAGGAGAATCACTTGAACCTGGGAAGTGGAAGTTGCAGTGAGCTGAGATCATGCCACTGACTCCAGTCTGGGCAACAGAGTGGGACTCCATCTCAAAAAAAGATTCAACTATGGCTATGGCTCTGCGTGTATGTGTGTGTGTGTGTGTGTGTGTGTGTGTGTGTGTGTGTGTTTGTGTATTCATGTGGGTTATCATGCGTCATTTCAATAATATCTTTATAAGTATAATCTTATTTTGTTATAAGATATTATAATCTCAATGAATTGATATTTACAATACCTGGCAAAATTCTTTAGAACTCTTCAATACAATCTGATGGTAAAGAATAGAGCATAAATGTGATGTTTAAGGTTCTTTTCTCTCCATAGCCATGGTACAAATGTCTAGGTAAAAGCTTAAAAATTGCATCAACAGTTTGAGGGTGAGTCAAAACATAAAATTTATCATGGCTGTAGAAACAGACAAAAAATACACTGCTAATAAAATAGCTTTTTCCCCTGGTAACAGAAATAAACTTCCTAATAAAACAGAAATTATAAAGAAAATGAAAATTACACCACTCAGAGATAAGCAATTTAAACATTTCACTGAATATAATTCCATACCCACACATGATCTTACATAAATTGAATCTTACTTATACTACGAGTTTGAAATCAGTTTTGCTCTTTTTCTTTAAAAAGGTCAGGGATATCTTTTCATGTCAATAAGTAGGAAAACTACATAATCATTTTTAGAGCTGTAGAGCATCCCACCACTGAATGCTCCATAATCTATTTAAGCAATCCCCTATTGTAAGACAATAATGTTGTTTATAATTTTTTACTCTACAGTAAACATTGACAAACATTTTATGCTAATCTGTTATCCAATTCCCTCTTTAAAATAAATGTCTACAACTAGAGGAGCTGGATATTTTAAGAGTATATATATTTTAAACTCTTGCCTCTAACAAAAAGTTTACCTCTAACCCTTTTGAAAGCAATTTTCCAGAATGCATTAAGGTCCCTAGATGGGTGGGGGCAGGGGGGGAGTGGTCTGCTGAGCTGTGGAGGGTGGTAGGGGTGAGGGTGGGGTGGAGAGGGCAGTGTCCCTGCCCTGAGGTAGAGACTGTTGGGTGACAGAGACAAAAGGGTGTGTGATAGGGCAGGTCACAATGGGTAGGGGAGGATAAAAGTGGTCCTGCAGGTGGTTTAGCAGCAGTGGATGGTTCAGTGTTGGAAGAAGAACAGTGGGATTGGCAGTTGAGACTGTGGAATCAAAGTGCAAAGGCTGTTGTGAAGTAGAATACCAGACCAAAATGCAGGTCCCTCCCGAATGAGCACCAATACCTGTGTGCCTGGACATCCACGAGGGCCCCAACATCAGTGCTCCTGACAGCTCCATTCACTAAGCTGGGCATAGTCTGGATCCTGAACCAACTGTCTCTGGCATTGGGCAGTTGGTAATCAATACCCCACCCTATTCTCAGTCCTTGGGGACAAAAAGGAAAGCCTACAGAGCACTACCACTGGCCCACCTGACAGAGTGGCCAAGGAAACAGGATGCCCTTAAAGGCAAGTTAGGGAAGGTGTGGAGCAGTTGCTAGGAACTGTCTTGATAAAAGAAAGCCATGGAGGGCCAGTGTATGTTACCATATTACACAGCTGAAAGCAGTCCTGCAATGGGCATGTTTAATACCTCCATGGGAAAGCTGCAGCGGCAACTGTACAAAGGCGAGTATACTATATTCAGGTATGCACCCATGTTTGAGAGCGACTTTATCCAGATCAGCAAAACAGGAGAACTGATTGATGTGCACAACCGTGCCCGAATGGTAACAGTGGCCATCGTTCGCACCAGTCCCTACCTCACACTACCTGATGTCATGCTGCTGGCCCGACCAGCTGTTGTCTGTGACAATGCCAGGTGTGGTCCTGCCACCCAGGAAAGAGGGAGTCCACCTGCACAGCTCTTAGAACTAACCAGGCTGCTTCCCTTGATGTTTGTGAAAATAAGCATCCACAACAGCATAAAAAAACAGCTCCACCTGAAGCTTGCCACTGGCCGCTCTTTTTATCTTCAGCTATGTCCCCCCTCAGATGCAAGTGAAGACCTTTTTGTTCACTGGGAAAACCTTGTTTATATCCTGAGACCACCAGTGGAGGCTTACAGTGGTACCAAGGCCATCCTGGCTGGGAACACTTCAGACTCATCTATGTTTGAGGAAGTGCACAGGAGCCCAATGGTGAGTGTGTGCAGAGACTAGATGGGGCCAGTGGCTTTGGGGGAGATCAGGGAAAGGTCCTGTAGAGCCTTTGGTGCTGTAGCTCATCTGGGAAATGCATTGCATTTAGAAGGGCCAAAGGCCAAATAAGCTTCCATTTGGAGGCCATGGCACATTGAGGAGGTTCCTAGTGCTTCTTCGGTGTTCCCCAGACCTGAATTTCAGAGATTTCTTAGCTGTCAGCCACTCTTCATTTTATATCCACGGCTGTTCATTTTATTTCCAATGACGTAACGCTATATAAAGCATCCTGATCAGTCTATTCTGAAACACATAACTACAACCTAGGCAGGCTGATATGTTGTAGGACACGTTTCCCTGTGATTGCCACTTATACACATCAGTGGCAACACAACATGCTTGCTTCATGTGCAATAATTTCTTTTTGTTGTTTACCTATAGGAAGAGAAATGAGATCTTGCTGGTCTCACTTTCTTTGCTATTTGTTCTCTCTCTAGGCATATGCCATGAAGTTTTGTGAAGAGAAGGAGCAAATCAGAATCAGTAGACTTCACATGAATGCTGAAATGTTTGGGTCCACCTATTATGATTATACAATAGAGATATGAATCCAACATACCTCCCACATATACTACATTCAAGAGTTTACATACTCTTGCAGTCACAAAACCTATAGTGCCTAATAAAGGGGCAGGGTGGCAATGGCAGTAGCAATGACAGTAAGCACCACCGCAGGTGCCATGGATGTGGCTGCGACCAAATCTGCAGACTCAGGAGAGAAACACAGCACAGCAGCCTTCAAAGGTCCAGGAGGAAGTTTAGCCAGCATGGCTAGAGTGGGGGAGCTTCCATGGCTTAATCTTGTTATACTGAGGGCTACGAGGACATTCTTGTCCTTAAAGGTACTTTAAACACATCTGTAAGTGCTATTGGCCTCTCCTTAGAGAGCAGCATGAATGTGGTGACTACAGGAGCAGAGAGATACTGACAAGGCTGTTGCATTGACAGTATCTCTCTGCTACTCAAAGACTGACTCTCTGCTACTCAAAGAGTAAATATTGGGACTCCCTATCTCAGCTCCGCAGAATGAGGCCACATGAGTGAATGGGATGAAAGCCAGAGGGTCTTTACCTAGCTGGACTGACTCTGCAATAATAGCCTCAAAACCCAATACCACACATGGTGCAGAGGTGGACATTTCACCTAAGACTGTGGAGGAGAGAAACATGATTAACCATAATAAAAATCCATCAACTCAAGTTATCTACTCTAATAACACATGTTCTATTAACAGGAAGGGTAGCAATAAAACTAATGGCAATTTATAATCAGGCTCTGAGAACTATCTGTAACCTTCCCTCAACTTCATATTTTTAAATTAATAGATGACAGAGAAAAATGCTGAAGATTACTCTCAAAGATATGATCCTATATTAGGAGAATTGTTGAAAAACTATTTTCCAAAATATAAGATGAGAACCCAGAAACACACACACACACACACACACACACACACATTCTCTCTCTCTCTCTCTCTCTCTCTCTCTCTCTCTCCAGGTTTGAATCATAGCATTGCCACATATTAACTGTGACATTTAGTGCATAGTTTCTTTAAATGGTCACCTTGGGATTATACATGTATAATATCTGGTACATAGTAAGCATTGTGTAAATGGTAGTATTGAGAAACACATTCTGAGTTTAATCATAATTTCTAGAAAGGGCTTAATTTTCTCAGTCTCTTCATTCTTGATTTTCCTTCTTAAATCTTAATTAACGGCTTTGCAATTGTCCCATAAAAGCTCTATTTACAGTAAATCTTCTTAGTATTTTCCCAAGAATTTTAATCCCTTCATGTTATTTAGAATTCTAAATTTTCATGAATTTGTAGAAACTTCAATCCAGTCACAATGGAAGGATAATTGCAAAGCACTCATCTTTTAGCTGGTTCTCTCTAAATTTAGTATTCTTGGAGGCAGAAAAAAAAACCCTAATTTAGGATCAATTCATAATCTGGATAAAAACTAGAAATTAGATCATTTTAGAATTGTAAGATCCATATCCACAGGATTGGCCAATATTCTAATTTTGCAAGTAAAAAATCTGCTTGAGACTAAAGTATACATCAAATGGTTTGATAACCAAGAACCAGAATGTATAGGTAACCCGGCCCCCAATTAAGTCTGTATTGTTTCCACAGTATTCCTGTTTCTCATGACCACTATGCTTTAAATATAAAAGATATGTGATACATGTTTGTTGGATCCAATTAAGGGCTATAAATGTGAAATATAATTTATTCCAATCCAAAATATCTGGGGATATAAAATTTTACATAGCACTGTACTAATTGTAAAGATCTCAAAGACTCCTGTAAATATTGTAAGGAAGCAGTTTTTCAGTAGACCCTCACAGTGCTTGTGGCTTAATGATTTTTAATGACCTCCAAAAATGCTTCAGACCTGAAAAAAAAGGCTTCAAAATGTAAAAAGCATTTCACATTAGCTGTTCTAGCTTTGCAAATTTCAAGGTTACATTAATGAGAAATCACATCTAATCATAAAATAAATCACCTTTTGGCAAATAATTTCAAATGAAAATCTTTTTAAAATAAAACAGCTATTGTTGCTCATGTGGAATGTAGACCAGTAATCATGATACTGGAGACTTCCTAAGAGGTTTTAAATGACCATATTGCAAACTCTTAACAGAGACCAACTTTATCTTTGTATTCAAGGACGGTCAGCATGCTTACCACATTGTAGTCCCTTGAAAATCACAGAAGGGATAATTATTAAAAGCATTGCACATTTTGTATTTTTTTCTAAATCTTCAATCTGACTAAATCTCTTTTTAAATTGTATATTTCTTTAGTAAATATTTCAACCTCCTTCTGATTACAAATTCTGATACTCATTACCATCAGATCCTGTTCCTAGGTCACAGTTTTCTCGAAATTCTAAAACAATACATATCCTGTTACCTTACCTCTTTTAATCAAAGTTTAAGAGATAATTTAGATGATAGATATTTATAAAAACAGAAAAAGTTTAAAAAGTACCATTTGTGAATGGTTGAGAATGATTGAATCCTAGATAATAAACTAAAAAAAAAAGATGAATTCAAAATGTTTTAAATTGTGTGTGTATGTATATATGTGTGTATATATATACACATTACATATCTACATATATACACACGTATATACACACATATATACACACATATATGTATACATGTTTACACAAACATACTATATAAATATACATAAAATACGCTATATATAGTATATTTTTAATTGCAAAACTATAAAAATTATTTAATATATGTTGCAATTAAAATGTATATATAAACATGTTTCATATGCACACAAAACATGTTTATATGTATATATATACACACACACGCAAATATAAATGCTAAAGGATAGTCCATAAACAATAATATTCACAGATACACACAAACACACACATTCTTAAGAATTTATAGTGAGAGGCCGAGCACAGTGGGAACCGAGTTAGGCGAATCACTTGAGGCCAGGAGTTTGAGACAATATTGGCCAATATTGTGAAATGCCATCTCTACTAAAAATACAAAAATTAGCCAAGTGTAGTGGCAGAACCCTGTAATCCAGCTACTCAGGAGGCTGAGGCAGGATAATCACTTGAACCCGGAGGCAGAGGTTGCAGTGATCCAAGATCATACCACTGCACTCCAGCCTGGGCAACAGAGCGAGACTGTGAAAAAAGAAAAAGAAAAGAAAAGAAAAGAATTTATAGTCTTACTGCAGGTTTGCTAGATTACTTAGAGTAAAAAAAAAAAAAAATGCATCTCAAGTACATTTATAGATTTAATGAAGTAATAATTAAAATCCCAATAGAGATACTTTTAAAATTCAACAAAGTAATTATAAAAAACAGATTTTATAAAGCAAGCAATCAAGTCAGCTACTAGTTTTAATTTAATAATGAATAATATCAATACTGAGTCATGTGGTTTAAAAAATAGAAGGCAGAAATAAACAAGCCTTTATGATAAAATATGAGAAGAATATGAGTAATTGTTCAATGGAAAGTTCAAGGAAAACTAGGTATCAACAAGCAAAAAATAATATAGAGCCAAACTAGGTGTCAACAAGCAAAAAATAATATAGAGCTAATTTTTCTATGTTTTGTAGAGAAAAGATCTCACTATGTTGCTCAGGCTGGTCTTACAGTCCTGGCCTCAAGCAATCCACCCACATCAGCCTCCCAGAGTACTGGGATTACAGGCATGAGACACCACATCCAACCCATTCTTCTGATTTGTCAGCAACTATGCGTTAGACTGCAGATGCTGAGCATCAAAAGGCTGAATCTCTACCTTTATGGAACTCACAGTTTAGTATATATTGATAACAATTCTGTAAAGATTACAGCAAAATGTCTTAAAGTCCTATGAAGAGATTTTCTAAGTACTATATACTGATTTGACTATCCTATTTACCTTCCTACAATAAATTAATATTGAAATTTGAGTGGCTATGGTCAAATTATGATACAGACATGTGGAAAACATAATGGTTCCTTAGACACAATTGTTTCATATTTGTTGTGACAGAAGAGATGTAACACTTTTCTGAATAAGTACTGTTAATCATTTTCTGTCCTGAACTGTTTTTTCCACCTACATTCTATGTAGTTAACGTTTTAACATTATACTCTTTCATATTCAGTTCTTTGTTTATTATGCAGAGATATTTTCCCTATGTCTTCAAATTTCCTATCTCTGGAATATTTTAGCCATTTCTGAAACTCCTCTAAGAATGTATGGTTCACACCACATAATAGGAATCTGAAGGTGATATTATAGAATTAAAGTAAACTTAGTGAAAGGACTTCAAACTAATAGTCGATATTTTAGTGTTCAGGTTTCATTTTTGGATTTTATTCCAAAACTTTCAGTGGTACACATTCACATTATTCTACAATGTTCCACTGTGATGAGAAAAAAATAATCACTGGCTATGCTTTTAAAGAGCAATAATACGTTTCCTTGTAACTACATCTGTAGATAACTTTTAATTACTTTTTAAAAATAGCATTCTTTAAAATGATATATTTCTGGATTCTAAATATTAAAACCTCATAAAAAAGACAACTTTTCTGCATTATAGCCAGACTAAACAATACTAAATTTTTACATAAATTATGTCTCTGCATATGCACACATATGCACAGCAAGTTATACGCACATTTTATTTGACACTTAGAAAAACCACAAAGTGAACAAGATACCAATTAGATTTTCGAAGGGGAGTGAGATTTTATCTTAAAAACACAGGCAACCATTTTTGGTTTATTGTACCTTAATAAAAGCAAACTTTTACCTGTGCAAGCATGGGGAAGCCAAGATTCCTGCATCCATTACACGGAGTTAATGCTTCCCAAAGTCCTGATGGCCCACATGTGTTTTCAACATCATCCTCCTCTTCCACTTCTCCTGGTGACAAATTTATTGTAGATGAGGTTCTCTGAAATTAAATTTATATCATACAAATATATTATATCAATGATATTTAGAAAGCTTAACATCAGTTAATTCTATAAATGACATATAGTATATCTTGGCAAACAGGTCAGCTTCCTTCTAACCATAGTTATATGGCTGTGCCCTGTGACTGAGCCAAAAATATCTGTAGTTCAACTTAAGTTAAAAGTGAAAAATCTGGATCTGAAAGGCTTACAAAATAATATATGAAGTTCATAATGAAGACTAGAACACGATAATGATCTAATAAAATATTTGAAAAGCAACAAATGAGAAAATGGTTTACAAGAATTTCGGTTTAGACATAAAATTAAGAAAAAATGCAGTCAGGGCACTAACAGGAAAATAGTTTATTGAAACAGAAATTGCCGAAACCCCTGTTTTTTCAGCATGCCGCTAAAACAAAACTTCATGAAATTTTATATCATACATATAACAGGGGTAACAGTTTTAAAATTCATAATTGCGACTTCCATATTGAGCACATATATTTTCCTTTGTTATCTTTCAAATCTCACTAAAATGATGGTAGAACATTTACAAAAATGTTTACATCATAAAAATAAGGATGACAGGAGAAATGAACAGACAATATTAAGAAAAGTTTTGGATAATATTGGGTAACAGATGGGTAAGTATTAACTGACTTAGCAAATATGAGAACACTGAAAGCAAACTACCTTCCCGTGGAAAGAATAGGAGGGACTGGCTACCTGTGAAGGTATAAATGTAGGTGGAGAAGACACTGAATGAAACTCAGTATCAGAAAGAATTAGACCCCTAGACCCATTTCCTTTTCCCCCAGCCAGAAAACTAATCTTCACCACTGGCAAGAAATTAGAGGATTATTTTTCTGGAGAAGTTGAAGCAAAAGGATTATGAATTCTATAAATAGAGATACACTGAATCTCCAAAAACAAGAAAATTAATATCTATATAGTAATGAAGATTCATAACCTACCAGTGATATTTGTGTTAGGCAACATGGCAGCAAAGTTTGTATTTCCCAGATAAACAACTAGAATACTTCTCTTTGTAGAAACAGACGTCCCGAGGAAAAAAAAATCTATAAATAAGCAGGAAAACGGTGGGATCTATGTATTAATCTCTACTGTGAAGCCAACCTCTCAGCAAGTGCCACTAATGAGAATCATATATTTGAGAAAAGCCCCTAAGACACCAAAATAAATATAGAGAAAAAAGTTATAAATAGTATCCTCAGAGAGAAAATATTTATAGCCATGAAACAAGAACAGAAAGTTACAAAATACATAAAGTCCAATGTAAGAGTTAGAAAATCTGAGAAAATTTCCCAAAAGATGAACAGAATTTGAAAGTGGAGAAAACAAGGGGTCAACCCAAAATCTGTAACATCTGAACAATAGGAGTTCAAAAAATTAAGAGTAAAGATGGGGGAGTCAAAGAAATAAAGCAAGAAAATTTATAGAAACTGAAGAAAAAACTCATATTCTAAGAGCTTGCTAAATACTTAGCAGACTAAACATGTTTTAAAAAACAAGATGTAGAAAAATAAATAAAAAGAAATAAAACAAATTGTCAAAAGGTCCTCTGAATGTAGTATTCAGCACAACACTGATAGATCACAATTACTAAAGCAAGTAAATATATTCCACATGTTGGATTGTAAATAGCATCCCCCCTACAAAAAAACTATTGCTTTTAAAAATAGAATACGAGATTTTATTTTTCCTTCTATTTAAAAGAATTTGTTTTCTGCATTCACATTTTAACTTTCCCTTGATCACTTGTCAGTAACTAAGAAATAATGAAATTTAGTAATCCCTCCATCAGTCACTATCTGTAAAATAAGATAATAATAACTGTTAGACTGAGAACTTACTATGTGACCTGGAGTATCACTGCCCTGTTCGTCTGTCAGTTATTTCAATTCACACAGCAGCCATTTGAGGCAAATATTTTTCCTCTCACTTTATAAATGAGGAAACTAAGGCACGGAGAGGTCAAGTAAAACCCATGGTCATATGGCAGAAAAAGGATTTTCTGGCATATGGCAGAAAAAAGATTCTAACGCAGACTAAGGGGTTGGAAAGCCTACTTTCCCCTCACCAGTATGTTCTGTGATCTCTCCTTTGGCACAATACCCTATAAAAAACAATATACTGAAAAAACTGATGTAAACAAATGCAGTTTAAATAAAAGAGGTATATTTGGTGAATATGTTTCTGTTACATTAGTATACTCCTGAGAGCATTTTCCCATCTGTGACAGGGAGTGGAAATTACTGCAATTTGATACACAGCAGCCCATGCTTTCATAAATATACATTTCTCAAATCAATAATAGAAGGTGATTACACAGGGATTTTTGATCCTACAGATTCTTTGAGTTAAAAAAAAAATCTTGGGAAGTTTAAAATCTTAATCTAAAAGAGCATATATATATATTTGATAAAGCTGTTCACAGGAATAAATAAAATGATCAAAAAGGCATCTCCTTTACCAACTCAAGATCACTAACGGTTTGATCAACAACCATTTATAGATGTGGCACATACTATAAACCACCACATATTTGGCCAAGAATTATCAACATTTTAGATTAATCTATTCTTTTCCATTTTGTTAATGGTGCTACAATGATTTAATCCAATCACACTGGGAACTTCCTCCATTTCTTTCTCCTCCCTAAAAAAAAAAAAAAAAAAAAAAAAAAAAAAATCTTGTTTCCTTTCTCTTCTCATAAAGCTACAACTATTTCCCATTTCATAACAAATGATATCCAAATTCCTTAATCTGTCTTCAAGTTTCTATAGTCAAATGCATTTTTAGCCCTTTTACTTTTCCACTATACTCACCTCAGATTATAACCAAGTGGAATTGTTTACCCTTACCTAATCATGCACTATGCTTTTATTCTTTCTTTCACCTTACTTGTCTGCACAGTATATTGTAGTGATTAAAGGTTTGGGTTCTAAAATTAGACAGTACTGGATTCAAGTTCCAATTACCTCCCTCACTAGCTGTACGATTTTCAGCAGGCAAAACCACTGTCAGCCTCGTTTGGCTTATCTATACAATGGAAAACAATATAGTAGAACCCCTCTCACAGCTTTTTCCTGATGACTAAGTGAGGGAATAAATATAAAGTGCCTGACACAAGCCGCTTCAGTAAGTATTAACTATCATGTTTATTATTTTCTTATAATCCCACTGATTCAAAGTAGAGTTCAGATTTCATCCCCTATATAAAATTTTCAGATTTCCCACAAACACGTGTGATGTCACATTCTTCTGCTTGTCTCTAGCTCTTTGCGCAAGTGTTTGCAATATGTATTTCATATACACCTTAAGTTGAAAGATGGGATAGTGACAAAAAGCCTTGGTTTTTAACTCAAACAGATACACATTTAAATCCTAGTTCTACGACTTCGAAGCTTTGTGACTTTGAGCAAATCACATAATCTTATTAATCCTTAGTTTCCCTATCCGCAAAAATAGTGTAATAATTTCTATTTTCAGGGCTGGATGAAGATAAAATTAATTGCTTGACTGAGATTGGCACATACAAAATCAATATGTACTGCTATTATTTTTACCCTAAAAGAGTTGTGTAGACACACAGTGTGTTTGTGCAAATATAGTACACAGACACACACAAGTGTGGCCTATTTGCCTTCATTATTTCTCAATGTTATTTGAAAGAAAACATTGCCTTATTCACATTGTATCTCCTATAATGTGTTGTGCATAATGAAACAATAAATATTTATTGAATGAATCACTGAATAAATGAGCTTCAAATTATCATTTTGATTTGACTACCTACAAAATTTTACTAATATTAAGGGGTATGTATAATTTTATCACAAATATTAAGATTGCCATTTTCATTTTATTTTATATTAACCATTACCAGTAGCTTTAGCAGAAATGAAGAAACTTATCAGTGGTTTAGCACTGCCCCCTAAAGACAGCATATAAATTGGCTGTGTAAAACCATAATTTTTAACTTCATTTCTTTACAATTAAAGATTTGAAGGAAAAGGTTTATCAAACTACATATGATTTTCAATTATATATGGGAAGAAGCCACCTGAATACACTTAATCTCAGATGGTTTCCTTTATTCCAAATGCTGTTCAACTTTTTACTGGAGATCCAACTGTATTCCTGAAGTTCCAGAAAAATGTGAAAATTCTATTATGAAAAATAGACCTAAATCTATATAGTTTGAACCCATTAGCTTTCTTGGTTATTACATGGTAATAAAGACTGGACCAATTCTATATTATTGCAAATTGAAAAACAGTCAAAATAAAATACTATAGGGAGACAAACTTGAGCTCAATCAAAGGAAAACACTTTTGAGAATAATATCAGTCTAACATTGAAGAAATGGGATTGCCCTGTGAGGCAGTGTGTGTGTGTGTGTGTGTGTGTGTGTGTGTGTGTGTGTGTGTAAATTATATGACAAGTATATATAACGGTGCTTCCTAATTTATAAATCGCTTTAAGATATAGAATAGCCCAATAAAATAGAGTAAGAATCATCCCTATTTCACAAGTGAAAAATTGATGCTCAAAATGTTACTTGATTTGCAAGATCATCCTACAAATGAATCCAGATTATAATCCAAGTCTTCCAGTTCTAGGTCCTATTGTCTTTCTCCCACATCATGGAAGCCACCTCCTTAATTATGAGAACTCTTCAAGGCGACAACAGATGTTCAAGACTGTCAATGCAAAGGGACAAGGGAAAAAGGCAGAATCCAGGAAGGAGGCAATATCAGAAATGGAGTTCAAAGCAAAAGACAACAATCTGGAATGAGTTAGCAATCTGAACTACTTCATAGCACTGGCACAGGCCTTTTTGTCTTTGTTTTCTAAAGCAAAATTGCTTTATCGATTTTTCATGAAATTTAAAGTAATACATGCTTATTATAAAACAAATCATTCAAAATAAAAAATCATAAATGAGAGAGTGATGCCTTCTTAGCCTCAGTCCCAATGCAAATTATCAGTAGGTGGACCTCCAGACTTTGTAATACTCTACTTGTCTCATGACTTTCTCAGGATAAATTCATAAATGAGCAACTATGTACACCAAAGAGTATGCCTACTTTAACCTTTTTTTTTTTTTTTTTTTGAGACGGAGTCTCAGTCTGTTGCCCAGCCAGCAGTGTAGTGGTGCGATCTTGGCTCACTGCAACCTCCACCTCCTGGTTTCAAATGATTCTCCTGCCTCAGCCTCCCAAGTAGCTGGGTACAGGTGCCTGCCACCACAACTGGCTAATATTTTGTATATTTTTTAGTAGAGACAGGATTTCGCCATGTTGGCCAAGCTGGTCTTGAACTCCTGACTTCAGGTGATCCACCTGCCTCGGCCTCCCAATGTGCTGAGATTAAAGGCGTGGGCCACCGTGCCCAGCCTAAATTTTCTAAGTATTGCCAACATTATCTTTAACCTGTTCTCTACTATTATCAAATAAATATTCTTTCATATGAGAATGCGATCATATTTTCTTCTTCCTTAAAACCTTCAATAGCTTTTCATTATTCTTCTGATACAATTCAAAATTCTTAATATGATCCAAAAGGCTATGCATGTCTGCCCCTATCTGCCTATGTATCCAACCACTCATCTGGCAGGCGAGGTCTCACTAACAGCTGAACAGGCAGGCTTCCATGACAACTGTTCCAGCACTGATTGAGTGATTAAGTTATATATTTAAAGCTGATAGAGGCAGTGCCCTTACAGAAAAGTTGGAATGTGACAAAAGCCCACCAAGAGTTTTGCCTAGGCCTTTCCAGGGCCTTGAAGAATGATGAAATAACAAAGGGATTCTTAACAGAATTCGTTTAGGATTAAAAAAGTGTTATTGGGGGTCTGAAGGAACTCCCCAGACCTCCACAAACAGGTTTTACTGGAGTCTAAAGGAAATCCCAAAGCTTCCTTAGCAGGAGACAAGATAAGGGTAGTCACCCCAGCACCTGGACCCACTTAGATTAAATAAATTTACTGTCCTGAGGAAGGTCTTCAGGACTCAGACCTTAGTTATAGATGAGAAGAAGTTAATCAATTATGTCTTTAGATGAACGTACACTTACACGTAGACATACAGCTTAGAAGGTATGTAAGCTCTGGAAAACTTTGTAATTTTGAGTTGGTCTGGCAACATTTTCACAGCCTTCTCCCTGTACCTGGTTACAGAATTAAACTCTCTTCTTTCCCAGTTTGTCTGCATCTTGTTATTAGTCCGTGAGAATAAGCAGCCCAACCCTCGGTTTGGTCAGGGAACACTAACACTCTTCCTCCCCTTTGCCCATGATGTTTAAACACATGGCGCTTCCCTCTGTCCCTCGAGTATACCAAACTTCCTCTTGCCTTTTACCTTACCTTAACATGTGGTTTTCTCTGGCAAAGACTATTAGTCATCTCCCAAAATACATTCTCCCCTGATCCTTTTGTCTTTAGTAACACCTTCCTTTCTTGTATAGTACTAAAACTCCGACGTTTAGCTGGGCACATGTCTTCTTTGAATAAATGCCACATTTTCCAGTGTCTGTTGCAGCCACATGACCACATGGCTAAGTCATAACTATGGGATATAAGAAGTGGAGAGCTGTGCCCTTCTTTCTCCCCTTCCTCTTCCTGCTGATTGAATGCTAATGAAATAGCTGGAGCTGGAGCATTTGTCATGAGCCATCAAGTGTCATTGGAACTAGAGACCTGCACAATGGAACAACAAAATAGAGAATCCTGGGTTCCTCATAGAGGTGATCCCTACCAGCCTTGGACTGCCTAGCTCTAAGCTTTGGAAGTGAGAATAAAATAAACTCTTTCTTTTAAAGTCATTATTATTTTAGATTTTTTTGTTACTTGCTATTGTGTCAAATCCTAACAAATAAATTCCTTTGCTTGTCTCATCAGGATTAATCTTATTGGTGCTTTAGGTATAAATATAATTCATTTCCTTTGGAAGACCTTCTTAATGCTCCCATCAAGATTAATTTCCTTTCTTACATGCATTAACAGCATCCTGCTTTTTTATAGCAATTATCACAATGATAATCTTATAGTCACTGTGTGACTTTGGTTCAGTGTCTTCTATTCTTAGTCCATAAAAGCTGCATGATTGCAGCGATGCCTGTTGGGTTAGCTACCAAAGCCTGATACTTGGCTAGCATATTGAGAAACAGTTCATTACATATGTGCTGAAAATGAATGAAGAGTAAATGAATGAATGAATTCCAGCTTGCGCTTATGGATGTTTCATTAGTATGAACATTCTCACTAGTTCTAAGAGGAACCAGTTTAACTGTAACCCAGATTTTAGTGTCCTTTGTTCTCTAACTCTATTTGCTCCCACTGTGTTCATCCCATATTCAAAGTAATATAGAACTCAGCATCTATTTGATTTCATGAAAGAACACATTTATGCCAACGATTGATGCACAATTTAGATTTTACCACAAATTCTATAGTGAGACGAATGGGCTTTAAATTGCAAAGCTTAACTCCTACTCCTCCCCTATCAATATCTGTCTCCTTACAGTGATAATTGGGTAGAATGGTGCTTTTCATCTCCTCTTCCACCAAGATGAACAGAATTCTTGGTGTCTATTTCTTCCCACAGATTGTTTTTATTAGCTCTTAAAATTTTTCTCCTCTTTATTATGCAGACCAATTTCACACTAGGATACATCTTATCTGCAAACTTGCATAGCCAAACTCATTACACAGGAGACCTTACATGAGAACTATTATTGTGTCAATTTAAAAGGCAACAACTATGTAATAGCATGATATATCATATTTTCCTTTTTACAGTCTTTTAAAATTGGAGATTTAAGGGCTTAGTGGGGCACTAAGAAGAAGAAACTGCAAGGTGTTAAGCTGGTTTAGTTATGCCAAAGCTACGACAGTATTAATGATCAAATAGATGATAGGTCAGTGATTACATTACTCAAAAAGGAACAGACTCAATCATCTTAAATTTAGTCCTGGGAGAGAGCTCTCATGCCACAGTTGAATATATTAGCAGTGATCAGAAAATCTATTGTCAAATATGTTTTTATAAGCTTTTTAACACTAAACGTCTGTTTAAAATGTTCTGAAAATTACCTTGCAGGGCTACCCTGCACTTTCTTTTCCCCACAACCATTTGTTGCATGTAAGTAAAATTCACAAAAGCTGCAACATTTAAGCCTGCTGAAAAATAAAATTTCTCTCAGATTAATTTGGAGTTAGCTGTGAATCCTGTATTGCATTTATATCTGCAAGGAAAAGAAAGGAAGAAGAAAAACAAGTCTTGATGCCAACGAGTACACTGAGTACACCTCTTAGTATCCACACTCCAAAATGACGTTACTGTGTTTGATGATATTTTAAACTTGAGGATTTGCCAGTGCCAAATGTATATCATATTTACTGAAGGATAGAATTGCTATTAAAGAAATTGTTTCAGTTGCAAGAATTACTGAAGAATAAAGTAAGGAGAGTCTTTCTCTTTTTGGTAGTACATGAGATATTACAATTCCTCTAAAACACTTACTTCCAACAGATTATGTTCTCACCTGCTGTTTACACATCTGACCTCCTTTGCATAACATTAGGAAACTTCAAAAAAAGAATGGATTTTGTTTGCTATTCTATTTCTATACAATCAATCAGAATGTTTTTATTTTCTCTCAAAACTTTTGTTCACTTATCTGACCCTGACCTAGTAATTAATATTATTATTGCAATATTAGAAAGAAATAAGTCTAAACTAATGCCAAGTTTATGCACAATAGGCAGAAGCTAATTTCAAAAAAAATGTAAAGTCATCTTTTTCAACAAGATAGTACAGAAGGCAACATGTTTAACTTTGGGAAAACCATCCTTCATGACAGATCATTTTATATGAACAAATACCATTTTTCTAAAAGTTTACTTCTTTGTTTTAAAATAAAATTCATTAAAGTATTATTTATATACATAACATGCACCCATTTTAAATGTACATACGTGTGCATTCACCACCACAATCAAGATACAGAACATTTCTATCAACACAGATGGTTACCTTGTATCCCTTCTCTGTCAATATTTCCACGCTGGTAGCCCCAGAAATCTTTTTTCTGCCACAATTTAGTAGCATATCCACTTTACATTTGTCATCAGCATAATGTTTTTGAGACTCATTCCTATCTTTTCATATCAGTAGTTTATTCCTTTTTAATGCACAGTAATAATCCATTTTATGGGTATGCCAGAATTTTGTTTATACATTCATCTACTGATGGACATGTGGGTTGTTTCAGTTTTGGGCCATTATGACTAAAGTTGCCATTAACATTCACATTAAAATCTGTAGGTGAACATAAGTTTTTGTTTCTCTTGGGTAAATATCTAAAATTCTAGGTCACATGGTAAACGCATCAAACTTAAAGAAACCGCTAAACTGTTTTCCAACGTGTTTGTACCATTTTACATTCCCATTCACCATGTCTGAGAGTTTCAGTAGCTCCACATTCTTGGAAACACTTAATTTTAGTTATTCTAATGGGTATGTATGTGAATTTATCACAATAGTATGTAGTTATCAAATGGTATGTAAAATTATCACAATAGTGTTTTTAAATTAATTTTTGTCATTACTACTAATGTGCTAAATATCTTCTGTGCTTAGCAGCCATTTACCTTCTTCTTTTGTGAAGTACCTGTTCAAGTTCTTTGCATATTTTTACTAGGTTGTTTGACTTCATATTCCTGTGTTGTAAGAGTATTCTTGAAAATATTCTATATTCTAGACATATCTCCTTTGTACTGTTGGTGAATATTTAAGAAATCTCTGCCTAACACAAAGTTGAAGATATTTCCCTATATTTTCTTCTGTGAGTTTAACATTTTTGCTTTTACATTTTGATATTTGTTCCACATTGAGTTAATTTTCATGTAGAGCATGAGGTAAAGACTGAGATTTAAGAAACCTGATATTTAATATATAAATAGAAGTAGTAAGCCCCATTAGTTGAAAAGATTATCCTTTCCCCATTGAAGTGCCCTGCAATTCTTTTGAAAATCAATTGACCATATATTTATGGGTTTATTTCTGAATTCTATTTTGTTCTATTGACCTGTAAATCTCTTCTTATGTGAATACCACATTGATAGACGTTTATAAGCCTGGAATCAGAGAATCCTCCAAATTTGTTCTTCTTTGAAATTAGTTTGGCTATTCTAGGTTCTCCGTCTTTGCATATAAATTTTAGAATAAGCTGCTAATGTCTGAAAAATTAGCCTGCTTGGATTTTTCATGGGATTGTATTGAGTCCATAGCACAATTTGGAGAGAACAAGTATCTTAACTACATTGTCTTTCATTTGATGAATATGGTGGTATATCCTTGTACATATTAGGTTTTCTTTAATTTCCATCAACAATATTTTTATAATCTTCAGTGTACAGGTTGTGCACATATCTTATCAAATTTATAGGGGTAAACACGTTTTTCATGTTATTGGAAAATCTTTTGAATGGTATTACTAGGTTAATTTAATTTTCTTTACCCTCTAGCTTTACTGGGGCATAATTGACAAACAAAAATTTGTCATGTTTGTCATGACAAACAAAAATTTGTATATGTTTAAGATGTACGGTATACTGTTGATATAATTATGAATAATCACAATAAGCCAATTAATATCTCCATCACATAATTACTATGTTGTGTGTGTGTATGTCTGTGTGTGTGTTGAGGGCACTTAGAATCAACTCTCAGCAAATTTCAAGTATACTATGTGTTGCTATTAACTACAGTTACCATGCTGTATATTTGATCTCCAGAATTTATTCATCCTATAACTGAAAATTAGAAAGTAAACTTCAAATTTGTACCAAATTTTGAAACTGAATTTTCAGCTGAGTGCAGTGGTCCATGCCTATAATCCCAGCACTTTGGGAGGCTAATCCAGGAAGAGCACTTGAGGTCAGGAGTTTGAGACCAGTTTGGCCAACACGGTGAAACCCTGTCTCTACTAAAAATACAAAAAGAAAAAAAAAATTAGCTGAGTGTGGTGACACATGCCTGTAATCCCAGCTACTCAGGAAGCTGAGGCAGGAGAATCACTTGAGCCTGGGAGGCAGAGGTTGAAGTGGCTGAGATCATGCCACTGCACTCCAGCCTGGGTGACAGTCTGAGACTTGGTCTCAAAACAAAACAAAACAAAACACTGAACTTTCAGATACTGATAGTTCCTTGTGAAAAAAAAAAAAAAAAAAGTTGATTTTATGTTTTCCTTTGTTTTTGTTTTTATTTATTTATTTTGTAAATATATATATTTTGTTGCACTTTAGGTTCTAGGGTACATGTGAAGAACATCCAGGATTATTGCATAGGTACATACATGGCAATGTGGTTTGCTGCCTCCATCCCCATCACCTATATCTGGCATTTCTCCACATGTTACCCCACCTCAACTCCCTACCCCCCACTGTCCTTCCCCTAGTCCCCCCAACAGATCCCAGTGTGTGATGATCCCCTCCCTGTGTCCATGTGTTCTCATTGTTCAACACCCACCTATGAGTGAGAATATGTGGTTTTTGATCTTCTGCTCTTGTGTCAGTTTGCTGAGAATGATGGTTTCCAGCTTCACCCATGTCCCTACAAAGGACATGAACTCAACATTTTTTATGGCTGCATAGTATTCCATGATGTATATGTGCCACATTTTCCCCATCCAGTCTATCAACGATGGGCATTTGGGTTGGATCCAGGTCTTTGCTATTGTAAACAGTGCCACTATGAACATACGTGTGCATGTGTCTTTAAAATAGAACGATTTATAATCCTTTGGATATATACCCAGTAATGGGATTGCTGGGTCAAATCGAATTTCTATATCTAGGTTCTTTAGGAATCAGTGCACTGTCTTCCACAACGGTTGAACTAATTTACACTCCCACCAACAGTGTAGAAGTGTTCCTATTTCTCCACATCCTCTCCAGCATCTGTTGTCTCCAGATTTTTTAATGATTGCCATTCTAACTGGCATGAGATGGTAGCTCAATGTGGTTTTGATTTGCATTTCTCTAATGTAACCAGTGATGATGAGCATTTTTTCATGTTTGTTGGCCTCATATATGCCTTCTTTTGAAAAGTCTCTGTTCACATCCTTTGCACACTCTTGAATGAGTTTGTTTTTTTTCTTGTAAATTTGTTTTAGTTCCTTGTAGATTCTGGATATTAGTCCTTTGTCAGATGGGTAGATTGCAAAAATTTTTTCCCATTCTATTGGTTGCCAGTTCACTCTAATGATTGTTTCTTTTGCGGTACAGAAGCTCTGGGTTTAACTAGACCCCATTTGTCTATTTTGGCTTTTGTTGCCAATGCTTTTCATGTTTTAGTCATAAAGTCCTTCCCTATGCCTATGTCCTGAATGGTTTTGCCTAGGTTTTCTCCTAGGGTTTTCAATAGTGTTAGGTCTTATGTTTAAGTCTTTAATCCATCTGGAGTTAATTTTAGTGTAAGGTGTCAGGAAGGGGTCCAGTTTCTGCTTTCTGCACATGGCTAGCCAGTTTACCCAACAACATTTATTAAACAGGGAGTCCTTTCCCCATTGCTTGTTTTTGTCATGTTTGTCAAAGATCAGATGGTTGTAGATGTATGGTGTTGCCTCCACGGGCTCCATTCTGTTCCATTGGTCTATATCTCTGTTTTGGTATTAGTACCATGTTGTTTTGATTACTGTAGCCTTGTAATATAGTTTGAAGTCAGGTAGTGTGATGCCTCCAGCTTTGTTCTTTTTGCTTAGAATTGACTTGGCTATGTGGGCTCTCTTTTGGTTCCATATGAAGTTTAAGGTGGCTTTTTCCAGTTCTGTGAAGAGGATCATAGGTAGCTTTATGGGGATAGTACTGAACCTATTAATTACTTTGGGAAGTATGGCCATTTTCACAAGATTGATTCTTCCTAATCATGAGCATGGAATGTTTCTCCATCTGTTTGTGTCCTCTCTTATTTCCTTGTGCATTGGTTTGTAGTTCTTTTTGAAGAGGTCCTTTACATCCTTTGTTAGCTGTATTCCTAAGTATTTTATTGTTTCTGTAGCAATTGTGAATGGCAGTTCATTCTTGATTTGGCTCTTTTTTTTAATTGCATTTTAGGTTTTGGGGTACATGTGAAGAACATGCAAGATTGTTGCATAGGTACACACATGGCAGTGTGGTTTGCTGCCTTCCTTCCCCTCACCTGTATCTTGTGGCGATTCCTCAATGACCTAAAAATAGAAATCCCATTTGACCCAGCAATCCCATTACTGGCTATATATCCAAAGGATTATAAATCATTCTACTGTAAGGACACATGCACACGAATGTTCATTGCAGCACTGTTTACAATAGCAAAGACCTGGAAACAACCCAAATGCCCATCGATGATAGACCGGATTTGACTCTCTTTAAGTCTGTTATTGCTGTATAGGAACACTTGTGATTTCTGCATATTGATTTTGTATCCTGAGACTCTGCTGAAGTTGCTTATCAGTTTCAGGAGATTTTGGGCTGAGACGATGGGGTCTTCTAAATATACACTCATGTCATCTGCAAATAGAGACAATTTGACTTCCTCCTTTCCTAATTGAATATCTTTTATTTCTTTTTCTTGCCTGATTGCTTTGGCCAGAACTTCCAATACTATATTGAATAGGAGTGGTGAGAGAGGGCATCCTTGTCTAGAGCCAGATTTCAAAGGGAATGCTTCCAGTTTTTGCCCATTCAGTATGATATTGGCTGTGAGTTTGTTGTAAATAGCTTTTATTATTTTGAAATAAGTTCCGTCAATACCTAGTTTACTGAGAGTTTTTAGCATAAAGGGCTGTTGAATTTTGTCAAAGGTCTTCTCTGCATCTATTGAGATAATCATGTGGTTTTTGTCTTTCATTCTGTTTATGTGGTGAATTACATTTATAGACTTGCGTATGTTGAATCAGCCTTGCATCCCTGGGATGAAGCCTTCTTGATTGTGATGGATAAGCTTTTTGATGTGCCGTTACAATCAGTTTGCCAGTATTTTATTGAAGATTTTTGCATCTATGTTCATCATGGATATTGGTCTGAAGTTGATTTTCTGCTAAGTTTTGGTATCAGGATGATGTTAGTCTCATAAAATGATTTGGGAAGGATTCTCTCTTTTTGGATTGTTTGGAATAGTTTCAGAAGGAATGGTACCAGCTCTTCTTCGTATGTCTGGTAGAATTCAGCTGTGAACCCTTCTGGACCTGGGCTTTTTTTGGTTGTTAGGCTGTTAATTGTTGCCTCAACTTCAGTCCTTGTTATTGGTCTATTCAGGGTTTCGACTTCTTCCTGGTTTAGGCTTGGGAGGGTGCAAGTGTCCAGGAATTTGTCCATTTCTTCCAGGTTTACTGGTTTATGTGCATAGAGTTGTTTGTAGTAATCTCTGATGGTAGCTTGTATTTCTGTGGAATCAGTGATGATTTCCCCTTTATCATTTTTTATTGCATCTATTTGATTCTTCTCTCTTTTCTTTTTTATTAATCTGGCTAGTGGTCTATTTTGATCCTTTCAAAAAACCAGCTTCTGGATTTATTAATTTTCGAAGGATTTTTAATGTCTCTATCTCCTTCAGTTCTGCTCTGATCTTAGTTATTTCTTGTCTTCTGCTAGCTTGTAAGTCTTTTTGATCTTGCTCCTCTAGCTTATTCAATTTTGACGATAGAGTGTTGACTTTAAATCTTTCCTTGCTTTTCATGTGGGCATTTATTGCTATAAATTTTTCTCTAGGCACTGCTTTAAATGTGTCCCAGAGATTCTGGTACATTGTGTCTTCATTCTCACTGGTTTTAAAAAACATCTTTATTTTTGCCTTCATTTCATTGTTTATTCAGTCAACGTTCAAGAGCCAGTTGTTCATTTCCCATGAAGTTGTGCAGTTCTGAGTTAGTTTCTTAATCCTGAGTTCTAATTTGACTGCACTGTGGTCTGATATACTGTTTGTTATGATTTCCATTCTTTTGCATTTCCTGAGGATTGATTTACTTCCAATTATGTGATCAGCTTTAAAGTAGGTGTGATGTTGTGCTGAGAAGAATGTAATGTATATTCTGTGGATTTGGGGTGGAGAGTTCTGTAGATGTCTATTAGGTTTGCTTGGTCCAGATCTGAGTTCAAGTTCTGGATATCTTTATTAATTTTCTGTCTCATTGATTTGTCTAATATTGACAGTGGCTGGTACTGGTTGTTCCTTTCTTGGTTTAGTGCTTCTTTCAGGAGCTCTTGTTAGGCAGTCCTGGTGGTGACAAATTCTCTCAGCAATTGCTTGTTCATAAAGGGTTTTATTTCTCCTTCACTTATGAAGCTTAGTTTGGCTGGGTATGAAATTCTAGTTTGAAATTTCTTTTCTTTAAGGATGTTGAATATTGGCTCCCACTCTCTTCTGGCTTGCAGGGTTTCTGCCAAGAGATCCACTGTGTGATGGGCTTTCCTTTGTGGGTAACCCAACCTTTCTCTCTGGTTGCCCTTCGCATTTTTTCCTTAATTTCAACCCTGGTGAACTGTGGATTATGTGCGTTGGGGTTGCTCTTCTTGAGGAATATCTTTGTAGTGATCTCTGTATTTCCTGGACTTGAATATTGGCCTGCCTTGCTAGGTTGGGGAAGTTCTCCTGGATAATATCCTGAAGAGTGTTTTCTAGCTTCATTCTCTCCATCACATTCAGGTACACTTATCAAAGGTAGACTAGGTCTTTTCACATAATCCCATATTTCTTGGAGGCTTTGTTCATTTCTTTTCACTCTTTTTTCTCTAATCTTGCCGCCTTCTTTTATTTCATTGAGTTGATCTTCAATCTCTGATATCCTTTCTTCTGCTTGGTTGATTTGGCTATTGAAACTTGTGTATGGTTTGTGAAGTTCTTGTGTTGTGTTTTTCAGCTCCATCAATTCATTTATATTCTTTTCTCAGCTGTTTATTCTCCTTAGTATTTCATCAAATCTTTTTTCAAGGTTCTTAGTTTCTTTGCATTGGGTTAGAATATGTTATTTTAGCTCAGAGAAGTTTGTTATTACCCACTTTCTGAAGCCTGCTTCTGTCAATTCTTCAGACTCATTCTTCATCCAGCCTTGTTCCCTTGCTGGTGAGGAGCTGTGATCCCTTAGAGGAGGAGAGGCATTCCGGTTTTGGCATTTTCATCCTTTTTGCACTGGTTTCTTCTCATCTTTGTGGGTTTATCTACCTGTAGTCTTTGTAGTTGGTGACTTTCAGATGGGGTCTCTGAGTGGATGTCCTTTTTGTTGATGATGAAGTTATTTCTTTCTGTTTTTCAGTTTTCCTTCTAACAGTCAGGCTCCTCTGCTTTAGGACTGCTGGTGGTCCACTCCAGATCCTGCTTGCCTGAGGATCATCTGCAGTGGCTGCAGAACAGTAAAGGTTTCTGCCAGTTTCTTATTCTGTTATCTTTGTCCCAGAAGGATACCAGCCAGATGTCAGCCTGAGCTCTCCTTTATGAGGTGTCTCTTTGGGTATTCCGGGGTAGGGGAGCTGCTTGATGAGAGAATATCTCCCTTATAGGAGCTCAAGTGCTGAGCTGTGAGATCTGTTGTTCCGTTCAGAGCTGCTGGGCAGGTATATTTAAGTCTGCTGCAGCATAGCTCATAACTGTCTTTTTTACCCAGGTGTTCTGTCCTGGGAAGGTGAGGCTTTATTTATAATTTCCTGACATGCTGCTGCTTTTTTTCAGAGATGCCCTGCCCAGCAAGGAGGTAGCCTGGTCAGCAGAGGAATTGCTGAGCTGCCATGGGCTCTGCACAGCTGCTGTGTGAACTTCCTTGCAGTTTTGTTTATAGATGTATAGTTAGAACTGCCTCGGTGGTGGCAGACTGCCTCAGTAATGGAGGACTGCCTTGGTAGTGGTGGACTGCCTCGGTAATGGCAGATGCCCTTCCCTTGACAGAGCTGGACCATCCTAGGTCCAGCTGTGCTTGCTGTGAAACTCTCAATCCAGAGTGTTTCAGATTGCTGGTGTTTGTGAGGGTGGGATCCGCCAAGCCTGATCACCTGGTTCCCTGTTTCGGCCCTCTTTTTCAGTTGAATGGGTGACTCTGTCTCCCAGGTGTTCCAGGCACCAATTGAAACAGTGCCCAGATTTATGTGAGTTTTTGTGCAGAGACCCATTGCACCAGCTGAAGCAGCCATGCTGGAGACTCGTGGCACTTTTCCACCCGTGAATCTCCTGGTCTGTGGGCAATAAAACTTCATTTGGAAATGTGATGATCACTCACCCTCTGCGTCCTCACTGGGAACTGCACTCCAGAAGCTGTTCCTATTTGGCCATCTTGGCGGACCAATTTTATGTTTATCTACTTTGCATCCTGCACACATTTTAATTCTCTTCCCTCTCCTGGGGTTTAGGAAGCTTATGAAGAGCTCAGCTTAAAATGTCTTTGATGTCTCTTCCTTTGTCTCAAAGAATTTTATCTGTTAATATGTGCTTTCCCATAGATATTTTAGAATTTTCTATGTAAATGATCATATCACCTGTGAATAAAGTTTTCCTTTCCCTTTAAAATATTTATGACTTTATTTTCTGGCCCTTGTCTTACTGCACTGGCCAGAATTGCCAGCACACTGCTGAATACAAATCTTAAGTGAAAAGCATTCAGTTTTTCAACATTATAAGGTGTAATGTTAGCTGCAGTATTTTTGTAAAGAATTTTTATTATAATGAGCAAATTCTTTCTATTCTCAGTGTACTGAAAGCTTGTATCATAAATAGATGCTTTTCTATAATAATTGCTATGATCATAAGGTTTTCTTCCTTTATTCTATTAATGTAGTAAAATGTATTAATTGATTTTATCTGTTAAAATAACCTTGTCTTTCTGGCATTTGTCCCACTTGGTTTTAATGCATAATTTTTTAATGTATTGCTGGACTTGATTTGTTACTATTTTATTGAGGATTTTGATACTGTGTTTATGAGTGATACTGACCTATAGTTTTCCTTTTGTGAAATGTCTTTGCTGACCTCATAATAAAATGGGAACAACCCTTATCTTTTATTTTCTAAAAAGATTTCAACAGTAAACCATCTATGCATAGTTTCCTTGTGGGGAAGTTTTTCATTATGATTTAAGCTTTTTAATTAATATGGGATTATTTTGATTTTATATTTCTTCCTGAGTCACTTTTCCTAATTTAGACTTGAAAATAATTCTTCCATTTCATGTAGGTTGTCAAATTAATTGGTATAAAGTTATTCATAGTGTTCCCTTATTATTCTATTCATTCTCTTGGATCTTTAGTCATAATCCCTCCATTTTATTTCTATTGGTTGTTTATATTCTGTTTTATTGATTTTGATTTTAATCATTCTCACTTTGGGTTTCATTTCCTCTTTTAGCTCATTTTTTTTTAGTGTGGAAGCTTAGGTCTTTAAGGCCTTTCTCTTTTTCTCATGTAAGAACTGAATTCTATGAGACTCCTTCTAAGCACTGCATTAGCTCTACTTACAAAGTTTAATACTCTCTGTTTTTATTTGCATTTAGTTAAAAATATTGTCAGTTTCTTTGTGACTTTAGCAACTAGATTATGACGTATCTTTGTCTAGTATTCTTTGTTTTTGTCATGCTTTGTATTTGTTGATCTTCTTGGGTTGGTGTGTTTATAGTTTTAATCCAAGTTAGAATTTTTTCAGCCATTGTTTTTGCTATTTTTGTGTTACTCTCCCATCCCTAACCTTTCCGCTCCTTCTAAAACTCCAATTCTAGATATGTTTCATTGCATGATATTTTTTTCACAGGCTCTGTTTTTTATTTTTAGTCATTTTTTTCTCTGTATTTTATTTTGGCTACTTTCACTTGCAGTACTTTCCATTTCACCATTCTTTCCTTCTGTAATGATAGTCTGCTGTTAATGGCATCTACTGTATTTTTCGTTCCAGATATTGTCTTTTTCATTTCTAGATGTTTCCTTCAAATCCTTTCATATCTACATTTCTGTATGCATGTTCGCCTCTTTCTTTAAACCCTTGAGTATATCAAGAATATTTATAGCAAATATTTTATTATCTCCTATACGAATTCAATCAACTCTGTAATTCCAGGCCTATTTTTATTAATTTTTTTGCATGTTTATGAGTTTCATTTTCCTTATTTTCATGTGTAGTAATTTTTTCAAGAGATGTATTCTCGCTCTGTCACTCAGGCTGGAGTGCAGTAGCACAATCATAGTTCACTGCAGGCTTGACTTCTTGCACTCAAATGATCTTCCTGCCTCAGACTCCTGAGTAGCTGGGACTACAGGAATGTGCCACCACATCTGGCTCTGAGTTTACTTGTAATCCTTTAAAAATTACTGGACATTGTTGTGGCATAAAGTTATTTGAAGATCAGTTTGATTCATTCAAGGCTTGCTTTTACTTTTTATTTTTAGGTGGGTCTACAGTAACTTTTACTCTGGGGTTAGCTTAGCCCCACCATTGAGACTTACATTCCTTCTGGAATCTCTAGTGAATGCCCCATATATTAAGCATGATCCCTCTACTTGGGCTGGTAGTAACTTGAATCATTCTTGGCCTTGTGTGAGCTCCAGGGATTTTTCTGTTTATGTACCTTCAGTACTGTTCTTTCCTTGGAGGTTTTTCTATCTTCATGGAGTTTCACTTTTGTGCAGATTGATATTCAACTAGATGCAAAGATAACTTTAGGCAGTTTCCTGGACCTCTTTTTCTGTATAGTACCCTCTTTTCTGTTCCTCTGTCTGCAAATTCTAGCTGCCTCAGCCTTCCCCAACTCTAGTTTCTGTATTTCAACTCAGGGAGATTACTTGATCCTGTTTCTGTTATTCTACCTGGTGCCATATTTAGGAATTGTATTCAGACAAAAATCTGGGTGATGGTAGGGTTTGCCTCCTTTGTGTCTTTTGTATTCAGGATCACAATCCCTAGACTTTTACCTAAGTCTGATCATGAATGTTTGACATATTTTGTCCAGTATTCTGTAGTTTTCAGAAGGAGTTATTCCATATCCTATTACATAGTAGAAGTTTGACAAAAATACTTTTTAAAGAAGACATGTATTATTCACATCTCTTTCTCCATTTTAGACCTCTCTTCACTTCTCACTGGCTAAATAATCCCATTTCCTTTATTTTGTATAAATCTTTCAAATATATTAATATTCTCTTCCTCCACACCGTTAACTCTACATTTATCACATAAAGTTAGTCTTCTCTTTCCATCATGATGCTTGTCTTGTTGATTTCCTAATTAATATTAAATAGATGGTCCTAGGAAAAAAATCTCACCTGTCATATAATAGTTACTCAATTTTTTTGCATCAGTGAATACACATATCTTTTACAACCAACCTGAGCTTCTTGTGCACATAATTTCATTGCCACTTAATTTAAAAATTATTGTTTATTCCCAATACTTCAAATAAATTTATTTAAATTTACTAAATATTTATTAAAACTACTGTCTTCAAAGCTAAACGCTAGGGTGAGGGAAGAAAAAGGTAGTATGTCATAAATTCTGAACTCAAGGTGTAAAGACACATCTATATATAACTACACAGTAAAACTAGACCAAAATTATAAGCATTACAGAGATACCAAAACAAGATATTAGAAAACATTAAGAGGAAGCAACAAGGGCAAGTAGAGGAGAGAATTCACAGAGTCCTTGCATTTTAGCAAAAACACCTCATAAGAATTCTGACAGAGAAAAGGGGAGATGGGAATGAGGCACAGTTTGCATGATTAAGGCAGTATGAATGTGCTTGCTGTGTTTGGCAAATTAGCTATGAGGAAAGGCATGGTGGGGAGATGGGACACAAAAAATAAATCAGGACTCTATTATGGAAAATTGATAGTTTAAAACAAGTTCAACATTTGTCAAGGCACAATTTTCTACTTCTTATTCTATTGAGGTCAAAAAATAGCTTCTATGTATTAGGTACAAAAGATTCAGAGACCGTTTCACTTCTCTAGATTTCCATAATGCAGATGGTTTGGACAACTCAATCTATTGTTGTAAACTATTTGCTGGACATTCACAAAGTATATCTTATCTCTGTAATTGCAAGAACAATATTTTCTATTACTTGTGTATCCTGCAAAATGACTAGCATAGTTCAGGGCACATCACATGTATATACATTTCAATTAGACAACTCTTGTTACTTCATGTTCTCTATTTTGTCTTTAGATGACTGTAAAATAAAAATACTTTCAGTGCCAGTACATATATAAATATGTATGTGTATGCATGTATGTGTATCCTGGACTGAAAAACAGAATAGGCATATTTAATAAAAAAAATATATATATGCGAAGAAGTCTTTCAACAGTCCTACAACCAAAAGATAAACATTCCCATTATTCCATTATTAAATAGCAACATTTTATCATTTTCAATATACAATGTATATTCCTTGTCCTTTCTCATCTTTATACTATATACATATTATTTCTATAATATTTTCAGCCATTTTCTGGGAAAGCAGTTTTTCAGTTATATGAAAGTAAAATTTTGAGAAAAAAAGTACTTAATTGAAATGTATATTAACTAAGTCACCATAAATCAATGAAACTTAAGATTGAAGCATTTTATATTGAAAATAAAATGAATATAAATTAGACACTAAGTCTGTTAGATCAAAAGCCTGTTAGAACTGACTAACTCTAGTTCAAGACATTAATCAAAGTAGCATAAATAAAATGGGAATAGATATTAAGGGTTTTGCACAGCTGGTTAATATTAATACAACCAAAGGTAGATTAAGAAATAGTGTTTCTAAGAGACATGGAACAGATGGTTTACACTGACTTGATAATTTTGGGTGATTTCCATGATTCACATTATTGGCTGGAGGAATTACACAGTAAAAAATGGTCCTCAATTTTTTAATAAAAGAGCAAATATATTTTACCATAATCATTAACAAAATAAATCTCAAACCATCCTCAAGGGTGGATATAAGTTTCTACTTCTCTCAGTTCATAAATAGATAAATCATGCTGATCCACAGAAAAAAGTGTGTATATAAAGACAATATATGTAAACAAAACGAAAATCTAGATTATAGTTCAGTAAATCATTTATTCAGGAGACACGAATTTGCAGCAAAAAAGGGTATTTTAAAATATGGAAATATACTATAACACATTCAAAAAAAGAAGATATAAAATTTCTTTTAAAATAAATACAACATAAGTTAAAAAATTATGTCTCCGCAGTGTAGGGTCCAGCCCTACAGAGTCCTACAAGCCCAAGCCCCTCTCTACTGGTGCAGAGACAAGAAACTGTGGAAATAAAAAACGTAACACACTGAGAAAGAGAAAACAGAGTTTGGGTCCAGGGGTCCACTGTGATTATTTATGATTACATGTATGAATAACTATGTAACTATATCTCTAATTCTTTTTTAGTTCTATATTCATATGGGAAGAGGCTGAGGCTACAGACCCTTGCCTCAGCACTTGTGGGGTCTCCCACAGGGTCTCCCCCCGACACCACAGCAAGTATTTTTGTTATTCTGTGTATGTGTGTGTGTGTGTGTGTGTGTGTGTGTATGTGTGTGTGTGTGTGTTAAATACACCCAGTAAATTTGTCTTCCAGTGCAGAGAATCTGAATTGATTATTAGGTTTTTAAAGGCTGTGCACCCTGATGGAAATTATTTAGATTTATGGTCTTGCTTTATAATTGACTCATGCTCAGGATAAGTTTAGATTTTAGGTAATTTTCTATTTCTGAAAGTATCTTTATCAATTCCAGTTGTCACAGTGAACATCATGGTGTATACGCTGGGGAGAAGGAAAGGAGTCTAAAAGAAAGCTTAAGCAGCAAACTGCTAAGGTTAATCTCTCACCTCAAGGCCCAACTTTGACCTGGTTGATTTTAGGTCAATAAACAATATTATCAAAAATAAAGTTTTTTCTCAGGGGTAACAGCTTATAAAGGGGGAGGTCTATATCTTATTTGTTTGTATTCCCAGTATCTAGAGTAGTTTGTGGTACAGAGTAGGTAGTTGAATACCAAATTTAAAATACTTCTTTTGTATACTCAATAGCATTCAGTAAATGTTTTTTGGTTGAAATATTTCATTAATTAATACTAGCCAAAGAAAATAAAGCCTAATGTTTTCTCTCCCACCCCAAACTATCTTTAATAATCATATTAACAATGCTCATATTAACAATGATTTTAAAACTCTTCTCTTTTCTGGGATAAAATTTTTTAAGTGGAAAATAATTTTTCAGATGTACCAGGACAAGTTCAAAAACATGGCAATATATTTTCAGTCTATGCAACATTCTCACCATCTTGTCAGCATTTAATTAAATCTCCCTGATCCAAGTTCAAATGCCAGAATTGGGATACCTGAGCCACATTCTATCTAGTCAAAGCATTAAACCCATGCTAGATAAGTCTTCTGTCTGAGATAATAAAGTAGGAGGTATCCAAGACAATCAAAAGACATTAGTAACTTCTAATTTACCAGATTTACTGTTAATTCATTCCCCATTGCTCCACCTTGATCTTCCTAGTGGTGAACTAATTTCATCTTGAAGAAAAGGAATTTTTCTACTCCTCAGCTATGGATTTCCACATCTGAAAATCCCTTTCAAATATGCACAACTCTGACCAAACAGAACTACTCCAAACATATCTGACCCTGTGCCACTCAATCTGTCAATTACAACATCACCAGGGATTACCATCCTGTCATTGCCTAAAGACAAAACCTCTTGTGGCAGCCTGCAGCTAATAACTAGTTGATGAAGTGTAGCCACCTCTTCCAAAATGAGAACCTCCTCCAAAACTCTGAAAGGCCACTCCAGCTTCTGAGTGCCTGCGACGTTGGTCAAGCAGAAACAGATCGTTCAGTGGACAGCACCTGTATAAACCTTCTCCAGTGAGATACGAATCACAACTTTAGGGAGAGGGGCTCTCTTCCATGATTGTCCTTCCTCAGTACTCTCCCTCAGCCAGAGAATACCTTTATAGTTTGTTTTACATATTTATAGTTACTCTCCTTGCATAGTTTAATAATATTTTGTTTTAAACTTTCTTGGGAATCTTCAACACAGAAACATAAGCAGGAAATGATAAGAAAAGGCTAACATTGAGCCAAAGACACAATAAAACTGGTTGGAATAAAAGAAGAATAAATTACAAAATTTAAATGATTTTGTCTCTAAAAGCCAAGCTGATTTTTACATAAAATCAAATTAGTGTTTTGGTGGCCAATTGGAGACATTCATCAAAATCCACACTCTCAAAAAGGTCAGAAAACATGGTGTATCAAAGAAATTAAAAACACTGATCTACTCTAAGGCCATTTAATCTTAGGTGAAGAAGTCTGAGCAGATAAAACAAAGGAAATAATCAAAGTTATAATAATAGAAAACTTTCCAGAATCAAGAAAAATGAGGTATACAACAAATGCCTAAAAGAACTAATGGAAAATAATCATATCAAGACATATTCAGGCAAAATCTTTTAATTCAAAGGAAAAAGAATAACCTATTCAGGTTTCCAGAATGAACACTCAGATTACCTACTGTACTAGCCAGGATTCTTAGATGCAAATAATAGAAACTGACTCTGTTAAGTAAATTAGATAATCTGTTTTTACATCCCAAACATCCAGAAAATTTTAAAATGGATTGGCTTTGTACCCACCCAAATCTCATTTTGAATTGTACTTCCTGTAATCCTCACACATCATGGGAGAGGCCCAGTGGGAGGTAACTGAATCATGGGGGCAGGCACCCTCATGCAGTTCTTGTGATAGCGAGTACATTTTAATGGCTTTATAGGAGACTTTTCCTCTTTTGCTTGGCACTTCTCCTTCTTGCTGCCATGTGAAGAAGGACATGTTTGCTTCCCCTTCTGCCATGATTGAAAGTTTCCTGAGGCTTCCTCTGCCCTGTGAAACTGTGAGTCAATTAAACTTCTTTTCTTCATAAATTACCCAGTCTTAGGTATTTCTTTATAGCAGCATGAGAATGAACTAATACACTCACATACATAAAAACTAAGATAAAATATATTAAAACACATCTCTGTATGACAAGTGAATTTTCATTATTCATCCACATCTTATTTTCCAAATTGTCTGTAATAAGAAAAAACAAGTTTTTTAAATAAAAATGAAAGATTGTTTCCCCATTTAGAATCCCATAATAATACTGATTTGTTGAAAGGTTCATCAGAAAGCAGAGGCAATTCTAAGAATTTAACTGCAAATTACATATCTTATCTTCACTTTCTAATTGCCAAATAATTTATAAAAATAAGTAGGACTTAACTTCATAACATGTATTAAGATAAATAAAACAAATGGTTTTCAATTTGAAGTCCTCCAATAAGTCTTTTCTAACTTGAGTTTATGAAATGTACACTTGCTTCTTATTCCTTTTTAGGCCTTTTGCTTCCAGAAATGTTAAAATAACATGATGACTAAATGTATTTCAATTTCAAAGTTTCATGCAGTTATTGTGAAGTCAAAATCTGGAACACAAGTGGAAAAGTGGTGAACTTACTGTTGGCAAGAACTACCACAGAGCCCTAAGACTATTGTTCTATAAATGTTAAATTATAAAGTGACACAAAATAATTAGATTTTTAAAGGGAAGAGTGGAATAGGAAAAAGGATAATGTGTTGTGAGGCACAGTAGAACACACAGGAAGAGTTGAGGTATATATCTTTATTCGTACTGACATATATCCTCCCAAAAATCAAAGCAAACTCAATATTGCATGTATTAAGATTAACAATACCTGTTTCTAATTTTAATATAATATATAATATAATAGCTTTTAACATAATGTTTTCAAAATATTTCAGAAGGCTTATAAAAGTGATCTTTTGTTTTCTTCTACGTGCACTTTTGCTCTCCTATATCTTTCATGACCTAGACCTAATTTCTAGTTTCTTGCCTGATCCCTGTTTCTAGGTCCCTGTTTCTAGGTGTGATCAGGAGATCCATGCAACATTAAAAATTGACATGAGTTTGATCTTAAAGGTTGTCCCTCTTCCAAACTGGTTTTTTTTTTTTCCCTTAAGGCTGCTCAAGAAAGTAGCAAATAATATAGACTAAATAATATATGATTTGGTGAGAAATTTTATGGAGGGAAGGAAAAGGATGTGATTATTGTATTTAAAACTGTGCAAGTGGAAAACAATTTCCAAATGCTTTTCAGAAAATATAATTAGATTCTCTTCTAAAACTGCTAGGACTTTGAAGTAAAATAATGTCTGCTGCTGAGAACACTGTTGAATTGCAGTTAACTCCTATACTAGAGATCAAAATGACTCAGTCAAATCTCCAGCTGCTTATGTAATTCTGAATAAATTCTCCATTTTTAAGATGGCTACACCAAAGAAATAAAGCTCAGTTAAAAGATACCCACTAAAACAACTCTGTCTTGGCAAAAATAGTAACACTTCAATAAGGAGGAATATCTAGCATGTCTCATTAGTAATTCTGTGATGTACCTTACCGGAGACAACCAAATAAGATAGAACCAAATCTATGTTAAAGAGAACTTACTGTTCTATTTAACACAGAGTGGAGTACTTACTGTTGGCAAGAACTGCCACAGAGCCCTAAGACTATAGTTCTATAAATGTTAAGTTATAAAATGATACAAATCGTTTCATGATTTTGGGAAGATAGCAGCTTATGTCCATATTCTCTATTCCTTCTTCCTAAGTCCCTGGTGCAGCTACTTATCCTAGAAAATAACTGAAGTCTACTCTTGGAGGCAAGAAAGATCCTAGAATTATCTGAGATTTTAACACCTAAAAAAGAAGATGTAATTCTGTCCTAAAACTTACTGGACAGTGGTCAGAGCCTCTTCTAGGATACCTTTTCCTACATAACTTGAAACAAATGTCACAGATTCATGGATAACCATAAACAAGGAAAGAAAATTCTCCTACTTGTTTACTGAGTGAGCCCAAGCATCCCTTTATACTGTAGTATTGGGCTAAGTACAATCCATTCCTGATTGCATCAAAACATTAAAAAAATTTTCTTTTCTAAGCCTAAATTCCACTAAAAGCACTCTGGAGCTAAACACTACCATTTAATTATTTATTGTTGTTTAATTACCATATTCTTAGAGACTCTAAAACCTAAGCAGTACAGGTGTTGAAGGATCCCATGCCCAATAATATGAATGTCAGTTAATATAAATTATAAGAATTAACAAACCATTTTATGAGACAGCAGCTTAAAAGAAAGAAACTTAGATGATCAGCAAGAGTAGTAGAGGTAAAAATAATGGAGGACACACCAAACAATGGGGAAAATGTACTAAAATCTCCTATAAATATGAAATTAGAATGTGTAAAAATAGTGTCTAGAACTAAAAGAAAGAGTTCTTGAATTTTAAAGTTCAATTGAAGAAATGAAAAAGACACTGAAGAAAAGTAAATATGTGTTTTAGAAAATCAAGTGAAGAAAATAGAATAAAAATAAATCCTAATAGGTATCAAGTACAGGTTTAACATTTGTCAGTTTGTGAATAACGGAATAAAAACAAATGAAGATGTGATGATCAAAGAAATGATAGAAAGAAGCTCTCCTAATCTGAAATTACACTTGGATTAAAAGAGCTCACTTGTTCCCAAGTAGAAATAACTTAAATGGCATGTATTTAAAGATAATCTGATGGTTTTTGAACTCTACGATTTTTTTTTTTTTTTTTTTTTTTTTTTTTTTTTTTTTTTGAGACAGGTTCTGGCTCTGTCACCCAGGCTGGATTGTAGTGACACCATCTTGGCTCACTGCAACCTCCACCTCCAGGCTCCAGCCACCCTCCCACCTCAGCCTCCCAAGTAGCTGGGACTACAGGGTATACCAACACACTCAGATTATTTATTTATTTTTAGAATACAAAAAATCTGTCATTCCAGCGTGGGAGGCGGAGGTGGGTGGATCACTTGAGGCCAAAAGTTCGAGACCAGCCTGGCCAACATGGTAAAACCCAACTTCTACTAAAAATACAAAACTAGCCAGCCATGGTGGCACATGCCTGTAATCCCAGCTACTTGGGACGCTGAGGTGGAAGGATCACCTGAGCCCAGGAGGCAGAGGTTGCAGTGAGCTAAGATCATGCCACTGCATATCTGTCTGGTAAGACTGTCTCAAAACAAAAAAAAAAAAAGTAGAAGCAGCAGCAGAAAGAGGCCTGTAGGCACTCTCAGTCCCCAGGGAATCCAGGAGAGCCATTTCTGACTTTATCTCACAGAGGTCTATGGGAGGGCTGCAAGTGGAATTGGGGAAGGACCACAGGGAGAAAGAAACTTCCAGCTGAACTTCTGTAATAATTTTGACCAAGTGTGAATTTTCCTGGGCAGAATTTGGGGAGGGGGTGAATGGGAAGTGTGGACATGAGCACAGAAATGGTGGCAGGCAGAGAGGGGCGAAGCCTGAAAGCCCTGAATGCTTTATCAACTCTCAGTGGGGAGGCTTGTAGCCTGGGGTAAGATCTCAGCACTGCTCACAGGCATCCTGAATATAAGCTCTGCTGTTGGAGGGGCATGGTAAGAGTTAGACTGGCTTTGCTGGCTATGTGGGAGCTGAGTGAGGCCCATCACTTCCAGCTTTTCCCCACTTCCCTGGTGACCTGCATGCTGTACCAGAGGCAGTCAATATCCCCCTAAGAACATAACTCCATTGGCCTGAGAACCACATTCCCATCCCCCACAGTAGCCACAGCAAGTCCTGTCCAAGAAGATTCTAAATTCAGACACACCTAACCCACCACCTGATGTAGCCAAAGATAAAACACATAATCTCTTGAGAGCTCTATGACCCCACCTATCACTCAAGAAACCGGAATACTTATCCAGGAAACCTTTAACAAGCTTATATCCCACCATACTATGCAGCTGATGTCTCTTGAAAGTGCCACCTCCTGGTTAGAGGCCAACCAACTCAAGCAATTACAGCAACTCATAAAATAACAATCCCACCTCAAGGAAGAAGAAAACAACAGCTAATTCCACTGCCTGTAGCATCCTAGCTAACAAGAGGTCCTGAGTCTGTCGATGTGACAACTTCACTGCTAACACAACCAGCATTGAGAAAACCAGAGCAATAAACAAAACTACAACCAAGGACACTCAGAGTTCACTTCACTCCCCTGCTACCTCCACTAGAGCAGGTGCTGGTATCTACCGCTAGAACTGAAGATGGAACACATCACAGGACTCTTTGCAGATACTCCCCAGTACCAGCCCAGAGCCCAGTAGCTCTGCTGGGTGGCTAGACCCAGAAGAGAAATAACAATCACTGCAGTCTGGCTCTCAGGAAGCCCCATTCCTAGGGGAAGGGGAAGAACACCACATCAAGAGAGCACCCTGTGGGACAAAAGAATCTGAATAGTGGCTCTTGAGCCCCAGATCATTCCTCTGACATATTCTAGGCAAATGAGAAGGAACCAAGAAACAACTCTGGTAATATGACAAAACAAGGACCATTAATACCCCCAAAAGATCACACTAGCTCACCAGCAATGGATCCAAATCAAGAATAAATCTCTGAATCACCAGAAAAATAATTCAGAAGGTCAGCTATCACATAAGGACTCATGTAAGCTTAAGGTAAAGGGGTGAAAAAAAAAAAAAAAAACTCCACGCACATAGACACCAAAAGTGAGCAGGAGAAGCTATTCTTACAACACAGACTTTAAAGCAACAACAGTTTTAAAAGACAAAGAGGGACGTTATGTAATGATAAAAGGACTAGTCAAACAGGAAAATATCGCAATCCTAAATATATATACAGGAGTTCTCAAGTACTACTAGACCTAATAAATGAGATAGACAGCGACACAATAATAGTGGGGGACTTCAATACTCCACTAAGAGCATTAGACAGGTTATCAAGTTTGAAAGTGAACAAAGAAACAATACGCTTAAACTATACCCTATAATAAATGGACTTGAAAGATATTTACAGAACATTTTTTTACCCAACAACTACAGAATATACATTTTATTCATCATCACATAAAACGTTCTCCAAAATAGACCGTATATGACAGGGCACAAAACAAATCTCAATAAATTTAACAAAACTGAAATTACATCAAGTGCTCTCTCAGACCACAGTGGAATAAAATTGGAAAAAAAGGAACCTTCAAAACCATGCAAATATATGGAAATTAAATAATCTACTCCTGAATAATCACTGGGCCAACAATGAAATGCATGTAAAAATTTAAAAATTATTTGAACTGAACAATAATAGTGACACAATCTATCAAACCTCTGGATACAACAAAAGTAGTGCTAAAAGGAAAGTTCATAGCATTAAATGCCTACATCAAAAAGTCTGAAACAGCACCTTTGGACAACTAAGCTCACACTTCAATGAACTAGAGAAAGAACAAGCCAAACCCAAACCCCCAGCAGAAGAAAAGAAACAACCAGAATAAGAGCAGAACTAAATGATATTAAAACAACAACAACAACAACAAAAGGTTAATGACACAAAAAGCCAGTTATTTGAAAAAATAAACAAATCGATAGATCATTAGCAAGTATATTAGTCCATTTTTCATGCTGCTGATAAAGACATACCTGAGAACAGGTAATTTATTTTTTAAAAAAGAGGCTTAATGAACTCACAGTTCCACGTGGCTGGGACAATCATGGCAGAAGGTGAAATACACATCTTACATGGTGGCAGACAAGAAAGAAAGAGAATCAAGTGAAAGGGGTTTCCCTTTATAAAATCATCAAGTCTTGTGAGGCTTATACACTACCATGAGAACAGTATAAGAGAAACTGCCCCCATGATTAAATTGTTGCCCACCAGATTCCTCCCACAACAGATGGGAATTACGGGAGCTATAATTCAAGATGAGATTTGGGTGGGGACGCAGTCAAATCATATCAGTGAGATTAACCAAGAAAAGAGAGAATATCCAAATAAGCTCAATTAGAAATGCAATGGGAGATATTACAACAGATATCACAGAAATAGAAAAGATCATTCAAGACTACTATGAACACCTATATGCACACAAACTAGAAAACCTAGAGGATAGATAAATTCTTGGAAATATGCAACCATCAACGTTAAACCAGAAAGAAATAGAAACTCTGAGCAGACCAATAACAAGCAGTGATATCAGAAGGATAACAAGAAATTACAAACAAAGTATTCCAGGACCAAATGGATTCACCAGTGAATTCTATCAGACATTCAAGAAAGAACTGGTACCAATCCTACTGACATTATTTCAAAAGATATAGACTAGAGGGATTCATCCCTAAATCATTATATGAAGCCAGTATCACCCTAATACCAAAACCAGAAAAGGGTATTAAAAAAAAGAAAAAGAAAACCAAAACCAATATACCTTATGAACATAGATGCAAAAATCCTCAACAAAATACTAGTTAACTGAATCCGACGGCATATCAAAAAGATAATCCACCATGATCAAGTGGGTTTCATACCAGGGATTCAGGGATGGTTCAATATATGCAAGTAAATAAATGTGATACATCCCAGAAACAGAATTAAAAACATCATCTCAATAGATGCAGAAAAAGCATTTGACAAAATCTAGCACCGCTTTATGATTAAAACCCTTAGAAAAATCGGCATAGAAGGGACATACCTTAAGGTAATAAAAGCCATCTATGACAAACCCACAGCCAAGATTATACTGAATGGGGGTAAGTTGAAAGCATTCCCCCTGAGAACTGGAGCAACACAAGGATGTGATATGATCGTATACCTAGAAAACAATAAAGACTCATCCAAAAAGCTCCTAGAACTGGAAAATTAATTCAGTAAAGGATTAGGTGACAAAATCAATATACACAAATCACTAGCATAGCAACCAAGTTGAGAATAAAATTAAGAATTCAACCCCTTTTATGAGAGCTTCGAAAAGAAAAGAAAAGAAAAGAAAAGAAATATTTAGGAATATATCTAACCAAAAAGGTGAAAGATCTCTTCAAGGAAACCTAAAAAAAAAAAAAAAAAAAACCCTGCTGAAAGAAATCGTAGATGACACAAATACCTGGAAACACATCCCATGCTCATGAATAGGTAGAATCAATATTATGAAAATGACAAATTCACAGAACTAGAAAAAACAATCCTAAATGTATATTGAATCAAAAAGGAGCCTGCATCACCAGAGCAAGACTATTCAAAAACAACAAATCTGGAAGCATCACACTACCCTACTTCAAACTATACTATAAGTCTGCCATCACCAAAACAGCATGGGATGGGTATAAAAATAGGCACATAAGCCAATGGAACAGAGGAGAGAACCCAGAAATAAAGCCAAATACATACAGTCACCTGATCTTCAACAAAGCAAACAAAAATATAAAGTGGTGAAAAGATATCCTATTTAACAAATAGTGCTGGAATTACTGGCAAGCCACATGTAGGAGAACGAAACTGGATCCTCATCTCTCACCTTATACAGAAATCAATGTAAGACAAATCAGACTTAAATCTAACACCAGCAACCATCAAAATTCTAGAAGATAACACTGGAAAAACCCTTCTAGAAACTGGCTTAAGCAAAGTTCTTGTTCATGAAGACTTTGCTTAGGCAAACTAAAAAGTTTCTGCAAAGCAAAAGAAATGATCGGCAGAGTAAACAGACAACCCACAGAGTGGGAGAAAATCATCACAAAGTATTTATCAAACTATGCAAACAAAGGACTAATATCCAGAACCTCCAAGGAACTTGAACAAATCAGCAGGAAAAAACAAATGGTCCCATCAAAAAGTGGGCTAAGGACATGAATTATCAAAAGAAGATACACAAATCACCAACGAGCAAATTAAAAAATGCTCAACATCACTAATGATCAGGGAAATGCAAATCAAAACCACAATGCAGTAACATCTTACTCCTAGAAGATTGGCCATAATTTAAAAATTAAAAAAATAATAGATATTGGTAAAGATGCGGTGCAAAGGGAATACTTTTACACTGCTGGTAGGAATGTAAACTAGTACAACGACTATGGAAAACAGTGTGGAGAATCCTTAAAAAACTAAAAGTAGATCTATCATTTGATCCAGCAATCCCACTTTCGAGCATCTACCCAGAGAAAAATAAGTATTATATGAAAAAGACACTTGCACATGCATGTTTATAGCATACAATTTGCAATTGCAAAAATATGGAATTAGCCCAATGCCCATCAATCAATGAGCAAGAAAATGATCAATGATAAAAAATACACACACACACATACACACACACACACACACACACACACACACACACACACACACTGGAATACTACTGAGCCATAAAAGGGAATGAAATAATGGCATTCGCAGCAGCCTGGTTGAAGCTGGAGACAATTACTGTAAGTGAAGTAACTCAGGAATGAAAACCAAACATCGCATGTTCTCACTAATAAATGGGAGCTAAGCTATGAAGATACAAAGGCATAACAATGATATAATGGACTTTGGGGACTCAAGAGGAAGAGTTGGGGATTGAAAGTTAAAAGACTATACATTGAGTAGAATGTACACTGCTTGGGCGATAGGTGCAACAAAATCTCAGAAATCACCACTAAAGAACTTATTCATGTAAGCAACCACCTATTCCCCAAAAAGTTATTGAAATCATAAATAATAAAATAACAATAATTTCAAACATAAGCAGAGAACCATTAGCCAGAGGCTCTCTCTACACTGTGAGTTGCTACCAAGTGAACCATAAATTAACTTAGCATGTAAACAAACCAAAATGTAACTTAGGAGTATAACAAATAGCCAAGTTTCAGCCAATCACAAGCAGCCAGGTTTCAGTCAATTATAGGCAGCCAGTTTTGCACAACATGCCCAAATAAGGCAAATGCCTTATTGCGCTATGCCCAAATAACATAAATACCTCACTGTAGCCATTCAGATGGTTTCTCTACTTTGCTTCTGTGTTGAACCAATAAAAGCTTACTGCTCACGCTGCTGGGCAGAGTTCTCAGAATCTCTTCTAGTTCTGAGTGCTGCCTGATTCATAAATTATTTTTTGTTCAATTAAACTGCATTAAATTTAAATTCTCTTAAGTTATTCTTATAATAAAACTATGAATCAAGAATCCTATTACCAAGCAAGATATCATTCACATGTAAGAAAATCAGTATGACAATTACAGACATGTAAGAGTTCATTTACTTTATTTTTAAAAATTACTCTAAAAAGCATTTTAAGTAACTCAAACCACATCACACATATTATGAAAACCTTAGAACAATAAACTTCCACTTACTCCTATCATTTTTGTACTATTGTTGCAATATATATTAAGTCTACATGTTATAAATCACACAATACATTTTATTATTTTTGCTGTACACAGAAGAGTTTAATCTTCTTTAAGAAGATTTAAAACCAACCAGACAAATTTCCCTTACATTTATGCATCTATTTATCACTGTGGAACCTTTCATTTTTTGGTAGAGCAAATTTTCCATCTGATATCATTTTTGCCTTCTGCCTGCATAACTTCCTTTAATCTTTCTATGAGAAAGATGTGTGTACAATGAATCAGGTCTGTGTTTGCCTGAAAAGCTTTTACTTCCCCCTCACTTCTGAAACATATATTAACTGGGAATAAAATTATAAATTGATAGCTTTTTCTTTTAGTGCTTTAAAGATATCATTTCACCACTTCGGACTCACCTAGTTTATGAGAAAAAGTCCAGTTTTATTCTTTTATATATATTACTCTGGTAAGTAATATGTCATTTTTCTCTGGCTGCTTTTAAATTTTTTCATTATATCACTGATTTTCAATAATTTTAATATGCCTCAATGTGGCTCCTTTAAGTTTATTTTGCATACAATTTATTCAACTTATTGGATCTGTGGGTTTAAGAGTTTCCATCATATGTTGAAATTTTTCAAACATTATTTTCTCAACTAATTTTTCTACATTCCTCGCTCCCTTTCAGAATGCCAGTTACACATATCTCAGTGTCTGAGTTGGTCACTGCTCACTGATGCTCTTTTCTATTTTCTTTCCAATGCTTCTTCTTTCTGTACTTCATTTTAGTTTCTATTGTCAGATTCTCAAGTTCACTGACCTTTTCTGCTTCAGTCCTATCTCTGATATATATCTTATCTAGTATATTTCAGCTATCACATTCATTATCTTCAGAAGTTCCACGTGAGTCATTTGTTTCTTACATTTCTCTCCTCATGCTCCTGTATCCCTTTACATGCTTGAGCATTTTATAACAGTTTTATATTTACATAATATAAGTTATTTTGTAAACAACTTGGCTGCTAAATCTGTCATTTCTCCATTTGTTTCTATTGATTTATTTATTTTTCTCCAGATTATAACTTCTTTGCCTGCAAAATAATCCTTTACTGTTTGGTGAATATTGTGAATTTTACATTGTGAGGTGCCGGGATTTGTTATATTCTTTATATATAACTTTATTTAAAACTGAAATATTTAATCAGCAGATCAGTTTCATTACTTCGAGGTTTCCTTTAAACTTTGTTAGGATAATTTCAGAACAATCTTTTTACAAGGCCACATTATCCCCATTATTAAGGTGAGACTCTGGGTACTCTATCCAGTGCCTTGTATCTTACAATTTAGGTCTCTTCTTTTCACTGTTGGGAATATAAAACATTCCCTACTCTGTGTGAGCTCCTGGAATTGCTCAGAATATTGCTTTTCAGTGGGTTTTCCCTAGCCTCACTGTGTGCAGTTCCCAACTCTCTAATACCCTGACCTAGAAATCCTAGCAACCTCGAGCTACCTGAAATGTAAACTCTATCTCCTCAACTTATCAAGAACTCTCTCCCTGCGTTGTAGCCCATAAACAACTTTCAGACACGTAAGTAGGTAATTGTAGGGCTCACCTCATTTGTTTCTCTTTTCTCTGAATTTACAGACCTGATTGCCTAATGTCCAACAACTAAAAACAGCTGTTTTATATATTGTGTCAATTTTTATAGTTCTTTACAGTGGAAATAATATTCCCCAAATAAATGCCTCTTGATAAACGTGTAATCATTTGTTCAAAATATTAATATAAAGAAAAAAGGCACCAAGGACTGTGGCTCAAGCCTGTAATCTTAGCATTTTAGGAGGTTGAAGTGGGAGGATCACTTGAGGCCAGGAGTTCAAGACCAGTCTGGGCAACATAACAATATTTAGCCTCTAGAAAAAAGAAATAGCCAAGAGTAGTGGTACACACCTGTAGTCCTAACTACTCAGAAGGCTGAGGTGGAAGGACTGCTCGAGCCAGGAATCCAAGGCTGCAGTGAGCTATGATTGAACCACCACACTTCAGCCTGGGTGACAGACTGAGATTCTGTCTCTAAAATAATAATAATAATTACAAGAGCAAGTGCTAAATTAAAAAAAAATGAAAGAATAAAAGGCAAGTTAGAAAAGTTGTGAAATTCTTACAAATAATATAAAATATTTTAAGGGTTTCATCATACAAAAAAATTACCTTTGTGACATTAGACCACTTATTTAGACTTTAAGCCATAAATCATCTCAATTCAAATTTGACTCAAATTGAAGATATTTTCTTCCCCCAATTTACAATCCTCTACTTCTTCATCTTTAAAGTTCTTACATTATGCTATTGTAAATGTCTCCTATTTGATATTTTGGCTTCTAGTTTTAAAGTATTCAAATCTGTCTTTCACTCTACTACTATATTATTCTATCTAAAACACAAAACATGTCTTATTCATGCTTGAATCCCTAATGATTAGACTGGATTGTTAAGACAAATCTCTCTAAGAAGGTCTCTTTTCAGATGAAACCAGGCTAACAATTAGAGCCAGCCATGTAGAGATTAAGAATCAGGCAGAGGGATCAGATAACACAAAGGAAAATACAGGAGTGAGCTTAGTGTGTGTGGTAGGCAGAATTTTAAGATGGCCCTAAGATTCCTACTCTCTCATTTACACACCCTGTATATTAATCATCCTCTCACATGTCAGCTCAATCTGTGAATAAGATGCAACATCGTGCTTGTGATTATGTTATATTACATGGCAAAAGAAGTTATGTAGATGTAATCAAGCTCAGTTAGCTCAAGTTAATCAAAAGGGAGAGTATCCTGGCTGGGCCAGATCTGATTAGGTAAGAATTATGTCTGCTCACCTGAGGTCAGAAAAATTTATCTGCTGGCTTTGGGAAAGCGAGCAGCCATGCTCTGAGACAGCCTGTGACTAGAATCTGAGACCAGCCTCAGATTGAAAGCAAATCTCCTCCAATAGCCTACAAGACAATAGAGGCCTCAGTCCTATAACCTCAGAAGTGAATTTGGCCAAAAACACATGAACTTGCCAGAGAACAACTGAACTTCAGAAGAGACCAGTCTTGAAAGGCAATGTGATTGCAGCCTTTTGAGACCATGTACAGAGGACCTGTATTAGTCCATTCTCACAATACTATCAAGAAATACCCAAGACAGGGTAATTTATAAAGGAAAGAGGTTTAATTGACTCATAGTTCCCCATTGCTAGGGAAGCCTCAGGAAATTTAAAATCATGGTGGAAGGCAAAGGAGAAGCAGGCACCTTCTTCACAGGGCAGCAGGACAGAATGAGTGCAAGCAGGGAAATGCCTGCTTAAAAAGCATTTCCAGATGCTTAAAAGGCTATCAGATCTCATGAGAACTCATTCACTATTATGAGAACAGCATGGGGGAAACTGTGACCATAATCCAATTACTGCCACCTGGTCCCTCTCTTGACTCATGGGTATTATGTGGATTAAAATTTGAGGTGAGGTTTGGGTGGGGACACAGAAGCAAATTATATCATTCTGTCTCTGGCCCCTCCAAAATCTCATGTTTTTTTCACACTTCAAAACCATGCCTCCCAATAGTCTCCTAAAGTCAACTCATTGGAGCACTAATTGAAAAGTCCACAGTCAAAAGTCTCACCTGAGACAAGGCAAGTCCCTTCTACCTATAAGCCTGTAAAATCAAAAGCAAGTTAGTTACTTCCTAGATACAATGAGGGTACAGGCATTGGGTAAATACAGTCATTCCAAATGGGAGAAATTGACAAAACAAAGGGGTTACAGGCCCCATGCAAGTCTGAAATCCAGTGGGCCAGTCAAATCTTAAAGCTCCAAAATGATCTTCTTTGACTCCATGTCTCACATCCTGATCATGCTGATGCAAGAGGTGGTTTCCCATGTCCTTGGGCAGCTCCAGCCCTGTAGCTTTGCAGAGTGCAGCCCCCATCCTGGCTGCTTCCACAGGCTAGTGCTGAGTGTCTGCAGTTTTTGCAGGTGCACAGTGAAAGCTATAAGTGGATCTACAATTCCGAGGTCTGGAGGATGGTAACTCTCTTCTCACAGCTCCACTAGGCACTGCCCCAGTGGGGAGTCTGTGTGGAGGCTCCAACCCCACATTTTCCTTCTCTTATGACCTGGCAGAGGGTCTTCATGAGGACTTCACCCCTGCAACAAACTTCTGCATGAACATCCAGGCATTTCCCTACATCCTCTGAAATCTAAGCAGAGATTCCCAAACCTCAGTTCTTAACTTCTGTGCACTCACAGACTCAACACCATATGTAGGCCACCAAGGCTTGGGACTTGCACTCTCTGAAGCAATGGCCCAAGCAGTACCTTTGCCCCTTTTAGCCATGTCTGGAACTGAAGTAGCTGGGATGCAGGGCCCCATGTCTCAAGGCTGCACAGAACAAGGGGTCCCTGGGCCCACCCCACAAGACCATACTTCCGCCCAGACCTCTGGGCCTGTGATAGGAGGCTTGCTGTGAAGGTCTGACATGCCCTGAGACTTTCTCCCCATTGTCTTAGTGATTGGCCTTCAGCTCCTCACTACTTATGCAAATTTCTGCAGTATGCTTGAATTTCTCCCCAGCAAATGTTTTTTTTTTTTAAATTGCATTTTAGGTTTTGGGGTACATGTGAAGAACATGCAAGACTGTTGCATAGGTACACACATGGCAGTGTGGTTTGCTGCCTTCCTTCCCCTCACCTGTATCTGTCACTTCTCCCCATGCTATCTCTTCCCATCTCCCCACCCCCCGTCCCTCCCCCATTTCCCCCCAACGGACCCCAGTGTGTAGTGCTCCCCTCCATGTGTCCATGTGTTCTCATTGTTCAACACCCACCTATGAGTGAGAACATGCGGTACAAATGTTTTTTTTTTTTTCCTATTGCATTGTCAGGCTGCAAATGTTACCAACTTTTATGCTCTAGTTTCTCTTGAACACTTCGCTGCTTACAAATTTCTTCCACCAGATACTCCAAATCATCTTTCTTAAGTTCAAAATTCCACAGATTTCTAGGGCAGGGGCAAAATGCTGCCAGTCTCTTTGCTAAAGCAAGGCAAGAGTAACCTTTACTCTAGTTCTCAATAAATTCCTCATCTCCATCTAAGACCACCTCAGCCTGGATTTCATTGTCTATATCACCGTCAGCATTTTGGCCAAAGCCATTCAATAATTCTCGGGGAAGTTCCAAACTTTTCCACATTTTCCAGTCTTCTGAGCCCTCCAAACCATTCCAACCTCTGCCGAAGTCCCAAAGTTGCTTCTACTTTTTCCAAGTATCCTTGTAGCAGTACCCCACTCCCAGTACCAATTTAGGACCCATCTAAGCTATGCCTGAACTCCTGACACACAGAAACTGTGAGATAACAAACGGGTGTGTTTTAAACCATGAAGTGTGTAGCAATCTGCTACACAGCAATAGAAAATTCATGCAGTATGTTTGAGAGGCAAGAACAATAAAAGCCAGTACAACTAGGGTATAGTGAGCATTTTAAAATTAAAAATAGAATAAATTATTATGAGATGAGATTGAAGAAATAGATGAGAGCCAAATTCTGTGAGAATTTGTTGTTAAAAGTGGGAAGTTTTTTATAATTTTGCTGAATTATATTAGAAAGTCATCACTGAGATTTAAGCATGGGAAGAACCTGATTAGCATTTTTAAAGAACATTCAGGATGCTTTGAGTAAAACGTAGGAGGGGAATAAGAAAAGAAGGAATAAGACTGGTTAGAAAGCTGTTGCAATAATCCAGGAGAGAACTGAAGAAGGCTTGGACTAGGATAGTAGCAAGATAAGTTAGAAGTGATCAAATAGTGGTCATGTTTTTAAAGTGGGGTTAACAGGAAGTATTAATGGATTAGGTTGAGGGTAAGGAAAAGAGATGATGGCCAGTGCGGTGGTTCTCACCTGTAATCCCAACACTTTGGGAAGCTGAGGTGGGAGGATCACTTGAGGTCAGGAGTTGAGACCAGCCTGACCAACATGGTAACATCTTATCTCTACTAAAAATACCAAAAATTAGCTGGGCATGGTGGTGCATGCCTGTGGTCCCAGCTTCTCAGGAGGCTGAGGCAGGAGAATCTCTTAAACCCAGGAGGCAGAGGTTCCAATGAGCTGAGATCACACCACTGCACTCCAGCCTGGGTGACAGAGTAAGACTCTGTCAAAAAAAAAAAAAAAAAAAAAAGGAAAGAAAGAGAGAGAGAGAATGAGAGAGAGAGAGAGAGGAGAAAAGAAAAGAAAAAAGAAAAAGAGATGAATCAGGGATTACTTTTAAGTTTCTGACTTGAAGAACTAAGCTCATCACCCGACTGGTGATATTAGGTTAGTAGATGGTTATGCATGTCTGAAACTGCAGGCACAATTCAGGACTGGAAGTAATAGGGTCATTAGTATGTGGGCAGTATGTAAAGCAAAGGCACTGGGTATATTACTTTGGGTGAGTGTGTTAATTGAAAATACAAATGACATATTTGAGGTACAGCAGAGGAAGAGGAATTTATAAAGGAGACTTAAAAGGAGCAGCCAGGGAGGGAAGAATAAGGAAAAATAGAGTACAAAGTCAAATGTATTTCAAGAAAGAAAAAATAGTCATGCTTTATCAAATAGTGCTGAAAGGAAAAAATAAAATACATTAGGATGGAGAAGTGATCATTGGGTTCATAGTCATGGATATTTAAATGGTAGACTTAACAAAAGAACTGTTGGAGTATTGGTTGTGAGGGACTGCCCATTAAAGCAGAGTGAGGACAAAATCTATGTGTAAAAAAAAACAGAAACAATGATGACAGTAGATATCTCTTTCAAGATATGTCACTGTGAATGGGTTCAGAGATTGAAGCTATTGTGTTGTGACAGCTGGGGTCAAGAGATTTTGTTCTGTTTGGTTGGTGGTAGGATGGAATATATCACAGCACATTTTTATAAAGTATGTTTGTATCTAGCATATAATGGCTATAAAATTAAAGCTGACCTTATCTGATTCTACCTAACTGAATTTTAATGCTACATAAAGCTAAAACTTTAACCAGTTCAGGATAATCATCATATATATGATGGCAAAATGAATGTTAATAAATAAACAACTAAGTTGAGAGAAGATACCAGGCATCCAAAGTTATTCACAAGTTAAATCACTGGGTCCTACAAACTGGTCCTCAACAAATATTTTTTGGACATTTTTATTCAAAGTTGTGAGTACCCATAATTTTCTATAAAAGCATTAGAATTGTTTAGACTATGAACTGGGCATGGTGGCTCACACCTGTAATCCCAGCACTTTGAGGGGCTCAGGGGGGCAGATCACTTGTGGTCAGGAGTTCGAGACCAACCTGGCCAACATGGTGAAACCCTGTCTCTATTAAAAATACAAAAATTATCTGGATGTGGTAGTGGTTGCCTGTAATCCCAGATACTCAGGAGTCTGAGTCAGGAAAATCACTTGAACCTGGGAGGTGGAGGTTGCAGTGAGCTGAGATCATGCCACTGCATTCCAGCCTGGGTGACAGAGTAAGACTTTGTCTCAAGAAAAAAAAAAGAGAGAATTGTCAGACTATGGATGGACTTACCCTCTATTTTCCAACCATCTGTAATATTCCTATATGGATTTTCAATAAAATAATGACATTAACATTATACTGTAAAAGATAACATCTCAGCTGACCAAAGCACCATACATGTAATATCTTAAAGTAATAAGAGCATAATGATATTAAGAACTACAAAATTATTTATGTCTAGTGAACATAAAGTAAAAATTTTGAGACTCAAATTGTAAAGAGTTAAAGGTTTTCAACATACACATACCAAAAATTAACAATCAATTTTTAATCCATGGAGTCTTGAACCATAAAAGGATCTTACATGTTATTTTGCTCAACCTATTCCTAAAGCCAAACTTCTTTCTTCAGCATCTCTGGAAAATCTATGCTTCAGCTTGGAAATGTCCATTATTAAGAAGCTCATTCTTTCTCAAGGCAAGTACCATGGAACAGCTTTCATATACTAAGCTAAAACCTGCCTCTCCCAAACTTCTACTCATTAATCTTAGTTTTGCCCTCAGAATGCATACTTAGAAAGCTCTGAAATTAAACGAACAGGGTCTCTACAAAGCAAACTGTTTGCTTTCAAATTTTTGCTACTAGGAATATCTCTAAGCCCACGGGAAAATAGTGCTTCTGTGCTTAACAAATGCGCTCCATTTATAATCAAAACAGTAATTACATAAATTATTTATTGTCAGGAAATCCTGAAATTCAGAAATAGCTTACAGAAGTTGACATATTTTAATAAATTACTAAAATTAGCTTTTGTTTTGTTATCTGCTTTGGTCAAAGTGTCATGCATAGCTAGATACAAATAGAGCATAACTTTAAACTCACATCCTCTTTTCACCTCTCTAATTTAATATTTGCTGATTAAATCAAATTTTAATAGCATTTGCTTCTGCAGTAAAACAGATATCTCACAAAAACAAAACTCCCACTGAAGCCAGTGGTAGTCATCAGTGTTCAAAGTCTAATTTGCAATGCAAAAACACATAAAGAAAAATCCACTAAACTACATTGGCTATTGATTCTTTTCTCCTGAGAAGTTCCACCCAGATTTCATTGCTATCACTGTCTTATGCATGGTGGTGTCTCACTAATAAAAAATTCAGATATTTTTAAAGGGTCTACCTGGGCTTAATAAGATGCCACTTAAAAGCAAATTCATAATAAACCAAACACCTCATGTTTTCACTTATAAGTAGGAGTTGAACACAGGGATGGGAAAAACACTAACAGGGGCCTGTTGGGGGAGGGTGTGGGGAGAGAGAGCATCATGATAAAAAGCTAACGCATGTGGCGCTTAATACCCAGGTGATGGGTTGATAGGCGTAGCAAACCACCATGGCACACATTTACCTATGTAACAAACCTGCACATCCTCTGCATGTATCCCAGAACTTAAAATAATTTTATTTTTAAAGATGGGAACAACAGACACTGGGGACAACAAGAGTATGCGGCCAGTGGGGAGTAGAAGGGGAGCAAGGGTTTAAAAACTACCTACTGGGCACTATGCTCACTACCTGGGTGATGGATCACTTGTACCCCAAAACTCAGCAACATACAACATACCCATGTAACAAACCTGCACATGTACCCCTTGAATCTAAAATAAAAGTTGAAATAAAAAATAAATTTAAAAGAGAATATTTTTAAGTAGGTTCATAAATTTCACAATTTATGAATTAATAAATATACGGTTCATTGTTTGTCCTATGATAAAATCACTTGGGAAAATTTCAAATTTCATTAGAAAAATACCTATAAGATGATGTAGTCATTTTATAGAGTCTACGATACATTGTTAAGTGAAAAACAAAAGCTTCATATCATTCCTACTTGATTTCAAGGTGTACTATAAAGCTACAGTATTCAAGACAGTGTGGTACTGGTGAAAGAATAGACAAACATATTAGTGGAACAGAATAAAATCCAAAAATAGACCCATATCAATACACTTAAGAGATCTTTGGCAAAGGCGCAAAGGCAAGTCAATGCAGATAGTCTTTCAACAAAAGGTGCTAGAACAATAGAAAATCCACGTTAAAAAAAAAAGAATTTAGACACAGGTCTTATACTTTTCACAAATTAATTCAAAATGGATCATAAGCCTAAATGTAAAATGAAAAGCTGTAAGACTTCTAGAAGATAACAGGAAAAAATCTAGATAATGTTGGGTTTGGCAATAACATTTTAGATACAACAGTGAAAACATTATAAATGAAAGAAAAAATTGATAAACTGGATTTCATTTAAACCCAAATTGAAAAATTCTACTCTGCAAAAGATACTCTTAAGAGAATGAAAGGACAAGCCACAGACTGGGAGAAGACCTTTGCAAAACACGTATCTGATAAAGGACTGGTATTCAAAATACACAAAGAACACTTAAACTATAACATAGGAGAACAACCCAATTTTTAAAATGGACAAAAGACCTTAACAGATACTTCATCAAAGAAAATATACAGATGGCAAATAATTATATGAAAAGATGCTAATATCATATGTCACAAGAGAATTGCAAACTAAAACAATGACATGTCACTACTCATCTCTCAGAATGACTAAAATATAAAACACTGACAATACCAAATGCTGGTGAGGATGTGGAGCAACAGAAACTCTCATTCATTACTGTGGAAGTGCAAAATGGTACAGCCACTTTAGAAAACAGTTTGGAAGTTTCTTACAAAGCTAAGCACAGTCTTATCATGTAATCTAGTCATCATACTGGTTTTATTTCATTTGGGAATTTACCCAGATGAAAATAAAGCCACAAAAAAATCTGCACAGGAATGTTTATAGCAGCTTTATTCACAATTACCCAAACTTGGAAGCAATCAAAATGTCTTTCAGTTAGTGGAATGGATAAACAAACTATGGTATATCCATGTAATGAAAAATTATTCAGTGCTGAAATAAAATGAGCTTTCAAAGCATGAAAAGACATGAAGAAACCTTAAATTTATATTACCAAGTAAAAGAATCCAGCCTGAAAAGGCTACTTACTATATAATTCCAACTATGTGACATTCTAGAAAAGGCAAAACTATGGAGACAATTAAAAGATCAGTGATTGTCAAAGTTCTGGGGGATAAAGAGAGGGATGAATAAGGAGGACACAAAAGGTTTTTAGGGCAGTGAAACTATTCTGTGTTACTGTAATGGTGGCTACATGACATTATGGATTTTTCAAGTGCCATAGAACTGTACAACACAAAGAGTAAAACCCCCATGTAAGCAATGAACTTTAGTTAATAATAATGTATCAATATTAGTTGAACAATTTTAATAAATATACCACATTAATGCAAGATGTTAATAGGAGAATTGGGAGAGGTAGGAGGTATATGGGAACTCTGTACTTTCTGCTAAACTTTTCTGCAAACCTAAATTTACTCTAAAAAGTAAATCCTATTACTTTTTTTAAAATCTATAAGCAAAAATGTATGTACATATAGCATGCTTTTGATTAAGAGAAAAAGGGGGGAAGAAATATAGTAATGATAAACCAGAAAAAATTGTTTACCTATAGGGGATGGGTAGAAAGAGTAGAAGGTATAGGAAAGAAGTAGGATTTCTCTGAATGTATCTGTACAGTTTTGACTTTAAACCATATTAATATTTTATATAATCAAAAAACAAAATTAAATCAACAAGAATGTTATGGAAAGTCCTTAAAATTTACTAAAAGCAAAACATATCAACTTGATTATATATCAAATAGATAACATAACTATATAGAATAAAATAACGAATTAATCCAATAACTTTTTGAATTTAGACATTAACACAATACTGTTTCCACTCTCAGTGGAAATATTAGAAGGACCAAAATAATCGCAAATAAATGTTGAATTGTAATTGATAAATTTGGTGGTGTTGCTGGTATTGTACAGCAATTTGAGATAGAGAGAAAGAGAGAGAGAGAGAGAGTGTGTGTGTGTGTGTGTGTGTGCGCGCGTGAGCGTGCACATACGCGCACGTGTATATGTGTGTGCACAAGTACACGTACATGTGTAAAAACTGAGTAAACAGGCAGTTATGCTGACACTATTAGGAACTGGGATTTTCACCATAAAAGAAAGGAAATACAAATATGGATTGAGGAACAGACAGAATTTGTGGCTTAAGAAGAATGAATTCATGATTTAAGAAAAAAGAAAAAGGCTTCCTACCATCATCTACTAAAAGGTTCTAAAGCAATAACACTCTATAGCAAACAAGTTCCTTTGTTATATATTTAAGGTTTATGAATCTAACATTGTATCTTATCTGTAGTTTAGACATGCTATTTTATTCTTGGAAAATTTCTTTTTCCTCTTTTTTAACTGCTTAATGCTTACTCATTTTTCATGTTTCAGCTAAATATGACTTTCTGGAATATAATAAATTACCATCGATTTTTCTCGTTGAGGCCAGTGATGACTTCACACTACATAATAGATACCCAGATATACACTCTCTGCCCAGGGTTTTCTTTATCAGACTGTGCTGGACTATCTTACGTAGCTTGTAGCTTGTTTTCTTCCTACTACTGTGTGTTTGTGTGTGTGTGTGTGTGTGTGTGTGTGTGTGTGTGTGTCTGTCTGTCTGTGTCTGTGTGTGTCTTTATGTCTAACAGATTTTCTTATTTTTCAAATTTATTCATTAACTTATTTTTTCATTCATTCAGATTCATTCAATGACATGGTCAGTATGCCAGTGATTCTTGCAAGTTCTATTCAATACTTGGGAACACTCATTGTCCCTGCCACCCACTTCACAGAGACACACACATGTGTGTGCATGTGTGGACATGTGCACACACACTGCAGAAATTCTACTTCTATAAATCAACCATTAATGGAAAAGAAGTCACTATTTTTCCATGTTTTTTTTCTTTCTAAAACTGTGCCATCCATAAATCTACCATTCACATAACAGTGATACTTTTCATAAATATTTTAATTACTTATTTAATTAATGTTTTGCTCTGCTCTATCTCTTCAGTGCTGCCTTTCTTAAGCTATAAAATCCTGGAGAGTGAAAAAAAAATATGCCTTTTCATCCCCTTGCCCTTAGCCCAGCACCTGAGCGAGCAGCCTTTAATAAATACTGATAATAATAATGCATTATCCACAGTGGTTGCACACTAAATGTTGACAGAATGAAAATAATACCCTCAATAAATGTTAAAGAACTGAGTCTTCTTGCATTGCTCCTTTAAATATCCTATAACTTCTGGTCAAATCTCTTTTACTTGCTAAAAGATACAAAAATTAAGTAATTTGTAAGACTTGCTCAAGATTTTATACTTTGGGGCAAAGAGTGTGTATTCATCAATGCAAGTAACAAAAATGTAAAGAGTAAAATGAAAGAATTTTGATAAAGTTATTCCATTTTAATCTCAACACACAGGTGCTGGTACTGATAAATGTAACCTGAAGATTTAATTCAGGGAAATATTTTCCTTCAAGCATATTTAAAATAAGCTGTTTGCATTTTCCTGCATATAATTATTCTAACCCTGAAAGCACCTTTTAAAAACGGATTACAAATCCAGCTGCCTTAAAATGAAACTAAAGCATTTTCCTTTCCTCAGTCTGTTTTTGTATATTGGAAATTAATGTAACGAACTATTTTGAGTTTAGAGGGTTAAACCTTCTGACTAAATAATTCATGCCTAACTTTTTAATGTATTTGTGAGGTTACCAAGGTCTTTTTAATTATTTTTTTCTTTATTTTTTCAGTGCAGTGCTAGGTTTAATTTTCTGTTTATTGGCTATTTTATAATTTTACATAGGCAGTGTTTACATTGTAGATTCAGTCCAGTGGAAATACATATCATTTCTAGCCCATGAAATGGATAAGCCTAATGATAAGGCTATAGCTTTTTCTGATATTAACCAGTTGTTTGTGTGTATATATACATATGTAATTGCATTTTAGGTTTGGGGGTACATGTGAAGAACATGCAGGATTGTTGCATAGGTACATACATGGCAATGTGGTTTGCTGCCTTCCTCCCCAACACCTATATCTGGCATTTATCCCCATGTTATCCCTTCCGAACTCCCTGCCCCCTGCTATCCCTCCCCTAGTTACCCACTACCAAACTCAAATGTGTGATGCTCCCCTCCCTGTGTCCATGTGTTCTCATTGTTCAACACCTGCCTATGAGTATTTGGTTTTCTGTTCTTTTATCAGTTTGCTGAGAATGATGGTTTCCAAATTCATCCATGTCCCTACAAAGGACACAAACTCATCATTTTTTATGGCTGCATAGTATTCCATGGCGTATACATGCCACATTTTCCCTGTCCAGTCTATCATCGATGGACATTTGGGTTGGTTTCAAGTCTTTGCTATTGTAAACAGTGCTTCAATGAACATTCGTGTGCATGTGTCCTTATAATAGAACGATTTGTAATCCTTTGGACATATACCCAGTAATGGGATTGCTAGGTCAAATGGAATTTCTATTTCTAGGTCCTTGAGGAATCGCCACACTGTCTTCCACAATGGTTGAACTAATTTACACTCCCACCAACAGTGTAAAAGTGTTCCTATTTCTCCACATCATCTCCAGCATCTGTTGTCTCCAGATTTTTTAATGATCGCCATTCTAACTGGTGTGAGATGGTATCTCAATGTAGTTTTGATTTGCATTTACCAGGGTTTAAACAGAAGACAACTATTAAAATACCAAAAACAATTAACAATGCTTGATTTTTTTAACACTGTAATTTTTTAAATTAGTGGTCTCTCCTCCTAGAGGACTACTTCACAGCAGGGTTTACTCGGCCAAGTGCTTGTAACGAACCCAGAGGACTCAAAGCCCTGATATTGCTGGTATTTACAAGATACAGTAGTCTCCTCATACCAACAGGGGTGACTCCAAGACCCCCAGTGAATGCCTGAAACTGACGATAGTACCCAACCCAATTGCCGTCATAGGAACATGGTTTCCTTTCATGTATCCTACTCACAAACTGAAAGCCTTTTCCATCTTAACTAAAGACTTATTACACACTGTGGCTGTACCTTTTGCAGTTTGAGGTGCAATAGCAAAGCAAGTATGATTTTTTTTCCTTCTTTACAATTTCATGAATGGAAGACTCATCTCTACCATATATCTTAGCAACCCCAGCACAGCACATCATATTTTTTTTCATTATTGAGAACTTTCACCTTTTCACTTAAAGCACTTTACAGCTTCTCCTTAGCATATCCCAATTGCCAGCATCAGTACACTTGTGCTCTGGGCCAATTATTAAGTAAAAGGATGACTTAAACCCAAGCATCATGATGTCAAGACAGCTGATCTGATAATCAAACTGGTTTCTAAGTGACAAATGGGTAGGAAGCATAGATAACCTGGACATGCTGAATAAAGCATGTTTATTTCTGGAGATATCCATTTAATAGTATTGGACAGTGGTTTACCGTAAGTAAATTTTAGTTCTCATGAAAGTGAAACCCTGGCTAAAGGGAAACTACTGTATTCCCATTTAATTGCTAGGATCCTGTGCCTAACTGGAAACTCACATTAGAATATGCTAGAGAGTTTATATTCTGCAATTCAGTAAAACATGTAATTGCCCTTGACAGTCTCAGGTCATTGACTTGAAGCAGAAAGCTTTGCTTAATGACTACAGAGCAGTCTTCCAATCCCCACCTGCTAAACTGGGGCTTATCTCTTACTTATAATATCTTGTAAGGAATGCAAGAAACCTAAAAACTTCCCTATTCCGATTATTTCTACAAAACTGAACTTTGCTGGGTATGTGGTCCAAGTCCCAAGAAACAACATGTTATAGTTTAACTTTGTTACCACACTTCAAGAATTGTTTCTCAACCTGGTATATAGAAATTCTAACCAAACTCCTGATCCATTTTGTCTATTTCATATCTTAGAATCTCTTGATTGTGCCACCACTTCCTGATAACAGTTGAAACCTTTTGGGGTTGCAGGTGAAAGAAATCTAACTCGAACTAGCTTAATCATAAATTGGAATTTATTATCTCCCAGAAAGCAGGGAAAGGCTAATCAATAGTATATAGATGAGCCTCATTAAAAATGAACCAACAACAGATATGCTGCTGCTGCTTGTTTTAATCTTTTTTTTTTTTTTTTTTTTTTTTTTTGAGACAGAGTCTCTGTCACCCAGGCTGGAGTGCAGTGGCATGATCTTGGCTCACTGCAACCTCTGCCACCCGAGTTCAGGAGATTCTCCTGCCTCAGCCTCCTGAGTAGCTGGGATTACAGGCGACTGCCATCACGCCCATCTAATTTTTGTAGTTTTAGTAGAGACATGTTTCACCATTTTGGCAAGGCTAGTCTTGAACTCCTGACCTCGTGATCCACCCGCCTCAGCCTCTCAAAGTTCTGGGATTACAGGTGTGAGCCACTGCACCTGGCCACTTATTTTAATCTTTTAATTTGTTTTATTTTTATGGGTACATAGTAGGTGTATGTATTTATGAGGTAAATGAGATGCTTTGATACAAACATACAATGTGTAATAATCACATCAGGGCAAATGAGGTACCCATCACTTCAAGCTTCAACATTTCTTTAGGCTACAAACATTCCAATTATATTCCCTCAGTTATTCAAAATGTACATCATAGGCTGGGTACAGTGGCTCCCAAAGTAATCCCAGCACTTTGGGAGACCGAGGCGGGCAAGTCACCTGAGGTCAGGAGTTTGAGGCCAGCCGGACCAACATGGAGAAACACCATCACTACTAAAAATACAAAATTAGCCAGGTGTAGTAGCAGGCGCCTGTAATCCCAGCCACTTGGGAGGCTGAGGCAGAAGAATCGCTTGAATCCAGGAGGTGGAGGTTGCAGTGAGTTAAGATTACATTATTGCACTCCAGCCTGGGCAACAAGAGCAAAACTCCATCTCAAAAAAGAATGTACATCATATGCTGACTATAGGCAACCTGTTGTGTTATTAAATATTAGATCTTATTCATTGTATCTAACCATATATTTATACCCATTAACCATTCCCCATCCTCCCCCCACCACCAGTACCCTTCCCAGCCTCTGGTAACCATCTTTACTCTCTATCCCTATGAATTTAATTATTTTGATTTTTAGATCCCACAAATGAGTGAGAACATGCAAACTCTTTCTTTCCCTGGCTTATTTTACTTTACATAATGTCCCCCAATTCCATCCATGTTGTTGCAAACGATAGGATCTCAATTTTTTTATGGCTGCATAGACCTCCATTTTGTATATATATGTGCCACATGTTCTTTATCCATTCGTCTGTTGATGGACACTTAGGTTGCTTCCAAATCTTGGCTATTGTGAATAGTGCTGCTATAAACATGGTAGTGCAGATGTCTCTTTGACATACTGATTTCCTTTCTTTTGAGTATATACCTGGCAGTGGAACTGCTAGGTCATATGGTAGTTCTATTTTTAGTTTTTTGAGGAACGTCCATATTGTCTTCCATAGTGGATGCACTAATTTAAATTCCCACCAATGGTGCATGAGGTTTCTCTTTTCTCCGCATCTTTGCCTGCATTTGTTATTGCTTGTCTTTTTAATAAAAGCCATTTTAACTGGGGTAAGATATCTCATTGCAGATTTATTTGCATTTATCTGATGATCAGTGACATTGAACAGTTTTTCATATAACTGTTGGACATTTGTATGTCTTCTTTTGTGAAATGTCTATTTAGATCTTTTGCCCATTTTTTAATCAGATTGTTATATCTTTTTCCTATTGAGTTGTTTGAGCTGTTTATATATTCTAGTTATTAATCCCTTATTATAGGCGTAGTCTGTAAATACTTTCTCCCATTCCTCAGGTCTTCACTTCACTTTGTTGATTGTTTCTTCCTTAGCTATGGAGAAACTTTTGTTTGTTTTTTTTGTCTTTTTCTTTTTCTTTTTTTGAAGTATAGTGATACAACTATGGCTCACTGCAGCCTCAACTTCCCAAGCTCAAGCAATCCTCCCACTTCATCCTCCCAAGTAGCTGGGACCACAGGTTGTACCACCAAACCAGCTCTATTTTTCTTTCTTTTCTTTTTTTTTTTTTTTTTTTTTTTTTGGTAGAGGCAGGGTTTCCCATGTCGGCTAGGCCAGAAGCTTTTTAACTTGATGTGATCACATTTGTCCATTTTTGCTTTGGTTGCCTGTGCTTTGGGCTTACTACTCAATAAATCTTCACCTAGTCCAATGTTCTAAAGAGTTTTCCTGATGTTTTCTTTTAGTAGTTTCCTAGTCTCAGGTCTTAAATTTAAGTCTTTAATCTACCTTCATTTGAGTTTTGTATACGGTAAAAGACAGAGTTTAGTTTCATTCTTTGGCATACGGATATCCAGTTTTCCCAGCACCATCTTTGCAATTTAGATTTCATTTTCTTTTATTATATTCTTTCTCCACAGGCAAGAAACATAACCATCAAACATCTAAGTTTTATATCCTAAAGTTTCATTGGCCATTAGAAAGAAACACTGACTCTCTAATTCCAGTTTTAAATATCCTAAAAATAATTCTGATTGCCCTGACTTGAATTAGATCAATCTGAAATGTTCCATTGTTGACAAGGCATAAAGTGGCCAACTGTCCTGGTTTGCCTGGGACTAAAGGGTTTTCTGAGATAAAAATGCATTGACTCTGATGCAAGTAATCCTTGATTATTTGCAATAATAAGTGAAATATCATGTCTGATGTGTTCTGAGTGCTTCAAATCTTTTAAAAAGAAACTGAATTAACTAACTAGCATCCATTGCTCTTCTCAAAAATGTTTTTATATTTTGACTGAAACCCACTGTTATGGGTACCTCCCTTCTTTATGCTTCAGTATCCCTGAAATATCCTGTTTCATGCCTCATATCTTTACATATGGTATTTTCACCCCTCCCTCCTTATTAATATGTCATAGTCCTGTTCATTTAAACTCAGCTTAGACACTGCTTTTGTGAAGTCATTCTGAATCCTGTTCTCCTCCCCTGAGATAGTTAGTCATTCCCTGATTTGTTCTCTACTCTCAGGATATATTTCTTTATTTGTCTCATAATTCTGTTTTATAATGGTTTATTTACAAATATGTCGCATCACAATCCTACAAGGTTCATGAGGCCACATGTTTGTAGTCCCAGTGCCTAACACAAAACCGGGCATAATGACAGCACCCCCATAAACATTTAATAAATTGAAAAAGAAATCTACAATAGGAATATTTTAAATTTGGTTTGGGGCATCTGGTATTACGTACCTATTATTTCTATAATCAGTCTCTGAATAATAGATATTATATTTGGCATATTTACGTTAACATTTAAATTGCAAAGGATAGTGTATCAAGAATGTGATTACTAAAATAAGTAGCATGATTTGGGCCTTTAAAGAAGTTAATTTCAAGCTTGACTCTGCTGTGGGCCCAAAGTTTATAACTTGTTCCTAAATAGAAGTTAAATAATACCAAAATAGACATATAAATAAGAACAGAACGTATGAACAGAACATAATCAGCCCAATTCTCTGACAGGTGGGTTGGAGGCTGAGGATGCATCAAACAGTAAGGAAAGTCCTCTGTGGGCTAACGTGGGAGGGATAATTTGGCTTCCTCTCTCCACAGGCAGATGGAGGCCTTTTTCCCCTACATAGTTTCTGAGAATGCAATCAGGAAAGATGATTGGGATGCTCACGTGGAACAAGCATAGTATTTGGCTTACATTAAAAAATAGAATGAAATGAGTATCCCTAGGGAAAACTAACCCAAGATACTTCAACATTTCTAGACTTATTTCTCTGAAATAGTCTAGAAATAGAAATATATACACATATTAGACTACATAAGGAAATGTATTTGTATATGTATTTCTATACACACATACATACACATACATTACATAATATATACATACACATACATATACACACACACAGACTTTCTAATGTAAACTGCCAATTTCAAAAGTGAAGCCAAATTAGAATTCAGTTCTCCTGCATCACAAAATGAGGTTTTCTAGTTTAGTACTGGGATTCCCAAGCCAGGACAAGAAACTAGGCACTGATAAGCTGTCTGTGTAATAGTTCTGTAGCTAAATCTCTAAAATGGTGCTGCATCTGATATCTCTTCAAATTAGAGGAAATGTCATAAGACTTGGTAGAGAAAAAATATGTCAGATGAACAGATATGTATATCTTCTTTCACTTTTGCCCAAAATGTCATTAAAATGATAGAAATATATTTGTAAAAATATAAATACATAAACACAAACAGAACAAGAAAGGAAACTACAGTAACAAAATTCTGGATGCTATAAAGTAGTTACATGACAAATGACTAAGCAGACTTGAGAACTGGATCCAAAGCTAGCCATAGGAAAAACTAAAAATCAGCCTGGTAAGACTACAGAGGACTCATGAAGTTCATATCATATATGTCTGGAAGAATAGGTGAATAAAAAGGCAAAAATGGAACTATGTGAAAGTATACTTTCAAAGCAGTTAAATTCCCATGTGCCTTCCCCACTCTATAGATTGCTGACTATCCCTCCCTCAATCTTGCAAAACACTGAAAGTTTCTTCTCTTAGAAGAGTAAAATAGTTCTCTAAACCAGTCACAGTTTAGGGTATAGTAACATAATGAGAATAGGTGATTGAGAAAACAGGTATACTAGATGTTGACATTCCTGTGCCCTCTTTCCCTAAACAGCCCTAAGAACTTCCCATTGGGAGCTTAAAAGAGGGATTTCCAAGGATGTCTAGATCAAACTGAAAGATCTAAAGGTGTCATCAAGGCTTCTCCAACTAAATGGACCAATGGAATGAACCTAGAGCAAAGCTTACGGTGACAATGGCATCTAGAAAACAATCTGGTCATTGCTTTAATTTCTCTAGGGAATTTATTCCCAGTGCTAGAATTTCACATCTAGTTGATGAAGCAAGAATCAGGATAGAATAAAGACATTTTCATTAAACTATTGGGAGATGTGCTACACAAAACAAGAGAAGGCATGGCATACAGAAATCAAGATATCCAACAAAGCAAAGAAGCAATAAAAACTTCCAAATGATGGAGCAGAACTGCAAGGTTGATATCTATCAGGAGGAGAAGGTGAGCACTACAGACTTAAATGAATGGAAAAGCTCAGATGAGATTCTTCAGAGACATTAAGTGTTTAGAATACCTGACACACATAAACATGTTAAGAAAAGATGATTTTGGAATTGTACTGACTATATATACATAGAAAATCAATCACAATGAAAAAAGACAATCATTAATCCTAAGGGAGATAAAACATTTTATTTTTCATGGAAGGGAGAGGAATCAGGGTTTAGTATATAGATCAGTAACATTATAAATAATGTCTGTCAACAAACATAACAAGCAAATGGAGAAGACTGATCTAACCCAAATTTTGCAATTAATGTGTTGCAGGGATAGTCACGGAAAACATGCATGTGCTTGTGTGGGGTACTGCTATAGTAAGTGGTAGGAAAGAAAGGAATGCCATATTCCATGGTGGAATGTCAATAGATAATGTCTAAAACTGACACATTAAAAAGGAGCAAAACATAGATTAGAGACACAAAGATAAATACCCAGATAACCAGATAAAAGAGATGAAAGTGTTGAGAGGAAGAGAAGATGGTTGGGGTACTGCTTTTTAAAATAATAATAAATATTATAGAAATATTTGACACTTCAAATCCCCTAAAACTTATATACTCTTGACTTTATGAGGTTATATAATTTGCCTAAATTTGAAGTATCCATTCTCACCCATGATTAATCCTAGTAAGTGCAAACATTGAATATTTGGTAATGTCTTATAACTTGCTTCTGTGTTAGGGACCTATGGCAGACAGACTCTGAAATTACTGCCAATTATCCCTGTTTCTCATGTCTTAGTGAAATCCCTTCCCCTTGAGTGCAAGCAGAACCTCTGGTTTGCTCCTAGCCAATAGAACATGGCAAAGACAATGGCTTGTTACTTTCATAGTTCTGTTACACAAGATTGTAACCTCCATTTTGCGAACATCCCCTGTTGATTCTCTGTCTTTCTGGCTTTGATGAAGTAAACTGCCATATGGAAAGGCCATGTGGTAAGGAACTAAGGGAGGCTTCCAAACTGAGGCTCTCAGTCAAGGAATTGAGAGAATTCAGCAAGGAGCTGGGGTCCTCCATTAATAAACTACATTCACAGCTGTATGTGGATTTGCCAACAACCATGTGAGCTTGGAACCAGATCCTTCCCCAGTCGAACCACAGCTGAGGCTCCATCCCTGGGTGACGCCTTGATTCTAGTCTTGTGAGAGAACATGAAACACAGGTTCCAAGCCATGCTTGGATTCCTGACACACAAAACTATGAGATAATAAACCTTTTGCACAAGCCACTAAATTTGTGGTAATATGGCCACACAGCAATAGATTAATAAAGAATCTAACCAGAGGAGACCATGATTTCAGCACCTCATCAACTCAAGTGTTACAAAAGAAAGATTGTTGACTTCTGCTTGTCAGAGGTATGATTTCTGACTGTGAATGTCCAAGCCTCAGGTTTGTTTGCATCATCCAGCTAGTTAAGTTGACACTGCTATACCTAAGGTTCAGCACTGTAACCTCGGATGACTTCATTCTGGGCTACATAATCCAGAAGTCATAAAATTATCTCCCAAATATTAAAAAATTTAAACAAATTACTATCTTTAGCAGTGCCAATCAAATGTCACCTAAGAGGTAAAGTAATATTCACTTCAGCATTTTAGAGGGAAAAGTCATAAGAGGTAACACATAATAGAAATTTTCTATTTAATAAAATGTAAGAGTAGACAGAAAAAATCAAGTTTTTATGCCCTCTAAAAAGCATACATTCTAATTATAACACGTTAAATATTTAACAAATCCCAAGTTCTAGGTAAATGGAAAGAAAATTTCCTTTGCTTTTAATTTAGAATAAAAGGTGATATGTGGGTGGCAAAATGGTGCAGCTTACAGTGCCTACATTGTACAGAAAGAAAGGGCATAAGGGAGTTAGAATTATAGAAGCAAAAAAAAAAAAATGGTATGACAACCAGGTAGGCAGCAGTAGCCATTTAACTCTCTACCTACCAGATCTCATAGGCTTCCCTGCCTTAGAGTTATCATAACTATATCACTAAAGGAAAAATAAGTGTCATTATTTGTTATTTAGTTATCTTTATCATACTGACTCAGAAATTAGGTGTATGTGTGGGAGAATTTTCCAAAGAAAATCCAGATGCCACTGTGACTCATTCACCTGAAGAACAATGACCTGAATGGACAATCACTGAGATAAACTGTCACTTATCAAAACTTCTGTAAGATATTCGGAGGTTAATGTGGGGGTCTGAATCTGTCAGTGCCAAGTTTCTTCCAGCTGTCACAATTGGACAAGCTGTCTCCATCATAAAATAATGCAAGACAGATTTAACTGAGTGGGACTCATAAGGAACAGCTGAAATTCAACAACAGCAGCCTTGCCATCTAGATGGTTTTGTGACAAAGCTGTTGACAAGGGGTTGGAAATGACAGAACACATCAGTATGGAAGTCTCTCTTTAATGACCCAATGTCATGAATGAAGCATGAAGAGCAAGTGACTAAACATACATCGGTGTTATTTAATATTATATTGAGGACTAAGGCTTACGTTATCATCTACAGGCACTGCTTGGATCCTGTATTCGTTTCCTTTGCTGCTGTAACAAATGACCACAAACAGCAGCTTAAAACAATACAAATGTATTCTCTTTCAGTTCTGGAGGCCAGAAATAAAAAGTCAGTTTCACTGGGCTAAAGTCAAGGTGCCACCAGGGCTGCCTCCTCTAGAGGATCCAGGAAGAATCTGTTTCTTGCCTCTTCCAGCTACTAGAGGCTATGGGTATTCCTCATTGGCTCTGGCTCATAACCCCTTCCTTTCATCTTCAAAGCCAACAATGTAGCATCTTCTATCATCGCATTTCCTTTTTCTTTCTGTAGTCTACTCCCCCTCTACCTCCCTCTTATAAGGACAGTTGTGATTACATTTAGGGCCCACCCAGATAACCCAGAATTATTTCCATATCTCAAAATCCTTAATTTACATCACATCCCTTTTGCTATAAAAGGCAATATTCACAGTTTCCAGGAATTTGGACCTGGATATTTTGGGGAGCTATTATTTAGCATACCACAGGTCCTGTCCCATAAATGTTTTAATTGGAAGCTGTCTGTCTATGGTAAAGAGGTTATTACTCACATACAAAGCCATCTAAAATACAATAAATGTAAATTTATTAGGGATTGTAAATCAATATTATTTTGACTCCTTAACACCTTATTAATTGTTCTGGGAAATTTTTGAGCCATTGCTCTTGGTAAGCATAATGTAAAAAAAACTAAAGAGCAGATAGTCAATATTATCTTGGCAATCTCATGAGTAGTTCTGTGTGTGTGTGCACATGCATGCTTGGTGAGGGTCAGCAGATTGGATAAAGGTATATTAAAAGTGAATACTTAAAGAATTCTAATAATACCTGCACACTGTACTCATGGAATGATTCACACTATCATAACAACTATGGGTGCGGGAATGTACATCAGGCAATTTTAATCCAAAAGACTCTGAGCAGATTTTGAAGCAGTTGCTCTGACACCTGAGGGTGTAACTATGTTTGAAGGTGTGTGGGATGTGGATCGGAGAGGGAGCTAACTTTTATTAAATGGCTACTATGTTTCAGGCACAGAGTTACAGGTTTTACACATTTTAATGTTAATTAAGGCTCACAACAACAGATGCTGGAAGTATTAAAATAAAAGGATAATAATACCCAGAGAGGATTAGGTAACTTTTCCAAGTTTACCAGTGAGCAAGTGGTATAGCTAGAGCCACATTTTTTGAAATCTAAGTATCCATAATGGGCTTTCACTATGTTACAGCAGATATAGGAAAGGTCAAGAGTCAAGAAAACACACAGGGTTCTTTCAGAAGACCTCTAAGGAAAAAAGGAATGAGACAAGGGGAACAACATTATCACACACGGCACCAGCTGACAATAGTAGTAGGTCATAATGACTGCAAAACCGTGTGCTCGGCCCCATTTAGTGATGATATCACAATACATAACTCCAAGCAAATAATGTTTCTACTTCTGATTCCTGTTTCACTGTTGTGACTCTCCATCACTTACCTAGGCACAGAATAGTCATGGTATCACTTCTCCCCATAAAATGGGGTTGACAACCAAGCTCAATATCTTACTTCATCTCAGATGTAGCCTTATGCCTTTAAATGAACAGAGATTAATTGCATAGATTTTTTCCATAAAGGGGCTCATTCATTTTCCCTGTTATAGTATCTACTTTCTAGATAGTCAGATTAGATCTCTTACTGAGATCTAATTTTCCAGGTCACATCACTATAGAAATGACAGTTAAAAACCTGATCCAACAGGAATCTGAGTCATTGCTACAATAACAAACATCTGCACCATAGAGAAGACCAGACTATCATTTTATTAGACTTCCTCTTGACTTTAAACCAGTAATCTTTGTCAATAATGGGATATTTATTTGGAGGACACTAGCTGGAATAAAACTGAAAGTCAAGATATAGATGATTCTTTGGTAAAACCAAAGCTTTAGAGTCCAAGGATAATTAAAGAAATAGCTGTTTGTATTCTGAGTCTACTTCAGTAACCTAAACTTTATGGGACAAAGGAGAGAGATTAAGATGAGACAAATCCAGGCTACGCCTTCACTGGGATCTCAAGTCTACGTTTTGTGCATATGTGTTTCATGGGGAAATGGATTAGGTAAGAAATGTCATGAAAAGAAGGACTGAGAGTCAATGTGTTTTTTTTCTTTATAATACTTCAGTAGCAAAAACCCTTTCCTTATTTATAGGAGTTCTTCCATACGCTGCCTTCATTATAGAGAAGCATATATCTCTGGTCTTTTTAGTCAATATCTATGAATAATCAAAAATACAATGCAAGTAAGAATTGCTTCCCAAAATTCCTGTTTGTATTTCCATTTACTTACATATGTACCTTTAGACCTATATAGACCCAAATCAACCTGAGATAAATATCACTTATAATTGTATCCCTCAGGGGAGCACTATATAACAAAAGCCCATATATTTGAGCTTAACTAATTAACCATTTTCCTTCCTTTCCATTATAATTCAGTTTGCTTTGTGTTAATTCCCTTTTTTTTTTTAATAACTCCTCCTATCATCCAGGCTGAAAAACTCAGGAATCAACAAACAAGACCCTCTCCCTCAACTCCTGCAGCCAAAGACCAGTCCAACAGAATCTATCCAACTTCCTTATTCCACTTTTCCAGTTCTGCTTGGATTTGCATCTATAATAAAGCAAAAAGAGGTCAACAAGAACAAAACTAACATCATTAGAATAAAATCACCTTATAAACTGGAATGCATAGTGCTAATGTCATGAGTTTTTATTTTGATAAATCACCTTATAAATTGGAATACACCATTCTAATGTTATTGCTTTTTTTTTTAGTTTGTACTGCACATCACAGTCTTAATTTTTTTTAACTTTCATGTTAAGTTCATGGTTCATGTGCAGGTTTGTTATATAGATAAATTTGTGTGATTTGATTTTGTTATAAAGATTATTTTGTCACCAGGTACTAAACCTAGTACTTATTAGTATTTTTCCTGATCTCCATCCTCCCAGCCTCCACCCTCTGATAGGTCCCAGTGTGTGTTGTTTCCCTCTATGACTTAAACAAATTGACAAAAAAAGAGCAAACAACCATATTTAAAAGTGAACAAAGAACTTGAACACTTTCCAAAAGAAGATATACATGTGGCCAACAAGCTTATTAAAAAAAAAAAAAAGCTCAATATCAATGATCATTAGAGAAATGCAAATCAAAACCGCAGTGAGATATCATCTCGCACCAGTCAGAAGGGCTGATATTAAAAGGTCAAAAAAAGTAGATGTTGTCAAGGTTGCAGAGAAAAAGGAACACTTATACATGGTTGGTGGAAATGTAAATTAGTTCAATCATTGTGGAAGACAGTGTGGCAATTCCTCAAAGACCTAGAGACAGAAATACCATTCAATCCAGCCATCCCATTACTGCGTATATACCTAATGGAATATAAATCATTCTATTATAAAGGCATACACACATATGTTCATTACTATTCACAAAAGCAAAGAAATGGAATCAACCTAAATGCCCATCAGTGATAAACTGGATGCTACCTACACACCATAGAATACTATCCAGCCATAAAAATTAATGAGATAATGTCCTTTGCAGGGACGTGGATGGAACTGGAGGCCATTATCCTAAACAAACTAATGCAAGAACAGAAAACCAAAAACACTGTATGTTCTCACTTTCAAATGGGAGCTGAATGATGGGAATGAACACACAAAGGGGAACAACATATTATTTTTATCTTTACTTGAAAATTATGTCTTAATTTCCTCAATATAAAATACAAGACCTTGGAGATGCAAACAAAATAGGTTGTTTCATTTGAGGTTTGTGATAGGCTGAACAACAGCCCTCTGATGATGTCTACATCCTATTAAACAGAACCTGTGAATATTTTACCATAACCATGCATCACAAAAGGACCTATGAAGCTACAATTAAATTAAGGTTCCTGAGAGTGAGAGATTATTATGGATTATCTGTATAGAACCAATGTAATCACAAGGGTCCTTATAAGAAGAAAAAAGGGGTCAGAGTCAGACAAGGTAATGAGAAGAGGGCAAGGGCCCCAATAGTCTCAACCCATGATAGCATACATTCAAGTCCAAAATACCATCTAAATCTCATCAGCTCAAAAGTCCCAAACTTTATCATCTAAAGGATCTATAGGTGAGGCTCTGGATATAATCCATTCTGGAGCAAAATAGCTCTCCATTTGTGGATCTGTAAAGCTAGAAAATAAGTTATCAGCTCAAAAAGTATAATGGTGGCACAGGCATAAGATAATCAATATAGGCATTCTCACTCAAAAGGGAGAAAATGGAAAAAAAAGAGGTCGCAATTCCCATGACATTTTGCAATACAACTGGAAAATTTCTATCATGTTTCAAAACCCAGGAATAATCCTCTGTGGCTGGAGGCTCCATTCTCTGGGCCCATGGCTCTGCCATGACCTCAGAGTTATCCTTTTATTTCATGAAGGGTAATGTGTCTAAACCTGAGTTATTTTATTAGCCTGTTTCCTAACTGGAGAATTTTGGAAGTCAAACAGCCTTTTACCCATTTTGTTCTTCCTCTGCCTCTTTCAGTCCAAGCTGGCCGTGTTTCTGCTAATACAACATTCTCAAAAACGTTGTAGTTCTCCCACATGTTACAGGGAGCAAATCCATCAAACAAGAGGCTCTTCCACAAATATATGCAGGATAATTCCATCTTTATTCCTGGCTTCTGTTGAGATCCATGAGTCATATACTTAATCTTTTCAAACGCTTTTCTGTGTGATTAAAACACTGACCTTTATCTAAAATCGTTCCAAGGCATGAGCAAAAGGCTGCTCAGCCAAACCTTTGGCATTCTCTCCAGAGCATACTTTCTTGTAATCAAATCTTCTAACTTTAGCAGTTTTTGAAAGCTGAATAGAATGAGAATTTCCTAAATTATCAAGTCCTAGTTCCTTTTTGTTTAACAGCTCTTCTCTTAATCTATTTCTTTTCTCTCACATTTTACTATAAGAAACAAGAAACCAAGCCACATTTTCAACAGTTTGCTTGGATTTCCAAGCAAATCTCCTCAGCTAAATCTCCACATTCATGGCTTAGAAATTCTATTTCCCACATAACTGTAGAATAAAATTCTGCTGAGGCCTCTGCCACTATTCTGTCTGGGTCATCATAAGCAGTTCCTTTGAATTATTTCTATAGTTTATTTATAAGGATTCAAATATTCTCCAAGACACTCTCATTTTCTCTACTATGTTCCTCACTTCCTTCTGAGCCCTTACTGGCAGAGTCCTTAATATCTATCTATACAGCAGTCTGTTCACAGAAATCTAGGCTTTTCTATCATGCTCCTCAACATTCTTCCAGCCTATGCACACTGGAAGCCACAACCACATTTTTAGGTATTTGTAAGAGCATAACTTTACTTCCCAATCTATGCTAGCTTCCTACTTCTGCTGTAATAAATTCCCACTAACTCAGTGGCTTGAAACAATGCAAATTTATCTTATTCTTCTGGAGGTTAGAAATCTAAAATGGATTTTGAAATGTACTGATATCTATGAGTCTTACATGACTAAAATTAAAGTGTCATAATCTTCATTCCTTATGGATACTTTAGGGAAGGATCCATTCCTTGCCTTTTCCAGCTTCAAAAGGCTGCCCGTGTTCCATGGCTCATGGCTACATGACTTGGATCTCCACTTCTGTCATCAAATCTCTTTCTCTCCCTCTGCTTCTGTCATGGCATTGCTTTTTGTGACACTACCCCTCATGCCTTCTTCTCATAAGAACGCTTGTGATTTCTCTGGACCCACAGAAGTAATCCAGACTAATTTCATCTCAAAAATATTAATTTAATCATCTGTTAAGCCCATTTTGCTATGCAGGCACACCTCATTTTATTGTGATTTGCTTTATTGCTCTTTGTACATACTGCTTGTTTTTTACGGATTGAAGTTTTATCACAACCCTGAATGCAGCAAGCCTACCAGCACCATTTTTCCAACATCATGTGCTCAACTCATGTCACAGTGTCACATTTTGATAATTCTCACAATATTTCAGGTTTATTATTATTATCATATTTTTTGTGGTGATCTGTGATCAGTGACCTTTGATGTTACTATTATAATCATTTGAGACACCATGATCCACTATCACACTGCATGGTGAACTTAATCAATAAATATTGTGTATGTTCTGACTGCTCCACCAACCATCATTTTCCCTGTCTTGTTCTCTCTCCTTGGACCTCCCTAGTTCCTAAGAAACAATAACATTGAAATTAGATTGATAAATAACCCTACAATGACTTCTAGTGTTTCAGTGAAAGGAAGAGTCATACATCTCACTTTAAATCAAAAGCTACAGGCCCAGCACAGTGATTCACACCTGTAATCCCAGCACTTCGGGAAGCCAAAGTGGGCAGATCACTTGAGGTCAGGAGTTCAAGACCGGCCTAGCCAAAGTGGTGAAATCCCATCTCTATTAAAAATACAAAAAATAAAAATAAAAAATAGCTGAGCATGGTGGCGGGCACCTGTAATTCCAGCTACTCAGGAGATTGAGGCAGGAAAATAGCTTGAACCTGGGAGGCAGAGGTTGTAATGAGCAGAGATCAGACCACTGCACTTCAGACTGGGCAACAGAGCAAGACTCCATCTTAAAAAAAAAAAAAGGCTACAAATAATTACGATTAATGAGGTAGTTATGTCAAAAGCTGAGATGGGCCAAAACTTAGGCCTTATGTGCCAAACAGTTAGTAAATTTATTACGTAAGAAATACACTTCAAGTTGTGAATGCAAATGAAAAGCTCTTGAAGGAAATTAAAAGTGTTACTCCAGTGAAAGCACAAATGATAAGAAAGGGAAACAGCCTCATTGCTGATATGGTGAAAGTCTGAGTGCTCTGGAAAGATCAAACCAGCCACAACATTGACTTAAGTCAAATGCTAATCCAGAACAAGGCCCTAACTCTCTTCAATTCTATGAAGGCTGAGAGAAGCAAAGAAACTGCAGAAGAAAAGTCTGAAGCTAGCAGGGGTTCAAGAGGTTTAGGGAAAGAAGCCATATCTATGACATAAAAGTTCAAGAAGTAGCAGCAAGTGTTGATAGAGAAGCTGTAACAAGTTATCCAGAAGATTCAGCTAAATTATTTGATAAAGGCGACTGTACTAAATAACAGATTTTTTTTTTTTTGAGACAAAATCTGGCTCTGTCACCCAGGCAAGAGTGCATTGGAGTGATCGCAGCTCACTGTAACCTCTGCCTCCCAGTTTCAAGTTTCTCATGCCTCAGCCTCCCGAGTAGCTGGGATTACGGGCACCCGCCATCATGCCTGGCTAATTTTTTTGTATTTTTAGTAGAGACAGGGTTTTATTTACCATACTGGCCAAGCTGGTCTCAAACACCTGACCTCATGATCCACCTGCCTCAGCCTCCCAAAGTGCTGTGATAATAGGCATGAGCCACCGTGCCTGGCCAACAACAGTTTTTCAATATAGATAAAACAGCCTTCTATTTGAAGAAGATTCTATGTAGGACTTTCATAACCAGAGAGAAGACAATGCCTGGCTTCAAAGCTTCAAATGACAGGCTCACTGTTTTGTTAGATTGTAATGCAGCTGGTAACTTTAAGTTGAAGCCAACACTCATTTGCCATTCTGAAAACACTAGGGCTTTTAAGAACGATAATAAGTCTACTCTGCCTGGGCTCTATAATAAAATAATAAAGCCTGGATGACAGTACATTTGTTTACAGCACAGTTTACTGACCATTTTAAGCTGTTGAGACTACTGCTTAGAAAAAAGATTCCTTTCATATTATTATTGCTCACTGACAAATGCTTCTAGTTACCCAAGAGCTCTGACTACAAGTGTACAAGAAGACTAATGTGTTCATGGTTGCTAACACAACATCCATTCTTCAGCCAATGGATCAAGCAGTAATTTTGACTTCCAAGTCTTATGTAAGAAATACAGGGTGGGACCATGATGGCCGACTAGAAGCAGTCATGATCAGAGACTCTCATTAAAAAGAACCATAACAGCATGTGAATCCTTCACTGGCAACTGAGATATCCGGGTTCTCTCATCAGAACTGACTAGGCAGCTGGCATGATCCACAGAGAGGAAGGAAGAGAAGTGTGGTGTTGGGGGGGCCTACTGAGAGCCACACATGACAGAGAAGCCCCCACCCCCCAGCCAAGGGAGGTGGTCAGTGAGTGTGCTACCCAGCCTGAGAAACAATGCTTTTCCCATGGAACTGTGCAACCCACCAATCAGAAGAACCCACTCATGAAACCACACCACCAGGGCCTAGGATCCTAACCACAGAGCCATACAGATTCTCAAAAGCCTCTCAGTTGCAATTTGCTTAAGACTGCTGCGTTCACCAGGGGGAGGGGCGACCAGCACCACAGCTGCTGCTGCCTTCTGTGTAAGCCATTTGAGCTCCCTGAGGGAAGGGCAATAGCCAGCACTGGGACTGATAACTGCCTAACACACTAAGCTCCCTGGGCTGGGGAAGGACGGCAGCCATCTCTATAGCTCCAGGCTGCACTTTTCCCCTTCTGGAGACAGGAAGGCAGAAAGCCGTGGTCCCAAGAGGTGGCTCCCACACCCGAACCCACCGGCTGTGGCCAGCTGTGGCCAGAGAGCCTCTTCAGGCCTGACACTCACCCATTCCTCCTCAATGGGCAGGGCCTTCCTGAAGGAACTCTAACTCCAGGCAGGGGCTCAGGGACAGAACTCTGATGTCCCTGGGCCAGAGCCCCTAGGGCAAGGGGTGACCACAGTCTCTGAGGACCGGCAGATTTAGCCTTTCCTCCTGCTAGTTTTGAGAAATCCAGGAAGCCGAGGTGAGTGGGTTTCCCCTCAGCAAAGCACTCCCCCTCCACCAAGATACAAAGTGCTTTGTTAAATGGGTCCTGCTGCCTGTGCCACCCAACTAGGTGAGACCCTCAAACAGGGGTTGTCACACATCCTATGCAGGAACAATCATACTGGTGTCAGGTCAGTGACTCTCGAGGTCAGAGTTCCTAGAGGAAAAAGCAAGCACCCATCTTTGCTGTTTTCCAGGCTTCTTAAGTGACATCTCCAGGCACAGGATCGAACCAGATAAATAGTGCCTGAAGTGAATGCCCAGCAAACCACAGCAGCCCTACAAAAGAGAGGCCTGACAATTGAAAGAAAAACAAACAGAAAGCAACAACAACAACATCAGCAAAAAAAAAAAAAAAAGGCCTCACAAAAAAACTCATCCAAGGGTCAGCAGCCTCAAAGATCAAAACTAGGCAAACTCATGAAGATGAGAAAGAATCGACAATAAAATGCTGAAAGCCCAAAAGCCAGAGTGCCGCTTCTTCTCTAAATGACTGCAACACATCTCCAGCAAGGGTGCAGAACTGAGCAGAGGATGAGATGGATGAATTGACAGAAGTAGGCTTCAGAAGGTAGATAATATAAAACTCTGCTAGCTAAAGAAGCATGCTCTAACCCAGTGCAAAGAAGCTAAGAATCTTTAAATAAACCTAGGCAACACCATTCAGGACACAGGCATGGGCAAGGACTTCATGACTAAAACACCAAAAGCAATGGCAAAAAAAGCCAAAATAGACAAATGGGATCTAATTAAACTTAAGAGTGTCTGCACAGCAAAAGAAACTATCATTAGAGTGAACCAGCAACCAACAGAATGGGAAAAAATTTTCACAATCTACCCATCTGACAAAGGGCTAATATCCAGAATCTATAAAGAACTTAAACAAATTTGCAAGAAAAAAACAAACCCATCAAAAAGTGGGCAAAGGATATCAATAGGCACTTTTCAAAAGAAAACATGTATGCAGCCAACAAACATATGAAAATAAGTTCATCATCACTTGACGTTAGAGAAATGCAAATCAAAACCACACTGAGATACCATCTCACATCAGTTAGAATGGCAATCATTAAAAAATCAGAAGACAACAGATGCTGGAGAGGATGTGGAGAAATAGGAATGCTTTTACACTATTGGTGGGAGTGTAAATTAGTTCAACCACTGGAAGACAGTGTAGCAATTTCTCAAGGATCTAGAAATAGAAATACCATTTGACCCAGCAATCCCATTACTGGGTATATACCCAAAGGATTATAAATTGTTCTATTATAAAGACACATGCACATGTATGTTCATTGCAGCACTGTTTACAACAGCAAAGACCTGGAACCAACCCAAATGTCCATCAATGATAGACTGGATAAAGAAATTGGGCACATACATACCATGGAATACTATGCAGTCATAAAAAAGGATGAGCTCATGTCCTTTGCAGGGACATGGATGATGCTGGAAACCATCATTCTCAGCAAACTGACACAAGAACAGAAAACCATATTTTGCATGTTCTCACTCATAAGCGGGTATTGAACAATGAGAACAATGGATATAGGGAAGGGAACATTACACACCAGGGCCTGTTGGAGGGGACAAGGGGAGGGTAAGTGGGGGTAGGCAGTTGAGGAGGGATAACATGGGGAGAAATGCCAGATATAGGTGATGGGGATGAAGGCAGCAAACCACATTGCCATGTATGTACCTATGCAACAATCCCGCATGTTCTTCACGTGTTCCCCAGAACCTAAAGTGCAATAATATATATATATATATATATATATATATATATATATATATATATATTTTTTTTTTTTTAAAGAGTCAAGACCCATCGGTGTGCTGTATTCAAGAGAACCATCTCATAGTCAAAGACATACATAGGCTCAAAATAAAGCGATAGAGGAAAGTTTACCAAGCAAATGAAAAACAAAACAACAACAACAACAAAATAAAAAACAGGGCTTGCAAGTCTAGTCTCTGACAAAACAGACTTTAAACCAACAAAGCTCAAAAAAGCCAAGGGTTTTACATAATGGTAAAGGGATCAATTCAACAAGAAGAGCTAACTATCATAAATATGTATGTACCCAATACTGGAGCAACCAGATTCATAAAACAAGTTCTTAGAGACCTACAAAGATACACTGTCGATATTAGACACATCAATGAGACAGAAAACTAACAAGGATATTCAGAACTTGAACTCAGCTCTGGATCAAGTGAACCTAATTGACATCTACAGAACTCTCCACCCTAAACGAGAGAATATACATTCTCCTCAGTGCCACATGGCACTTATTCTAAAACTGACCACATAATTGGAAGTAAAACACTCCTCAGCAAATACGAAAGAAATGAAATCATAACAGCCTCTCAGACTACAGTGCAATCAAATCAGAACTCAGGATTAAGAAACTCACTCAAAACCACACAATTACATGGAAATTGAACAACCTGCTCCTGAATGACTCCTGGATAAATAATGAAATTAAGACAGAAATCAAGTTCTTTGAAACCAGTGAGAACAAAGAAGCAATGCACCAGAATCTCTGGGACACAGGTAAAGCAGTGTTAAAAGGGAAACTTATAGCACTAAATGCCCATATCAGAAAGCTAGAAAGATCTCAAATTAACACCCTAACATTACAATTAAAAGAGCTAGAGAAGCAGGAGAAAACGAATCCAAAAGCTAGCAGAAGACAAGAAATAACTAAGATCAGAGCAGAACTGAAGGAGACAGAGACACGAAAAACCCTCCAAAAAAAATCAATGAATCCAGCAGCTGGTCTTTTGAAAATAATTAACAAAATAGATAGATTGCTAGCTAGTCTAATAAAAAAAGAGAGAAGAATCAAATAGACACAATAAAAAATGATAAAGGGGATATTAGCCCTGACCCCACAGAAATATAAACTACCATCACAAAATACTATAAACACCTCTATGCAAATAAATAGAAAATCCAAAAGAAATGGATTAGTTCTTGGACACATACATGCTCCCAATACTAAACCAGGAAGTAGTCAAATCCTTGAACAGACCAACAACAAGTTCTGAAATTAGGTCAGTAATTAATAGCCTACCAACCAAAAAAGCACAGGACCAGACAGATTCACAGCTGAATTCTACCATAGGCTCAAGGAGGAGCTGGTACCATTCCTTCTAAAACTATTCCAAACAATTTATAAAGAGGAACTCCTTCCTAACTTATTTTATGAAGCCAGAATCATCCTGATACCAAAACCTGGCAGAGACATAACAAAAGAAGATTCAGGCCAATCTCCCTGATGAATATTGATGCAAACACCCTCAATAAAATACTGGCAAACCAAATCCAGCAGCACATCAAAAAGCTTATCCATCATGATCAAGTTGACTTTATCCCTGGGATGCAAAGCTGGTTCAACATATGCAAATCAATAAACATACTCCATCACATAAACAGAACCAACGATGAAAACCACATGATTATCTTAACAGTTGCAGAAAAAGTCTTGTTAAAACTCAACATTCCTTTATATTAAAAACTCTCAAGAAGCTAGGTATTGATGGAACATATCCCAAAAAAATGAGCAATTTATGACAAACCCATAGCCAATATCATATTGAATGGGCAAAAGCTGGAAGCATTCCCTTTGAAAATCAGTTCAAGATAAGGATGCCCTCTCTCACTACTCCTCAATATAGTATTGGAAGCTCTGGCCAGGGTAATCAGGCAAGAGAAAGAAATAACATGTATTCAAATAGAAAGAGAAGAAGTTAAATTGTCTCTGTTTGCAAATGGCATGATTCTATATTTAGAAAACCGAGCATCTCAGCACCAAAATTCCTTACACTGATAAACAACTTCAGCAAAGTTTCAAGATACAAAATCAATGTGCAAAAATCACAAGCATTCCCATACACCAACAGACGAGAAGAGAACCAAATCATGAATGAACACCCATTCACAATTGCTATAAAGACAAAATTCTGCATATCAGAACATGAACATCTCTAATATGAAAATATACATAAATTTCTCATTTTATAAGAAGTTTTTATTCATCTTTCTATTTGAAAGATGCTTTTTCCAAGAATAAAATTCTAGATCAACAGCTATTTTCTGGCACCTTAAAGACTGTTCATTGTCTTCTGACTCACAAAGATGGTGATAAGAAGTCCACCATCATCCTCATCTTTGTTTCTCTGTAAGTAATGAAGTTTTAAAGTAATAAAGTAGCTTGTAAGTAATGAAGTCTTGAAGTTTGACATATTTTTCTTCTGACAGTTTAAATTTTATAGTTGAGGGTCTTAGAGTGAACTTTTCATTAATTGTACTTTTGAACTCCAGAATTTCTAATTGATTTTTAATCATTATTCTCTATTGGATGCAAAATTGTTGTCTTACCTTCCTTTATTTATTCATAGTTTCCTTTAGCTTTTTGAAGATATCTATAATGGCTACTTTCCAATAATTGTTGATTTGACTTCTGACCACTGTCCACCTACTGTACTTACAGTGTAGGGGTCATATTTTCTCATTTCTTATGTCTCATAAAATTTTGTTGTTAACTAGACATTTTAGGTAATACATCATGGCGACTCTGGGTATACACCCTTGCTCTAAGTTTGTTGTTATTGTTTGTTTTTTGTTTAATGACTAGCTGGATTATTTTAGTGATGTTCACTGTCATCCTCATCTTTGTTTCTCTGCACATAATGAGTATTTTTCTCTTTGTGCATGTAAGTTTGCCGCTGTATCACCAGATTTCAGCAAACTGAATATGACACGAGCATGACTATTTTCCACCTGTAGTGTTAAATCTTTGATGTTGCTTCTCAAGGAGTTGCAGTTTTGTGTACGTACGCTCACATACGCAAGACTCTTTTTGTCATTTTCTCTGACCACATCCAGCTGTTAAGCTATACTAAGTTGCCAGCTGATTGATGTACTGCTTTCAACAATACTGTGGTGCTTAAATTGTTCTATAGACTAATCTATAAAATTCGGGTTCCCTTGAAGGAGTAGTTCCTAAGGTCATTGTTTGAGATTTGCTCTGTTGAGGAGTTCTGACCACAGACGGGCTCCTACAAGCTATCTATTTCCCAAAGGGTCTGATTTTCCCTCCAGGCAAAATCTTAAGTCAAGTCAAGTGGAGTCAAGGTTCTGGAACTAGAGTTGCAGAAATTGGCAAAATCTCTCTAAATGAAACCCTCACTTTAGAAGCTGAGTGCTCATTAAGGGTCAGAAAAGGTACAAGATGAACAGTAGCCTCCAATTTTTTTGGCTAGTTTCATCTAGAATACAAACATCACCTTACAGACTAAGGCCAGGACAATCAGAACCCCTGTATCTCAGCAGTGCCATATCCAAGGTAGAGGCTACATCTCATGAGTGGGGAGCTGTGCAGAAGAGAACTTTACTTCAGAAGTTGGCTTCATCAACAGGCAGCTGTGACTGGGAGGTGAAAATAGAGAGAGCCTTGTGTTTTGGTCTGCACCAGTTTGGAATAAAGTTTCCATCTCACTACGCTGGGAGAGGGGATAGGAGGGAATGGGTCTCAGTTCCACCATAGAGTCTTGTTGTTCTTACCAAAATACAGATTTTCTTGAACAAATGTTTCTTCATCTATACTTATTATTTAGATGTTCCCAAGACTATGTCTCTGCAAAAAGACATAGTCTTAGGGACATCTAAATAATAAGTATAGATGGTGTGTTGTTGTTGCTGTTGTTTTTAATTTTTGAGATGGAGTTTTGCTCTTTTTGCCCAGGCTGGAGTGCAGTGGCACAATCTAGCTCAACCTCTGTCTCCTGTGTTTAAGTGATTCTCCTGCCTCAGCCTCCCAAGTAGCTCAGATTACAGGTGTGCACCACCAAACCCGACTAATATTGTTTTTGAGACAGGGTCTCACTCTGTCACCCAGACTAGAGTGCAGTAGTGTGATCTTGGCTTACCACAACCTCCACCTCTCAGGCTCAAGTGATTCTCTTGCCTCAGCCTTCTGGGCAGCTGGGATCATAGGCGTGCACTACCACGCCCAGCTAATTTTTGTATTTTTAGTAGAGAAGGGGTTTCATCACTTTGGCCAGGCTGGTCTCAAACTCCTGACCTCAAATGATCCACCCACCTTGGCCTCCCAAAGTGCTGGGATTACAGGCGTGAGCCACCATGCCCAGCCTCTGTGAGTGTGGGCACATGTGTGTGTGTGTGTGTGTGTGTGTGTGTGTGTGTGTTTAAAATTATCTTCACCAGTTTTTCTGAAAAAGGAGTCTGCTGAGTTTCTCATGCTGTTATGCCAGAAGTCCCTCCCAGTCAATTAACAAAAGTGGCAAGGTAATTCAATTAGGATAGTAGAGTCTTTTTCAAAAAATGTTTCTAGATAATGGATATGGGGAAAAAAAATGAAACTCAACCCTTCCTTATACCACATACAAAATAATTTGAAATGAATCACAGTCTACAATATAAGTCAAACTATTAAACTTCTACAAGAAAACATAAGAATTATTTGTAATTTGGAGGTAAGCAAAGATATCTTAGCTAAGACACAAAAAACGCGAATCATGCACATATAAAAATTGTAAAAATGGGCTTCATCAAACATTTTTAAGTTTGTCCTTTAAAAGATACTGTTAAAAAAAATCAGAAGGCAAGCCAAAGACTATGAGAATAACTTTGCAGACAAAAACTCTGATGAAGAGCTTGTTTTTGAGAGAGATATATATAAATTCTTTCAACGGAATAATAAGGATATAGATAATCCAATTTAAAATGGGAAAAAGTTTGAACAAATACTTCTCAAAGAAGATATGAAAAATGGCAAGTCAACAAATAAATGACATTCTTTAGTATTGGTTGCCTTTGAAGAAATGCAAATTAAAAGCATAGGATTGTACTATCTATTAAAATGGCTAAAATTTAATGACTGATGATATATATGGCAAGGGTGCAGAGCAGCTGTAATACTCATACATTACTGATTGGAAAGTAATATGGTACAGCCACTTGGGAAAGCCATTTGGCAATTCTCTAAAAGTTAAACATAGACATAACATATAGTTCAGTAATCCCACTCCTACATGTTTACCCAAGAGAAATAAAAACACAAAGACTTACATGCAAAGATTCATATCTTTATTAATTATAACCCAAATCTGGAAACAACCCAAATGTCTATCAACAGGCAAATGGATACACATGTTGTAGTATAGCCATACAATAAAATACTACTCAGCAACAAAAGGAATGAAAATAGTGAAAAGAAGCCAGGCACAAAAGACTGTATGATTCTGTTTGTACGAAATTCAAAAAACAAAAAACAAAATTATAGTGATAGGAACCAAATGTGTGGCTGCCTAGAGGTGGGACTGTTGTGTGGAAACTGACTGCAAGGAGCATGGGAAATCTTGGGAGGAATGATGAAAATATTTTATATCTTTATTGTGGTTTTAGTTACATTACCATACATTTTTCATACTCATCCAAATGAATCCTGAAAGTCAATGAATTTTATCAAAGGTAAATTATCCCTCTAATTTTTTTTTAAAAAAGGTGAATAGAAGGAATATATTAAATAGTTTAATAGTAGAGATCAGAAAGATCAAGACACTGTCTTCATATACATTAAGTTAACACACTGGATATCAGAGATTCTGAAGTTATGTTAGATATGAAGTGAAAATGTTCTTTTATCAATCATTTTCATTCAAATATAAGACCAACACTTATTTTAAGCCAGATCCGTGAAAATACTATTTGAGCAGAGTGTTACTGCTCCTTGCTTGTTAATAAAAAAAAAATGTTGAGATGCCATGGCTAACAAAGCTATAACAAACTGGTATTTTGTTCAGCACTGTTTGCTTCCCCTTCCTCTGGGGGAGAGAGTATCCTTTCCACTCACACTGCCTTTATGCTTGGCCATGCGACTTACCTTGGTCAATGGAATATGAGCAGGCAGGATGCCTGCAGAGTTTCAAATGTGTTTGCCTGGCTGAGCTTGCACTTCAACTCCTCTAATCAACATATAATTATAACTCAGGCAACCAGTACCTGGTTAGGCTGGATTAAACCATGAAGCATAAGGGGCAAACTTGAACTTACCTCAAAGCCTGAAACTGAACTACAGTATAAAGCCGAGCCACTTATGAGTGAGAAATTAAACGCTTGCCATGATATGACAATAAATTTGGTGGAGGTTTGTTACAGTATTACTATGGCAAAAGTTGACTCATACAAAGCTAACATATGAGGAGAAATTACAATGTTCTAGGCACTGAGCTAAAAACTTTACATGTATTACCCATTTAATCATCACAATGACTCTAAGAGAAAATATTTTACATTGTCTTTTAAAAATACATGATGAAACTTAAGCACAAATAGGATAATTGCATTATTCAAAGTCTCAGAGCTAGTAAGTAACCAAGTAGGGTTTAAACCCAGGATGTTATAATTATAATACTCACCCACTTCAGTGAATGCATTAATTATCAAGACCAAATTGAATTTTTAAATTCTATTCTTCTGGATGTTAAATAATGGTTAACACTCTTCAATTCCCATAAACCCTTTTATTCTCTTCCACCTAACCTGTCCATCTTCCTACCTGTATCTAAACAACCATCTATTTACTCCACCCCAACTATTGGGTTGTCAGTAGCTACAAGAGTACACCGCCTTGACTCCATTACAAGGTTATTATTCAATATGCTGATGAACCTTCCATATAGCTTTGCAAAACTGTGCTTATTCATGTTGATTCCATTTTGCATTCCCCACAATAGCTGTTCCAAACTTTAATCACCAAGACAAGCCCTAATTTCAGTATCACTCCTCACTCTCAAAGGCTCTGCCTCCAATTTCACAGTGAATGAATATTCCATGAAGCATTACATTTCTCAACTTTTTTCTTCTCTGCCTCATACCTATCTTTACCTCTCTTTATCCCTTGCTCTTGTGTCACAGATAGCTAATTCTACCCCATATTCTTTTCTTTCTTCCTTCCCATACCTTGTTTTATAGATTTAACATCTTCCTTTTTACATACTAATTTCTCCCACACCTTTTTTTTTTCTTTTGAGATGGAGTTTTGCTTTTGTTACCCAAGCTGAAGTGCAATGGCACAATCTAGGCTCACTGCAACCTCCGCCTCCCAGGTTTAAGTGATTCTCCTGCCTCAGTCTTCCAAGTAGCTGGAATTACATGCATGCGCCACCACGCCTGGCTAATTTCAGTATTTTTCATAGAAACTGGGTTTCGCCATGTTGGTCAGGCTGATCTCAAACTGCTGACCTCAGGTGATCCACCCCCTCAAAGTGCTGGGATTATTGGCATGAGCCACCGCGCCCAGCCCCATTTCTCCCACATTTTTTTTTTTTTACAACAACTTGGTGGATGGGGGAAGCCAGCGAGCCAGGAGTACTGATGCCAACCTTCCCATAAACCTGATGCCTCCACAAACCACCAACTCATCTCTCTCCTTGCTTTCACTATTAAACTTCTTGACAAAGTAGGGGCTGTATTAGCTATGTTTACTTTTTCATCTCCAATTCACTCCTTAATGCACTACAGTATATGTTCCCCTTCTGTGAACTTTATCAAAATTATTCTCTCAAAGGTCACTGACAGTTTCCAAATTGCCCAAGTCAGTGATCTCCTCTCAGTTATCTTAACCAGGCCTCTTTCTAGTTTTAAATGGCATTGTTGGCTACATACATCAACTCCATCCCTCCAGACCCACCCAGTACCTCATTGCTCCTCCTTCTGTGTTCTCTATTATGGTTATTGATATCATTCAGTCACCCAGCCTAGAAGTCTTCAGGTCAATCTAGTCATTTACTCTCTCGTATTATAGCCTCTTAACATCTCCAATATTATTATTATTACTATTTTACTCTTATAATCTCTCAGTTGGACTATTCAAAAAGTCTTCTAAGAGAGAAATTGATAGCAACAAACACCTACATTAAGAAAAGTAGAAAGATTTCAAATAATCACTCTAATGATGCACCTAAAGGAACTAGAAAAGCAAGAATAATCCAAACCCCAAAGTTAGCAGAAGGAAAGAAGTAATAAAAATCAGAGCAGAAATAAATGAAATAGAGACTATAATCAATGAAATGAAAAGTTAGCATTTCAAAAAGATAAATATAATTGGTAAACCACTAGCTAGACTAACCAAGAAAAAAAAAGTCCAAATAAATAAAATTAGAAATTACAAAATGGAACATTACAACCAATACCTTAGAAATACAAAATATCATCAGAGACTATTATGAACTGCTATATTTAAACAAACTGGAAAACTCAAAGGAAGTAGATAAATTCCTGGATTATACAGCCTACCAAGATTGAATCAGGAAGAAACAGAAAACCTGAACAGACCAATAATAAGTAATGATATTGAATCTGTAATAAAAAGTCTCCCAACAAAGAAAAACCTTGGATCAGATGGCTTCACTGCCAAATTCTACCAAACAAATAAAGGAGAACTAGTATGAATTCTTCTCAAACAATTCCAAAAAAATAAAGAGTAGGAAGTTCTCCCTGACTCAATTCTAGGAGGCTAGAATTACCCTGATACAAAAGCCAGACAAGGACATATACAAAAAATAAATAAATAAATAAAGAGTAGGAAGTTCTCCCTGACTCAATTCTAGGAGGCTAGAATTACCCTGATACAAAAGCCAGACAAGGACATATACAAAAAAAAAAAAAGAAAAGAAAAGAAAAGAATAGCTGTGATGAACATAGACATAAGAATCTTCAACAAAATACTAGCAAACTGAATACAACAGAACATCAAAAAGATAATACATACACCATGATCTAGTGGGATTTACCCCAGGTTGCAAGGATGTTTATATATATATATATATATATATATATATATATATATATATATAAGATAATATATCAATAGAATGAAGGACAAAAATGACATGATCGTTTATAGATACAGAAAAGACAGTTGATAAAATTCAACGTCCCTTCATAATAAAAATTCTCAACAAGCTAGGCATAGAAGGTATATATCCCAGCCTAATAAAGGTCATATATGATAAACCCACAGCTAACATCGTACCGACAGGGAAAAGTTAAAAGCATTTCCTCTAAGAACTAGAACAAGACAAGGATATCCACTTTCACCACTCTACGCAACATAGTACTGGAAGTCCTAGTCAGAGCAATCAAGCAAGGGAAAGAAACAAAAGGCATCCAAACTAAAAAAGAAGTAAAATTGTCTCTCTTTACAGACAATTTGATCTTATATTTAGAAAAATCAAAAGAGCCTACAAAAAAAAAAAAAAAAAACTCTTCAAACTGATAAATTCAGTAAACTTCCAGGATATAAAATCAGCATACAAAAATCACCAGTATTTTATACACCAAAAATGAAATGGCTGAAAAAGAAATCAAGAAGGCAGTCTTATTTACAATAGCTACAAAACAAACAAACAAACAAAGAATAAATTTAACCAAGGTGGTGAAAGACATCTAGAAGGAAAAGGAAAACTACAAAACACTGATAAAAGAAACTGAAGAGGGCATAAACAAAGAGAAAGCCATCCCATGTTCACAGATCAGAAGAATTTTATGACAAAAAAGACTTAAACATCAGACCTATTACCATAAAAACCTTAGAAGAAAATCTAGGCAAAACCATTCAGGACATAGGCATAGGCAAGGACTTCATGACCAAAACGCCAAAAGCAATGGCAACAAAAGCCAAAATAGACAAATGGGACCTAATCAAACTCCACAGCTTCTGCACGGCAAAAGAAACAGTCAGTAGAGTGAATCGGCAACCAACAGAATGGGAAAAAAATTTTGCAGCCTACCCATCTGACAAGGGGCTGATATCCAGAATTTACAAAGAACTAAAGCAGATCTACAAGAAAAAAACAAACAAGCCTATTCAAAAATGGGCGAAGGATATGAACAGATACTTTACAAAAGAAGACATACAGGAGGCCAACAAACATATGAAAAAATGCTCATCATCACTGGTCATCAGAGAAATGCAAATCAAAACCACATTGAGATACCATGAATGGCGATCATTAAAAAATCGGGAAACAACAGATGCTGGAGAGGATGTGGAGAAATAGGAACACTTTTACACTGTTGGTGGGAATGTAAATTAATTCAACCATTGTGGAAGACAGTGTGGCGATTCCTCAAGGACCTAAAAATAGAAATCCCATTTGACCCAGCAATCCCATTACTGGGTATATATCCAAAGGATTATAAATCATTCTACTACAAGGACACGTGCACACGAATGTTCATTGCAGCACTGTTTACAATAGCAAAGACCTGGAACCAACCCAAATGCCCAACGATGATAGACTGGATAGGGAAAATGTGGTACATATACACCATGGAATATTACGCAGCCATCAAAAACGATGAGTTCACGTCCTTTGTAGGGACATGGATGAACCTGGAAACCATCATTCTCAGCAAACTGACACAAGAGCAGAAAATCAAACACCGTATATTCTCACTCATAGGTGGGTGTTGAACAATGAGAACATATGGACACAGGGAGGGGAGCACTACACACTGGGGTCCGTTGGTGGGAAATGGGGGAGGGGCGGGGGGTGGGGAGGTGGGAAGAGATAGCATGGGGAGAAATGACAGATACAGGTGAGGGGACGGAAGGCAGCAAACCACACTGCCAAGTGTGTACCTATGCAACAATCTTGCATGTTCATCACATGTACCCCAAAACCTAAAATGCAATAAAAAATAAAAAATAAAAAATAATAAAAAATAAAAAAAAAAGAATTCAAAAGCACAGACAACAAAAACAAAAATAGACAAATGGAATTAGATTAAACTAAAAAGCTTCTGCACAGAAAAGGAAACAATCAACAGAATGGAGAGACAACCTACTGAATGAAAGAAAATATTTTCAAACTATTCATTCAACAAGGTACTAATATCCAGAATATAAGAAACTCAAATGATTCAACAATAAAAATCTAACAATACCATTATAAATAGGCAAAGGAAATTAAGAGACATTTCTCACAAGAAGACATTCAAATGGCCACCAAGGATATGGGAAGTGCCAACACCACTAATCATCAGGGAAATGTATATCAAAACCATAATGAGATACTGTCTTACCCCAGTTAGAATGACTATTATTAAAAAGACAACAGATGCTGGCAAGAATGCAGAGAAAGGGAACTTTTATATGCTGTTGGTGAAAATGTAAATTAGTACAGCTGCTATGGAAAAACAGTATGGAGATTTCTCAAAAAACTAAAACTAGAACTACCATAAGATCCATCAATCACACTGCTGGTTATTTATTAAAGGAAAGGAAATCAGTATATCAAAGGAATACCTGCACCTGCGTGTTTATTACAGCACTATTCACACAACAAAGATATGGAATCAACTTAAGTGCCCATCAATGGATGAGTGAATAAAGAAAAGGTGGTATATATATACAATGGAATACTTGTTGTCCATAAAAAATGAGATCCTGTCATTTGCAGTAACATGGATGGAACTAGAAATCCTTGTGTTAAGTCAAATAAGCTAAATATACAAAGACAAATATAATATCACATGTTCTCACTCATATGTGGGAGCTAGGAAATGCCAACTTAATCAAATAATAGCTTTCCTCTCCCTCCCAATTATTTCCCCCATGCTTAAAACCCTTCAGTGCATATTCAATAGGTATCCATTGCCTAGAGGATAACGACAAAATTAATTATTAGGGAATAAAAGGTGTTTTTTGGCTACCTCTACCACATCAACTCCTAATCACCTCACTATACCATGTCCTTTGCATCCTACATTGCATTTATATAAAACTTCCTACCATTTTCCAGCTCAAGTTATATTGTTTAATGCCTTGGTGCTTTTGGTTGTACTGTTCTCTCTATGTGAAAGGCTATCCTTAGTCCTTCCTTCTCAACCTTGTTTGAGAAAAGCCTAAAATCTATCAATGCTAAAATTAAATATCAGCTCCCTGGGAAGCATTTTTTTTTTTTTTTTTTTTGCTCCCTATCACCTACCCTTTTTAATTTACCTTTACGCCCTCTACTATATCTGTACATATGTCCATAGAAGCATTTGCTTTATGTCTCTATCTACAAGACGTTAAGCTTCTTAGAAACCATATTTTAATTTTCATGTGTATTCCCAGTGCTTAGTATTATGTCTGAAGCATAATATGCACTTAATATATAGTTCCTTAAAATTTTTCCACCTTGTTTCCTTCAGCATCACTTTTTCCTATTTTCCTGCTACCTGTATAATACCTTTCAGTTTCTTTCTCAAGTTCATACAGCCTCAGGTCTTTGTTTTTTCTTCTCTTTTAGTTCTAGCAATTCAATTACCCTGGGCAATTTTGTCCCTTCTAGTCGACCTCATGGTATCCAATTACAAACTATTGATCAACAGTTTATTAATTTTAATCTACAACCTCCAACTTCTATCCTAAGCCACAGTCTCATAGACATTCTAGTATTGTCAATAATTACATCTCATTTATTGGAAAAACTGCTACATACCAGTAATTGCACTAGATGTGTACTAGAACACATATCCATTAAATATACATGTTCCCATTTTAATCATTATAGAGCTGTAAAGCAGGCACAATTGTTCCTTCTTTGGGATAAACACAGACATGGACTTTATAAAATTTTCCCAGTATCATATAGGTAGAAGTACTGAAGCTGGAACTCAAGCTCAGATTGGCGAAAGTCCATTTCACTATGACATTCACTACTCTTTACAAGACTCCTTCAAATCCACATATTCTTCAATACCGATTTTATTATTTCCAAATCCAAATCACTCCTGCTTCTCTGTTATTCCTACCTTCACTCATGGCATTGCTACTACCAGTAACAATACAGAAGTCTTCCAAGTCACATTTAATTCCTCCATAACTTCATATTTTTTGGGTCACTAAGCCACATTCTATGTCTGAAAAATCTCTCAAATCTCTCTCTCTTTCTACTGTAGTATTTCAGGAGCTGTCTCACTGTTCTCCAGTTTTTACCTCTCTAACTTATCTTCCATTTCTTTGAGAGTTTTCTTTCTAAATGAATCTGATTGACTTCTAGGTAAGATGACTAAATATGAACAATTCTCTACTTCTGAATATTTCAATTAAAATGATCAGTGAAACCATTAAAAATGGGGTAACCAGTAATGGAAACTATAAAAAAAGATATTTTCACATCACAAAATTGAAGACCTTTTGTAAGTTTAGGTCAAGAGCAGTTTATTGAAGGAAGGATTGGCTCAGTTAAGAAGTAACTTGTCTGGAAAGTAAATAAAGATAACCAGCAGAATCCCACAAATATGCTCACCTTTGGAGATGTGAAGCTGGAAGTGAACGCAGACTGTGAAGCAAGTAGATGATTCCATATTACACTGTGGCTGAGAGTTCAGGTGGCATTTGATACCAAATCACTGTGTCCTTCAAGCTGTAAAAGCATATACTAATATTAAGTTCTCTGTGGGATAGTAAGCTAGTGGAAGACCACCTTCCGCTAGACTTAGGTAAAAGTTAGGAATTACTTCTCTTACCCCATTCAGGCAGGGTATTCACATATGCTACCATCTCTCTCCAAAATCTCTCCACTAATCTCCCATCTCCTAACTTTCACAACCTCCATGTCTTTAAGTAGTGCAAACACTGTCTGACCAATTCTACCCAAACTTTATAAATTCTAAACCACTGTGGCCTTCAACCCCACTTCAGAATATGGCATCTAGTATTTTGGGGCTTCAACAGAAACTTCTATTTTAATATCCTTTTACATTAATACTCTGTATAATGTTTCTAGCTGTCATTTGTTGGAGAGTTTTTTTGGGGGGAAAAAAAAAGTACTCAAAGCCAAAACAAAAACTCCATCCAAGATCCTTTGTCTTTAAATACCATCTGAAGTTAGACTAGCAGATTCAAATCCAGACTCCAGGGACTAGTTGTATGGGCTTTGGGAACAATATAAGCATCTTCAGTTTTAGTTTTATAATCTTATATGAATAATAACAGGTCTTCATAGAATTTTGTAAGAATTAAATAAGATGTTGTAAATAAAACTAAAAATATTCATAGTGGCCTATAAGGTACTAGATGAGAACTTCTCCTTCCACATCTCTTTGATCATGTCATCTCCATGTCATCTCTATGTCATCTCCGCCTCACTCATGCCAATCATTGTTCCACCTCAAGAGTTTTGCTGCCATGTCTTTTTTCTCTTCCTGGAATATTAATTCCTCAGATAGCTGACAGCTAATGGTTCCACCTGCTTCAGGTCTTTGCTCAAACACTATCTTCTCCACCCTTCTCTGAGAATACCATGTAAGCCTAAGCCCCTTATTTTACTTCTGCCCTTCCTTCTATACCTTCTCTGCCTTATTTTGCTCCATAGTGTTTATCATCTTTATCATACTATATATTTTCACATTTTTACTTTACCTTCTGTCTCCTCCTACGGAAAGTGGGATCCACTAAAAACATTATCTGGCACATAAGAACTAATCGGTAGCCAGGCACAGTGGCTCACACTTGCAATCCGAGCACTTTGGGAGACTGAGGCAAGAGAATTGCTTGAGCCCAAGTGTTCAAGACCAGCCTGAGTAAGATAGTGAGACCCCATCTCTACAAATTTTTTAAATTAGCTGGGGATGGTGGCATACACTTATAGTTCCAGCTACTTGGGAGGCTAAGGGGGAGGATCACTTGAGCCCAGGAGTTGAGACTAGAATGATCCATGATCACACAACTGTACTCCAGCTTGGGTAACAGAGCAAGGCCATGTCTCAAAAAATAAAATAAAATAAAATAAAAACCTAGCCAATAAATAGAGGCTATTGTTATAATAATAAATATTATAATGCAACATCTCTGTGAAATATTCCAGGAATCAGCCCTAACGGCAGCATCATTTCTGGCTAACACACAGCATGTCAGGTAAAAGTGTATGTCAGACAAGAAAAATGGTTGGCTCATATAAAGGCATAGGGAAAGTCACAAGTAAAAAATCAATGAGGGTAAGTTAAATAGTATCCCATAACATCAAGTTAAATTTAAAAATAGGAGAAAATACTGGAATGCTAAAGTATGTGCTCTCAGCAATAATGAACCAGAACAAAGAAAGACTGAATTGTGACTTAAGAGATGATTATCACATCAAAAGCCACAGGAAAGGAATGAAAATCAGGCTTTTTGCCAAAGAAAACCAAATCAGTGAGGTAGAATTACAGTTAAATTAGTAAGACTTGAAAAATGATTACAAATGGGAAAAGAAAAATTTGTAACTACTGTAAGATTTCTAGGTTGTCCAATTGTGTGTATGGTGATAATCTTATGTGAATTAGAATTCAGTGAGAAAAAATAGGGCAACTTGAGTTAGGTTTTAGGAATATTAAACTTTGGGTGCCTGAAAACTATCCAAGTTAGTATGCCCAGAGTGAACTTGGTAATATAAATACATGTCAAAGGAAGGTTGGGAATGGTGATGAAGGACTGGGGATCTTTGACATACAGTGGTAGTTGAGTTCGAGTTCGAGACTAGCCTGACCAACATGGAAAAACTCCATCTCTACAAAAATACAAAATTAGCCAGGCATGGTGGCACATGGCTGTAATTCCAGCTACTCAGGAGGTTGATGCAGGACAATTGCTTGAACCTGGGTGGTGGAGGCTGCAGTGAGCTGAGATAGTGCTATTGCACTTCAGCCTGGGCAACAGGAACGAAACTCCATCTCAAAAAAAAAAAAAAAAAAAAAAAAAAAAAAAAAAAAAAACTAATTCAAATACTTTCCTCCAATATACCATATTACTTGGCTCCAATTTTATAGGGGTAATAATTTGCTCCAAGTAGAAATAATATTTCAAGAGTTATATATCCAACCCCTAAATCCTCAATTTCGGAATAGATATCTGAACTGAGAGAAAGGAGGCTAAATGGGAACTAAAGATAACAACAAATCGTGTACTTCTGTTTTCCTTGAAGTTTAGAGAAAGTTATGAAAACATTACAGGACATCTAAACATGAGTGGTACAGATATACCTTGTTAACATACCGTGGGATACAGTTGGAACTATGGATATTGAGGCTAAGCATGGGCTGGTAAGGGAGCATGAGAGAGTACCATGGGATATGACAGCTGAGAAGCTGAGTATACATCATGCACCACCAGCAGTGTCTTTTTACCATGGTGATTCAAGTGACAACTAATGCTGGTTAGACATGATTCTCCTTTTTTACTTAAACTAATTTTTCCTTGAAAAGGTAATTTATTAATGTGGTAATAAAATACACACAACAGAAAAATGCATGCAATGAAATTTGCTCCCCTGCCACAGGCAGCCACTATTGAAACTTATTTTTATAAATATTTAGAGAAATATTGAATGAACCATTACATACTTCAGCCTCTCTTCTAGCCTGGGTGATCTCAAAAAGGACTACACCTACTGAAAGTGAGATTCTTGGAACTAACATATAGAGCCACATACAGTGAGAATGTTCCTTTGAGTCAGAGGCTATATCTTATATTTTTTACATTCCCAGAGTATCTGACATGTACTCATAACTTTTCAGAGAAAAATGTTTATTTCATGAAGTAATAAAGTCACAAGAGTGATAAATTCCTTAAGTTTTCATTATAAAATTAGGAAAGCCAGAAATTACAAGGCAAGCAGAAAAAAATAAAAATAGTTTTTGAAATATATTTCATTTTGAACCTATTTATTTCCCGTATTTTTCCAGTTGAAAAAGTTACTGATCAAGCTGAAGTGCTAATTTAAATATACTGAGCAAAGTACATATTCTCTAAATAGATATTTCAGGAAACCTAAAAATCAGTTTTTAAACATCAGAAAGCAAAGGCTCTATAAACTGCAACAAGAATTTATAAGCATTTTATTATAACATTTGATAGTTTATAAAATAAACCATAGAGCTGCATGCTAGTTTAGAAAAAAGTACAAAAGCAGGCTGAGTATATGAAGAACTAGATTTTATCATTGATGTAAAATGTGGTACATATACACCATGGAATACTATGCTGCCATAAAAAAGAACAAGATCAGGATTCCCAGGCAAGATGGCTGCAGAGGAACAGCTTTCCAACTGAGGTACCCAGCTAATCTCGCACACTGGATGCAGCCCACGGAAGATGAGCAGAAGGAGGGTGAAGAATTGCCTTACCCAGGAAGTGCAAGGGGTTGGAAAACTACTTCCCCTGGCCAAGGGAAGTTGTGACTGAGGGACGGTGCTGTCTGGCCCACATACTGTTTTTCCCACTGTCTTCACAACCTGCAGACCAGGAGATTCCCTCATGTGCCTACACCATCAGGGCCCTGGATTTCAAGCACAAAACTGAGTAGATGTTGGGGCAGACACTGAGCTAGCCACAGGGTTGGTTTTTGTTCTTTTATTCACACCCCAGTGGTGCCTGAAACAACAGCAAGACAGAACCATTGACTCCCCTGGAAAAAGAGCTGAAGCCAGGGAGCTAAGTGGTCTTGCTTTCTCAATGGATCCCACCCCCATGGAGCCCAACAAGCTAAGATCCACTGGATTGAAATTCTCACTGACAGCACAGCAGTCTGAAGTCAACCTGGGATGCTCAAGCTTAGTGGCAGGAGGGGCATCCACTATTACTGAGGCTTGAGTAGGCAGTTTAACCCTCGCAGTGTAAACAAAGCCACCTAGAGGTTCAGACTAAGTGGAGCCCACCTCAGTGCCATAAAGCTGCTGTAGCCAGACTGCCTCTCTAGATTCTGCCTCTCTGGGCAGGGCATCTCTGAAAGAAAGGCAGCAGCCCCAGTCAGACTTATACATAAAACTCTCATCTCCCTGGAATAGAGAACCTGGGGGAATGGACAGCTGTGGGCACAGCTTCAGGAGACTTAAACATTCCTGCCTGCCATCTCCAAATGAGATGAGCAGATCTCCCAGCACAGTGCTTGAGCTCTGCTAAGGAACAGACTACCTCCTCAAGTGGGTTCCTGACCCCATGCCTCCTGACTGGGAGACACCTCTCAGCAGGGTTCAACAGACACCTCATACAAGATAGCTCTGGCTGGCATCTAGTGGGTGCCCCTCTGGGACAAAGCTTCCAGAGGAAGGAAGAGGCAGCAATCTTTGCTGTTCTGCAGCCTCCACTGGTGACTCCCAGGCAAACAAGGTCTGGAGTGGACCTCCAGCAAACTCCAGCAGACCTCCAGCAGAGAAGCCTAACTGTTACAAAGAAAACTAACAAACAGAAAGTAATAGCATCAATATCAACAAAAAGGATGACCACAGAAAAACTCCATCTGAAAGTTACTGACATCAAAGACCAAAGGTAAATAAATCCACGAAGATGAGGAAAAAACAGCATATAAAGGCTGAAAATTCCAAAAACCGGAACTCCTCTTCTCCAAAAGATCACAACTCCTCACCAGCAAGGGAACAAAACCGGATGGAGAATGAGTTTGATGCATTGACAGAAGTAGGCTTCAGAAGGTGGGTAATAACAAACTCCTCTGAACTAAAAGAACATGTTCTAACCAAATGCAAGGAAGCTAAGAACCTTGATAAAAGGTTACAGGAACTACTAACTAGAATAACCAGTTCAGAGAACATAAACGACCTGAGGGAGCTGAAAAACACTGCAGGAGAACTTCATGAAATATACACAAGTATCAGTAGCTGAATCGGTCAAGTGGAAGAAAGGGTATCACAGACTGAAGATCAACGTAATGAAATAAAGTTTGAAGACAAGATTAGAGAAGAAGAATGAAAAGGATTGAACAAAACCTCCAAGAAATATGGGACTATGTGCAAAAACCAAACCTACATTTTATTGGTGCACCTGAAAGTGGCAGGGAGAATGGAACCAACTTAGAAAACACACTTCAGGATATTATCCAGGAGAACTTCTCCAACCTAGCGAGACAGGCTAACATTCAAATTCAGGAAATACAGAAAACACCACAAACATACTCCTTGAGACGAGCAACCCCAAGATATATAATGGTCAGATTCACCAAGGGTGAAAATAAGGAAAAAATGATGATCCCCTAACAGTGGATCTCTCTGCAAAAACCCTGCAACCCAGGATAAAGTAGGGGTCAACATTCAACATTCTAAAAGAACTTTTAACCCAGAATTTCATATCCAGCCAAACTAAGCTTCATAAGTGACTGAGAAATAAAATCCTTTACAGACTATCAAATGCTGAGGGATTTTGTCACTGCCAGGCCTGACTAACAAGAGCTCCTGAAGGAAGCAATAAATATGGAAAGGAAAAACCAGTACCAGCCTCTGCAAAATAATGCCCACTGTAAAGACCATAGACACTATGAAGAAACTGCATCAACTAAAAGGCAAAATAATGAGGTAGCACCATAAAGACAGAATCAAATTCACACATAATGATATTAACCTTAAATGTAAATGGACTAAATGCCCCAATTAGTCCATTTACACAGGCTGGCAAATTGGATTCAGAGTCAAGACCCATCAGTGTGCTGTATTCCGGAGACCCACCTCACATGCAAAGACACATATAGGTTCAAAATAAAGGGATGGAGGAATATTTACCAAGTGAATAAAAATAATAATAATAAAGCACGGGTTGCAATCCTAGTCTCTGATAAAACAGACTTTAAACCAAGAAAGATCAAAAAAGAAAAAGAAGGGCATTACATAATGGTAAAGGGATTAATGCAACAAGAAGAGATAACTGTCCTAAATGTATATGACCCAATACCAGAATACCCAAATTCATAAAGCAAGTTCTTAGAGACCTACAAAGAGACTTAGACTCCCACACAATAATAGTGGGAAACTTTAACATCCCACTGTCAATATTAGACAGATCAACAAGACAACAAGATCAACAAGAAAATTAACCCAGGATATTCACAACTGAAACTCAGCTCTGGAACAAGTGGACCTAATAGCTATCTACAAAACTCTCCACCCCAAATCAAAAGAATGTGCATACTTCTCAGCACCACATCATCACACATATTTGAAAATTGACCACATAATTGGAAGTAAAACACTAGTCAGCAAATGCAAAAGAACAAAAATCATAACAGTCTCTCAGACCACAGTGCAATCAAATTAGAACTCAGGATTAAGAAACTTACTCAAAACTGCACAATTACATGGAAATTGAACAACCTGCTCCTGAATGACTACTGGCTAAACAACAAAATTAAGGCAGAAATAAATAAGTTCTTTGAAACCAATGAGAACAAAGACACAACATACCAGAATCTCTGGGACACAGCTGAAACAGTGCTTAGAGGGAAATTTATAGCACTAAATGCCCACAGGAGAAATCAAGGAAGATATAAAATCGACACCCTAACATCACAATTTAAAAAACTAGAGAGGCAAGAGCAAACAAATTAAAAAGCTAGCAGAAGACAAGAAATAACTAAGATCAGAGAGAACTGAGGAGATAGAGACATGAAAAGCCCTTCAAAAAAATCAATGAGTCCAGGAACTGGTTTATTGAAAAGATTAACAAAGCAGATAGACCACTCATCAGAAAAATAGAAAAGAGAGAAGAATCAAATAGGCACAAGAAAAAAATGATAAAGGAGATATCACCACTGATCCCAGAGCAATACAAACTACCATCACAAAATACTATAAACACTTCTATGCAAATAAACTAGAAAATCTAGAAGAAATAGATAAATTCCTGCACACATATACCCTCCCAAGACTAAACCAGAAAGAAGTCAAATCCCTGAATAGAATAATAAAAAGTTCTAAAATTGAGACAGTAATTAATAGCCTACCAACCAAAAAAAGTCCAGGACTAGATGAATTCATGGCCGAATTCTACCAGAGGTCTCCAAAGAGGAACTGGTACTACTCCTTCTAAAACCCTTCCAAACAATAGAAAAAGAGGGAATCCTCCCTAACTCATTTTATGAGGCCAGCATCATCCTGATACCAAAACCTGGCAGAGACACAATAACAAAATGAACAAACAAAAAAATTCAGGCCAATATCCATGATGAATATCAAGGCAAGAATCTTCAATAAAACGCTGGCAAATCAAATCCAACAGCACATCAAAAAGCTTATCCACCACAATCAAGTTGACTTCATCCCTGGGATGCAAGGATGGTTCAATATGTGCAAATCAGTGAACATAATCCATCACATAAACAAAATCAATGAAAAAAACCACATGATTATCTCAATAGATACAGAACAGACCTTTGATAAAATGTAACATCCCTTCATGTTAAAGACACTCAGTAAACTAGGTATTGATGGAACATAGCTCAAAATAATAAGAGCTATTTATAACAAACCTATAGCCAATACCATACTAAATGGACAAAAGCTGGAAGCATTCCCTTGGAAAACCAGCACAAGACAAGGATGCCCTCTCTCACCACTTCTATTCAACATAGTATTGGAAGTTCTGATCAGGGCAATCATACAAGAGAGAGAAATAAATGATATTCAAATAGGAAGAGAGGAAATCAATTATCTCTGTTTGAAGATGACATGATTGCATACTTAGAAAACCTCATCATCTCAGCCCAAAATCTCCTTAAGCTGATAAGCAACTTCAGCAAAGTCTCAGGATACAAAATCAATGTGTAAAAATCAGAAGTATTCCTATACACCAATAGTAGACAGAGAGCTAAATTATGAGTGAACTTCCATTCACAATTCCTACAAAAAGAATAAAACACCTAGGAATACAACTTAAATGAGACGTGAAGGACCTCTTCAAGAAGAACTACAAACCACTGCTCAACTACAAACCACTATGTAAGAGAGGATACAAGCAAATAGAAAAATATGCCATCCTCCTGGATAGGAAAAATCAATATCATGAAAATGGCCATACTGCCCAAAGTAATTTATAGATTTAATGCTGTCCTCATCAAGCTACCATTTACTTTCTTCAAAGAATTAGAAAAAACCACTTTACATTTCTTATGGAACCTAAAAGGAGCCTGTATAGCCAAGACAATCCTAAGCAAAAAGAACATAGCTGGAGGCATCACACTACCTGACTTCAAACTATACTACAAGGCTACAGTAACCAAAGTAGCATGGTACTGGTATCAAAACAAATAGACCAATGGAACAAAACAGAAGCCTCAGAAATAACATTACACATCTAAAATCATCTGGTCATTGACAAATGTGACAAAAACAAACAATGGGAAAAGGATTTGCTATTTAATAAATGGTGTTGGGAAAATTGGCTAGCCACATGCAGAAAACTGAAACTGGACCCCTTCCTTACACTTTATACAAAAATTGAGATGGATGAAAGATTTAAATATTAGAACTAAAACCATGAAAACCCTAGAAAAAACCTAGGCAATACCATTCAGGATGTAGACATGGGCAAAGATTTCACAACTAAAACACCAAAAGCAATTGCAACAAAAACAAAAATAGACAAATAGGATCTAATTAGACTAAAGAGCTTCTGCACAGCAAAAGAAACTATCATCAGGGTGAACAGGAAACCTACAGAATGGGAGAAAATTTTTGTAATCTATCCATTTGACAAAGGGCTAATATCCAGAATCTACAAAGAACTTAAATAAATTTACAAGAAAAAAAAACCATCAAAAAGTGGGAGAAAGATACGAATAGAGGCTTTTCAAAAGAAGACATTTATGTGGCCAAAAAACTTAGAAAAAAAAAGCTCGTCATCACTGGTCATTAGAGAAACGCAAATCAAACCACAATGAGATACTATCTCATGCCAGTTAGAATGGTGATCATTAAAAAGTTAGGAAACTACAATCCCAGCTTCTAGGGAGACTGAGGCAGAGAACTGCTTGAACATAGGAGACAGAGGTTGCAGTGAGCCGAGATCACACCACTGCACTCTAGCTCTGGCCACAGAGTAAGACTCTGTCTAAAAAAAAAAAAAAAAAAAAAAAAAAAAAAAAAAAAAAGTTAAGGAAACAACAGATGCAGGTGAGAATGTGGAGAAACAGGAATGCTTTCATGCTGTTGGTGGGAGTGTAAATTAGTTCAATCGTTGTGAAAGACAGTGTGGCATGTCCTCAAGGATCTAGAACTAGAAATACCATTTGACCCAGCAGTACCATTATGGGATACACACCCAAAGGATTATAAATTATTCTACTATAAAGATACATGCAGATGCATGTTTATTGCAGCACTATTCACAATAGCAAAGACCTGGAACCAACCCAAATGTCTATCAATGATAGACTGAATAAAGAAATTGTGGCACATATACACTATGGAATACAATGTACCTATAAAAAAGGATGAGTTCATGTGCTTTGCAGGGACATCAATGAAGCTGGAAACCATCATTCTCAGCAAACTAACACAGGAACAGAAAACCAAACACTTCATGATCTCACTCACAAGTGGGAGTTGAACAATGAGAACATGTGAGAACAGGGAGGGGAACATCACACACCAGGGCCTGTCGGGGGGTGGGCAGCTAGGGAAACGATACTATTAGGAGAAATACCTAATATAAATGATGGGTTAATGAGTGCAGCAAACCATCATGGCATCTATATACCTGTATAACAAACCTGCACTTTCTGCACATGCATCCCAGAACAGAAAGAAAGAAAGAGAGAGAGAAAGCAAGCAAGCTAAATTTTGAAAAGAGATTACAAGATCATATCCTTTGCAGGTATATGGATGGAGCTAGAGGCCATTATTCTTAGCAAAGTAACACAGGAACAGAAAAACAAATACTACATTTCTCACTTATAAGTAGAACTAAATGATGAGAACACATGGACACATAGAGTGGAACAATACATACTGGGGCCTATTGGAGGGTAGATGGTGGGAGGCAGGAGAGGATCAGAAAAAATAACTAATGAGTGCTAGGCTTAATACCTTGGTGATGAAATAATCTGTACCACAAACCCCCATGACACAAGTTTAGCTATGTAACAAAACTGCACATGTACTCCTGAACTTAAAATAAAAAAAAAAGAAACCAGAGGCAATTGCAAAGACAATAAATGATAGCTTTGATTATATTAAGAATTAAAATATCAAAACATTCCCCAAAAAATAAAAATAAAGAAAACCAAAGCAGAGTAGTCACAAATTTTTTAAATTTTTTCAAAGAACTAGATTTTATAATTTGACTTAAGAAACAACATAACAAAGACTGCGGTAATGAAGATGCAAAATTTTTAAATCTAAGCATGTCACTGTTTACTAAATTAGTAAAATAAAAGTAAGTGAAATATACATTGAAATTCACACTTTCTGGTGCTTTTAGTTCAATAACCAATATTAGAAGCTATTTTCTAGCATATCCTCACATCTTTGTAGTTTTCCAGGCAATGGTTAACAATATCTTCCTTTCTCTAAACTGATCAAGAAATCTTGATAACAAATTATTTTGACCTCATGATACTATATCAGCTTCCCCTAAGTGCTTTCTCTAATTTATAGCCTAACAGGCAGAAATTCTGCCTTAATTATTAACATAGTATCTGATTTAAGTAACCTCTTCTATGTAGATACTTAATTATAATAAATGATGACTATCAGGATCTCCCAGCAAAATGACCTTCTATTCTTGTAAGCCTACAGATATAGGAGATGACTTTTGTCTCAAGCACAACAAAATTTAGAGGTTCACCTAAAATAGAGATTAAAGAAAAAGACCTTTCAGTTCCTATAGCTATTGTTTCATTAATTTTAGCATATATGTAATTTGCCAATAATCTAATGTAGTCTCTCTATATTTTTAATTATTTTTAGGCATATCTTTCTCTCCTTTATGAATATACTTTTACAAGTTACTTCTAAAGCTAAGTCTATTTCTAAAACTGCTCTTTTGGAATGACAAGTCATCTTTTCTCTCAGAATGACATGTACAACATAACTTTAATGTTTTATGGATGGAGAGGAAAACAGGATTAATAAAGCAAATCTTATTTCAGTACAAATGGGAATATGTGACTGGAGAGGTACATTTATGCTGAATAATTTTCAAGTTATATGTAACTTTATTCTGCAGTTTTCTATTCCTGTGGGAATGTGAGAACAGGTGAAGTATTTGTCACAAACCACAAAAAAAATATGAACTAAAGTAATAACATTACAATAACTAAGCTCATATCTAAAAGATGTATTCTGTGAACATTTCCCAAGACAACAGCCTTAGAAAATGGAGTAGTGTTAATTTCAACTAAAGTTCTCCATATTGAACTATGTCTTACGGGTCTAATGTTTTGATGCATCTTTAAATAACAGATTTTGAAAAATCTTCATACATCTTGATAACTTTCTCAGCTTTAATTGTGTTGATTCTAACAATCCTAAGGAGAAAAATTAATGCCTAAAGCCAATGTTGACACCAGAAAGATATTAAAATACAGATGGCCCTCTTTATCCACGAGTTCCACATCTGCAGACAAGAAAAGTTGACTAAGAAACTTGAGCATCCATGGATTTTAGTTTCCTTGGGGTTCCTGGAACCAATCTCCTGCAGATATTGAAATATGACTATATCTGGAATATACAGATGAAATGAGACATTGGGAATAGCAAAAATGGGAGAAATGAAGGAGTGACGTTTCAAATGGATTAATTTTTACTTAAAATTTCATAGGAATAGATTGATTTCTCCTTTTTGAGAGTCAACCACATTTCTCAACATACACTAAATAGTATAGAATTTGGTGAGGCACAAATTCCCTGAACTTGATCAATAGAAATTTCTTACTTAAAGTACAAGACCATCATTAAAAGTTTCACTTACAACTGTAAACCCCAAGAAAAAAACACATGCTCTGAAGCATTCTTCACACTGTCCTTAAGTCCCTGTGTCCACCTCTTCCTCTGCATTGAGATTAATTTCTGAAGGAAATCCCGAAATCAAGCAAATAAAACGCTACAGCTACAGGCATTCTTTTTTTACTCTGCTTAGTTCCTCTTTCTTCAGTACTAAAATTAAAGCTACACAACTGCCTCAGCAGCCTGAATAAATGTTCTATTTTTGAAGGATTAGAAACATGCAATGGAAAAGATGTTATAAACAAAACAGTAACTTAAAAAGATACTTCAGGCTGGGCGCCATGGCTCACGCCTGTAATCCCAAAACTTTGGGAGGCTGAGGTGGGAGGATCACTTGAGGTTAGGAGTTCGAGACCAGCTTGGTCAATATGGTGAAACCCTGTCTCTATTAAAAATACAAAAATTAGCCAGGTGTGGTGGCACATGCCTGTAATCCCAACTACTCAGGAGGTTGAAGCAGGAGAATCACTTGAACCCAGGAGACAGAGGTTGCAGTGACCCAAGATAACACCACTTCACTCCAGTTTGGGTGACAGAGAGACACTCTGTCTCAAACAGAGAAACAAACAAACAAACAAACAAACAAACAAAACTTCAGGAGTATCTTTAGGAGCCCAAGAAGCCCTTCTAATGAAAAAAAAAACCACATATGTCTATTAAGGGGATCCTGATGAAAAGACTCAGGATGTTCAAAGTCTTAAGTTTGTTTTAAAAACCTTCAAAGTATTAATAGCTATTCTAATATCTAATTAAATAAACAAAGAGAACAATATAAGGAAACATAACATAACTGATCACTGCAATTGTGCATATATGCACATGCATAAATAACCACTGATTAAAAACAGAAATAACATTCATGTTAAGAAACACTGAGGTGAAATACAACCAACTAATGAAAAACATAAAACAGTAAACATTGTGCAAATTCGTCACAAACTCATCTTCATCAGATTTTTACAATGTCTCTAAGCACTTCAAAAAACAACATTAAGAAGAGAAAAATATGATGGAGGTTTTATCCATGTGGCTTTTCATTCAGGGCCTCCATGCTTGTAATTTGTAAACAACTACAAACAGCAGCCTAAATGTTCTATCTAATCACTTGGAAAAAAGCACTAAAATCATTTTTTGTGGTTCATTTTTAAGCACAAATTGCATCAGATTGTGAAAGTATTTTGATGCTATAAACAAACAGTAAAATTATAATTCACAATATTATTAAGAAAACACAATATAACCTGTTTTTATTCTTTTTAAAAATCTAACTGATTTAAATTAAATGCCATGCTTTATTTGTCATACAAAATATAAATTCACCTTTAATATTAATAATTATACTTAAATTAAAATTAACTTCACAATACAACATTTAACTACTGATCTAAAATACATAATTTCTTATTTTTAAAATACATTCCATAAAAGACAATGATTTTCTAAATACTTAATGGTGCTCAAAAAACCAGAAAGAACCACATAATAGGAGTTCATGAGCCATTTAAGGTTGGAAAAATATGCTCTTAGATAAGCCTGATTATTCCCACTCTACCAGTAAAAACAAAAAGACTCAGTTATATAAGTAATTTCTGTCCAGATTTACATAACTGGTGAGCAGCAACACTAGGGTTTAAATGAGGGCTGTGTAACTCTCAGCTTATTCTATGAAATCATGATATCAATGAAAAAATGAATGAATTTTATTTCCCCAAGGTTTCTGAATAAGAAGCTATTTCCATACATTGTTAGGTGGTTTCATTGTGTCATCAATAATAATATAGATATAATTAAGAAAATAATTCAGTGTAACAAATATTTTCTCTAGTCCCTATCCATGTATTTAGTACTCAAAAATGAAATGCTGATGTATTAGCAAACTGACCATCAACCAGTCCAAATTAAAATTCCATTTGCCAATGTTATCAATGACTTCCTAATGTAAACTCCAAAGGTACTTTTGCAGTTTTCATTGCTTGTGGCATCAGCAGTCAGTCATTTTCCCTCAAATATTCTCATTTAGTTCCTGTTATATTACCCTGAATTTTTTCTACCTCTTCATTCCCTTGCTTGTACACAATCATTGTAATGACATAGATATAAATATTAACAAAAGTGTACCAATGCATCAAAAAATATGACACAGTCAGCAACGTTATCTAGGACAGAGAGAGGTATAAACTTCTAGGTCCCAAAACTCTCACTAAGAGATACGTGGTTGTGAATGGTTGTATTGGAATGTCACATCAGGTCAGACCTTAGGAGGCAGTACTGTCTCATCTGGGCATAGTCTTAAATACAGAAGCAATCAACCTGCATCTGAGACAGGGGCATTTTTTTCTAACTTCAAGTTGTGTAACATATAACATGATTGTAAGATTGTATAGTAATACGTAACACATTCAAGTAGTTTTTTAAATCCTTAATCCTCACCCTCAGACTCTCTCTAGTCTGGTAAAGCCTAGTCCCTATAAATTCCTACATTGAGTGTCATGGAACTGTAACTACAAGTCCCTGGAAGTCATTCTATATAATCTATTAAATCTCTTTCATATACTCATATTCCCAATATTCATCATACCCCCAAAGCTGTGATGCTTTAAAGGCTCAGGCCTGAAACCCTTTCTCCTTCCTTCAATATATCAAGCTTCTACTTTTGTGTTTATAATTCCACAACCAAATCTCTTTCCCTAAAACCTTTCCCAAGCTCCCTTCTCAAACCTCTCCCTGCTAGGCATCACCATCTTGGAATTTTGCAGTCACCTCAAGGTTAACATGTGTAAAACTAAACATCCTCTTTCAATCACAGCCAGTTTCCCTTCTTCTTGTTTTTTAAGTTGCAGAAGAGAGTGATCCCTGATTCCTCTCTTTTCCCTCTCTCCTGCAACCTATAGCCACCAAGTCCTGTAAATTCAGCTTTCATAAATTTCTTTCGTGGCCACCCCAACTCTCATCTCGGTCTGCATTCCCAGAGAAATGCAATCGTCTCTTAATTGATTACTATACAAACTGTCTCTCCCTCTTCCTCTGCTCAATCTATAGTTCACACTTCACTTCCTGTTCAAAAATCTTTACTGGATCTCCACTGTCTATAAAATATCTTTCATACTACTTATCCAATTATTAAAAATTCTTGTTGTCTCCCTGTCTCTACAACCTCTTCTCTCTCTTCTCCTATACATCAGTCATCCAATTTAGTCAAATTGATCCAAATACATCCAGTCTCACTTATGTGATGTTGCTTGGAAAGTTCTCACTGCCTAGAATGCTCTCCTTTCTCTCCTACACTTAACTAAGCCCTACCTTTCAAAATTGGATTGCTATCTCAAATCTCTCTTATTAAACATGTGAAAAATGAACCATTTTCTCACAATCCTTGCCAAAAAACAACACCTAAACTCCTAAACAATCCATCTAAAAGAAACACATGGGTACACCATGAATCTGAAAGTCAGGAGAAGAATAATGATGTATGAATGCAAATTTCTTTTTCCTTCCATATTGAAAGCACTTTTGCCCTCATGTGTTTACTTTCTATTCTTAAAGGTAGAGACTTAATTCTATTTTCTACCACTCTTAAAGGCTTATTATGCAGTTATTATGATTGTGACTAGCTAGCTCATCTTGTTATAGAAAGTATCACGGAACTAGGTTAGGTTTAAATATCCATATGGAATAACTTCATTTTATTTGGGTGCCACAAATTGCAACACTGACCCTTCCCAGAAGTCTATTCATGTCTACCATGAACATCAAGGTAATGTTTGTGGCCAGATGAAAGTAAAAACAGTCTAAAGTGAGTGCCTCACCGATTTTATTTCCTTCAAATGGATTTGAAATAGACTATTTTATTAGTTGCTTTAAATATTATTGATATTTATAAAACATACTTCAAGTAAATCTGTCTAAAATTGGCTTGAAAACTATCTGAAGAGAGATTTTTCTTTAGATTCTGGGACAAATACTTCTCATGGAATACCTTTCCAATACTGTAGCATAAAAAAAAATTAGAAATCATTATTTTCTTTCTTATCAAACTAATTTTTCAATTTTCATTTGTTCATTCATTTGGCAAATAATACTGAGTATATACTTATGCCAGAATTTTTCTAGATACCTGTAATACAGCAATAAACTAAGTACATAAAGCTGCTGCTCAAGCTTGCATTCTAGTGGAAGGAGATAGAAAATAAGTAAGCAAATATATATGTCAAATTATGATAAGTGTTGTAAAGAAAGATAAAACAGGGTAGTGGAAATAGAGAACACTAAGAAGGAGAAGAGAGAAGACTTTACTGACAAGGTGAGATTTGAACAGATAGTTTAAGGATTATAGCTATTCATAAAATTTGGAACATTAGCATAGCCAAAATTCAGGTAATACTGTGATGTAGTAACCTAATGTTTTCTAGTTACATCATTTAAATATTCTGCCCTGCTGAATTAACAGATCCTGGGAGTATAATATTAGTAAAAGCCTAGGAGTAAGAAGTAGGCTGTGACCACCCTCAATCATCTGATATAGATGCTATAGTTTTCTAAGCTCCCTCCACCAGCAAAAGATTCATTACTCAAAGCTGGTTTGTGCTGACCCTATGAAACACAAGCCCATTTCAAGGCTGCTAGCTGTAGCTTGAAAAGAACCACTGAGATATAACTGAACATTTCTGTTCAAGTAGGGCTGTCCCTACCCCCACCTCCTACAAGCTTTTATATCCAGGTCAAAGCTTCTTCGATATCCAGGTGTCACCTCTTTGATGGAAGTAAAGTTTTATCACAGTACCTAAAGTGTGATCAGAAGGCCATTTCAAAGTAATAAAATCTAATTTTCCTGAAGGAAGTCAATATAAACAAAAGAAGGTCCAAGGCTATATTTGTAACCATCAGACGCTAGTGCTTCAGAAAGAGTCTCTCAGGGTTTAAAGATTCTGGTATACGAAAAAATATTACTTTAAGGGAAAATCCAGTAGACAAAAGGAATTCTAAAGCAAATCAAATGAAACAAATATAGTTCACTATCAGAAAAAATAAAGAAACGAAAAATAGTACAGCCAGGCATATAGTTATATAATCTAACTTTTAGCTAGGATTCCTAAAAGTAATTACTGACTTGACTTCCAGACATTACAAATAATTATTAACACTCTATCTCATAGTTGAATTTCTTAATCACAAAAAGAGACAAGACATTTCCATTTTTTTTTGTAAAACAAGATAATAAATTCTTTCTCAAGCATATTAGAATAACTGATTTTTTTCTTTAAATATGTAAATTTGTGAGAGGTATTTATATAACTTTTCACGAGAGTAAATGCATCAAAAATTATGTGTAAGTATTTATGATAATCATTCTAAACAGAAGTAGAAGACCTACTATGTATACAATAAGCAAATGCTTAGAGGTAGCTATAATATTCCTTAGGAACAATTTAAAACTTGAAATTGCAGTGCATAAAGGCCTAACTTTTGTTATATAAGCATATTTCACAATTTTACCTGGGAAGATTTTAACTAACCAATGCATGTTTATACTACTACCTAGAACTACAGAAAAAGTTTCTATGAATGAGAACTATAAAAATCAACATGTGTATGGAGAAAAATTATTTAAATTATAAAAGATATTGTATAGCCAATTCTGCTTAGCTTTTGAACAAACCTGTTTTCCTCTATTTCTTGGACACTTAGCTAGACCATATTTCTTAGTCTTGCAGGTTGGGACAGCCATGTGATTGTATGACTGAGTACTAGTCCATGGCAGGTAACTGGAAATGAAATTTACTGTTCCCAGGCCCATCTCTTTAACCCTCCTACCTCACCTGTATCTTCCATCATCTTTACCCATGCCAACTTTTTTACGGATAAGCCAAATGACCTTGAAAGGTTGTGCTCAAGAGGACAGAGTCAACAGATGGCAGAAATCTGAATTTCCCTTTGAGGATAGCCACCTGCTGATCCAGAATCCCTGTTTTGGACTTTTAATTGTTAAGAATTAAACTTCCACTATATTTGATCCATTATATAATTTTTTTTAAAACGGCTAATATTTCCTTAATATAGCTTATGATTATATCACTAATATGTGATCATTAATATTCATGATTCATTTTGGTTTTTGCTTATTTTAAAATTTTAATATCCCTAGAACTGAGTACAAATGCATTAACTTCAAATTATAAAATACTTTAATATTCATAAGTAGTCTATATCTTCAGTAAAACTATTTTGAAGTTTATTTCTTTGCTTAATCCCAGCAGATTCTAAACTTTCTTTAACATTTAATTAACATAATTAACCTTATTAATGGCTTTAGCAATCAATTAGATCTTTCTTTAACTAGATTTAATTGGCCAAAAGATTTAATTGGATTCTTTTTTGAAATCAGGATAATGTAACCTCTTATTAAAACAAACAAAAATAAATAAATAAAAATCCGTATGAGACATCAGTTTTACCATATTTCTATAAAGCATCTCAAAAGTAACAAAATGCTTCAAGAAAACTGCCACAAAATTAACATTAAAATATTTAAAGAAAGAATGGTCCCCACCAGTATAGCTCTCATTCAGTAAGAATGAATGTGCAGTCCTTTTGAACAAATAGATGAAAACAAAATAGAACTATCCCAGGCAAGACTGAACTAAAAATTTTCCTCAATTTCCAGTGAACCTGTGGTCAATTTTCTAACATCTACCCATCCACCCACCCATTTATTCTTCTTTTGTTCATTGATTCAATAAATGCATATTGCTATCATTTTATGTGGCAGGCCCTATACCAGGATTCTGTGATCAGAAAAATGAAAGATATATATATATAATGCTCTCAAGTGGTTCATAGTTTAATATATTCAAGAACAAGAAATGAACAGAATTTACAACTACTTACTACAATTGCAACCATCATAAGTACTATTACAGGACATTGGGACTCTGTATTATAAAAGGCACTGGAAGAAAGCCTAATACAGATTGGAAAGAATGTTCAAAAGTGAGCTAATATAAGGAGTAATGTTTTGATGGAGGAGGAAAAGCAAAAATGATGAAATTGATTTGGGGCAGAGGAGAGTGTGAGAACTTGAGGTATGGTTACATATGCTGAAAGACTGGTGAAAGAGAGTTTGGTAAATTTATAGAAGTCCTAGTTAGTGGGGAAAATGATGAGACAGGACAACACAGCACTAAATAGGAGCAAGCTCATGACATGCCTTCATTTTCTCTATTCCATAATCAGATGGTTGTTATTATCAGGCTTTTTCCTGTGCCTCTCACATCATACTCAAACAGGACAGAATCATCTTTTCATTTTCACTGATTAAAATACAGCTGTTTCTTTTTTTAACACACTTTTATAAGATAGCTACTAGCTGTGAGGCAACGTAACAGACTCTCAAATGTACTGTTCTGCTTAATTTTCTACAACACCTTATATTACCATTTACTGGACTGCTTACTTGTTAATATACTTTGTCACCCTTTATTTCAATTATTTGGCAGTGTTCCTGTTTTCTCTGCTGGACTCCAAGCTCCATGAAACATCATAATGTACCTCATTCATTTCTCTGTCTGGCCAAAACAGTTAACTGGCACATAATATAGATATGAAAGTTTACTGAGTGGATGAATGAAAGCAATGTAGAAAAATGGATTACCTTTAAAATAAGAGACTATCATTTTAGTTTTCTCATTATACAATAAGGCTTTTTAAGTATATGAAATATCATGTGTATTTATGTGTATGTTTTTATGTTTTGCAGGATATTGATATTATTAACTGGTAAGTAATAATATTTTACTACTGTAGTACCCCTTCACAATATAACCTTATATATACAACTTTCAATTCTGATAGTTTCTGAAAACATATTAATATTGGAATGCTATCAAAGATATGACTAGAAATCATTTTTTCATCCATATGAAAATATTTATTGAGCACATACTATTCACAGGGCACTATGTGAATTGCTTAGCTTTTCCACTGCATCGCTATTAAATACAATAATATAATCAGTAAAATATGTCAAATTAACTTCTCATTATACTTAATTTTAAGCCCTACTCATACACTGTGGCAAAAGAACAATGTCATTCAACATCCTATTTCATAAATAATATACTTTGAAACAATGACTGATACAATGTTAAACTGTATGATTACATAGTATAAGATTATAAATTCAGTTGAAGTTCAGGGTTTTTTTAAAATAAGAGATACTGTACTTTTAAATTCTGGAATTTCCAATTAGTGTTTTTAATAGATCTTATTTCTCTTCTGAGATTCTCCATCTGTTCAAAGAAAAAAAAGGTCTGAGCTGGAGTAAGTGAGGAGGTTTCTATATAAAGAAAGAGTTGAATTACACCTCATAAGATAAACAAATTTAAACAAAGAGCAAAGATGAGAGAATGAAACAATGATCAAAGACACTGTGCAAGAAATGCCTACGATATTTTTAGACAAATGACAAATGAATAGGATATATTGGTGGCAGGAAGTAGAACAGAAAAAAATATTATTGGATAAGGACGTGTAGGAACAGAATGGGAAGATCTTGACATTCTTGAACTCCAAGAAGAAGAAGGGGCCAGAATTATAGTAGTTAAAGTAAGATTCTCTGTTGTATCATTGGTCTGTATACTTCAATGTGGTTTTGTAGTGGCTGGTAAAAGTCTTCCCTTTTCATATTTAGTGCTTCCTTCAGAAGCTCTTGTAAGGCAGGTCTGGTGATAACAAATTCCCTCAGCATTTATTTGTCTAGAAAGGATCTTATTTCTCCTTTGGCTATGAGGACAGAGTCAAATCTACACATATCAATACTAGCCTTAAATATAAACAAACTAAGTGGCCCAATTAAAAGACATAAAGTAGGCTGGGCACAGTGGCTCACACCTGTAATACCAGCACTTTAGGAGGCCGAGGCAGGTGGATCACCAGAGGTCAGGAGTCCGAGATCAGCCTGGTCAACATGGTGAAACCCCATCTCTTCTAAAAATACAAAAAATGAGCAGGGTATGGTGGTAGGTGCCTGTAATCCCAGCTACTCAGGAGGTTGAGGCAGGAGAATCAATTAATTCCAGGAGGTGGAGGCTGTAGTAAGCCAAGATTGTACCATTGCACTCTAGCCTGGGCAACAAGAGCAAAACTCTGTCTCAAACAAACAAATAAATAAATAAGTAAATAAAATAAAATAAAAGACAGAAAGTGGCAAGCTGGATAAAGAACCAAGACCTACTGGTGTGCTGTCTTCAAGAGACCCATCTCACATGTAATAACATTAGGCTCAAAATAAAGGGACAGAGAAAAATCTACCAAGCAAATGGAAAACAAACCATAAAAAGCAAGGGTTGCTATTCTTATTTCAGACAAAACAGACTTTAAAGTAACAAAGATCAAAAAAGACAAAAGAGGGTATTACATAATGGTAAAGGGTTCAATTAAACAAGAAGATCTAACTATTCTAAATATATATGTACCCAACACTGGAGGACCCAGATTCATACATCAAGTTCTTAGAGACCTTCAAAGAGACTTAGACTTCCAGAGAATAGTACTCCATTCACAACATTAGAAAGACTTCCAGACTTTAGTACTCCACTGACAATATTAGAAAGATCATTGAGACAGAAAATTAACAAAGATATTCAGGATCTGAATTCAGCAATGAATCAAAAGACCTGACAGATATTTACAAAACACTCCACCAGAATATACACATACATTCTTCTCATTGTCACATGGCACATACTCTGAAATTGATCACATAATCAAAAGTAAAACACTCCTTGGCAAATGCAAAAGAACTGAAAATCATAACAAACAGTCTCTCAGATCACAGTGAAATCAAATTAGAAATCAATACTAATAAATTCACTCAAAATCATACACCTATATGCAAACTGAATAACTCACTCCTAATGACTTTTATGTAAATAATGAAATTAAGGCAGAAATCAATAAGTTCTTTGAAACTAATGAGAACAAAGATACAACATACCAAAATCTCTGGGACACAGTCAAGCAGTGTTAAGAAGAAAATTTATAGCACCAAATGCCCACATCAAAAAGTTATAAAGAGCTCAAGTTAACAACCTAACATTATAACTAAAAGAACTAGAGAACCAAGAGCAAGCAAATCCCAAAGCTAGTAGGAGAGAAAACATAACCAAAATTAGAGCTAAACTTAAGAAGACTGAGACATAACAAAAATCATTCAAAAGATCAACAAATCTAGGATCTGGGTTTTCTTTTTCTTTTTTTTTTTTTAATTAATAAAGTAGATAGAACACTAGCTAGACTAATAAAGAATAAAAGAGGGAAGATTCAAATAAACACAATCAGAAATAACAAGGGTGATATTACCACTAACCTCACAGAAATTCAAACAACCATCAAAGAATATTATGAACACCTCTATGCACAGAAACTTGAAAATCTAGAAGAAATGAATAAATTCCTGGACACATGTACCTTCCCAAGACTGAACCAGGAAGAAGTTAGCTCTGAAATTGAATCAGTAATAAACAGACTACCAACCAGAAAAATCCCAGTACCAGACAGATTCACAACTAAATTCTACCAGATGTACAAAGAAGAGCTGGAACCATTCCTACTGAAATTATTCCAAAATATTGAGAAGGGACTCCTCCCTAATTCATTCTATGAAGCCAACATCATCCTGATACCAAAACCTGGCAAAGATACAACAAAAACAGAAAACTTCAGGCCAATATCCTTGATGGACATTGATACAAAAATCCTCAACAAAATACTGACAAGCTGAATCTAGAAGCACATGAAAAAGCTTATCCCCCATATTCAAGCAGGCTCTATCCCTGAGATGCAAGGCTGGTTTAACATACACAAGTCAATAAATGTGATTCATCACATAAACAGAACTAAAGACAAAAATCACATAATTATCACAAGAGATGCAGAAAAGGCTTTCAATAAAATACAACATCCATCCATGTTAAAAACTCTCAATAAACAGACTTTAAAGACCAACAAAGATCAAAGAAGAGCATTAAGTAATGGTAAAGGGATCATAACTCAAAATAGTAAGGACATACATTATGAAGTCTTTATTTTGAGGACATATCTCAAAATAATAAGAACCATATATGACAAACCCACATCTGATATCATACTGAATGAACAAAGCTGGGGATGTTCCCCTTGAAAACTGGAACAAAACAAGGAAGCCTTCTCTCACCACTACTAGTGTTGAAAGTCCTGGCCAGGGCTACTAGGCAAGAGAAGGAAATAAAGAGCATTCAAATAGGAAGAGAGGAAGTCAAACCATCCCTGCTTTGCATATGACATGATCCTATATCTAGAAAACCACAGTCTTAGCCAAAAATCTTCTTAAGCTGATAAACAACTTCGACAAAGTCTCAAGATACACAATAAATGTGCAAATATAACTAGCATTCCTACACACCAACAACAGGCAAGCAGAGAGTCAAATCAGGAACATACTCCCATTCACAATAGCCACAAAAAGAATAAAGTCCTAGGCTTACAGCTAACTAGGGAGGTAAAAGATTTCTATGACAACTACAAAACACTGTGCAAAGAAATCAGAGATGACACAAACTAATATGAAAAAAAAAATCCATGCTCATGGATAGAAAGAATCAACATCATGAAAATGGCCACACTGCCCAAATCAATTTAGATTCAATGCTATTCCTATTAAATTAACATTAAGATTCTTCATAGAACTAGAAAAAAAAACTATTTAAAAATTCATATGGAACCAAAAAAGAATGAAAATAGCCAAAGCATCCTAAGCAAAAACAACAAAGCTGGAAGCATCATATTGCCTGATTTCAAACTACACTACAGGGCTACAGTAACCAAAACAGCATGGTGCTGGTGCAAAAACGGATACGTAAACCAATAGAACAGTAGAGAGAACTCAGAAATAAGACTGCACACCAGAAATAAGACCACAAATGTACAGCTATCTGATCTTTGACAAACCTGACAAAAACAAGCAATGGAGAAAGGACTCCCTATTCAACAAATTGTGCTTGAATAACTGGCTAGCCATATGCAGAAGACTAAAACTGTACCCCTTCCTTGAACCATATACGAAAATTAACTCGAGACGGATTAAAGGCTCAAATGTAATGCCCAAAACTATAAAAATCCTGGAAGACAACCTAGGTAATACCATTCAGGACATAGGGATGGAGAAAGATTTCATGATAAGGATGCCAAAAGCAACTACAACAAAAGCAAAAATTGACAAATGAGATCTAATTAAAAAGAGCTTCTGCACAGCCAAAGAAACTATCAACAGAGTAAACAGACAACCTACAAAACGGGAGAAAATTTTTGGAAACTATGCGTCCAACAAACATCTAATAGTCAGCATCTATAAGGAACTTAAACAAATTTACAAGAAAAAAACAACCACATTTTAAAAAGGGCAAAGAACATGTACAGACGCTTTTCAAAAGAAGACATACATGCAGCCAATAAGTATATGAAAAAAAAGTGCAACATCACTGATAATTAGACAAATGCAAACCAAAACCACAATGAGATGCCATCTCACAACAGTTCAGAATGGCTATTACAAAATAAAAAAATAACAGATGCTGGCAAGGTTGTGGAGAAAAAGCAATGCTTATACACTGTTGGTGGGAGTGTAAATTAGTTCCACCATTATAGAAGACAGAATGGTGAGTCTTCAAAGATCTAAAGACAGAAATACCATTCAACCCATACCAGCTATCCCATTACTGGGTATATATCCAACAGAATATAAATCATTCTATTATAAAGACACATGCACAATGCATGTATGTATTCATTACAGTGCTACTCACAATAGCAAAGACATGTCAGTAAGTGATAGACTGGATAAAGAATATCTGGTACATATACACAATGGAATACCATGCCCCCATAAAAAAGAATGAGATCATTCCCTTTCCAGGGACATGGATGAAGCTGGAGGCCATTTTCTTTAGCAAGCTAATGCAAACAAAAAACCAACCACATATTTTCACTTATAAGTGGGAGCTAAGTGATGAGAACACACAAACAAACAGAGGAGAACAACACAAACTGGGGTCTACTGAAGGGTTGAGGGTGGGAAGAGGGAGAGTATTGGGAAAAAGAACTAATGGGTACTAGGCTTAATAGCTGAGTTATGGAATAATCTATACAACAAACTCCCATGGCACAAGTTTACCTATGTAACAAACCTGCACATGTAACCCTGAACTCAAAACAGAAGTAAAATAATAATAATAATAATAATAATAATAATAATAAGGCTCTCATTGATTTTTGACTGTAAAGTCATGAAATATAAACTCCATTTCAGAAAGTCTCATCTGTCAGTATAATATAGGTGTGAGTCAGAATTAAGAGAAACTGATTGCAAAGAAAGGAACAAAAACATTGGTTTGACACCTTCTGTGTGTTCAACATACTACTAAACACTTTTCATACAAAGTATACTTCAACAGGAAACAGTGAGAGATTAAGAAAAAATGGGAAGGTTAGCTACAATTATGGGGTAACCTTTCAGTGATACAGAGAAAAATACATATAAATAACTCAATCAAGTAAAATAGAAATGACAGGCTACCATTTGTTTAGTGTGTAATATGTGGTGAACACTGTGTTAGGTACTCCATATTTATCACCTCTATCCCCACAACAACCCTGAAGGTACTACTATTATTATTGTTGTTACCATTTTTCATATAAAAAATCTAAACATCTGGGAAATATTTACCAGGGAAATAACACCTGCAAGAGATTACTATTGTTACCATTTTTCAGATAAGAAATCTAAAGATCAGGGAAATATTTACCCATGAAGTAGAACTGGAACTCAAACACAAGTCTGTTTGAATTGAAATTCCTGTTCTCTACCCTATAATGTCACATACAATACAAATTATGTTATTGAAGAAATTAGTGTAATTCTTTAAGGTAAGGACTCAGTAAGTTAGTAAGGGTGATAATTATTATGACAGTAAAGACACTCTAATGTTTTAGAAAGTGGCACCAGGCTAGGTAAAAGTAGGATTAGAGATTCAAGGGCAAAAGGAAATCTTTCAAGGCTGGAATGGATTTATTTCAGTAACAAATAATGGATTACAGGAAAAGATATAACATGTCAATGTTTGTCTCATTTATTCTGAGGGCAGACTATTTTCACTTTAATGATCCCACTTCTTACTACTTCACTTTCTTTGTTCATTTTAAAGTCTTTCATTTCCTGTCAGATTTATTCCCTTGACTATGCATTCTTTCTCCAAATTAAGACTTTTCTTCTCATAATTAATGATTTGATGGCAAACACTGACAGCTATCAACTAAATGGAATGGTTAGGAAACTGTAAGCAAACAAAACTTTTCAGTTTTAAAAAGCATAGATGGCAGACACAAGAATTCTGGCAAAGTGACATGAAAATAACATCAGTTTTTAAAATCTAAGCCTGAGATTGAAGCAGGCCACACAGCATCTTTTACCTACTGTTATTGATTTTGATTCTATCATAGAGAATCTCACTTCTTCAGCTGTTAGAGGCTGAATGAATTCCAATATTCTTTAGTCATGGCCCAAATGGTCTCATGATAAAATATGTTGAGGTGTGGACATTTTCAGCATTTTTTTCTGGGTTACTAGTCTACTGTTCCATCAGAATTAATTTGCTCTTCAAGGTGAAAAACATTTCCTCAGACACAGAGTTAAGTGATTATTGCTACTGACATGTCTCTTTAAGATCAGGCTCTTGCCTGATTTCCTCTGACATTAGGCAGCAAAATGGGATTTTTAAAATACTGGCAAGCTGTCCAAGGCCTTCACTCTAAAAGAGAGCCAAGAACTCCCAAATCTACACCTTGAAATAGAATTACAAATTAGGTATACTATGACAAATGAACAAGGTAAATGTGAAAAGTGATTAAAAGTTAACTTCATTATCCAGAATGTGAGGTTAAAAGAAAGGTGAATTATGACTACATTTTCAGGAAAACATTACAATTAGTTCATAAGTGTAAAGTACAGATTCTCAGGAAAATTATAACAGCTGAGTTCTTCTATTAGAAAGCTTAAATTTAAGTTAGAGATAATAAAGAGATTAGAAAGAAGAAGAAGTACCAAAACAAAAACTGGCCACTAATATATCTAAAGAGTATATAAAAATGATAACTTCACAAACTTCATAAAGTTCAAAACATACAAATTTAAAATATTTTAGAAAAGGAGTTTACTGCCCTTCATAGAATGCTCATAATATAGACACATATTTTAACATCAAACTCATTTTAAGAACATGCATACTGAAATACTATGCATCAGTGGAGTCTATCAAAATGTGCAAGAATCATTAACAATTAGAAAAAAACAGGGTGTCATCAACCACCAAAGATACATTCTTCTCACCTGCACAGAGAACATACTCAAAGACTGATGACATCTTCAGCAAAAAAGCAAGTCTCAATAAATTCAAGAAAACCAAACTCATACCAACCATACTTTTAGACCATGGTGGAATAAAACTAGAAATCAATGCCCTGAACATCTCTCAAAATCATCCCTCGAGTCTTTTCAATTTCATGAAAATTAAACAATCTGCTCCTGAATGACTTTTGGGTACACAATGAAGTTAAGGCAGACATCAAAAAATTATTTGAAATAAACTAAAACAGACATATCATACCAAAATAGCTAAGATGCAGCAAAAACAATGTTAAAAGTCTATAATGTTATATGGCTACCTCAAAAAGTTTTAAAAGACCTCAAATGAATAATCTAACATCATACCAGGGGAAGCAGAAAAACAAGAACAAAGTTAGCAGAAGAAATAAAATAAAATCAGTGCAGAACTGAACAAAATTGAGACCCAAAAATTCATACAAAAAAATCAACAGAAACAAAAGTTGGCATGAAAGGATAAACAACATCAATAGACTGGTAGCTAGATTAACAAAAAAAAGAAGAGACAAAATTCAAATAAGCACAATCAAAAATGGCAAAGGTGAAATTAAAACCAAACCCGCAGAAATATAAAAAAGCCTTCAGAGACTATGATGAATATCATATGCATACAAATTAGAAAATCTAGAGGAAGTAGATAAATTCCTAGAAATATACAATCTCCCAAGGTTAAATCAGGAAAAAATTGAAACCCAGAACAGGACAAGAATGAGTTCCAAAATGAATCAATAATAAAAAGCCTATCGACCAAAAACAAACAAACAAACAAAAACAAACAAACAAACAAACAACAACAACAAAAAAAACCAGATCAGGATTCACAGCTGAAGAGCTGGTAACAATTCTAGTGAAACTATTCCAAAAAATCAAGGCGAATGGAGTCCTCCCTAACTCATATTATGAAGCCACCCAATCATCCTAGTATCAAAACCTGGCAAAGACACACACACAAAAGAAAACTACAGGCCAATATCCCTGATGAATTGCAAAGCAAATATCCTCAACAAACAAACTGAAAGCAGTAATGCGTCAAAAACTTACCATGAGGAAGGAGGCTTTCTTCCTGGGATACAGGGTTAATTTAACATACACAAACCAATAAATGGGATTTACCATATAAGCAGATTTAAAAACAAAATCAATATGATCATTTCAATAGATGAAAAAGAAATCAATAAAATTCAACATCCCTTCATGATTTAAAAAAAAACTTTAACAAATTAGGCATCAAAGGAACATAACTCAAATTAATAATAGCCATCTAGGACAAACTCACAGCCAATATTATAATAAATGGGCAAAAACTAGAAGCATTTTCCTTAAGGACTAGAATAAGACAAGTATGGCTACTCTCACCACTCACATATAACATAGTACTGAAAGTCCTAGCCAAAGCAATCATGCAAGAGAAATAAATAAAGGGCACCCAAATAGAAAAGAAAAATTCAAACGATCTGTCTTCACTAATGATATGATTCTATACCAAGAAAACCATAAACTCCAACAAAAAGCTCTTGAAACTGATAAATGACTTTACCAAAGTTTTAGAATATAAAATCTATGTATAAAGATCAGTAGAATCTCTATACATCAATAATATTCAATCTGAGAACCACATTAAGAATGCAATCCATTTACAATAAACACACACAAAAAAGTGAAATACCAAGGAATACAGCTAACCAGGAAGATGAAAGATCTCTATAATGAGAACTACACAACATACTGTTAAAAGAAATCAGAGATAATATAAAGAAATGGAAAAACATTCCATGTTCATGGGTTGGAAGAATCAGTATCAGTAAAAGTTCCATACTACCCAAAGCAATCTACTGATTCAATGCTATTCTTATTAAACTATCAATATCATTTTTCACACAATTAGAAAAAAACTATCCTAAAATTCATATAGAATCAGAAACAAGCCAGAATATTCAAAGCAATCCTCAAAGAATGAAGTCAGAGGCATCACATTCCCCAATTTCAAACTATACTATACAGCTACAAATCCAGCATGATATTGATACAGAAACAGATACATAGAGCAAAGGAACAGAATAGAGAACCCAGAAATAAAGCCACCCACCTACAAGCATCTAATCTTCCACAAAAATAAACAATAGGGAAAGGACAAACCATTCAGTTAATAGTGCTGGGATAGCTGGCTAGCCATATACAGAAGAATGAAACGGGACTCTTATCTTTCACCATATACAACAAATAACACAAGACAGATTAAAGATTTGGATGTAAGACCTCAAACTCCAAGAATCTTGAAATGAAATCTAGGAAACACCGTTCTGGACATAGGTCTGGACAAAAATTTCATGATAAAGACTTCAATAACAATTGCAACAAAAACAAAAATTGACAAGTGGGACCTAATTAAACTGAAAACCTGCACAGACAAAAGAAATAAAGACAATAAACAGAAAACCTAGATAATAGGATAAAATATTCACAATCTATGCATGCATCTGACAAAGGTCTAATATCCAAAATCTATACGGAACTTAAAGAAATCAACAAGCAAAAACCAAACAACCCCATTAAAAAATGAGTAAAGGACATGATAAGAAGATACACATGCAGCTAATAAGTATAGTAAAAAATCCTCAACATTACTTGTCATTAGAGAAATGCAAATCAAAACCACTGAATGCAATCTCACACCTGGCACAGTGACTATTATTAAATAGTTAAAAAAAAAAAAAACAGATGTTGGTGAAGTTATAGAGAAAAGGGATCGCTTATATACTATTGTTGGAAAGTAAGTTAAATCAGCTCTTAAAGAAAGCAGTTTGAAGACTTCTCAAAGAACTTAAAACAGAACTACTATTTGACCCAGCAATCCTATTACTGGGAAAATCATTCTACCATTAAGACACATTCACGTTTATACTCATTGCAGTACTCTCACAATAGTAAAGACATAGAATCAACATAGATATCTATAAACAGTGGACTGGATAAAGAAAATATGGTACATTTACACCATGGAATACTATGCAGCCATAAAAAAAGAATAAAATTGTGTCCTTCGCAGCATGGATGCAGGTAGAGGCCATTATCCTAAGCAAATTAACACAGGAACAGAAAATCAAATACCACATGTTCTCACTCATAAGTGGGAGTTAAACACTGAATACACATGGAAATACTCATGGACACAAAGAGGGGAACAACAGACCCTGGAGCTTACTTGAAGGTGTAGTATGGGAGGAAAGTAAAGATCAAAAAGCTACATATTGGGTACTATACTCATTACCTGGATGAAGAAATTATTTGTACACCAAATACCAGTGACACACAATTTACCCATGTAACAAACCTGCATATGTACCTCACTGAACCTAAAATAAAAGAAGAAAAAAAGGAAACAAAACAGCCCCATCTCAATGATATAGAAAGAGATAACAAGGATTAATTCAAAAACATTTATCACATAAAAATTTAGGAATTCAAAAATAATGTAATCAGAAATTTGATATTCACATACTATATACTTCCTTCATATATGTTATCAGGAACTAAACATGGTATTTGTAATACAGGATATCCTTGCCATCAGTGAGAGAGATGTACTATTACTTAAGAAAAATATAATCTGACTTATGATGCTAGCGATATACTGTGAAGTCAATAATATAGTTTATCTGTGTATTTTATTTCATCTTCAAAGAAACTGGCAAGGTACTCATTATTTGAAAAATCAACCAACAGGGGAAGTTCTTCTCAGATCATAAATATTCCATGCTAGAACTTTTCTCTTATGTCTACACCAAAATACAGGTATCAAACAGATATTTTTATGCCCATGACCTGTTCTATAAATTCAATAAATGTTTACTAAGTATGTGAGCAAGGAACTATGCTAAGGACAAATACATACACACACATAGATTAATATTTTCCCTGTCTTCAAGGAGTTACCAGGCAAAGCCAAAAAAGGTGATTCATGTATAATTAATAGAAAGCAGCATAATGATGCAAATAGTTGAATCTAAATAGAAGGATCAAAAAAGGTTTTGTGAAGGATAGTTTTCAGTAAATAGAGATGGTAGGGGAAAGAATTAATCATATCTACATAAAACATGAACATGGACAGAAATAAGGAAAGACAGACATGTTTGAGAGTGATCCATTTTATTTTATTTTATTTTTGAGACAGGATCTCATGCTTATCCAGGCTGGAGTGCAGTGGCACAATCTCAGCTCACTGCAACCTCTGTCTCCTGGCTTCAAGCAATTCTCCTGCCTCAGCCTCCTGAGTAGCTGGAATGACAGGTATGTGCCACCAGGCCTGGCTAGTTTTTGTGTTTTTAGTAGAGATCGGTTTTCACCATGTTGGCTAGGCTGATCTCTAACTCCCGACCTCAGGTAATCCTCCAGCCTCAGCCTCCCAAAGTGCTGGGATTACAAGCATGAACTACCATGCCTGGCAGATAGTAATCCATTTTATTAAATATATTTATCTCAAACATTACTAGGAAATAAAGCTGGAAACATATGATGAAGCTAGAAATGAAGAGTCTTTAATACCTGAGTTACAAGTTTCTATTTAACTTTTGCAGTAAGGACCAGTGCTCGTTTCGAGTAGGAAAATGACATGACCAGAATGATACTTAAGGCATACTGACTTGGCAGCATTGCTCCGAATAAATACAAGCAGATGAAGAGAGACTAGAAGTGGTTAGACAGGGTAGGAGGCTCTTGCAGTAACTCTGGTGAGAGGAAATGAGGGTCTGAACCCACAAACTGGCAGGAATGATGAAAAGGTGAGAGCAGGTCAATCTGGAAGATAGTAATAAAAGACAAAATGATCTAATTGTAAGAGATTGGACCTACATTCAGATCCCAGATTTACCTTTTTAGCAAGTTACTTTACTCCTGATTCCCATGTTGAAGATGATAAAAGCTACCTCACAGGATTGTTGTCAGGAATAAAGAAGATAATGATTTTTAACATGTTAACACAATCTATCATGATATTATAGTTTGGTCACTGTTAACTGATTTTTTTAGTAGCTACATGTCACTGCTGGTTCACGTAGTAGTCGTAGTCATTTAAATACCCTTGAACTTTTTGTATGAACTACTGCCTAACATTAAATCTCCCCATCTTGCATTTATACCATTGATTTTTAAGGAATCTAAATATAGGATTTTAAACTAACTCCCACTGAATTTTGTGTTTTTACCTTGAGCCAAGATTTCAGCCTATTGAGATAATTTTTCATGTAAGTCCAATTATCTGACCTATTTACTATTCCTCCCTAACTTCTGCAAAGCTATTTAGAATCGATATGCTTTTTCTAAGTAAAATTTTGACTCAGACCAATCCGAGAACAAAATATTTCACTTTTCACTAGAAAAATCCCCTCTACATTGACATTTTATGGCTACTTAGAAAGTCTGAACAAAATTGGACAAAGCTTGTAAAACACCATTGTGGAAGACAGTGTGGCGATTCCTCAAGGACCTAAAAATAGAAATCCCATTTGACCCAGCAATCCCATTACTGGGTATATATCCAAAGGATTATAAATCATTCTACTACAAGGACACGTGCACACGAATGTTCATTGCAGCACTGTTTACAATAGCAAAGACCTGGAACCAACCCAAATGCCCAACGATGATAGACTGGATAGGGAAAATGTGGTACATATACACCATGGAATATTATGCAGCCATCAAAAACGATGAGTTCACGTCCTTTATAGGGACATGGATGAACCTGGAAACCATCATTCTCAGCAAACTGACACAAGAGCAGAAAATCAAACACCGTATATTCTCGCTCATAGGCGGGTGTTGAACAATGAGAACACATGGACACAGGGAGGGGAGCACTACACACTGGGGTCTGTTGGGGGGAAATGGGGGAGGGGCGGGGGGTGGGGAGGTGGGAAGAGATAGCACGGGGAGAAATGACAGATACAGGTGAGGGGACGGAAGGCAGCAAAGCACACTGCCATGTGTGTACCTATGCAACAATCTTGCATGTTCATCACATGTACCCCAAAACCTAAAATGCAATAAAAAAAAAAAAAAAAAATCAAGATGCCTTCAGCAACACAAAAGAGAACAAAATAGTTCTTTTCTATGGCTGACAGAAAGCTATAGTAAAAGATTTTTAAATGATGAAGAAAGTAAGGCTTGGAAATATCAAGTAACTTCCAAAAGTCACCTTGCTACTAAGTCGCAGAACAGAGTTGTAAACCCAAATCTGTAGGACTCACAATTTCATGCTCTTAACTGCTACACTAAGTTAACTTCTAGGAAAGATCGTTGAGATTACCACTATGATTGCTGGGAAAAACCTCTACTTTGGTCTCTGTAATTCATCTCCAAATAATTAAATGCATTTTGCAACGATAATGATTCATTTTGCAAGAACATTTGCACTTTTATATGCAGTCTTTGCCTTTTTATGCATTTATTCAGTCAATGAACTTTTATTGAGAGACCGCTACGTACAAGGCACTGTGTTAGGCAGGATGTGATTACAGAGATCAATCTAATAATGAATCCACCATGAAGGAGTATATAATAAGTAATGTAAAACATATACACCTACAAGGCAAGGCAGAAAGACATGTATCATGAACGAGAAAAACAAGTGTGTTAGAGTTCAGAAAAACGATTCTTTTATTCTACTAGCCATTTATCTCAAGGATTTCCTAGATTCCCAAAGGATACAAAAAGTTCTTCCTGAGGTGAAAGTAGGGACAAAAATATTATCCTTCTGATTCTAGATTTTTCCATTAATGTACATACAGTACACATGTGTGGTTAATGGTATTGTTTTCAAAGTATGAATGCAAGTCAACAGGATCCTAGTTCGAAATTCTCTAATTCTTGCAAAATCTGTTAGGAGAATTCAAATCTTGGTTGAATCACCTTGAGTTATCACTTCCAAAAGAACTGTTCAACTACATAAGGCATGAATTGTTCAAGTTAAAATATTCTTCTGAACATTATATACCACTTCTTAAGATTTAGCACTACTATTAAAAAATCATATATGCTAAAGAAGCAGTTATGTTCCTATAATAAGAAGCCTCTATTTACATTTCAAAAAATTAACTTTCCAAGGGTTCTCTAAATATGATGAAAATCGGATAAGATAGCTATTAAGGTCTCTCCAAATTCTGAAATTGATGCATTCCTGATAATAAGCTCTAGAAGATGCGTTAGAAGGTGTTTGAAGGTAAACTTTGTTTCAGAAACACAATTTTGTTTTTAGGCAATCTAGTCTGACTCTACCGAACCTTAAAACTTGATGAATTTTAGAACTAAATTAAGTATGTTTTCCAAAAGTAGGGACTTCACTCCCAAAGAGAATTCTCAAGGATAACTCAGCATAAAAAATAAAAAAATGAAAATCCTTCAAGGTAAATCTTAAAATACTAAAATAAAATATCTCACACTTCAGAAGACTGACATGTAATTAAAGATTTTGCATTGGAAAAGAAAGTAAAGTAACAGAAAAGAGGCATAGTGGCTGTATGAAAATGCACAAAACCTGCCAATGCAATACCTTTCAAACCAAAAGCTTTAGATGCTGCTTGTGTCTATGTTCTCCCTCAGGAGAAAATAAATATAACACATTTCATCCCTTAAGCTTCTTATTTACTTCTTAAAGACATAGGCTGATGAGGTAATGCTCTACTACAAATGTTTAAAAAAAAAGTTTTCCTGGTATCTGGATTCTGAAATGTGCTCTAATGATATTTATCATCAAATTTCTCTATGGCATGCTGTGTTCACATTTAAGAATTGTATAGACTGTTTATACACATGGAGGAAAAAACATGAATATAAGGCTTGGGTAAACAAATAAAACAGAAAATTTTTTCAGATTTTTACATTCTTTCAAAAACCTAAATTTTATGGGTTGTTAAAGAATATTAGGATATTTATATTTCTTCAAAATTTTCATTCTAGATTATATAATGTCCTAATTCAACTTAGAAAATGGCTTCATATGTATATTATAAGAGTATATAAAACAGACTGACTTTTGAATTAAAATGTATGCAAGACAAAATGTAATTTTAACTTGAGCTAGCCTTTATATTACATGCAAAACTTCCAATTGAATACATTCAATCATAAGAATTTAATTTTTAATTTATGTTAGTAAAAGTGTTCAAATTACTACATTACAGCTAATATTTTAATAAAAATAAGAATCTCCGATTCAAAAATAAAAGTTCTTACATAAGATGGTTGGTTTTGTATTTGAAATTACTGAATCAGAGTGCCCTCTATTGGAAGAAGAGACAATAAAAGCTACACTGAACTAAGAATAGGCAAAATACTTCCAAAACTCAAGCCACATAATTAATATGTAAAATACATTAATTAATAATATGGATGCTACAAAACATATTTCCTTATATTTTTGTTTCTCCTAAATTACTTTTGGAATTACCTGTCTTATTACAATTAGCAAGTTGGATGTTTCGTATCTGATGAAATTAAATTTTAACTGAACCCAAATGCTCATCATTTAGCCAGTAATATAAAATAACAGACACACAGAAATGTTTTCCACATTTATCATTTCAATATAACATAGAAATGTTATAATTGAGGACTGTGGTTTCACTGTGATTTGGATTTTTCTTGATGGTAAACTGAAAGCCTCCCTGCTATGGACATGACATCGGTGTCCCCCACCCTAAGTTCGTATGTTAAAATCCTAACCCCTAATGTGATGGTATTAGAAAGGGGGTGTTGGGAGGTCATCAGATGATAATCCCTTATCATGTGCTAGTGTTCATATTTTTTAAGAAAACATCAGGAGAGACTGCTTTTCCCCTGTCTGTTCTTTGCCACATGAAGATACAACCAGAAGACAGCCCTCGGCAAACAAGGAAGCAGGACCTCACCAGATACCAGCTCTGCTAGGCACCTCGATCTTGGACTTCTAAGATTCCAGAACTATGAGAAACAAATGCTGTTTTTATTTTCAAGCCACCAAATCTATGCTAATTTGTTACAGCATAGGTAATTCCTAATTCAAGACACTTTTAGAAACTCTTATACTGGGCTGGGGAATTGGAGCAGTAGGCTGGACATTAAGATCTACAAGATTTGTTCTACCTCAAAAAATTCTAGTTTCGTGGTGTTACCAAGACCTCAGTTCTGACTCATCATTTCATACCCGAATTACCTCAGTCAGAGCTTGGCCGATTTTTGGTTCTCAAGACAAACAGTGTGCATGTTAGAATAACCTGAGAAACTTTTCCAAGAACAATGCTCAGAGCTACACAAAATGATTTTGATTTAGTTGGTCTGAACTGGTATCTGAGGGCAACAGTATTTATTTTTAGAGCCTCTCTAGGTAAATCTAATGTGCAACTATAGCTGAGAACCATTTTCTGAGCCTCTCCCCAGATCAACCAATATACAACTACCACTTTTATTTTCTAAAAATGTCACCCTCATGAGAACTCCCCTAATCAAGAGTTTATTCTCAGCATCAATTTTAAACTTCTGACTAGCTTTCCAACCTACTTAGCTGCCTTTGTTCTCTGACGGTATAGTTGAGTGGCAAGCGGTTATGGCTCCAGCTCCAGAATCCCTGTGTTTTTAGCTCTGTAATTACTGTATGAACCTGGGAAAGTCATAAAAGCTCTCTATGTGGAGAAATAATACTATCCTTTTCATAGGGTTATTGTGAGGATCAAATCAGTTAATACAAGTAAAGTGTTCCACAAATGTACGTATTATCATTACTTATCCAACTTAATTTCCTACTACTTTCCAAAACAAAGTCTCATCATAAATCATTCTCAAATTATGCACTAATTCTCACCTCTGTGCTTTAGTATATACTGCTTCTTCAGGCCGGAATCTTTTCTCAATCATTTATTGCAACAAAAGTAAAAAGCACAGCTCCTCTTTTGCCAGGACACAGCTTAGTCTCTCCCTACCTCCATGAAGCCTTCAATTAATATCTATAAATATCAACTGTTCTCCAGCACGGTGGCTCAAGCCTGTAATCCCAGCCCTTTGGGAGGCTGAAGTACACAGATCATGAAGTCAGAAGTTCAAGACCAGCCTGGCCAACACAGTGAAACTCCATCCCTGCTTAAAAAAAAAAAAAAAAAAACTGGCCAACACAGTGAAACTCCATCCCTGCCAAAAAAAAAAAAAAAAAAAAAAAAAAAAAAAAACTCAAAAATTAGCCCACCATGGTGGCAGGTACCTGTAGTCCCAGCTACTTGGGAGGCTGAGGCAGAAGAATTGCTTGAACCCGGGAGTCAGAGGTTACAGTGAGCCAAGATCATACCACTGCACTCCACCCTGGGCAACACAGCGAGACTTTGTCTCAAAAATATATACATATATTCACTGATCTCATCCTTTTAAAAATTCCTTTGGCCACAAGGTAGCATACTATGAGAAATATGGTTGAGAATTAAAAACATTAGCTCAAAGTCTGAATCATCACTCTGCCATTTGGTAGCTAAGTCATTTTCTAAATCCATATTGTTAGGATGACTTAATAAGTGACTTAAATCATGTAAAGCATTAGAGTAGCAAATAGCAAAAACCTACTGTCAGTTCTTATTCATTGTTTTATATGTTAGTCTTCAATTATAGTCTGCACTCTATGACTGAAGTCTCCTTAAGATAGGTGTTTTGAATCACTTGAAGTCAAGAACCAGGTCTATTATAAATTTCACAACTAAAAACATGGTAACAATCATCTACATTAGGTGACCTGTATTAGGTGACCTATACTTGACTAAACTTTTTGCATCATGTGGAAAGTATAATTGAAGCAATATTCTGGAAAAAACATTTTTGATGAATAGAAACAAATATTCAACAAAACAGGAAAGGAACTCAAATAAAACACAGGCTACAGAGAGGGGTCAGAGTAATTTGATTACTTTTTAAACATTCGATAACAGGTTTCTATCAGATTCATCTTCTGAAAGGTCAGTTCCAATGATGTCTTTTATCTACCCCAAATCCTTTAGATTTTTATCATTTCCCAAAAAATAAATACCAAAATTCTTAGTCTGACATTCAAAATCATATATGGCCTGACCTCAAACTAGACTTCTAATCTCTCTCATCTTTCCCTTTTGTAAACTCTATTCTTCTAAATAAACAGAATTACTCGCTCTTACTCATCTATACCATCTGCTTTTCTGCCCCCACATAATCTTTAATATTTTAAAGGGAAATATTTTCAAAGAACACTATTGTAAAGGTTTGTCACAGGAACAGAGTGGTATTAGAAAAGCATTAGTTCATATTTCAAAAACTTAACGCTCAATTTATGAGCATTAATCTCTTTCTTGCCACTCTCACAATATAGTCTTCGGTTTACAAAAAAAAATAATAATAATTGAATATCTTTCCCCCAAACTATTGTCACTCTCCTAACATCAAGCGCTTTGCCATCACGTCCTGAAAGACAGAAGTTTGAATCATGGTCTCCAAGCAGCACTTACAGACCCCAGGGAATATACGACATTCACTGAGTAAATGAAAAATAATTAGAGCTTCTGTTTTATACTTACTCTCTACTTTACTCAATTTGAATTTCTTTCATTGTGTATGTCTCATAATTTACATCAAATATTACTAGAAATGTAGTCTCTGTATATAATTTACAAATAATCAAGAATTAGGGCTATCAGAATATCTGTGGTTTTAGAAGTAGACCACAAGCTGCCAGTTTAGACAAATCTAAGGATGGATCTAAAAATGTAAACACTATGTATTGTTTGTATAGAACAAATATGTTTTAAGTTCTAACTAACTTTCAAGGAAATATTAAAATGTAATTGACTGGTAATCTGAGATAGCATATATCTGTTTCAGGTTTTTTAACAAAGGATTTTGTCCCAACATTAAAGTTACCATTATAAATATTTCATTAATATAAAAATTTCATTTGGTAAAACCTACAGGTATTTACTCCAGTACATATACAACTGTTCATAAGTATTCATAAAGAATTTTTATTGAGGCTAATAATAGGATGTTTTTACAAAAAAGAGTGAAGCCAGAAAACAAAATGAAACCAAAAAAAGCAGGCCTAGGAGGTAGGACTAGCTATGGAATTAGATTAACAAGTGCTATCCCAGGAAACAGTGTCACAGCTCATTTTAAGTAACTAAATTAAGCAAATGTCCTCATAATGGACAGCCACTATACTTAGCAATTTTCTTTTTAGTTTTCACAAATAATATGACATACTTAACACAGTTTACTCTATTACTTTTGAATAAAGTATGATATATCTGTAACAAATTAAGTTCTAAAAGTGAGTAAAGATTCCTTATCAGAATAACATATTTCCTTTAATACCAGTACACACTATAAGTCCTTCCTCTATAGGACAAAAAGTAGGTTTACAAATCTTAATATTAAACTGATTTACTCACTATAGTTTTTCTTGCTATTGTTTTAATATAAAAATCCAAATGAGAGAGAATCACCCATGGCCTGACCTCAATCTATCCTTCTAATCGTATCTCCCCTCTTTCCTCTTTGTAAATTCTGTTATTCCTAATAAATAGAACTACTTGCTCTTACTCAACTATATTATCTGCTTTTCTGCCTCATATAACCTTGAATATTTTATATGACAATATTTTCTAAGAACACTATCATAAGGGATTGTCACAGGAAGTAACTCATGCTTTAGATTCTGAGCTTATCAAAGAGAACCCTCCTGGGATTTGCATAATATTATAAAAATATGCAGACTGAACTTCCCACATTCTCTCCTACTATGACATAAGGAGTAGGTGAGGAAACTGTACATGTGGCTCAGCTGTTTTTCTTCTTAAAGATGGTGTTAGACTGAGTTCATAGAGAAAATGGGGGAGACAAGACTGAGTTCATCGAGAAAATAGGGAGACAGTCAAAATGAAGATTTTTGTCTTTCTTTGGGAACCAACATCATTATGCCCAGTAAAACTAAAGGAATATAACAACAAAAAACTAAAAATCCATGTGTTTTAAGAAAGAGTCTAAATGTAGAGAGATCGTCAAGTGATGTCTCAAAGCACTCCTTCCCCTACAGATGCACTGAGAGGAAAACCCCAAAGAACATCAGGAAAAGAGCAATAAAAAAACCTGACATCTTATACTGGCAGAATCTGATAATGCACCACATCTGATGCCTCTTAGGTGTACATACTGATCTGGCAAAGACAGACACATTGTCTTCATTCCCCCCACCTTACTTACTACACTCTGGCTTCCATTTTTCCCAAGTTCTTCCTCTGAAATCTTGCTCAAATTATCTAAGTAGTGGTCTGATATTGTGTGGCACAAGTCTTCAAATGAATAATCCTTTTCTTGACAGAGTTTTATTTCATCCAAGAGTTTTGATAATTCTCCAGTGACGGTTTCACCTATGAGAATAATTTTTTCAGAAGTTTCAAGAAAGGCTATTGTTAAAACTTAAGGTTAATCAATAAAAATATGACTGCTATGGTGATAGAATTCAAAATATAACAAGATTAAGCAGTCAGACAGACACTATTCTGCTAAAAACAAAGTACTCAACTATAATTAGAACAACAATATTAATGGACAAAAGAGATTATAATTCTGCCTATTTTCCTTCTTTTTCAAAATATAAATAATTATTGTAAGATTATATATACATAGTACATAAAAGCATCTGGAATTCCAATTCACAAAGTTTCATTTATTATAGGATTTCATTTCTATAATCTTTTATTGGTATTTTACTTCATTGACAGAATTCATCAGCAAATTTGAAATGGTGCTGAGAACCTTCTTTCTAGGTTCAATAAACAGAAATAGAAATAGTACACGTTATTTAAACAAATAATGATATAGGTAATCAGTACATTAATAATTATGGTATATGATATAAAGCAAAAACACAGAAGAAACAGATACTATGCATCATCTGTCAAACATGAAGATTTTGTAAATTATATGCAAATATGCACATTTCTAAACAGTCTCAGAAAGGTTCCTTATACCTATAATTTATTCTGAAAAAAAATTTCTAGCAGTTGCAATCCAGATTTTAATATTTTTATTCTGACTTAAAAACACATTTCAGATCAGCTAACTATAGATAAATGAATTTATTTCTGGACTCTATTCTGTTTTATTGGTATATATGTCTGTTTTCATGTCTGTACCATACTATTTTGATTACATTAGCTCTTCACAAGGGTTCCAGGAACACAAATGTAGAAAAGACAGTCAGTTCAATAAACAGTTTTGATAAAGTACATGTCCACATGCAAGAATGAAATATGACCCTTATCTCATAACCTATGTAAAAAATGAGATAACGACTAGAAAATTAACACCTGAAAATATAAAACTCCTGAAAGAAAATATAGGTAAAAAACTGGATGTTGGTTTGAACAATGATTTTTTTGATATGAACAAAAGCAAAAATGAACACATGGGATTCCATCAAACTAAAAAGTTTCTTCCACTGCAAATGAAACAACAGACTAAAAAGGTAACTTAAGGAATGGGAGAAAATATTTACAAACCATAGATCTCGTAACAGGTTAATGCCAAAAATACATAAGGAATTCACATAACACAAAAGCAAAAACACAAATAACCTAATTTTAAAATGGGCTAAGGACCCAAATAGACACTTCTTCAAAAAAGCACATAAATGGCCCAAAGTATATGAAAAAGTGCTCAGCATCACTAATCATCAGGGAAATGTAAATCAAAACCACAATGGGTTATCACCTCACACCTATTAAAATGGCTATTCTCAAAAAGATAAAAGATAGGAGGTGTTGCTGAGGATGTGGAGAAAGGGAACCCTGTATGCTGTCAATGGGAATGTAAAATGATATGGCCACTACGGAAAACAGTGTGAAGATTCCTCAAAAAATAAAAAATAGAATTACCATATGATTCAGGGTTCACACTTTGGGGTGCTTATTTAAAGAAAATGAAACCAGTATCTTGAAGAGATATCTGCACGCTTCTGTTCACTGCAGGATTTAGAACAGCCAAGACATGAAAACAACTTAAGTATCCACTGTCAGATGAATGGATAAAGAAAATGCAATGTGTGTATACATTTATATACCCACTACACAAATAATGAACTATTATTCAGCCTTAAGAAAAAAGATCCTGCCATTTGTAACAACATGGATGAACCTAGAGGACATAATGCTAAGTGAAATGAACCAGGCACAGAAAGACAAATACTGCATGATCTCATTTACATGTGGAAGCTAAAAAAGTCAAAGTCATAAAACAGAGAGTAGAATGGTGATTGCCAGGGGCTGAGGAGTAAAGGAGATGGGAAAGTGTTGATCAAAGGTACAAAGGTTCAGTCGTGGGGGATTAATAAATTCAAGAGATTTAAAGTACAGCATGGTGACTGTAGTTAATAATATTCTATTGTATACCTGAAACTTGCTAAGAGAGTTGATTTTAAGTGTTCTCTCCACCAAAAAGACAAAAAACAAAAAACAACCACTATACTAGGTGAGGTAATGGGTAAGTAAATTAGCTTGATTTTGGAAATTATTCCAAAATGTATATATCAAGTTGTACACTGTAAATATACATAATTTTTATTTGCCAAGTATGCCTCAATAAAGCTGGGGGAAAAACACATTAAGAAAAAAACATGAACTTCACTATAGCAGGGATAATTTTCTGCTTTGCTCACTACTGTATCTCAGGACTGAGAAGCCCTAACCAACAACAGGAGTTCTGAAAAATGGATAAAATATAGAGTATAGGATAAAACCTATTAGACTTGAAATTTTCACAACTGTACATAAGAGTCTAGTATAGTTTCCAGGGCTTTATAATTAGGCACTCACTTTTGGTCTTTTGGGAAGGAGACTCAACAGGAGATGAAATGTGTGTTTCCTGTGTTACATCTTCCTGTACAGGCTCTTCGAGGACTGTAGATCTTCCCATGCCTTCTAAATACTCTGTATATATACAATTTTGAGATTACATACTTGAATTCACTTATTTTAAAATCAATAAATTTTATGTTTTACTTCTGGTGATCAGCTTTTCATTTATTTTCTTGTATCCTAACTATATCCTAAGTTTTCAAAAGAACTTCAAAACAACCAAACATGCAAAAGAATGTCATGATGAGTTATTTACTTAAAGTTTTTAATCTAAAAAAAAAGACACTCTATTCTTTGGTAGAATCTCTTGAACTCCTTTCTTCCAAAAATGAAATTTAACACATTCTTTCCTTAAAAATAAATTCACCTATTGAAGATACAATAAACTCCTTGGTCTCCTTAAATATTTTCCATCTGAAGATTTTAAACTATCTGAAAGATGATTTAAACAGATTTAATCCCTAAAATAGGAATGTTGAGTTTATATGGATACAACAACTAGCCAGGTAACATAAATGAATGAAATGGAATAAGTTTATTTTAAAATGGTGCTGTAATCTTGTAAGATAAGCATAATTTGCATATTAACTTTATTTCCACAAAGAAATAATGTTCATTGCCATTATTCTTGAAGTAATGTCCTATACTCAGCCTATCTTTCATTTTTCCAGTGTTGATAAAGATATAATATTAGGGATAGCAGCTTAAACTTAAATATTGCTTTCTATGGACCCAGCATTGTTCTAAGTATTTTCTATAAATTGACTCATCTAATCCTTACAAAACTATGACACATTTACTGAGTTTTAAAGATTACAAGTAAAGGAGGAATATTATTAGTCTATGTTCATTCAGCTAATAAGTGGCAAAGCCAGATAAGTATAAGACAAGAAAACATCTCACTTTTCTCTTAATCATAAAGAAAATAGCATCTGACTATAGAAATAAATGTTCACCAATATTCAGCCTCACAGACCATGTTTAACCAGAGAACTAATGACCAATGTAAAGTTCATCCCTGAAATGAAACAAAACTTCTTTTTGAGAAATCAAAACTCCAGAGTTTGAGCTAAAATTCTAGACGATTTTTTTCTTTTTTTGAGATGGAGTCTCACTCTGTCAACCAGGCAGTGGCATGATCCCAGCTCACTGCAACCTCTACCTCCCAGATTCATGCGATTCTCCTGTCTCAGCCCCCCAAGTATCTGGGACTACAGGCACATGCCACCATGACTGGCTAATTTTTTTTTTTTTGTATTTTCAGTAGAGACAGGATTTTGCCATGTTGGCTAGGCTGGTCTTGAACTCCTGGCCTTATAATCACCCACCTCAGTCTCCCAAAGCACTGGGATTACAGGGGTGAGCCACCGCGGCCAGCCAAATTCTAGATTTTTAAATGTTAACAACTAATTCAAGTTTTATGGAAACACAATGTAGGCCCAAAATATGTGATATAAACGAAGCATGTCTGCTATCTATCAAAGTGTTCAGCCCACAAGTGGCTAGTTTATAGCCTCTGTATAAAGATTAAATTAATAGATCCCTTTTCATACCGATCACTTGCTTATACTTCTTTATTCAGGATGCACCTTTTTCTTAAAATATGATTAAGAAAATTTGTACTCTCATGCCAATCAAGTACATCCTCATACCAGGGAAATCCAGGACTGCAAAGAACAGAGATGATGTGTTCAAATTCTGAATTTTGCCAATAATTAGAGAACTTCAAAGATGTCCCATATGCCCTATCACAAACTGGCATACCTAATAAATCTTGACCATTTAGGAGAGCAAAGATAGTTACTCCTATATAACAACACTTCATCTTAGATAAACCAATGCAGTAAATTTTTTTAAAGTCCATAATTATGTCACATCCTCTTTTCTAGTAGGTAACATTTATTTTGCTTTTCCCAAAAGACATATTACACACATGCTTCAGTTTTTAAAAGTTCAGTGAGAGGCTGGGTGCAGCGGCTCATGCCTGTAATCCCAGCACTTTGAGAGGCTGAGGCAGGCAGATCACCTGAGGTGAGGAGTTTGAGATAAGCCTGGCCAATATGGTGAAACCCCCTCTCTACTAAAAATCCAAAAATTAGGTGAACATGGTGGCAAGCATCTATAATCCCAGCTATTTGTGAGGCTAAGGCAAGAGAATCACTTGAACTCGGGAGGTAGAGGTTCCAGTGAGCCAAGATCACGCCGCTGCACTCCAGCCTGGCTGACAAGAGCAACACTCCATCTCAAAAAAAAAAAAAAAAAAAAAAAAAAAGTTCAGTGACAGCCAAAAGTCCAATATGAAACATAAAGTACCTAGAGGGAGAAGACTGATAAAAATAGTATATGCCACTCTTATTTTTTAGCTTTTATTCAATTTAATTTTAATTTATATAAAAGGCTGTGATTGGATCCTTGTCTGATTTAGCTCTGTATGGATTTATTTGACTTACAATTAACTTCTTTATTGATAAGAAAATTCTAGGGACTCGAACTTTCCTGAAATGTTTTGATGTTTGGGAAATAGAGAAGAAAGCATAATGGCCGCATACAGTGCATTTATTCTTTTTACTCTTCCTTGGCCTTTGTTGACTCCTGTATTTACATGTTCCCTGCCTGACTTGGTTTTAATTCATTTATCTCCCTGCAGAACAATGCTGTTCTTCAGCTTCCCAACTGACACCTAATAAAACCTATCCCAGCACCCTCCTCTGTCATACTTGCAGCCAGTCCATAACAAGTGTAGGAGATAATCACTGCTGAACAGGGTAAGAGCTAACTAGAAAGGAGAGAAAAAACATCTGGGTTTTTTAGGTAACATGCTGTATGTCATGTCTAATTGCCAAACAGGAAGGGAAATCATTTAAATCTAAATTTTTTGTAAAAGTTTTAGTTCAAATGGAGAAGTATGCAATGCTGCAAACAACAAAAGTCGTACCTAGAGAGTTGTCAAACCTTCAATAAAGCTAATAACTGCCACTAACAACAAACATACTTAAATGACCTTTACCAAAAACAAAGGCTAGTAAGACTGAGTTATTTTATAAATTGGATTGGGAAGGAAATAATCTGTATTCTTGCGGCTAAATACTATTTTTGTTATTATTGTTAATCCAACAGTTAGATACAAGCTCTGCCATTTAAGATACATGAATTTGAGCAAATCAAATCTCTCAGAGCCTCAGTTTCCCTTATGTGCAATAAGTAAAATAATATCTGACTTATCTTACTACATAGGGTCATAGAAACCAAAGTAGTAGCAAATCCTGAAAACACTGAAAGTATTATTCAAATGTGAGCTAATACTTAATCATCACTACTTTGTAGTGTTATTAACCACCAGCTCATAACTATTTACTAAATGTGAATTTAAACAATATTTTAATATCAAATGAGTAAATAAATACATTAACTTCTTTAAAATAACAAGTAGTTGAAAAACAAAAATAAAAAATTAAAAGGTATTATTATTTAGTTTAAAAGTCTACCAGAAAAAAATAAAACTAGTTAAGTTTGTTCAAAAGTAAACACTAACTCAAAATCCAGAGGAAAACTACAACAGTTTCAATTTCATCTCGACTATAAGGCAAACACATCCATCATTCAATACATTTACCTTGTAAGAGTGTTGCAATCTGGAGAGATTTCTGAGATGGATGTTCTTTCAGAATGTCCAAGACAGTTCTACCTAAGCTATCCTTTATGTTGGCATCAATTCCTGAAAGAAAAAGAAAAACCCACTAGATGTACACCACTAAAGTGTCCTTAGAAGATACTATAAGAATCTAACTGCTGTAATTTCAAACATACACAGACCAAGCACTAAAAGTGGTTTTTAAAAAATTAAGTTCTACATACACCACAAACACACGCAAGTTTTTACCAAAGAAGGGGAAGCTTTTTGCTACCAAAGATTAGGAACATTCTTTTTTTTTATTGCATTTTAGGTTTTGGGGTACATGTGAAGAACATGCAAGATTGTTGCATAGGTACACACATGGCAGTGTGGTTTGCTGCCTTCCTTCCCCTCACCTGTATCTGTCATTTCTCCCCATGCTATCTCTTCCCACCTCCCCACCCCCCCGTCACTCCCCCATTTCCCCCCAATGGACCCCAGTGTGTAGTGCTCCCCTCCCTGTGTCCGTGTGTCCCCATTGTTCAACACCCGCCTATGAGTGAGAACATGCGGTGTCTGATTTTCTGCTCTTGTGTCAGTTTGCTGAGAATGATGGTTTCCAGGTTCATCCATGTCCCTACAAAGAACACAACTCATCGTTTTTGATTGCTGTGTAATATTCCATGGTGTATATGTACCACATTTTCCGTATCCAGTCTATCATCGATGGGCATTTGGGTTGGTTCCAGGTCTTTGCTATTGTAAACAGTGCTGCAATGAACATTTGTGTGCATGTGTCCTTATAGTAGAATGATTTATAATCCTTTGAATATATACCCAGTAATCCAAAGGAACATTCTTGATCATGAATTAACTCTTAAAGGGCACTGATCCAATGCTTAAGATTGTTTTTCAGGACCCTATGGTATCTTTGGGTTATAACTACTTAACTAAACAGCACACTATTACACTAAAAAAAAAATTATTGATTTAGAATGTGAATTCCTAAAGTATAATGGTCATGTGATTTATATACTCTGTATAATATCGTAAAAATATTTAGTAAATGATAATAATGTATCATGTAAGTAATATAATAGTCTTAGAACACTTGAATATCCACAAAGTTAAAAAAGCATGATTATTTTTAACTGTTGTCCACAAAGAATTTATCCAAATACATAGTCATATACTCCATGATATTTATTTATGCAAGACTATATTCATCAGCAACACTCATCATCCACTTGATGAGCAAACTTATTGAAGTGTGTAACTAAAAGACCTGTTATTATTTTAGTTGTGAAAATATATAGTGTATGAAAGAACTTACTTTAATGTAGCAAATAGCTTTCACTGCCCTAAAAAATGTATGAATTTTCCAAATACATAATTGCAAAAAAAAAAAAAAAAGCCAGTTTACAGGATCTGGTCCCGAATTTTAGTTCATTGTAAGATTATTTAATACATGTTTAAATTTGTACAGGAATGTGTGACCAGCACATATTAATACTGAGGTGGTTTCCTCAAATCATTTGTTATCTCACCACACTGCATGTTAAAATTAAATATAAATGAAATTTTAACTTTGTTAAATTGTGTACAAATACAATCACAATACAATAGTCTGCTAACATCTTTCATTTTATTTTTCTACAAAGGAAAATAAAGTCACTATAGTCCATAACATGAAAACCTTCCATCAGTTGTTTACAAGCATGAATTTCTATCCATGTCTTACGATCTTTAAAAAAAAAAATCTGACCTCAGTTCTACCTTTATTTCATTTCAATAAGAATGCACATATTAAAATAAATAAGCCAACTTTATTTTTCCTTCAAAGCATTCCCTTTAAAAGATTCCCTTTATAATAAGTCTCCATAGCCTAACAATAGGTACTCAGTTAATGAACTTACTAGAAGGATAATTTACCTTAGGAGAGAAAACTCAAATCTCTGTTTACCCTAGCTCACAATATAAAATCTAGGAAAACTATTATGCTCTTCAATAAACCAAGCACTTGTGACAATTTCTCAAGGATCAATTCCTCTCTTACAGAAGGCAGAAATCTCCTTTTCTTTTGGTAGTTGATCTCTAAAGCACTTAAATGCATAAAATTGTAATAACTAAGATATTTGTACTTAAAACATCTATTGCATAAAGGAAGGTGCACACTGATATCAATGTTACCTAAATACTGAAGGTCAGTTCTACATAATATGAATACATATCTGCAATTTAGAGCAAAGGCAAGACGGTGATCTGTGAAGACAACGGTGTCATTTTCCTTTATCTATTCCCAAAATAGAAATGGTATATGACAGGATAAGCTCCATGCAGAATCACAACAGTTACCTGTTTCTAACAGAACTCGTACAACATCCACCTTTCCAAACAAAGCTGCTTCATGAAGTGCACTCCCCTTTTCTGTCTGGAAAAAATAAATAAATAAATAAATAAATAAATAAATAAATAAATAAATAAAGCACGATTGCATTTGGAATGCTTATAGGTTAAAAAAAAAGTCACATTTTATATATTCATACTTATTTTCTGTAATCTCAGCCCTCCCTAACAGAAAGATAATGTGGAATAAAGAACAGATTCTAAAAGCAAAATCCATCAGTTTGGGTTTGTAAAACATCTCTGCTTCTAAATGACAATTTGGGCGGGGCCCAGTGGCTCATGCCTGTAATCCCAACATTTCCAGAGGCTGAGGCAGGTGGATCACCTGAAGTCAGGAGTTCAAGACCAGCCTGACCAACATGGCAAAACCCCATCTCTATTAAAAATACAAAAATTAGCCATGCATGGTGGTACATGCCTGTAATCCCAGCTACTCAGGAGGCTGAGGCAGGAGAATCTCTTGAACCCAGGAGGCAGAAGTTGCAGTGAGCCAAGATCATGCCATTGTACTCCAATTTGAATGACAGAGTGAAATTTCATCTCAAAAATCAATAAACAGCCATTTGACTTTTTATGTTAGTAAGCCACTCACATTCTCTTAGCTTCAGCTGTCTTTAAGTATAAAATAAGAGTAGTAGTGCCCACCTCACAAGGCTTTTGTGACTACACAAGAAGCTCTTTTAATCAGCATGCATTTATTTAACATCAATTATAAGCCAAGAGTAGTTGAAGGATGTTCTGAGGTATGGAAATGTCATCCTGGCCCTCATATATTCACATTCTATTTGAAGAGACAGATGTCTAAACACAGATGCTCCTTGACTTCCAATAGGATTATGTCCTGATAAAGCCACCATAAATTAAGTATCCCATAAATTGAAAATGCATTTAGGCCAGGCGCAGTGGCTCATACCTGTAATCCCAGCACTCTGGGAGGCCGAGGCAGGTGGATTGCCTGAGGTTAAAAGTTCAAGACCAGTCTGGCCAGCACAGTGAAACCCCATCTCTACTTAAAATACAAAAGAATTAGCCAGGCACGGTGGCATGCACCTGTAATCCCAGCTACTCAGGAGGCTGAGGCAGAGGAATTGCTTAAACCAGGGAGATAGAGGATGCAGTGAGCTGAGATTGCACCACTGCACTCCAGCCTGGGCAACAGAGAGAGACTCCATCTCAACAATACAAATTTAAAAAAGAAAAGAAAAAAAATGCATTTAAACACACTTAACCCACCAAACATCGTAGGCTAGACCAGCCTACTTTAAACATGCTCAGAATACTTACATTAACCTAGAGCTGGGCAAAATCATTTAACACAAAGCCTATTTTATGATAAAGCACTGAATATCTCATATACAGCATATCACTAGCCTGGGAAAAGATCAAGATTCAAAACTTGAAATATATCAAAATTGCGACAGTTTCACACCATTTTAAAGCTGAGAAATTGTTAAATCAAATCATTGTAAGTTAGGGGCTGTCTGTAAATATTTATGATAAATGAAATCTAAACAATTTAATGTAGCCATAAAAAAGAATCAAATCCTGTCATTCACAGCAACATGGATGAGCCTGGAGAATATTATGTTAAGTGAAATAAGTCAGGCACAGAATAAATACCACATGTTCTCACATATGTGTGAGCTAAAAAAGTTGAGCCCACAGAAATAGAGAGTAACATTATGGTTATGAAAGGCTGGGCAGGGGAGCAGGGAGAGAAGGCTAGGGAGAGGTTGGTGAATGGCTACCAAGTTACAGCTAGATAGGAGGAAGAAGTTCTAGTATTATACATCAGGGTGATGATAGTTAATGATAATTGATTATATATTTTCAAATACTAGAAGAGGAGTTTTGAATGTTCCCGACACAAAGAAATGGAAAATGTTTTGAGGTAACAGATATGCTAATTACCCGGTCTGTCATTGCATAGAATATTTCATGTGTCCAAATGTCACTCTGTACTCCTAAATATGTACAATTATTACATATCAATTAAAAATAAAAATAAATTAAAAAGCAAAAAATAATAATAATTTAATGTGGCTTACAAAACCCAGATGATATTTTCTCCCTGCTTTCCTCTTCATTCCATCTTTTGCCCATCATAACCCTCTTCCAGACCCCATGCCTATGCTCCAGGCATGCTGAACTCTTTCATAATCATTTCATATTGCTTTCTTGCACAGGGGTCTCAAAAGCTGGTCTCTCTGCCTCACAGGATCTAACTCCTAGCCTTCTTAATCTGGTCATCTAGATATACCACTAGTTGATTTTCAGCATGAATAAGAATCACCTGGAGAGTGTTGAAAAACGGAATTCTGGGTTCCTCCTCAGTGTTTCTCATTCAGTAGCCTGAAATTAGGCCCTAGAATTATCATTTCTAACAAATTCCCCTATGATTCTGAAAGTCTAAAAAGTATGTTTTGAGAACCGTGAACCTGTACTATATGTTGAATCTTAACTTAATATAATTGCATTTATAAACACATCCCTGGGCCCTCAAGTTTAGCGCTTTTGCTGGGTGTTCCATATCAATCTATATTTTCCTTATCATAGCACTCATAATACCATATTATAATGCAATTGTCTAGTTCCCATTATAAACTATAAGTTCAGTGGAAATGTAGGCCACATCTATTTTTTTTTTCAACATTGTATCTCCAATGCCTAGCAAGTACTTTGAAAATATAGATGTTTAGGAATTCTTCTGAGGGCAAAAAGTGGAGGGAGGAAAAAACACAGGATGAAAAACAAGGACAATTTGTGAGTAGTGCAGGATGAAACTGATTCCACCTTGAGGAAGATAAAGGAATATTTCAAAGATAATGCTTTTTGGGCTATACAAATGTTAGTTGTCTCTTTTTTTCATTCTTTTTCTACTTCTCTCAAGAATCTAACAAGTATCAGTAAGTCGTGTGTGTGTGTGTGTGTGTTGTTTTCAATTGAATTGTGTGTGTGTGTGTGTGTGTGTGTGTGTGTGTGTGTTTGGTGTTTTCAACTGAATAGTGTCAAGGTAGCAATTTTGTCACCCTTTACTAAATGTGATCTCTAATTTGGGATTCTAATCTCAACCTGAAATAGAAATATCACTATAACATACAATGTAAAAACTTTTTTTTTTTTAGATGGAATCTTGCTGTATCACCCAGGCTGGAGTGCCGTAGTATGATCTTGGCTCACTGCAACCTCCATCTCCCAGGTTCTAGTGATTCTCCTGCTTCAGCTTTCTAAGTAGCTGAGATTAAGGTGTGCGCCACCACATCCAGCTAATTTTTGTATGTTTAGTAACGATTCCATTTCCCCAAGTTGGCTGTGCTGATCTTGAATGCCTGACCTCAAATGATCCACCCACCTCAGCCTCCCAAAGTGCTGAGGCATGAGCCTCTGTGCCTAGCCAAAACTCTTCAATATAAGTCTATTATATAATTAGACCCAATCTAAAGTAGTTTATAAGTATATTACTAAGGAGGTTTGGGGAACACTGAATATCAATATGGTCTGAATTTATCTTTGGGATGGCATGATTGAAATGCATTTGAAATATAATGTACTACCATGATATGTAGATACTGAAAAAATGGAAACAATAATTTATAAACATACAGCACAATGATGAAGGAAAGAAGAACTGGAAACTGATTCAGCTCTTAAGAAAATAACTTCAATGTGGGGCATGAGCATTTTATTTTTTTCCCTTCCTTAAAAATATTTCTTGAAACAATCTAGTTTTACTCGCTCTCATTCTGTATTTTTCAACCAGATTTCTGATTACTAATTTGATTCCCTTACACTTTTCACAAAATTTTGGACTTAATTTCAGAAAAATCCTTCCTGATATAGCATACTTCAGTACATTCTGAAACCAACAAAAGAATATTTTAATTCAGGATCATGAGGGGAAAGTAGTGGAATTCCTCACAGTCTGAGGGAAAGGGGAGGACAGAAATTATGAACCCCAGGGGGTTAGCTTTGAAACAGGTATTTGTTCCAGGGAATCTGTCAACCCATGGTAGACTAGTACCTGGACTTTAACCAGCCATTCAAGGTATGAGTGAGAGTGGGGCAGAAGACAGTCTGAAGTCCAAGCAAGCTGAAAGCTTAGATGAGGGACCCCTGCAAAACTCTAAAACCTCTAAATAACAACATCCTCAGTGAAAATTAAAACAACAACAACACATTGCACAGAAGGGGAAAGGATGTCTAACTAGGTCTTAGTTCTAGACAGAGTTAAAAAAGTAAATCCCCCTAAGAATGTCTAACCACAATTCTGTACTCATATGATAAGTTTAAGGCAAAATTTTACGGTCTCTATGAACTCCAGGTCCTTAGCCAAAATGTAGAATAAAGCGGTCCTGGGTTTCTAGTAATACAGGCATATATAAATACTTAGAAGAAGCAGATAGAAATCCCCTCTCTAAAAGTACACTTTTCAACTCCAAATATTCCAGCACATGAAGCTCTAAAAAATACAGATTCAAACTTATAGATTACTGAATGAGAAAGGAAACATCCCACCATGAACAAGGATTTAAAAATTTAAAAAAAAAAGAATAAAACTCATAAAAATTTCACGTATTGAAATTTTTGGTCAGCTATAGAATACATATGTGATAAATAAAATAAGTAGAACAAAAAGAACAATTATCAAAATTGACCAGATGTGAAAATGAACCAAATAGCAATTCTAGAAACAGAGAAATATAATATTTAAAATCAATGGCTTAATAACATATAAGATACCTACTGAAAAGGATATTGAACTGGATGATAGATTTTTTCAGTACATAATTAATATGGTTTGTATTTATGTACTTAAAAAATCTCATCTTGAATTTTAGTTCCCATAATCTCCATGTGTCATGGGAGGGATCTGGTGGGAGGTAATTTACTCATGGGGGCAGTTACCCTTATGCTGTTCTCATGATAGTGAGTGACTTCTCACAAGATCTGATGGTTTTATAAGGGACTTTTCCCTTTTTGGCTCAGCACTACCACTTGCCTGCCACCACATAAGATGAGACTTTGCCCCTACTTCACCTTCCACCATGATTGTGAGGACTCCCCAGCCATGTGCAACTGTGAGTCAATTAAACCTCTTTCTATTATAAATTACCCAACCTCAGGTATGTCTTTAGTAAGACCATGAGAACAGACTAATACAATAATGCAATAAAAGGAATAAGAGATGAAAAACAGAGCAAAATTACATATGTACCTATACCACTTGTCTTACCTGCTGGAACACCAAATATTAACAGCTATCTGCACACAAAAAAGCACTGTCACAGAACCAAAAATCAAGTGAGCCATCACAGTACCTGGCTTTAACTTTATACTGCCGAAATGGACACTGAAGAGGGCAGGAGAGACAGTCCTGAGTCACGGGCGCCACCCCTCTCCCATTCCATGGCAGTGGCCATGCAGCACAGAGAGAAAAATTTGTGCATTTTAGGAAGGAAGAGGGAAGTGACTGAGGAACTTTACACCGAACTCAGTGCTGATTTGTCAGAGTCGACAATAAAGCTGTGCTGGGTTCAGCCAGTGTCCACATATTGAGGGAGCACTTGGACCAGCTTCAGCCAGAAGGGAATCACCCATCCCAGAGGTTAGAATGTGAGTCTCTCAACAAGCCTCACCACTGCACTGCAGGCTGAAGTGCTCTGGGATCTTCAGTAAACTTGAAAGGCAGTCTTGGACACAAGGACTGCTATTCCTAGGCAAATCCTAGTGTTGGGCTGGCCTTAGAGCCAGTAGACAAAGTTGGCACATGATCTAGGGAGACAACAGCAGATATGGCTAAGAAAGTACCTACACCATCCCTCCACCGATCCCAGGCAGTACAGTTAACAACAACAAAAGTAATTCCTCCCTTCTATTTAAGGAGAGGAGAGTGAAAAGTAAAGAGGACTTCGTCTTACATCTTAGATACCAGCTCAGCCATAGTAGGACAGGGCACTGGGCAGAGTTGTGAAGCTCCAACTCCTGAACATCCTCTAGATGTACCTTGAGCCAAAAGGGAACCCACTGCCTTAAAGGAAAGGACCCAGTCCCAGCAGGATTCATCATTTGCTCACTAAAGAGTTCTTGGCCCTAAATAATCAGTAGTGATAAACAGGGAGCACACCATGGCCTTGTGGTCTGAGACATGCTGGCTTCAAGGGTGTTCCAGCACAGTCCCAGCTGTGGTGGTTATGGTGAAAGACTTACTCTGTTTGAAAAAAGAGGCAAAAATAAAGGGGACTTTGCCTTGCACCTAAGGTACCACTCTGGTCACAGTAGGGAAATAAAACAAGCAGACACATGGAATCCCCAAGTCCAGGCCTAGGGTCTTGGACAACATTTCTGAATCTGTCCTGGACCAGAGGGGAGCTTACTGACCTATAAGGTATGTCTCAGGCCTGACAGCACTGACCATAAGCTGACAAAAAAAAAAAAAAAATCCCGGGCTTTAAGTAAACATTGGCAGTGACCTAGAAGAACTTGTGGACCAGAGATGATGGTGGTCACAGGAAGAGGCTCTTCTGCTTATGGAAAAGGGAAGAAAGAGTGAGAAGGACTTTAGAATGCAGTGTGAGTGCCAGCTTAGCTGCCATAGATTAGAACATCAGGTAAACTGCTAAGGTTTTTGACTCTAATCCTTGGCTTCCAGACAGCTACTCTGTACATGCCCGGGGTCTGGAGGACTCACTGCCCTGAAGATAAGGATACAGTGCCATGCTGGCATCAGGTCTGATCCAATACAATCCCAGCAGTAGTTACCAAAGGGGTGTTTGCATCACCACACCCCCAGGAATAGGTGGCTCTGCAGAAAGAGACAGACTGTTCTTTGGGATAAAATAAGGAGAAAGAAGAACAGTCTCCGCTTGGTAATACAGAGAATTATTCCAGATCTTATCCAAGACCAGTAAGGCAGTATCTCCATGAGTCTGCAAAAACCACAGTGTTAGCAGATTTGGGGCCCACATCCCTTCAAATACCTGGAAAGTCTTTCTAAAAAGGACAGGCACAAACAACCCCAGTCTGTGAAGACTACAACCAATATCTAACTCTTCAATGCCCAGACACTGAGGAATATCTGTAAGCATCAAGACCATCCAAGAAAACATGACCTCACCAAATGAAATAGATAAGGCACCAGGGACCAATCCTGGAGAAAAACAGATATATGATCTTTCATACCAAGAATTTAAAACAGCTATTTTGAGGAAACTCAAAGAAATTCAAGACAACACAGAGAAGGAATTCAGAATTCTATCAGATAAGTTTAACAAAGAGACTGAAATAATTAAAAAGAATCAAGCAAAAATTCTAGAGTTGAAAATTGCAAATAATGTAATACAGAATGCCATTAGAGTCTCTTAAGAGCAGAATTAATCAAGAAGAAAGAATTAGTGGGCTTGAAGACAGGTACTTGAAAACGCAGTGAGAAGACACAATAAAAAAGAATAAAAAGCAATAGGACCTCCTTTCAACATCTAGAAAATGGCCTCAAAGGGCAAATCTAAAAGTTACTGGCCTTAAGAGGAGGTAAAGAAAGAGTTAGGGGTAGAAGGTTTATTCAAAGAGATAATATTGGAGAATTTCCCAAACCCAGAGAAATATATCAATATTCAAGGACAAGAAAGTTATAGAGCTACCAAGCATATTTAACCCAAAGAAGACTACTTCAAGACATTTAATAATCAAACTCCCAAGGGTCAAAGATACATAAATAATTCCAAAAGCAGCAAGAGAAAAGAAACAAATAATATGCAATGGAACCCCAATATATCTGGCAGCAGACTTTTCAATGAAAATCTTACAGGTCAGGAGTGAGTGGCATGAGATATTTAAAGAAATATGTCATGAAGGAAGAAAACTTTTACCCTAAAATGGTATATGTGTTATACCCTAAATGGTATACCTTTTTGCTATGGTTTCTTCCCATCTTTGTGGATTTATCTACCTGTGGTCTTTGTAGTTGGTGACTTTCAGATGGGGTCTCAGAGTGAATGTCCTTTTTGTTCACGTTGAAATTTTCCACCTTAAACTTCATATGGAACCAAAAGAGAGCCTGCACAGTCAAGACAATCCTAAGCAAAAAGGACAAAGCTGGAGGCATCACGCTATCTGAATTCAAACTATACTACAAGGCTACAGTAATAAAAACAGCATGGTACTGGTATCAAAAAAGAAATATAGACCAATGGAACAGAACAGAGACCAAAGGGGCAACACCACACATCTACAACCATCTGATCTTTGACAAACCTGACAAAAACAAGCAATGGGGAAAGGATTCCCTGTTAAATAAATGGTGTTGGGAAAACTGGCTAGCCATGTGCAGAAAGCAGAAACAGGACCCCTTCCTGACACCTTACACTAAAATTAACTCCAGTTGGGTTAAAGACTTAAACATAAGACCTAACACCATAAAACCCCCAGAAGAAAACCTAGGCAAAACCATTCAGGACATAGGCATAGGCAAGGACTTCATGGCTAAAACACCAAAAGCACTGGCAACAAAAGCCAAATTAGACAAATGGGAACTAATTAAACTCCAGAGCTTCTGTACAGCAAAAGAAACAATCATTAGAGTGAACTGGCAACCAACAGAATGAGAAAAAATTTTTGCAATCTACCCATCTGACAAAGGGCTAATATCCAGAATCTACAAAGAACTAAAACAAATTTACAAGAAAAAAACAAACTCATTCAAAAGTGGGCAAAGAATATGAACAGATATTTTTCAAAAGAAGACATATATGATGCCAACAAACATATTAAAAAATGCTCATCATCACTGGTTATTAGAGAAATGCAAATCAAAACCAGATTGAGATACCATCCCACACCAGTTGGAATGGTGATCATTAAAAAATGACATAAGAGCAGAAAATCAAACACCGTATATTCTCACTCATAGGCGGGTGTTGAACAATGAGAACACATGGACACAGGGAGGGGAGCACTACATACTGGGGTCCATTGGGGGAAAATGGGGGAGGGACGGGGGCTGGGGAGGTGGGAAGAGATAGCATGGGGAGAAATGACAGATGCAGGCAAGGGGACAGAAGGCAGAAAATCACACTGCCATGTGTGTACCTATGCAACAATCTTGCATGTTCTTCACATGTACCCCAAAACCAAAAATGCAATAAAAAAAAATCTGGAGACAACAGATGCTGGAGAACACTTCTGCACTGTTGGTGGGAGTGTAAATTAGTTTAACCATTGTGGAAGACAGTATGGTGATTCCTCAAGGACCTAGAAATAGAAATTCTATTTGACCTAGCAATCTCATTACCGGGTATATAGCCAAAGGATTATAAATCATTCTATTATAAAAACACATGCACACGTATGTTCATTGTGGCACTGTTTACAATAGCAAAGACCTGGAACCAACCCAAATGCCCATCGATGATGGACTGGACGAGGAAAATGTGGCACATATACACCATGGAATACTATGCAGCCATAAAAAATAATGAGTTAGTGTCCTTTGTAGGGACATGGATAAATCTGGAAACCATCATTCTCAGCAAACTGACACAAGAACAGAAAATCAAACATCACATGTGCTCACTCATAAGTGCATGTTGAACAATGAGAACACATGGACACAGGGAGAGGAGCATCACACACTGGGGTCTGTTGTGGGGGAATAGAGGAGGGACAGCAGTGGCTAGGGAAGTTGGGGAGGGATAACATGGGGAGAAATGCCAGATATAGGTGATGGGGTGAGGGAGGCAGCAAACCACATTGCCATATATGTACCTATGCAACAATTCTGCATGTCCTGCACATGTACCCTAGAAACTAAAGTGCAATAAAATATAAATATATATTAAAATATATATATATATGATCATTTCAACTGATGCTGAAAACATGTTTGATGAAGTCCAACATCCCTTCATGATTAAAAAAAAAATCCTCAAAATGTCTCAAAGTAATAAAAGCCATATGACAGATGCATGGCTAGTATCATATTGAACGGAGGAAAGCTGAAAAGTCTTTCCTCTAAGATCTGGAATACAATAAGGATGCCCACTTGCAACACTGTTACTCAAAATAGTACTGGAAGTCCTAGGTATCACAATCAAACAAGAGAAAGATGTTAACAACATCCAAATTTGAAAGGACAAAGTCAAATTATCCTTGTTTGAAGATAATATAATCTTATATTTGGAAAAACCTGAAGACTTCACTGAAAAACTATTAGAACTGATAAAAAAAAAAGTATCAAAGTTGCAGAATACAAAATCAACATACAAAAATCAGCCGCATTTCTATATGCCAACAGTAAATAATGTGAAAAAGAAAAATTTTTAAATCCCATTTACAATGGCCACACATAAAACTAAATACCTAGGAATTAATCAAAGAAGTGAAAAATCTCTATCATAGAGTAATTCCTAAATACCTAGGATTAATCAAAGAAGTGAAAAATTTCTTTTACAATGAAAACTGTAAGATACTGATGAAAGAAATTGAAGAGGACACTAAAAATTGAAAGATATTCCATGTTTATGGATTGGAAGAATCAATATTGTTAAAATGTCCATACTAACCAAAGCAGTCTATAGATTCAATGGAATATCTATCAAAATACCAATGACATTTTTCACAGAAATGGAAAAAAAAATCCCAAAATTTATATAGAATCACAAAAGACCCAGGATAGCCAAAGCAATCCTGAGCAAAAACATAAAACTGAAGGAATGACATTACCTAACTTCAAATTATACTGCAGAGCTATAGTAACCAAATCAGTATGGCACTGGCATAAAATCAGACACATAGACCAATGGGACAGAAAACCTAGAAATAAATCCACACACCTACAGTGATGTCATTTTTGACAAAAGAGCTAAGAACATACACTGGTGAAAAGACAGTCTTCAATAAATGATGCTGGTAAAACTGGATATCCATATACAGAAGAATAAAACTAGACTCCTATCTCTCACAGTATATAATAATCAAATAAAAATGGATTAAAGATTTAAATCTAAGACCTCAAACTATGAAACTACTACAGAAAAACTTTGGGAAAAATCTCCAGGATATTGGTCTCGGCAAAGATTTCTTGAGTAATACCCCACAAGCACAAGCATCCAAGCAAAAACGTGCAAATTAAATTTAAAAGTTACTGTACAGCAAAAGAACAATCAACAAAGTGAAGAGACAACCCACAGAATGGGAGAAAATATTTGCAAACTACTCATGTGACAAGGGATTAATAACCAGAATATTTAAGAACCTCAAACAACTCTATAGGAAAACATCTAATAATCCAATTAAAATATTAACAAAACATTTGAATAGATATTTATCAAAAGAAGAGACACAAGTGGCAAACAGATCTATGAAAAGGTGCTCAGCATCATTGATCATCAGAGAAATGCAAATCAAAACTACAATGAAATATCATCTCACCCCAGTTAAAATGGCTTTTATCCAAATGCTAAGCAGTAACAAATGCTTGTGAGGATGTGAAAACAAGGGAACCCTCATATACTGTTGATGAGAATGTAAATTAGTACAACCACTATGAAGAACAGCTTGGAGGTTCCTCAAGAAACTAAAAACAGAACTATCAAACTATCTAGCAATCCCACAGCTGGATATCCACCCCAAAGAAAGGAAATCAGTATACTGAAGAGATATTTACAATTTCATTGTGGCACTGTTCACAACAGCCAAAATTTGGAAGCAACTTAAGTATCCATCAACAGATGAAAGATAAAGAAAATGTGGTCTGTATACACACACACACACACACACACACACACACACACACACACACACACACATTTTATTGGAGTACTATACAGCCACAAAAAAGAATCAGATTCTATCATTTACAAATGCATGGATAGAACTGGAGATCATTATATTAAGTGAAATAAGACAGGCTCAGGAAGACAAATATCATATGTTCTCAGTTATTTGTGGGATCTGAAAATCAAAACAACTGAATTCACAGAGATAAAGAAGGATGGTTACCAGAGGCTAGGAAGGATAGTGGGGGCATAGGGGTTGGAGGAAGGTGGGGATGGTTAAAGGGTACAAAAAATAGTTAGAAAGAATGAATAAGACCTGGTATTTGATAGCACAACAGGGGCACTATAATCAGTAATAATTCAATTGTACATTTAAAAAGAACTAAAAGAATATAATTGTTTGTAACATAAAAGATAAAGGTTTGGAGGGAATGGATATTCAAGTTTCCCATGATTTGATTATTATAAATTGCATGCCTGTACCAAAATATCTCATGTACCCATAAATATATATACCTACTATATACCCACAAATATTTTACATTTAAAATTTTTAAATGATTATAGAAATGAATAAAGAAAATAAAAAAGAAATGAGAGATGGAAAATATTAATGATAGGATAAAATAAGAGGAGCCAACATATGTCTAATCAGAGTTTTAGAAGAAGAAGATAGAGGTAAAGAACAGTCAGTGGCTAAGAACTTTCCATAATTGATAAGACACTGAGTTCTAGACCAGCAAGCAAAATAAATGAAAAGAATACATCTTGGACATATCACAGCAAAACTACAAAGCTACTAAGATAATAACTGTAAAACACCCTGAGGGAAAAAATTGCCTAAAAAGAAACAATAATTAGATCAACAGCTGACTTCTCAACAAAAATAATAAACTCAGAAGAAAGTATAATACCTTCATGCAACAAGAGGAAAAAAAGAAACTATCAACCTAGCAGAGAAAAAAAACTATCAACCTAGCATTCTATATTCAGCCAAACTACCTTCTAAGAATGAAAGTAAAATAAAAACATTTTCAGACAGATTAAAAATGAGTGGTTACTTAGACTCTTACTGAAAGAATTTCTATAGGATATAATTCAGAAAAGAAACTGAGTTGCAAGAGGTAATGATAAATAAAGAGAATGGGTAATATGAGGCTAGATCTAAACCAACTATTTAAAAATATAATAATGTCTACTTTTGGCACTGATTTGGTTTCTCAGATACTTTGATAAAGGATGATGCACACTGTAGGCACTGAAAGGGTCCCCCCTATACATAGGGAACATATTCCAAGAACCCCAGTGGATGTCTCAAACCAAAGATAGTACTGAACCTGAAAGTCATCGATCAGAATTCATTTCTGTTCATGTCTTCCATCCACAAATTTAAGGCCTTTTCCATCTTAACAAGCACTTACTGTGCACTATAGCTGTAACTTCTGCAGTTTGAGGCACAACAGCAAAACTAGTACAAATTTCTTTGTCTTTCTTCACAACTTCAGATGGAGGATTTATTCTTATTATAGATCTTAGCAACCTCTACATACAATTTGTTCTTTTCTTTAGTAAGTCAAGAACTTTCACCTTTTCACTTAGAGAAAGTACTTTACAGCTTCTGTTTGGAATATTCAAAGTGTCAGCATCACTACTCTTGTGCTTTGGACCATTATTAAGTCAGATATGGGTGACTTGAAGCCAAGCAGTGCAATATCAGGACAGTCAATCTGATAACCAAGAGAGCTACTAATAGGCGAGTTGTGTCTACAGCATGGAGATGCTGGACAAAGAGATGATTTCACGTCCAAGCAAGACAAAGTATGATGGTGAGAGATTTCGTCATGTTACTCAGAATGGCATGCAATTTAAAACTCATGAGTTTATTTCTATAATTTTCCATTTAGTGTTTTCAGACTCTGGTTGACTGCAGGTATCTGAAACTGTAGAAAACTAAACCTCAGATAAAGGTTGAGTGGGCAGTGGGAACTACTGTATTCCAGACAATAAAAATACATGATCTCCACTATAAGTAAACAAATCTCTTTCTACTAAAAGCAGATATAGCAAACCTGGGTTTCCAGTGGCAGCTCAGCTTTTAGTAGCTACATAACCTTGGGAAAATCTCTTAAGATCTCTGAAAATTCATACATCCTATGAGAAAAATATTAAAAACATAACAGATAAATCCATGTTGTGTAGGAAAAAATTAAAAATACAAATTTTAAAAACCTAATACAGTTATTGGGACAGTTAAATAAGATATACAACAAATAAGATTTTTAAGTGTTTTATTAAACTATAAAGTAATGATAAGTATTATCAATAATATTTCTACTAAAAAAGCAATTAGAAAACCTATTTTAAAAGTAACCTCAATTATGTTATTATTTAATTAAATGCATGTATATCCTTTACATTATTCCAAGATAAAAATGTTAAGTAAAACTAATGTTTTTGTACAATAAGAAGACACAGAATCCTTCAATAAAAATAGAAAAGGTTAGTAGATGATAAACATATTTTTAGCCTGTAAAAAGGAATCCATTTTTACAAATCCAAGGTTGCTATAAGTAGCTTCTTTGGTAAGAGAATATGAGAACTGTCAAATGGAATGGATTGGTCTCATAATTCTAAGGTAAACAGGGGTATCAAGAACTATTTACTACTATCATAATGTTGTCACAGAGTGTACAGGATTTAAACATGCCAAACCCATGGACTTTTCAAAATATAGGTAAATTATGTAATAATTCCTTCTTTTCATCACAGATGAGGAAAATGTAAGAATATTTTGCCAAAGTGTAAAGTAAGATTTAAAAAAAAAAATCATGTGCCTTGTGGCTTATCACACCCTAGACAGAGTCCATGTCTAACTGTCTAATATTCTCACTTAAATGAGCACTGTTTCAACTAGGTGAACCCAAAGACTCCCATCTCTGGAGATATCAGTCCTGCTTTTCTTACTGTGGATCAAACTCCTCCATTGTATTTAAGCTAATCATTTTAAACAAACAAAATTTCCAAAATATATAATCATGCAGCTTTAACACAGTGACATTTCAAAACTTATCCAATAACCACAAATAAGGAACTCATAACATCTCGGCACCTCTTAGGGGGGAAAAGAAGACAAACCTCTGAACACAGTGATGAAAACAGCTTAGCAAACATAACTGAAATGGTATATATGTTAACATGAATAACTGAATTGTTGATGAAAGCAAAAAAAATTCTCTCATTGATTGGAAATGTCCATTAAAGTCAAGCCTTGGTAGCACCAAAGCTGAGGAAAACAAGATAAGTCACAGGAAAATGGGAGAGAAGATGAGGTTCATGTTTACACCCCTGGGTTTCAGCTTCCCTTCCTTTTTGGCTGTATTTCTGTGACTTCCACAGAAGCTCAGTTGTGCATTTAAAGGGATGTTTGTTATCTTTAATCCAAAATTTATAGATGTTTTAAAGTGGTTTTTAGGTTATCTATTCTACCAGAGTACCAGAACAGAGATGGAAAGGGATGCAAAGATGTCAGAGCTTAGCTATACTGGTTTCCCTATCCAAATTTAGCACTCCAACCATAATCCTCCTGAAGCCTGAACAAGAAAATAACCAGATAAAGGAAGACTAACTCTTGATTGAGCCGAAAACAAAGATAACAATGGTGGTAAGAAATAAATATTGTGGTGATGATCAGTAGAGAAAATATCACAGATAGCATAAAATTATGAGAAGCAAGACCCACAACTATTGTAACAACTGGTAAATAAAGATAACCTTACTGGAGATGAAGAAAAAACAAATAGAATGGCATTTAACTCAGAATTAAAATCTCCTGGTACTGTGTGTGATACTTAGCCACGTAGGAACCTCTTGGAATTTTAAAAAAAAAGAACTTAAAAGATAACTTAGCGTTTGTCAACAAACATATGATGTCTGAACAAGTTGGAAGGCAGCAGTTCTTTTGCATTAGCTAGACCATATCTAGAATAGTATGTTCCACTGTGGATATCTAACTTTTAGGACCAATGACAGAATAGAATGTGTCCAGAAAAGAAAGTGCCAAAGAATAAAGGGCCTAGAAAAAGATCGTGTAAAGAAAGAATAAAGATTATAAGAATGTTTAAACTGGGGGAAAAGTGGCACAAGAGAAATATGATGTGTCTTCAAAAAATTCAGAATATCATTGTTCCTTTCAAAAAGAGGAAATCTTTCTCTATTAAACTAGGGATTTCAAGTCTCCGTCTTTACTCATTCTCTCCTCCTTCACTTCATCTCAAAGGAATCTTTCTTTCCCCTCATTAACACCAATTCTCCACTTGTGTTCTTTATTCTATCACTTTCTGCTTCTTCTTCTTGAATTTTGATCATCTCTGCCTCTTGCATCTTCAAGGCAATCTTTCTCCATTAACGAACACACCCCTCCACCATCCAGAAACAAAACAACCAACCAAAGAAACTTGCTGTGAACATGCTTTCACTTCAAGCATCTATCGCCTATCTTACTTTTCTTTATTCCACACTTTATGAAGAGTCACCTTCCCTCTTTTAAGCACAATTTTTGCCTACTTTCGTTACTGCTATATCCTCTGGCACATAGTAGGCACTCAACAAATATATGGTAAATGAACTGATCATATGAAATTGTGCTGTCTTGGCATTTCTCTTACAGCTGCTTCTTTACAGACCTCTTTTTTCCAAACTCCCTGAATATTCTTTAATCAGCCTCTTCACTCTCCCTACATTCTGTTTCCTATAAGCCCTCCTGTTTCTTGGTTTTGTCTCTCACTCCTCTAAGGCAAGCCTCTTAGAGCATTAGCCTCATTTAAGGAGCATATCCAAAGAGAGACCTCCCCTGACCCTTCCATCTCAATCAAAGCAACCAATTTGTTTCCATACCACTCACTGCAATTTGTCATTTTTATGTTGTTTATGTGCTTATTTCCTGTCATCCCTTCTAGTCTATAACTCCATGAAAGTATGAAACAAATTTTCTTTCTCCTGGAGCATCGTGCCTGGTAGCATGGCATGAGGAGGCAAGGGGGGATAGAGTATCCTCATAGGGAAGCCAGGGTTCAGTTAAAAGTGAAAGAAAGGGAGTTGCTGGGGTAATGATAAGTAAAGGAAAGCCTCCCTGTTAAGGTGACATTGGAGAAGACACCTGAGGAAAGCAGTGGGGAAAACTCATGAGGGTTAGTAAGGCAGAGGCCTGGAGGTAGAAATGTACATAATGTGTAACAAGGACAACAAGGCCACTGCAGCTGAAGCTTGCCCTAGTGAAGAAGGGCAAGGGAGAGTAGCAGGTGGTGGCTCTAGAGAGACAGTGGAGCTAAGTAATATAAAAACCCTGTCAGACACTGTAAGGACTCTGGCTTTGGTCTGACTGAAATGAAAAACCAATAGAGGTGTTTTTGAGTAGGAAAGTGAAATTATCTGACTGAATGGGATCACTTCTGGCTGATGCGGTTGAAAATAGATGGAAGGGACTCTGTTATAGACTGTGTACCCCAAAACTCACATGCTAAGGCCCTAACCTCCAGTGTGACTGTACATGGCCTTTCTGAAAGCAGTTAAGATTAAATTAGGTCATCAGGGTGGGGCCCTAATCCAGTGGAACTGGTGTCCTTATACGAGAAGGAAACGAGAGAACTCTCTCCTTTCATGCACAGAAGAAAGGCCATGTGAGGATATAACAAGAAGGCAGCCATCTAACAAGCCAGGAAGAGAGACCACGCTTAGAAACTGAGTTGGTCAGAACTTGATCTCGGACTTTCTAGCCTCCAGAACTATGAGGAAATTAATTTCTGTTGCTTAGGCCACTCAGTCTATAATATTTTGTTGTGGCAACCTAAGCAGACTACACAGAAGCAAAGAAGAGGAGGAAAACAAGTCAAGAGGCAAGAGATGATTACGTCTTTGTCTATAGTGTTAATCTTAAAGACAACATAAAATAGTGAAATTCTGGATACGGTTTGAACACGGAGCCAATAGGATTTGCTGAAGAACTGAATGTAACATCTGAAAGAAATTCTAAAGTCTGGCCCAAACAACTAGAAGGATGGCACTTGCATGTGACAAAATGGGAAACACCAGGTGATATGCAAATTTTGGAAAAAAAGGGGCACAGATGCTATATTTTCAGCTTTGGAAATGCTGAGTTTGAGAAGCCTATTAGTCATCCAATAGATATGTCCAGTAGGCAATCACATACACAAATTTAGAGGTAAGAGTGGAACTGAGATGAAGAAATCGACTTGGTAATAGTCAGATGAAGATGATATTTGAAGTCAAAAGACAGGATGAGGTCAATGAGGAAGTAGGTATAGACAGAGAAGAAAAGATGTTTGAGGACTAAGCCCTGGGACATGCTGATGCTTAGAGATCAAGAAGATGAGAACAGTTAACTATGGAATAGGGACATGATAGATTATATTATTGGCCTCTCCTTTTATATGCTCTTTGCCATATGACTTTTTAGTTCTTTCCACTTACATGAGTTATTTCTCTACCCCTTTATTTGAGGCTTGGTTTTGTGACCGATTTAGCCAATGGATGGTGGCCAACATGATGAAAGGGGAGGCCCAAACTGTGCTTGCATGGTTGCGGTTACTCTCTAGTGCAGTCTATGCCCTCCCTAGTCCCAGGAGGAAGATGATAGACACATGGAGCAGAGATTCCTAGGCTAACTTACAACATCAAACATACTTCCCCAGCTTCTTCAAGAAGTTACCAGTGAACTAAATGAGAACCAAAAGACAGTGGTATCTCAGAGGTCAAAAGAAAACAGTAGTTCAAAGAAGAGAGAGAGAGATCGACTTTGTCAGTGCTAATGATTAATCAAGGAAGATGAGAAGCAGGAATTGACTATTGGATCTAAAAGTATGTTAGTCATTAGACAACTTTACAAAGGAAAATATTAGGACTTTTAAAAGAGTGAGGGGGTTAGAGTAGCTTCAAGAGAGAATGGAGGAAAGGAATTGGATACCATGAGTAAAAACAAGCCTTTCTAAATATGTTGCTATAAAGGGGGTCAGGGAAAGGGGATAAGGAGAAGGAAATGTGAGATCAAGAGAAAGTTTTTTTAAAACACTGGAAATATTGGCCAGGTGCAGTGACTCACCCCTGTAATCCCAGCACTTTGGGAGGCCAAGGCATACGGATCATAAAGTCGAGAGATCAAGACCATCCTGGCCAATATGGTGAAACCCTGTCTCTACTAAAAAATACAAAAATTAGCCAGGCATGCTGGTGTGTGTCTGTAGTCCCACTACTCAGGAGGCTGAGGCAGGAGAATCACTTGAACCCGGGAAGCAGAGATTGCAGTGAGCTGAGATTGTGCCACTGCACTCCAGCCTGGACAACAGAGTGAGACTTCGTCTTAAAAAAAAAAAAAAAAAAAAAAAGATGGTAAATATTATATCTTTGCATCCTTATGGGAACGGTACAGTATTAAAGACAAAAAATATTTGTCAAAGCAATGTATCCCAAGTAGACAAGAAAGGATAAGATCCATTAAACAAGAAGAGAGGAATTGGCCTTATATACAAACCTAAAAGGTTCATTTAAAGCACCAGGAAGGAAAGCAGACACAAGTACATTGGCAGACATGGTGGTAGAAATTTGTGATTGCTTGTGATTTTCTCAGTTAAATAAAAACAGCATCATGATCAGAGAGAGATAATAAAGAAGGAGGTGTTGAAGTTATAAGAAGAGAGAAGTCATGAAATTATCTTCTGGGGAAATCAGAGAGTAAATGGATTACAATGGATAATATATCGCTATGCACGTATCTTATTTCTGGTGCCACTATAAGCCTTTGAGAGCAAAAACTGTACCTGATTCAATTTTGCATATAACAGTTCTTAGCATGGAAACTTGTACTCTTTATTATTAACTTTCTGTAATTTTACTTTCATTTCCTTTAACACTCACATAAACTCTAATTGGCTTAATGTTTTACTAGTTCTTTAACTCTTCAGGTTTTTGATTTGAGAAATTTATAAGAAACACACAATGAAAGCACTAGCATGATATGACACTATTGCTACCTGATTACCCAAAATCAAGTTCAAAATCTATAAAAATAATTGCCAGCTTCAAGGGAAAATTGCCCATTCATCACTACTTTCTTAATATCTTACTTTGATTCTCTTTATTAATAACTAAAGACTAAAGGATTTATAAGTAAATATGATATGAAATTTGCCCAAAGCATTACTACTATTTTAAATATGTGTTATAATTTAAAATTACTCAGAGAGTAATGATGCAGAAAATAAACTTCTAGAGCAAATACTAACATCAATGCTGCATTTAAAAAATACATAGGCTGGGTGCAGAGGCTCACATTTGTAATGCCAGCACTTTGGAAGGCCAAAACAGGAGGATCACTTGAGCCCAGGAGTTGGAGACCAACCTGGGCAACATAGTGACTCTATGCTGCCTAGAGTCCCACCTACTCAGGAGGCTGAAGCAGGAGGATCACTTGAGCTTGGAACGTCTAGGCTGAAGTGAGCCATGATCACACCACTGTATTCCAGCCTGGGTGGCAGAGTAAGACCCTGCCTTTAAAAAAAAAAGTAAAATAAAATAAAATCATATGTAATTACTATGAAAAGACAAGATCCTCAAAAGCTATCTATAAATTTTAAAGATTTATTCATAATAACTTGAATGTAATTGTAGTCTAAAAGTACAATACTGTAATTTACCAAATGGGATTACTTTTAATACTGCTAATTCCCAACAGGTTAACTAGAATAGTTTAATGCATAGTAAAGCTACTAAAACAATTTAAGGTTACTAGCTAGCATTGTTCATTGTCAGCGAGTGAGAATATCAACAAACACCTACTTGATATTAAAAAATTTTGCAGAGTCTGATGGGAAAAACTTGGTAACAATTAATTTGAGTAATAAAATTAAATATTCACCCCCCTCCCAAAAAAAAAGGCAATGAGACCAAAAAAACATGTTTTCTATGAACAAAGCAACAATAAGAAAAGCAAAATATCAACTAAGGTTAAATAAATGATGGAATATTCATTTATTGAGAAATATTTTAGAAAGCTATTGTCAGTTCTACTTCAACTCTTAGAGTGAGTGTCAATGAAAGAGATTATAGCGACACAAATGTTGCCCACCTTACTCAGATACCACCCCTGATGCTTTCGATTAGGTGTTCAAAGTGATCTAAATATATTTGCCTTTCCTCTGATACATGAGTAACAAATCCAAATGTAGTGAAGACCAAGCAGAAAATCTAAATGACACTGGCAATGATATAAAATGGTAGAATGAGGTAGGAACCTTGGAAAGCATTTACTCCATCTAAAAGCACTCAAATTAAATATTTTAAAGTACTCTTTAGCCAAATAATGCACAAATGCAAGCTAAATTTCACCTAAAATTCGAAGTCCTGTTGGACTTCCAAATGTCCTCTTCAAATGTCATTTCCATCAATGACTTCTCATGTTCTCCCTCTTAAAATCCATATTTTCCTCACCTGCAGATCCACAGCTCTTTGTTTTAGCATTTATTATGTGTCATGGATGGGAGATATTCTTGCAAATTTTTTGTCTCCTCCACTAAGTGTGGGGCAGATACATTTTTTATTTTTTATTCTCCAAAAGCATAAAATACAGTGTTCTGCAGAAAAAAAGGACACATCATATATATTTATAAAACTGAATCTAAACTCTTTCCCTTCTGGTCATGTCATCTAGTACAAAACATGAAAAGATCCTGGCCAGGGATACCAAGAGGCTTACTGACCTCAGTCAGAGTGAAAAAGTTCTTGGTTATAATGCAGTCTGTGCAGTCAAGTTTAGAAATATCACAGAAGTGTCATGAAAGCAGCACATCCACATTAGAGAAATTCAACATTTATACAATAACATCTAGTTTATCATTAAACAACTTTTAAGTAAATAACTTACAATGGTAAGCATAGCTACTTATTTTCAATACCTTTGAGAAGAAAGACTGTTTTTCCTTAAAATGACTGTTAGGAAAAATTGTTATGCTTTTTTGAGAGGCTGCCAAAGTTGAATACATAAGAAATTGAGAAAAGATATTACAAACATCTAAACTACTAAATAATGCAGGCAAAGCTCTAAAGCAAACTCTGGTTTAGGACGCTAGCCTTAAATCTGAGATTGGAAGGCCTGAGATTTTTCTAAATTCAATAAAGAAAACTCTGGAAATACAGGATTCAATCTCTGAACAATTCCTAGGAAAAATAACCCCATCTTTGAGCACACATTCCACCCGGAGTGTGTAAATTATTTGTAAAATTTGCCAAACAATTCACACCCTCTTCTAATTCAGAGGTAGAGTCTATTTTCCCACTCCTTGAATATGGGTTGCCTTTATGACTTGTTTCAACCAAGCAAACATGGCAGAAATGAAGGTGTGCTTGTTCCAAGCCTAGGCCTCAGAAGCCTTGTACAATTCTGTTCTCTCTCTCAAAACCATGCATGCAATGTGAATGAGCCCAGGCTGACCTGCTGAATCATGACAGACAAGTGGCAGTCTCACCTATCACCTAAACTTTGACTGGATTTCCTTGACAACATCCAGCCAGCCTCTGAAACAGAAACACATAATTGACTTGCAGTTGATCCCACACATGAGAGAACCCAGCCAAGACCAAAAGAACCATTAGTTGAGCTTAAACTAAATTGCCAATCACAGAATTAGGAGCTAAATAGAGTTACTGTGTTAAGCCACTAAGTTTTGGGATAGTTTGTTTCACAGTAATGGCTTACTAATAAGGGGAGAAGGTCACAATATGACAGAAAGCAAAAAAGTCTCTGGAAGATAAGAATGCTGCCATCAACTTGGAAGCCAAGAAATGACCATGAAAGGAGAAAATGGTTAAAAAAAAAAAAAAAAAAGACTAACCCTGGAGTTGGGGCTAACTTAGGACACTAAAAGTAGTTCATGGCCAGACCCAGTAGCCCATGCCTATAATCCCAGCACTTGGGGATGCCAAGGTGGAAGGACTACTTGAGCCCAGGAGTTCAAGACCAGCCTGGGCAACAGAGCAGACCTCATCTCTACAAAAAACTTAGCAGGGCATGGTAGTGTATACCTGCAGTTCGACCAGCTACTAGAGAGGCTCAGGCAAAAGGATCACCTGAGCCCAGGAAGTGGAGGCTGCAGTGAGCTGAGATCATGCCACCCACCACTGTACTCTAGCTTGGGCAACAGAGAAAGACTATCTCAAAAATAATAATAAAATATATTAAATTAAACTTTTTAAAGTAGGTTGCCCATTTCTTGGGGAGAAACAAAACCTATCCAAATGCTATTCTTCCTCCAAAGCTCACCTCAAATTACACCCTTTCAATTTTTTTTTCCAATTGCCTTTAGGCATAGTGATCATTCCTTCATTAGTTATGCATAGACAGTACATTACTGTGGAAAGATACGTAGACTTTAATCAGTAAGTCTAAATTCACATTCTGGTTTTATCAACTATGTGTCCTTAGGCAAATTTCTTAAGTCTTTGAATCTGATTCTTCATCTCTTAACTGAAACTTAATAGCTCTCAATCCCACAGGACAGCTGTGAGAATTGAATTCTAAATATGTCAACATGCTAAACACAAAATACATATTTAACAATGTTAAAGTGAATTTTGGTCCATTCATTAATTAAACTTTGACTGGATTCCTAATGTACGTTAGGCTGTGTGCTAGATACTGGGAGAAAGGAAACGATTACTAATGACACCACATACAACTGCCATCTATTAACTTCTCATGTGTATAGACCTCAAATTAGAATAAGGTTAGAGATTATGCCTTGTAGCTCTTCATATTTCCCCAAAGCAGATGGTAGAGTACCTTGAATTTAGTAGTTACAAAAATACTTGTGAACAATTTGATTAAAAGATTCCTCCATACAGGTTTTCACATGTGAATCCCAAAGCCAAGCAACAGCATCATCACTCTCAAAGTGTAGCTAAAAGCAGACTCACTTGACAGCTCACATCCATTCCTGCCTCCAGCAGCACCTGCACGACTGCTTTGTGGCCATTGCGTGCAGCAAGGTGAAGTGGCGTGTGCTTGCGAGTGTTGCAGCTCATTAAGTTAGGATGTGCACTGATGATCATTTTTACGACTCTAAGCCGTCCGTAGAGTGCCGCCAAGTCCAAAGGTGTTTCCAGCTTGCTATTCCTAATTGTCGGGTCAGTGAGCTCTTCTAGGAGAACAGCAACTACTTCTGAGTGTCCATATTGAGCTGCACAGTGCAGGGCAGTTTCATTTTCATTGTTCTGTTTAAAACAAATATTTTTTAAAAGGCACATTTTCAGAAATTCAATTAGTTATCAAAATATTAACACAATAATTTAAAACCTACAATGCTTTGAAAATGTAAGTTAAGATTTATCCATTTTAACAGGTATGCCTAATGAAATTTTATATTTGATAAAAGTATCTAGGATTCATTGAATCAAAAATATTTATTTTTATCACTTTAATAGAAAAAAATCCAACATTTCCCTATATCATATATGCCAACTTCCAAAAATGATAAATGATTTAGCCATGCTTGTCAGAGGCCCTGCTGGGTCCAGATAGTGAAATCTGCACTGTGTATCGCATCTTTAGACATTTATTAATGAGAGAGATCAATAACAATTATAACAGACTTTTAATAGACTAGCCTTCCAAAAGATAGATGAGAAGGTAAATTCTTGGTAACAAAAGATTTATAGAAAGGTTTCCCAAGTTAAATTTCATTTTATTTTCCATATAAGTACAAATCATTGCTTTTTTTGTAAAGAAAATGAAAATATTTTGGCTCTAAGATATAAAAGTATCTTTTTGAAACATAATCATGGATTGTGAGGCTGGACCTAGACCAATTTCCAGACAAGTTACTAGGAGTATCACAATACTAAATATTCAGTTTATAAGTGTTTCAATTGAAAATCAATGAGATTTTCCTAAAAATTTATCAAGATTTTTTAAAATGTTAAGATACATTAAACAGAACCCAGTTGTGAGACAGATGGGCCCTTCAGACTATTTGTGCAATATAGATAAATGGTGTATAGGTATGTCTGGTGGTGGAAGGGTCAGGAGAAAAATGAACAAGAAATTTTAGTAACAAAAATTCAATGACCCTAAATGAGGGTTCTGGAAAGAAAGAGCAGCTGCCACCATCATCATAGCTAACACTATGTACTACACATAGTTGCATTTTATATATGTTTACTCATTTAATCCTCATTATTAAATAGATACCATTTTACAGATGAGGAAACTGAGGCACTGAGTAGTTGAATAACTGGACTTCTGTTATACAGCCATTTATGACAGGACCAGGATTTGAATGCAAGTAGCCAAGACCCAAAGTTGATGTTTTTAACCATCACACATACCACCTTCCAAAATAAGAACTATTACTACTATTTGTTGAGTGCCTAAAAACTATATATATTGTCTCACTTAACTCTTACAACAATTCTCCAAAATTTATATTAAAATTGTCTACTTCATGGACAAGAAAACAAAAATACAAAAAGGTTAAAATACATGTCCAAGCAGAATTAAGATACTTTGCATCTGTAGCTGACAAAATTCAAAACCCATGCTCTTTCCACTATACCATGTTGTCTGCCATGTGTTGCTATATTGCCAAAGAAGAGCTGGGAATTAGCGATCTGAAAGCAGAATTTCTAGAGATTTTGCTCAGAAAAACACCAACCGAGAATAGGAAGTAGCTGTTTAGATAGCTGTTCTGACTAAAACAAAAGGAAAAGGAGGGTTCAGACCCAAACAAATCTTAATGTTCCAGAAAGTAACTCGAGCTTGCCCTGGATGATAGAAGAATGCAAGTAAGTTGAGAGTCTAGAGGGAAGATTTGAAAATTTAAAAAGGAGTAGAATGACAAGGGGAAAATAGCAGTAGGAAAGGGTTCTTATAAGTATTAAGTGCAAGCATTTGAAGGTCAAACCCAGAGGGGAAATCTACTCTTTCAAGATAATCAATGAAAAGTTAAGACCTGTTAGATGGGGAATCCAGCTGAGGGTACTGTTTCTTCCATTATTTGTTGGGAGTCATTCTTTATTTGGTTTGAAAGTATTACTATAAACTACTTCATAAACACTGATCATTTACAGGTTTAGACTCCTTTGTCTTCTTATCTGTCTTTTTTAACAGGTTCATAAAACAGCCAATCTTATTACTTCACACCATGAAAATATGATATAGATATATACCTTCTGACCAACCCAAATTTCTCCTTGGTCTGAAAAAGATTCAATCTCATTTTTCAAAATACAGAATCTCTTTGAGAAAAGAGAAAGGCCAATTATGAAATAATGATTCACCAAAGGCCTCTCTACTGTTACAGACCCCTGAGCCTAGGAAATTATAAGAGCAAAATTAAAATTTTTTTAATAACGCCAATTAGCACTGTTCAGATCCCAAGGGAAATTATTTCAATCATCCAAAACCTACTCAGAGGAAATGTTCACAGATTTTATCCATGATCAACACATACTTAAATTGTCACCCCAGTGGCCACAACAATGGTGGTACTTTTACAAAAGCATGATTGTGTATTTGTGTATGCTTACAAGTGATCTAAAAAACATCTAATTGAAATAAATAGGCTGTGAAGAAGTACTGATTAATAATTACTAGTATGTCTACACAGAGTATTCTTGGTTTTTAATTCCTTCTTTTTCACCAAATGGGTATTCTCAGAAATACTGGGATGCTCCCAGAACAAAACTAGCTGACAAAACCCATTTACCAAAGATCTTGCTTCAGAGTAAAACATCTAACAAGAGTTGGATTCAAGTTTTGGTGAATGGCAAAGGCAATGTATTTTTGAGATAAGGCCCCTGTGGGTTTTGCCCTAATGTTAAAATATATTAAAAAGAAAAAAAAAGAGAGAAAGAGAAGGTGAAAGAAGGGAAAGATTAATGAAATTTTAAAAAACGGAAAATTTTTAATTTAAAGGAAATTTAAATTGGAAAAATAATCAGGGTGGAGTCCACTTTGTTTAGAATGATGAACAAGACCTAGGTTGAAGTGTTAGCGTGTAAATTACTTGATCTCACCAAACCTATCTTATCTGTACAATGAGAATATTATTTTCCCTATAAACCTTAGAATGTAATTTATAAACAAAAAGAGATAACATTTTTAAACACTTTGTAAACTTTACATATTATAATGGAGAGCATAAATATTTTTAAAGAAAGCTATATTAGAAACCAAAGATAACTTTCAGAAATCAGAATGAAGCCTTGACTAAAATGCATAATTTTAACATAACATAATGGTTATGTTAACATTACTGGTTGAGACCTTAGGCTTTGGATCAGAAAAACCTGCATTCAAATACTGGCTGCATTTCTTAGTAGCTGTGATGTTACGGTCAATTTACTTTCTCTCTCTAAGGCTGTTACTCCATATATAAAGTAGCAACAATAATCTAGAGGTTAGTAAGATAACATAGATGAAGTATTTTGCACAATGCCTGGCATACAGTAAACAATCCATTAAATGATCGGATTTAGGATGACAATACCAATGTGCTTTGTGTAAAGGGCTCTGGAGTCAGCGTCCTGAGTCCCAGTCTCAGTTTCATTCACTCAGTAACATGTGGCCTTTGTCAAGTTGTTTAGTTTTATGGAGCATGATTTCTCAACTATAAAATGGAAGTGACATTATCAATTCAGAGGATTATCATGAGAATTAATTACATAACATTTGACAGGTGGAAGTGTTTAGAACAGTGCCTACTTTATGTCTCAATAAACGTTAATTACCATTTTTATTTCCTTTATTGTTTAAATACATAGGAGTTTATAATTAACGAGAAGTTCTGTCCTATTCAGAAGAAAAGAAAAGCTAACATTAAAAATTATCTATAAAAATAAAAATCCCACATCAAAAAATTTAGGAGAAATGGCATGGAATGGGAAAACTATGGTCAGCACTAAAAGAGAATATATATATAACAAACAAAAATACTGAAATTATGGTATAAAAATCATAAGGAAGTTTCAACTTGTTGCCAATAGAAACCACACACAAAGCAATAGAGGTGAACAAAGAACTCTGAATACAGTCTCCTTAAAAAAGGCACTTTTTTGTAATTTAATTGATCTGTTCAGCATTACCAAAAACAAGTATTTCTCTTTAAAACATACCATAACTTTTCACATTCAAACATGAATGAATACTATATGTTATTTCTTATTATCATGTCATTTAAAAACATTTTGTTTGTAAAAACTAACATCCTCTTGTTTAACGTTGGATTGTTTTTCCATTTTATTATTTCAGGTTTGCTTTGTGGCATTCAGACAATTTTAAGAATAACCACCAGATGGCTCATCACATAAATGATCTAACTTTTGGTTTTCTGAGGAAGAGCACTGTCATAAATTTCCCTTTAGCATGAGATGATGATAAAGATAGCCATGTCTGTCATGTTTTAAGGACTGGGTGCATTTTTATTAAAAATCCTGCATTTTTACAACCTGTAAACATGGAAATTTTTACTGTGACAAATATTAATGATACCTTTCAGATTAACAAAATTTTCTAATTAGTCCTTTCAGCAGCTGCATATATATTTTCCTTGAAAAAAATATGTGTTTTTCTTGCCTTTGCTGTTTACAGAGATTGTTACTTTTTATGCTTCAGTCTGAATTTCAGTGAAAGTCCAGCGAAGTCTGCATCCATTTGAACAATATGCTAATTGTGCTTTATTAGATATGCTTGCCCTAAAGTAACCTACTTGCATTGATATTGGACAACTGCCAACCTGCAGCTTAATGCCGTGACTATAATTCAATTGTTAGACTGCCTGCTGGTTTTCAAATATAGTTTTACAAAATGGGAACAGTAGGGGGCATGCAGAGCTCAAGATGTTTGTTATCATACGGTATTAGGGGACCATATTTTACTTTCTGGAATATGTGGTCTTATCTGTTTAGAATACTGACAATGGCATAATTTTAAAAATATGTCTATTATGTGTAATATAGATATTGTGCACTTACAGATACATTATATGACAGAATCATACTGCTGGTGTGTTTTATTCAACTTATTCTGAGCATATGTGTTCGTGTGTGCCGTATCAAAAATTTTTAACAATATGTGACAAGCAACTGTATATGCTATATTTCGCATTTTGATTCACCAGAGTACTTAATTGTGAAAGTGCTAAGTAAATGGTAAAGCATTATGCAAATGATAGGCATATCATTGTCTTAGAATTTAAAATTGTATTAAGAAACATTCTAATTCTCATTATAAACATGAATTCTGTTCTATCTTTAAATATTCAATGGCTATAAAATGGATGATTATATAAGACAGGCAAAAATATTACAACTACTTCCTTTACGTGGGATTTTCTCATTAACAAAATATCTTTACAAATGCCCAACTTAGTGCCTGCACATCATATCCAAACACCAAAGAATTTTTCAAATTTTTGCTTCAGGAGATTCAGTAGCGGAAAGGGCTTTGGCAGGGTAAAAATAAAAATACCACATTTTCAATATGGCTTTGCCTTTGTAAAACTAGAAAATTACAGCACAAGCAAACATTTGGCAAATGCACCTGTTCATTGACCCTGGAATGTGATGGTCCATGATGAATAAGAATCTTCACAATTTCCACATCTCCTTTCCAGGCAGCCAGATGAATAGGAAAATATCCTTTGTTGTCTGCTACATTTGTTGATGCCTCATACTGAAGTAGTTTGAGTACTATGTCCCTAAGAGGAAAAAAAAAAAATTAGGCAGAGCAAGACAAATTTTATTAAGTAATTTAAAAAGAATACTAGATGCTGGCTGGGAATTTAGAGTAATTATTCAAGGTACTGAGACAAAATTGGGTTTCAAAGTTTTTGCTTACTCAACATTTGGCTATTTTACTTACCTGGAAAATCATCACCTCACGCCACACAGACACACACACACACACACACACACACACACACACACACACACACAGCACATTAACCAATTAAACTACTTAATAGAATTCATATAGGCAAAATTTAACTTATTTCATTAATTAGATGAGTTAAGTAAAATGAAGAGGATATCAACTCCCATTTTTTTTAAAGAAGTCTTTCCAGATAGCCCATATCTGAGATTTAGCTTAAAGTAAAAGTTGAAGTTACAAGCATATTCCCTGTTTACAAAAAAAAAAAAAAAAAAAAAAAAAAAAAAAAAAAAGTTATCATAACACCAAGGAGACATAAAATTTACACATCATTCCTACAGAGAATTGGAGTAAGAGATTGAAGGAGCATGTAAAAGAGAAAGAAAGCACAGTATGTAAGGGATCCTGAGAAGCTAACTTTAGTACCAGCCCAGGGTTAAAAATTAAAAAAAAAAAAAAAGGCCGGGCGCGGTGGCTCAAGCCTGTAATCCCAGCACTTTGGGAGGCCGAGGCGGGTGGATCACGAGGTTGGGAGATCGAGACCAACCTGGTCAACATGGTGAAACCCCGTCTCTACTAAAAATACAAAAAATTAGCTGGGCATGGTGGCGCGTGCCTATAATCCCAGCTACTCAGGAGGCTGAGGCAGGAGAATTGCCTGAGCCCAGGAGGCGGAGGTTGCGGTGAGCCGAGATCGCGCCATTGCACTCCAGCCTGGGTAACAAGAGCGAAACTCCGTCTCAAAAAAAAAAGTTTAATAACTTCTCAGTCATGGCACACAACACACTTTAAATATGTCTTGTTCATACTTGTACATACTTGTTCATACTTGTTCATACTTGTACATACTTGTACATACTTGCTCATACTTGCACATTCCTTCACCTTTTTTCTCCAAGTGTAAGAAATGATTTCAAAATGGAAACATTTAAAAGACAAGTTCCACCATTAATGCAATTTCAACACATATTCAATATATTCTACCTACAAATTTTGAACTTAATCCCCACGAGGTTTTCAGAGTAAAAATCCTGAACTGCATTACTCAACCTCAGAAAGAATTAATTTTTAATTATTAGCATACACTATATCAAAATATATATCTAACAATCAAAAGCAGTAATTCTAAATGAAACTGTATTTTCATTTGCATGCAAATGAAAAAATTTGGAGGAAACTTGAATAGAAGCAAAATTAAAATTTTGATAGATTACAAGAAAAACAGATATGACATAACACAAAATTTATGGTAAATGGTAAAACACATTGCCCAGAATGTGTCCTAAAGTCATATTCGACTTAGTTGCTAAATATAGGAGATACTGAAGAAAATAAAAACAGGAATATGTTGTGGAAATATTTAAAAAGTTCCAAGGGGTCCTAAATTTTCTGCTGATATAATTTCTGAAAAATTAAGAAATAAATTTTAACACCTCTCTTTGAAAACCAGCATTATTTTTACAAGATCTGAAATTAGAAGACTTGTATTTGAGTCCCAGCTATGCAAACTATCTAAGGCTGTGACCTTGGAGAAATTATAATCATGCACCACATAATGATAATTTGATCAACAACAGAGCACCCTCATATATGATGGTTGTCCAAAAAGACTATTACACTGTATTTTTACTGTACCTTTTCTATGTTTTGACATGTTTACATACATAAATACTTTACGTTATCTATTGTGTTACAACTGCCTACAGTATTCAGTACAGTAACATGCTGTACAGTTGTGTAACTCAGGAGCAATGGGCCATATCATGTAGCCTAGGTGTGCAATAGGCTATACCATTTAGGTTTGTATAACCGCATTCTATGATGTTCACACAATGACAAAATCACGTAATGAGACATTTCTCAGAATGTATTCCTGTCATTAAGCAACACATGACTGTACTTAGTCTCATTTTATTTTTCTTTTCCTTAGGAAATACTGTAATAATAATGTCTACTCAAAACTGCCAATAGCATTAAATAAGATCATAAAAAAGAATTCACTTGATAAATAGTAAAGCAATATACCAATATTAGCACTTGTCCCAAGTAAAAATAAAATACTTTAAAAGTGAAATGCTTATAGCAAATCACCTTTGAAAAAGAATGAGAAAATCAGAAGGAAACTTAAAGGTTATTCGATGTACATGCTTCTCCCCATTTTCCTGCCAAACAAGGGTTGTTACATAGGGTCTTCCATTCTGACATAAATAAATAACTTGAATGAGGTAATAAGAATTCAATACCTATGAATAACAAAAGTAGGTAAGAACCAGATTTGAAGTCCCATCTCCCTAGTACTTACTAACTTGGTTACCTTGAGCAAATTAAATAACCTCTGTCTCTCTTTCAGATATTATGAAAATAGAACTTAGAGATTACATCTTAGTGCCAGTTTCAAAGGGTTATGGTGTGAATCAAATGAGAAACAGACATAATTGTAAAATTATATACACAATCCAAAGTCGTTCTCAAGGCAGATTGTTGCAATATTAAACAATTCCAGTGATTCTTTTTAAAATAAAATATTTTAGCATTTAAAAGGTAAAATAGGCCAGGCGCAGTGGCTCACGCCTATAATACCAGTACTTTGGGAGGCTGAGGTGGGTGGATCATGAGGCCAAGAGTTCGAGACCAGCCTGGCTAGCAAGCTGAAACCCTGTCATTGACAAAAATACAAAAAAAATAGCTGGGCATGGTGGCATGCACCTGTAATCCCAGCTTCTCAGGAGGCATGAGCAGGAGAATCGCTTGAACCCAGGAGGCAGAGTTTGCAGTGAGCCGAGATTGTACCACTGCACTCCAGCCTGGGCAACAGAGGGAGACTTCACCAAAAAAACACCAAACAAAGCTAGTCAAATTAAATACCTGGATCTAAAATGTAGAATTTAGAAAACAGACTTCTCCAAGTTAATGTCAAAGACAACTGTATAAAGACAAAAATTTCATTTCTTAATGCCTAAGGAAATAAAAAAATATATTCTGAAACTTCTTTTCCTGTAAAGCGTTTCCTTTCAAAGGGGTAAAGAGAAAAAAAAGATTGATGGGATCATCAATTCTATTTCCTTTTACTCTTTCTCCAATCACTTAGAATTTCATTTGTTCTTTGGCTCAAATTTTATTGACATTTTCTAATAATGTATGTGACATAAATTCATTCTTTTTTATCAAGCAGATTTATGACAACAGTGAAAAATGTCTATTTTTAAAACTGACTTACTGATCATTTGTATTTCTACCATTACCACCAACTAATACCTATATCAGAAAAGAACAATCTGTATGTTTACAAAATTGCCTTTGGAAAATACTAAGATCCTAACTACACATTATTTTTATTTAAGTTTTTAAAAATGTATTTATTTTAATAAGTAAATATTTTGTCAAATGTGCTTATTGTGATTTATGTTTTCCTCTTTTATTTTTATTTCAATAGTTTTTGGGATACAGGTGTTTTATTAAGACTTTAGTGGTGAATTCTGAGACTGTAGTGCACTCATCATCCAAGTAGTGTACACTGTTTCCAGTGTGTTGCGTTTTATCGTTCACTCCCCTCCAAACGTCCCTCCACCAGTCCCCACAGTCATTTTTTCACTTTGTATGTTTTGGCATCCAAATAGCTTAGCTCCCACTTACAAGTGAGAACACATGGGTTTTCCATTCCCTAGTTACTTCACTTAGAATAATGCTTCCAGTTCCATCCAAGTTGCCACAAAAGACATTATTTCCTTCTTTTTTATGGTTGAATAGTATTCCATGGTGTATATATACTACATTTTATTTATCCATTCGTTGACTTTGCAAATGCAAATTTTGCCACTATAAACATGTGTGCATGTGTCTTTTTCATATAATTACTTATTTTCTTTGGGTAGACACCTAGTAGTGGGAGACTGATGGATCTAATGATAGATCTGATTTTAGTTTTTTAAGGAATCTCCATACTATTATCTAGAGAAGTTGTGCTAATTTACAGTCCCACCAGCAGTATAAAAGTATTCCCTTTTCACCGTATTCCTACCAACTTCTATTGTTTTTCTGACTTTTTAATTATGGCCATTCTTGCAAGAGTAAGGTAGTGTCTGACTGTGGTTTTAATTTTTATTTCCCTAATGATTAGTGATGCTGAGCTCTATTTCATGTTTGTTGGCTGTCTGCCTATATTCTTTTGCCAAATGTCTATTCATGTCCTTTGCCTACTTTTTGATGGGATTATTTGCTTTTTCTTGCTTATTTCTTTAAGTTCTTTGTAGATTCTGGATACTAGCCCTAATTTGCAAATATTTTCTCCCACTTTGTGCGTTGTCTGTTTACTCTGTTATTTCTTTTGTTGTGTAGACGCTTTTTGGTTTAATTAGATCGCATTTTTTGTTTAAATGTGCTTATTTTAAAATTTAAATTTATTTTCAAATTTGTGTTTAAATTGAGCTTTACATCATATTCAAAGATATCAGCTAATTAATTGGCTGAGCTCAGATTTCTAGTGTTAAAACATATTTGTGAAATAAAGTTGTATCTCTGATCAAATAACTACCTGTTTTACTGAGTTATAACTAGAATAAAGTATTAATCAACAAATTATGATTAATCATTCTTATGATATATCCACACATATCAAAAGTAATATGAATTAAATAGGCCATTTTCATCCAAGCTCATTAATAACAATTTTAATTTCAGGTATAATATCTAAATTAGAAGAGTAGTTAATTTAGAAGAATGCCAACTTAGTATTCTTCATTGATACATAATAGTTGTATATATTTTTGCAATGCATGTAATATTTTGATCTATGGATACAATGTGTAATGACTAAATCAAGATAACTGAGGTATCCATTACCTCAAACATTTATCTTTTCTTTGTGTTGAAAACATCACATTTTCTCTCTTCTAGATATTTTGAACTATACAATATTGTTAACCTTAGTCAGTCTACTGTACTATCAAACACTAGATCTTATTCCTTCTAACTGTATTTTTGTATTTTAACCAAATCTCTTCTCCACTGCCTCCCTTCCCTTCAAAGCCTCCTATAAACACTAATCAACTTTTACTTCCATGAGATCCCCTTTTTTAGCTCCCACATATGACTGAGAGCATGTGAGGTTTGTCTTCCTGTGCCTGGCTCATTTCACTTAGCATAATGATATCAAGTTCCATCCATGTTGCTGTCCCCTAAGTGACAGAATTTCATTCTTTTTACAGTTGAATAATATTCTATTGTGTATATGTACCACATTTTCTTTATCCGTTCATTTGATAATAAGCAGGTTGATTCCATATCTGAGCTATTGGGAATAGTGCTGCAATAAACTGGGGAATGCAGATATCTCTCTGATATCCTGATTTCCTCTTCTTTGGCGGGGTAGTGGGGAGTGGAATATGTACCCAGCAGGAGCATTGTGAAATCATATAGTAATTCCATTTTTAGTTTGGGTTTTTGTTCTGTTTTGTTTTTTTGAGACGGTGTCTCACTCTGTTATCCAGGCTGGAGTGTTGTGGTGCAATCTCAGCTCACTACAAACTCAGCCTCCTGGAATCATTCCATTCTCCTACCTCAGCCCCCTGAGTAACTGGGATTACAAGTACCTGCCACCAGACCCAGCTAATTTTTGTATTTTTAGTAAAGACGGGGTTTTGCCATGCTGGTAAGGTTTGTCTTGAATGCCTGATCTTCTGTTCCATCTGCCTTGGCCTCCCAGAGTGCTGGGATTACAGGTGTGAGCCACTGCACCTGGCCTATTTTTAGTTTTTTAAGGAACCTCTATACTTACCTTCCATTGTCGCTGTACTAATTTAAATTCCTAGCAATGATGTACCTGCATTCCCCTTTCTCTGCAACCTTACCAGTACTGTATCTATCATTTTTTGTCTTTTTGGTAAAAACCATTTTAACTGAGGTGAGATGATATGGTATTTTTGATTTGCATTTCTCTGATGATTAGTGAGGTTGAGCATTTTTTCATATACCTGTTGGTCATTTGTAAGTCTTCTTTTGAGAAATGTCTATAATCTTTTGCCCATTTTTAATGAAATTATTTGAGTTTTTGCTATGAGTTTTTTAGTTCCTTATACATTCTGACTATTAATCTGTTGCTGGATGGATAGTTTATAAAGACTTTTTTCCCATTGTGACAGTTGTGAAGTTGGGAAAACTGAATAATCATATTCAGCAGAATGAAACTAGACCCTGTGTCTCACCAAATACAAAAATTCAATGAAAATGGATTAAATATTTACATGTAAGAGCTGAAACTATGAAACCAGTAGAGAAAACATTGGGAAAGCACCTCAGGACATTGGCCTGGACAAATAATTTTTCGGTAAGACCTCATAAACATAGGCAACAAATGCAAAAATAGACATATGAGATTACATCAAGCTTAAAAGCTTCTATTTTTTAAAATTATTATGTAGTTGAGCCTTATAGCTTATTCTAAGATACCCATAAATGAACACATTGTCTGTGCTTGATTACGTGGCATGAAATAATCACTCACTGATTAATGAACATTTGCGTTGGTTTCGCAATTTTGCAACTGCAAATGGGGTTGCTATAAACATGTGTGTGCAAGTAAACGTAGTCATGTAACCAAATATCACCTGTACTCCAATAACTTATTGAATATTTAAAATTTAAAAACCAAAATATTTGTTGGGACTATAAAAGAAATATCAAATTATGTTGCCAATCAATATTTGTAGAATAGCAAGCAGCAAAATAAACCCTACATCTTAAACATAAAGCAGCATTTTCTGATATGCAGCATTTATTATTTGATAAATAATAAATACTCTAAAATCATAAAGTAAATGTGGTTGATAAGAACATAGAAAATATACTTTGAAAAATAAAATGGAAATGAAAAAATACTTTCCATTTCCAGGAACAAAGTAAAACATCAAATTAAATTTAATAATATCCAATGTAAATAATTGCAATATTTTGCAGCTTTAAGCTAATACATGTAAGCTCAGGTAAAAACAGGAATTTTAGAAGTATTGATTTTGCTGCTATATTTAATTCATATCCATTTTCTGAAAGATATAAATACATACCTGATTAATAAAAAAAAGTCTTTCAGTAAGTTCAGTATATGCTCTGAGCAAAATTAAATACATTAGAAAGACTTAGCCTTCAAATTTCTTTGCCTCAACAGCAAGATTATCTGTAATTAAGTCACAACCAAAGATATTTTGCACCATCCTTTCTTGCCTGTTGTTTGAGTCCAAAAATTTCAAAATAAATGCAAATCATCTTCTTATGGATACAGAATTAACAGCTAATGAAACTCTCAAATTTAATAAGGTCCTTTTGATTTCAGATTTTCTGGATGCTTTTACTTCTCTTCAATGGGAATAAAGTTGCAAGTGTGTTCAAGATGGTCAAAAGATTTTAGGACAATACGTTCCATTTTCTAACTGAAAATGAATTCCACATATTGAATTCTCTCTCATAGATTTCTAGATTACAGAGTGAATAAAGGCAAATTTTAGGGAGTTTGTATCCTTATCCAGGAAAAAAAGCAAGCTAGTGTCTAGTTATTCAAAGAGCAACTTGAGAGACCAGACTATAGAATTTTTAGAGGAGGTATCCCTCTTTTATTAGAAAATCTAAGGTAGGTCAAATCAAAAATACAGATACCTTATTATATAGATTCTACATCCAATTTGATATAAAATTTGGATTACAGATAATGAGGTCTAGCATGCCTTAAATACTTTAAAAGGTAGAAGCACAGAAAATATTTTATGCATTTATAAAGCAATACATATTTCAGAGATACTATAATGATTTGCTGATATTTTTCAAAATAGCATCCAAGCATCACAATATACCAAATATAGTTCAATAAGATTAAACTTAAAAAGAAAATAAATTTAAAAACTTGTTTAAGTAGAGAAGAAAAACTGAATTGAAATACGAATATAAAGCTTTAGTATATCCTCAGAGGGAATGATAAGATTATTGCTAAAAATAATGGATGAAAGGAAGAGAGGAGATAAATCAGAAAGAAGGAAAAGTAAAGAAAAAAAGGAAGGTGGGAACGAGGGAAAGAAGAGAAGAACAAGAAAAAAGGGATATGAGGAAGTGGGAGGCAGGGAGGGAGGGCAGGCAAGCAGGCAGGCAGGCAGGCAGGCAGGTAGTCTGGCCAGCCAATTGCTTTTCAGAAGAGAATTAAGACATTCAAATTTGTAGTAGAAATACATGAGACAATGAATCCTCCATATTTTTAAGAGAAAGAGATACAAAGAAATAGGTTTCTGCCCTATCTATGGAAATAATACTTGCTAGTAAATTTTGTCTTATTAACCATGATATTTTTCCTATCATTTGATGATAATAATTTTCTTTTTTAAATTGCATTTTAGGTTTTGGGGTACATGTGAAGAACATGTAAGATTGTTGCATAGGTACATACATAGTAATGTGGTTTGCTGCCTTCCTCCCTGTCACCTATATCTGGCACTTATCCCCATGTTATCCCTCCCCAACTCCCTACCCCTCACTGTCCTTCTGCTAGTTCTCCCCTACAGACCCCAGTGTGTGATGCTCCCCTCCCTGTGTCCATGTATTCTCATTGTTCAACACCCGCCTGTGAGTGAGAACATGCAGTATATGGTTTTCTGCTCTTGTGTCAGTTTGCTGAGAATGATGGTTTCCAGATTCATCCATGTCCCTATAAAGGACACAAACCCACCGTTTTTGATGGCTGCATAGTATTCCATGGTGTATATGTGCCACATTTTCCCTGTCCAGTCTCTCATTGATGGGCATTTGGGTTGGTTCTAAGTCTTTGCTATTGTAAACAGTGCTGCAATGAATATTGGTGTGCATGTATCCTTATAATAGAATGATTTATAATCCTTTGGATACATACCCAGTAATGGGATTTCTGGGTCAAATGGAATTTCTATTTCTAGGTCCTTGAAGAATCACCACACTGTCTTCCACTATGGTTGAACTAACTTACACTTCCACCAACAGTGTAAAAGTGTTATTTCTCCACATCCTCTCCAGCATCTGTTGTCTCCAGATTTTTTAAAGATCACCATTCTAACTGGTATGAGATGGTATCTAAATGTAGTTTTGATTTGCATTTCTCTAATGACCAGTGATGATGAGCATTTTTTCATATGTTTGTTGGCCTCATATATGTCTTCTTTTGAAAAGAGTCTGTTCATATCATTCACCCACTTTTGAATGGGCTTGTTTTTGTCTTGTAAATCTGTTTTAGTTCTTTGTAGATTCTAGATATTAGCCCTTTGTCAGATGGATAGATTGCAAAAAATTTTTACCATTCTGTTGGTTGCTGACTCACTCTAATGATTGGTTCTTTTGCTGTGCAGAAGCTCTGGAGTTTAATTAGGTCCCATTTGTCTATTTTGGCTTTTGTTGCCAACGCTTTTGGTGTTTTAGTCATGAAGTCCTTTCCTATGCCTATGTCCTGAATAGTTTTGCCTAGATTTTCTTCTAGGATTTTTATGATGTTAGGTCCTATATTTAAGTCTTTAATCCACCTGGAGTTAATTTTAGTGTAAGGTGTCAGGAAGGGGTCCAGTTTCTGCTTTCTGCACATGGCTAGCCAGTTTTCACAACACCATTTATTAAACAGGGAATCCTTTTCCCATTGCTTGTTTTTGTCAGATTTGTCAAAGATCAGATGGTTGTGATGCTGCCTCCGAGGCCTCTGTTCTGTTCCATTGGTCTGTGTCTCTGTTTTGGTACCATTACCATGCTGTTTTGATTACTGTAGACTTGTAGTTTAAAGTCAGTTAGTGTGATGCCTCCAGCTTTGTTCTTTTTGCTTAGAATTGTCTTGGCTATGCCGGCTCTCTTTTGGTTCCATATGAAGTTTAAGGTAGTTTTTTTCAGTTCTGTGAAGAAGGTCACTGGTAGCTTGATGAGAATAGCCTTGAATCTGTAAATTACTTTGGGCAGTATGGCCATTTTCATGTTATTGATTCTTCCTAACCATGAGCATGGAATGTTCCTCTCTTACTTCGTTGAGCAGTGGTTTGTAGTTCTCCTTGAAGGGGTCCTTTACATTCTTTGTTAGTTGTATTTCTAGGTATTTTATTCTCATTGTAGCAATTGTGAATGGCAGTTAATTCTTGATTTGGCTCTCTTTAAGTCTGTTATTGGTGTATAGGAATGCTTGTGATTTATGCACATTCATTTTGTATCCTGAGACTTTGCTGAAGTTGCTTATCAGTTTCAGGAGATGCTGGGCTGAGACAATGGACTCTTCTAAATATACAGTGATGTCGTCTGCAAATAGAAACAATTTGACTTCCTCCTTTCTTTTTCTTGCCTGATTGCTCTGGCTAGAACTTCCAATACTATACTGAATAGGAGTGGTGAGAGAGGGCATCCTTGTCTAGTGCCAGATTTCAAAGGGAATGCTTCCAGTTTTTGCCCATTCAGTATGATACTGGCTGTGGGTTTGTTGTAAATAGCTTTTATTATTTTGAGATATGTTCCATTGATGCCTAGTTTATCAAGAGGTTTTAGCATAAAGGGCTGTTGAATTTTGTCAAAGGCCTTCTCTGCATCTATTAAGATAATCATGTGGTTTTTGTCTTTGGTTCTGTTTATGTAATGAATTAGGTTTATAGACCTGCGTGTCTTGAACCAGCCTTGCATCCTCGGGATGAAGCCTACTTGATTGTGATAGAAAAGCTTTTTGATGTGCTGTTGCAATTGGTTTGCCAGTATTTTATTGAAGATTTTTGCATCTATTTTCATCATGGATATTGGCCTGAAGTTTTCTTTTATTGCTGAGTCTCCACCGAGTTTTGGTATCAGGATGATGTTGGTTTCATAAAATGATTTGAGAAGGATTCCCTCTTTTTGGATTGTTTGGAATAGTTTCAGAAGGAGTGGTACCAGCTCCTTTTTGTATGTCTGGTAGAATTCGGCTGTGAACCCATCTGGACCTGGGCTTTTTTTGGTTGGTAGGCTATTAATTGCTGCCTCAACTTCAGCCCTTTTTATTGGTCTATTCAGGGTTTCGACTTCTTCCTGGTTTAGGCTTGCAGGGATGCAGGTGTCCAGGAATTTATCGATTTCCTACAGGTTTCCTGGTTTATGTGCATAGAGTTGTTTGTAGTAATCTCTGATGGTGGTTTATATTTCTGTGCCTGTGGTGGTGATAATTTTCTAATCTGTAATTACAGATAACCCAGGAAATCACCAGTAGAGTGCATTTTCCACTGTGTCCTGATCTGGCTAATTGAAGATGAATTGCTCAATATGAAATAATGCATTTCAGGTACAAAATGCTGCCTCATTTGTGGATTAACAAGCATTGATAAACAATGGCTCCCAATAAAAACGTACAAAATCAGGGAATCTGGTTTAATTTTCAGTATGAAGCCTTTAGCTTATATATGTTGGGGGTAGAGGGACAGTTTGTGCTCAAAGCAAAAGCATAAACTATAAGGCCCTGAAACATTACTGCTGGTTCTATGATTCCATGAACTCTAGCAATCATAATGTTTATGGAAACAATCTACAGCAGATGGATACAACAACAGCAACAAACATGGAAATGTTGTGTTTCTATGCTGACTGCTAAGGCTTGCTTGGGAAGAACACAATATAATGCTTGTTAGTAATCTCTGCTAAGTGAGAATACAAATAAAAGAAATATCCTTCTCTGGCTCAGAGATACATTCTATGACATTATTTTCTCCTTCAAATATCTTTTATGCCAATATTAAAATTAGCATTTCATGTAAACATACAACAAATGATTATGGGAGGCAGGCCAGAAATATCTAATGTGACATAGAGGAGTCAGGGAGAGTTTAACAACAAAGGGGAGATAATGTAGAGTACTGGTAAAAGCATAGATTGAGAACCATAACACTTAAGCTCTAGACACAATCCCACTTTAATATCTACGTCCACTAAGTTATTTATCTAAATGGGCCTTGTTTCTCCATCTATAAAATAAAGTAGGTGACGACTGTCAGGTAGAATAAGTGATATCTAATTGTACAAGTTTGTAGATAATTTAAACATGCCTAATCAAGAAACATATGCTCTATATGAAAATCCCAATTTCAGAACTGTAGCAACACAGTGCATAACTGAGCCAAAAATAATACCAACATAGTGTATCATTCAATGTATAATTGTAAGAAACTATGGAGAGTATCGAGCCAATCTATTCAATCTATTGAACTGAGGGCTAGAAATGTTAAGCCAATCTATTGAACTGAGGGCTAGAGAAATGGCTCAAGGTCACACAACTAGCACAGATAGAGAGGTGGGGTTAGAATTTTCCTGCCTTTTCAAAGCCTATAGGATGACATTGAGGAAAATCTTACTAGGATGTACTAAACAGAAAATATAAATGAAATGTTTATCTTTTCTGTTTAATACATCAGGTAAAAACACAGATAGATAATTCACCTGTAGTATCTGCAATTAAAGGGATCATAAAATATATCTAATCAAATTCTCTGTTTATGATAATTTTAAAGATTGCTATTCAATTTGCTTAAATTATCGTCACTTTCTAAATTGACAAAAAGTACCAAAAATGCCACAGGCCACAGAAAAACATATCTCAACAGTTAGAACTTCATAGACTGTCATGTATAAATCAATATTTACTAAATTCTTCACTGAAAATCAAGGAAGAATATGAATGCTAATCCATTTTGGGACAGTATTATTTTGAGAAGTGCTTACTTACCAATGCCAATCTGAGAAAGAACAAGAAAAATAGTATGGCTCAAATGAATGGTCAGGCCCAAGATATTCTGCCCATTAGATGTAATAGAGTTTATCTTTCCAATTGGAACTAAAAAATATTATTGTAGCCTGAATTCATAATTCAGACAGCCAAGAAACCATCAGGATTATATGACTTGGGCTGATTTGTCTTTGTTCCTTATGATTCAGGTACAAAAAAGAATAAATAACAATATCCTCCTTTAAAATATCTAGATATCTAGACATACTTTTCATCCTATAAAGGAACAGAAAAAAGATCTGGCAGGATAGTTCTAAATGAGATGATATGAGATAATACAGAATAGGAACTGAATAAAAATAAATATTATTTGGGAATTCTAATACTAAAAAATCTAAATAATGAAACATAAAGTTTATAATATTTTATGTAACTCAGATGATTTTCTAAACAGAGTGATAGTGTTAAATTTATACATTTTAAGAGAAAAATGCTGTAGTAATCAATAATGACAAAAAATAAATTTCTTGTATTAAGAGCTTTATGACCAAGCCTAAGATTAAGTATAAGAAGATCTTTGAGTCTCCATTCACAGAATAAAAGAAATGTTAAGTGGGAAAACAAAAGGTAACTAGCATTTTTATTCTTTTTTAAAATAAATACAACTTTTATTTTAGATTCAAGGGATACATTGTACTACTTTTATTTTAGATTCAGGGGATACCTTGGTATTGTATGATGCTGGAGTTTGGGGTACAATTGATACCTATACCCTGATACTGGGGGTAGTACCCCATAGTTTTTCAACACTCCCTACCCCCTGTAGTGGTCTCCAGTTTATAATGTTGCCATCTTTATGTCCACCAGTAGCCAGTGTTCAGTTCCCACTTACAAGTGAGAACATGCAGTATTTGATTTTCTGTTCCTCCATTAATTCACTTAGAGTAAAACAGCCTCCAGCTCCATCTACGCTGTTGCAAATAACAAAATTTCATTCTTTTCATAGCTGCATAGTATTCCATGGTGCGTATGTACCATATTTTCTTTATCCAATCCACCACTGATGTGCACTTCAATTGATTACATGTCTTTACTATTGTGACTAGTGCTGCAGTGAACATGAAGGTGCATGTGTCTTTTTGATAGAACGATTTATTTTCTTCTGGATTTATACCCTGTAATGGAATTGCTGGGTAGAATGGCAGCTCTGTTTTAAATTCTTTGAGAAATCTCCAAACTGCTTTCCACAGAGACTGAACTAATTTACATTCCCACCAACAGTGAATAAGCACTTTCTTTTCTCTGCAAAAGATGCCAATATTTGTCATTTTTTTACTTTTTAATAATAGCCATTCTGACTGGTGTGAAATGGTTTCTTTGTGGTTTTGATTATATTTCTCAGATTCAAGGCTATTCTCATCAAGCTACCAGTGACCTTCTTCACAGAACTGAAAAAAACTACCTTAAACTTCTTATGGAACCAAAAGAGAGCTGGCATAGCCAAGTCAATTCTAAGCAAAAAGAACAAAGTTGAGCGTATTTTCATACAGTTGTTGATGTTGAGCATTTTTCATACAATGATGTTGAGCATTTTTTCATACAGTTGTTGGCCACTTGTATGTCTTCTTTTAAGAAGTGTCTGTTCATGTCTTCTGCATACTTTTTAATGGGAATAATTGTTTTTTGCTTGTTTAATTCTTTAAATTCCTTGTAGATTCTGAATATTAGGCCTTTGGTAGATGCACAGTTTGTGAATATTTTTCTCCCATTATATAATTTGTCTATTCTGTTTATAAATTAGGTCCCACTTGTTAATTTTTTTTTTTTTTTTTTGAGACAGAGTCTCACTCTATCACCCAGGCTGGAGTGCACCAGCATGATCTCTGTTCACTACAACATCTGCCTCCAGGGTTCAAGCGAATCTCCTGCCTCATGCCTCTCCCAGCTGGGACTACAGGCACGTACCAACCACATCCAGCTAATTTTTGTAATTTTAGTAGAGACAGGGTTTCACCAAGTTGGTCAGGCTAGTCTCAAACTTCTGGCCTCAAGCAATCTGCCTCCCTCGGCCTCCCAAAGTGCTGGAATTACAGGCATGAGCCACCATACCCAGCCTCAATATTTCTTTTTGTTGCAATTGCTTTTGAAGTCTCTATCATGAAATCTTTGCCCAGGCCTATGTCCAGAATGGTGTTTCCAAAGTTTTCCTCTAAGATTCTATTTATAGTTTGAGATCTTACATTTAAATCTTTAATCCATCTTGAGTTAATTTTTGTATATGGTAAAAGGTAATCGTCCAGTTCCATTCTTCTGCATATGGTTAGCCAGCTATCCTAGCATCATTTATTGAAGAAAGAGTCCTTTCTCCATTTCTTCTTTTTGTTGATTTTGTTGAAGACCAGATGGCTGTAGGTGTGTGGCTTTATTTCTGGGTTCTCTAACCTGCTCATTGGTTATGTGTCTGTTTTTGTACCAGTACCATGCTGGTTTGGTTACTGCAGCCTTATGGAATAGTTTGAAATCTGGTATCACGATGCCTCTGGCTTTATTCTTTTTACTTAGAGTTGCTTTAGCTATTTGAACTCTTTTTTTAATTAAAAATAAATTTTAGAATAGTTTTTTCCTAGTTCTATGAAAAGTGACATTAGTAATTTGATAGAAATAATATGGAATCTGTAGATTGTAACTAGCACTTTTAAAGCAGTAATTACCACATCTAAAAAACTGAAGTGAAATGAAATGATATAGATCTGGGAAAACTAACTTGGATCATTCACACAAAGGGAAAACAGAGACGAGGGGAAGATGCAGGAAAAGAGTCATTTTTCTTCTGTAGGACGACAGAACATCTGAATCATTCAGAGGACTCATCTCACTTTAACTCTGTCAGTAAACCATTAGGATATCTAGCTAAAATACTGGAAACAGAGATTGTTATGGCTACACATCCTTTTACTCTCTGTAATGTATATTATTACATTATTTGACACACAGTTTTACACATTAAAAAAACTTTAGGGTTGAGAAATCTAAAACCAGAAAAGACAATCATGAATGACAAAGATAAAACATTTTAGCTAAATAAGGATGTTTAAGTGGTTCATACAAGTGACCAGGGCTCAGAATAGTGGGAATCTGCTAAGTTTGTACTCCTAGTAAATGCTACCATGTTGGGTGAATACAAGGAGACCCCAAAAAAGGTAGAGAGGTGTAACCAAGTGGTTTTATCCCATTCTCTCTTCAAAGCTACACATGAATAGCATGTTCCTGTCAATTTTTCCATTTTCCCTGTGGGATAGTTGAGTATTTCAGAGCATTTATTTCAGTTTACACTCTGCACACAATTATACTCAGCCACATTCCTACCAAGTCTAACTTGTCAGTATTGTCACCTGGTCTCTTTCCAAATTCATCTAAGCCCAGTGGAGTCACGGAGACATGAGAAAGGTATCATCAGACATAATTAACTTCATCACATGTAACGAAATACACAAGATTCTGTCAAAATAAGTGGCACTTACTTATGTCCATTTAAGGCTGCGTGGTGTAAAGCAGTGTAACCCGAACTGTCTGTGCAGTTCACATTGGGGCCTCGCCAGATGCTGCAAATGAAGCACAAATGCGGAGTTAACAGTGAAGCAGGATCTTGCCTTGAAAAACAAAAAGAAGCCTGGTAGCCCTACAGCCAGCAGCAAGTTGCAGATGAAAATTTTAACCATGTGGAAAATGATTGCCATCTTCCATGATTTTCCTTCAGAACATCAACTTCATTTATTTGATAAACAGAAACTAATAGAGAATGCAACTATTAATATCTTCAGAAATTATTAACAAATGTGTGTCCACAGTCATACATTGAAGTTTGGATCCAAAAATTCCCTATTGCTTTTTGTCATTACTGAAACATTAGAAGCAACTAACATTCAGCTACTATATTCCATACCAAAGAATAAGATTTATGAGACCTGCCGCATGCCTGTTAACAGACTCCTTCTGAGGTGGCAGTGATTTATATAAGTTATAAGATATTTTGCATTGTAGGAAGATTATAAACTCTTTTTGCTGTTCTACTGCAACCACGAAAATGTAATCAATATTTCATACTTGAAAATAAAATTGAAGATTTGGACTGTTGTAAACCATGAGAAGATCCTAACAATTTTGCAGTCATCATTGATTTTACTATACAATATATTCTGGAGATAACATGTAACTATATAATAGAGTCTATTTTATTTTTGATAACTACAATCAAGGAAACTCATTTTAACTTTTGGAAAATAAAGCACTGAAAGACACTTTTCCGAAAATAGAACCAAAAAAATACTTTATCTGATGTTCATGGTGATATCAAAACTATCAAAGATAATATTTAATGATAAACTAGTTCACATATTCACAAAACATTTATTGTACACCATTTGTACGTCACATATTGAGCTAGGCACTGGGAGCACAAAAATCATAACTCAAGGTCCTTCCTTACAAGAACATAGTGTAATGGAAAAGATAGACACATAAACTAATAATTACAAAGTAGTAAGATAATTGAGGTACCAGAGAGCACACAGGCATCTCTGAAAAGAGATGAATAGCAAACTATTCCTAACAATGGGTCTTGATAGCCTTAAACTAAGGTGGGTCAATGAAAATGAATAGGATGTGCTTATTTGAAAGTTAATTAAAAGAAGAATTAATAAAACTCATGGATCAATTGGAAGAAGGTAGGAAACTGGAAGCAGTAGTCTAGGGATAACTCAGACTTCAGGCTTACATGATTAGAAAAAAATGACAATATTAACTAAGCTGTGAAATGAAAAAAAGAGCAAATTCTGCTGCAGGGAGGACAATGCAGGATGGAGAGAAAACAATGACTACAAGTTTGGAGATGTTAAATTTTAAGTACCTGACTTATTTACATTATATAGGTTCAATGCAATCCCTATCAAAATCCCAACAGCTTTCTTCAAAGAAATAGAAAAAAATTCTAAAATTCATATGAAACCATAAAAGACCCCAAATAGACAAAACAATTCTGAGAAAGGAAAACAAAGTTGCAGGCCAGGCTCAGTGGCTCATGCCTGTAATCCCATAACTTTGGGAGGTGGAGGAGGGAGGATCACTTCAGCTCACTAGCTTAAGACCAGCTTGGGCAACACAGTGAGACCCCATGTCTACTAAAATTAAAGAATCGAAAAAAATTAGTCAGGTGTGGTGATGCACACTTGTGACTGGAGCTCCTCAGAAGGCTGAAGCAGGAGGGTTGCTTCATCCTGGGAGGTTGAGGCTGCAGTGAGCCATAATCATCCCACTGTATTCCAGCCTGGGCAATAGAACAAGACCCTGTCTCCCCACCCCCACCCCCCCAAAAAAGAAAAGAAAAACTTAGAGGCATCACACTTCCAGATTCCAAATTCAGGGGACATATATACAATAAAATATTATTTGGCCCTAAAAAAGAATAGAAACTAACCATTTTCTATGATGTGGATGATCCTGGAAGACATTCCAGGGTAAGTGAAATAAGCCATTCCAGGGTAAGTGAATAAGCTAAGTGAAATAAGCCAAACACAAAAAGAAAAATATTGCCTGAAAATATAAGGAATATGAAAAAAAAATAGAATATATAGGGATAGAGGACAAAAGAGTGGTAGGAGGAGTAGAACAGGGAAATAAATGTCAGAGAATGAAAAGTAGCAAATATGTAGGATGAACAAGTGTGGAGGTCAAAAGTACAACATATAGACTACAGGTAATAAAAATTGTACTGTATATGGGATTTAAGCTACATAAGTAGATTTTGGCTGCTCTTGCCACAAAAACAAAAAATGGATAATTGTGATATATGAATATTTTCATTTGTTTCACTTTTTTTACTATATCCCATAACATGTTGTATACCACAATAAAATTTATTTTTAGAAATAATACAATGAGATGCTGCTATATATCTATCAGAATTGTTATCTTTAAAAATCCTTAACAAATCTACATTGACAAGGATGTAAATCAACCAGAATTTACACACACTGCTAGTAGGCGTGTAAAATAGTGCAACCACTAAGTGAAACAATTTGACAGTTTCTTTAAAAGTTACATACAAATACCATACATATCATACCATCAAATCATATCATACAAATAACATACAAATACCATATAAACCATAGCCTAAAACAGAGACAACCCAAACGTCCATTAGCTGGTAAACAGATAAACTGTGATATATCCATACAAGGAAATAAATGAATTAAATACTCAGAAACAAAAGGAGTTAAAAACTACAGCATTGGTTGAAAATCTAAATCAATTAGATTCTCAGAACAACAGAGTGGCTGCCCTTCAATCTCCCCAGCAGAAAGGAAAACATTCTCTGACACACATAAAATGCATGGTCTCTGGACTAGACCCCTGATTTGTAGCCTTCATCAATTTCTGTGATGTAAATACTCTGACTGGAGGTCACTTAACTCAGCAATAGGAAGATACGCTAACAACTACATTTCACAAGCAGACACAAGCCAATCCAGCACACCACTGAAAGGCCGACAACCAACAAGTCCCAACACCATGAACTCAGAACTTCCCATGAGTTTTTGAAAACCTTCACTCACAAATATGAACAAAGAGCCAAAGACATTCAATCACTTGAGGAAAGCCTTTATTACTAATGAAGCCAAAACAAAAAATTAAGAACTACAGAAAAGAAACCTGGAGAAAATTTGGACTATGCATGGAGAAGAAATTTTCAAAAGTAGTTATCATTAATATCATCTCAATATCAGAAAAGATAATGAATATAAAAATAATGCACTAAAAAAGAAAATCAGAGATATTAGAAATTTAAAACTCAGTAGAAAAATTAAAAATAAGGCTGATAAGGCCAGGCGTGGTGGCTCATGCCTATAATCCTGACTTTGAGGAGGCTGAGGTGGGCAGATCACCTGAGGTTATGAGTTCGAGACCAGCCTGGTCAACACAGTGAAACCCAATCTCTACCAAAAATACAAAAATTAGCCAGGTGTCGTGGCACACGCCTGTAGTCCCAGCCACTGGGAGGGTGAGGCAGGAGAATCGACTGAACCTGGGAGGTGGAGGTTGAAGTGAGCCGAGATCGTACCACTGTACTCCAGCTTGGGTGACAGAACAAGACTCTTTCTCAAAAATAAATAAAAAGTAAAAAATAAAGCTGATGATATATCTCAGATACTTAGAAAAAAAGGCAAAGATACAGACAAATAGAAGGGAAATCATAAGAAAAGTAGGACACCCATTCGGCAGTTACAACGCTGAAAAACAGAGGTTCTTCAAGTCAAAACATAGAAAATAGAAGAGGGAAAACACTGAAAGACATCATTATAAAAAATTATCAGAACTGAAGGATATAATTTACAAAATAAAATGTGCATGGACCGGGCACAGTAGCTCCCACCTGTAATCCCAGAACTTTGGGAAGCCAAGGTGGGTGGATCACCTGAAGTCAGGAGTTTGAGACCAGCCTGGCTCATGTGGTGAAACCTTGTCTCTACTAAAAACACAAAAATTAGCTGAGTGTGGTGGTGTGTGCCTGTAGTCCCCCCTACTCAGAAGAAGGCTGAACCCAGGAGGCAGAGGTTGCAGTGAGCCAAGATCACAGTGTACTGCAGCCTGGGTGACAGAGTGAGACTCCTGTCAAAAAAAAAAAAAAAAAAAAATACATGGATAGCTTTGAAAAAACATAAAAATAAAAAAAGACAAAGAAATAACTGAAGCAAGTCTGATATGGTCTTTTAAATTTAAATTAAACAAACCAACCAAATTCTTAAAACACCCATCCAGGGCTATTCTCTAAATTATTCTTCTTTCAACTTTAGTTATACTAACAAGTCTTCACTATTCAGGTAACTTAGAATGAAGAAAAAATATTCATAACTATTACTTCTACTTCAATCTGCAAACTTCAATTATTAATTTACACTCTCCAAGCTCTTACTATGTCCAAGAAAATAAAAGTCCAAGAAACAACCAAAAAATGAATAAGACATCTCTTCCTCCAAAGAGCTGACAATCTAATTGAGAAAAACATATACAGATAAATTACAGTAACAATACAAGCAGTGACTATAGTGCCTACAGCATAGAAAATACCTAATAATTGTTTGTGATCAATCTTCTTGTTGTTCTTTTAAAAATAAATGCTACAATAGAAAAATATTTAACTCCCTAAATTAATACATCTGTTTAAGGCAACCCCAATAAACACCTCTATGGAATATTTTAGGGAAAACTCAACTAAAGTTCTAAATTGGATCTAAAAGAATTTACAGGAAAAAAATGTGAAACAAGAAGCAATAATGGGATGTATATACTACCAATTATGAAAACATGTCATTTAAAAAAAAAACAAAAAATTGAATACAAGAGAATAGAGAGATCAATGAATACAAGAGAAGCCCTAGAAACAGACTCGTTATACAAATAGGGATAAAGTTGACATGTGAAAGAAGCAAAAAAAGAAAAGCATCATTTAAGAAGTAGTCCCAATAAATGTTTTAATTACGGAGCAGCCAAAAAAAAAAAAAATTTCAATTCCCTACCCCACACCATTTAGCAAAATTTATTCCACAGGATTTGTCCTTGATTTCTCAAACCTCATTCCTACCCTCTTTTTCTCATATACCCTGTTCCAACCACACAGGCCTCCTTAAAAATGTAAGTATACTTGAACCTTATGAATGCTGCATTTGAAATTCTCTCTGCCTAGAAAGCTTTTTCCTCAATCATATGGCTCAGTTTTTCTGCTCAAATGTCACCTCCTCAGAAAGTCTCTCCCTAATTATTCAGTCGAAAATAGCACCCTATCATCATTCTCTCTCCTTTTAGTTATGGGACTTGTCACCATCTGGCATTATATTATTTATTTATATGCTTATTGTCTGTATCCCTACTAGAATGGAAGCTCCACCACACTAGCTTTGGGTCTTAAAACAGTGACTGGAATATTGTAGGTGCTCAGAAACTATTTGTTAAATAAAATAAAAATACTGAGTACATATATGAAAAATGTCAACCTCATTGACAATCAAAGAAAGCAAAAAACCTCCATACCGTTATATATTTCTTTATAAAACTGTAAAAAAGTCAATTCAGTAATAGTTAGGATGCAGAGAAGGAGACATTATAACAAGCTGGTGGTAAAAATGTAAATTAGCACAATTTTTCTGGAAGGCAATTTGATAATACATATGTAAAAGCTTTCATAGTATGCAAATGTGTTACCTAGAAATTCTACTTAAGAGGAATTATTTTAAGAAAGTAATTAATAGTTTGTACAAATATTTACCTATAAAAATATTTATCACAGAGTGAGAGTAGTAAAAATTATGGATTTTGATATAAAATGGCACTTAGAATAGTTACTCTCTTTGCTCTTGTCAACTAGATTTCTAACAGTGCCTGCCTCCAGAGCTTGGTTACTCACCTTTCTCTCTAGCTCTCTTATATGAGACCCACAGCATTAGTGTCTTATATGGCCCCAATAGCATATGGCTTGAGCTCCCACTGATCAGGTTTTTTTTTTTTAAAGTATATATCAACCTCCCAGGGAGGAGAAAGTCTACCAACAGCCAGAGCTCCTAGAGAGGATGCAATTCTTCTTAGTTTTATACAATGGCTCAATATATGTGATAAAGAGATAATACTATTTGTAAAATGAAATCTCACAATGAAATTGAAAAATAGGATATTAACAGGTAATTCACAGAAAAGGAAATGTGAATAGCTAATAAATATTTGAAAATATAATTAACTTCACTGTGGCTAGCAAAGAGCAAAATAAAACAGTGGCTGCCTATTTTTCTACCATCAGATGAGCATAAATTTTTAAAGAAATCATTGATAACAAACAATACAGGCAAATACATGAAGAAATCGTCACTCTCACAGAATGCTCATTGAAGTGTAAATTGATACAACATTCTTGGAAAGTAACATGGCAATATATAATGAAGATTCAAATGTGAATACTCTTAGACCCAACAACTCTACTTTTAAGGATGGATATCTATGAAATAAAAATATTCATATGCAGACTACAGACACAAAAATATCCACTGTAGAATTTTAATAGCATAAAAGAGAAAAGGTCGGGTGCAGTGGCTCATGCCTGTAATCCCAGCACTTTGAGAGGCTGAGGCAAGCGGATCACCTGAGATCAGGAGATCGAGACCAGCCTGTCCAACAGGGTGAAACTCTGTCTCTACTAAAAATAGCAAAAATTAGCCAGGTGTGGTGGCAGGCGCCTATAATCTCAGCATTTTGGGAAACTGGGGCAGGTGGATTACCTGAGGTCAGAAGTTCGAGCTGCTTGACCAACATAGTGAAACCCTGTCTCTGTTGAATATACAAAAATTAGCCAGGTGTGGTGGTGCATGCCTGTAATCCCAGCTATTCAAGAGGCTGAGGCATGAGAATCGCTTGAACCCAGAAGGTAGAAGTTGCAATGAGCTGAGATCAGGCCACTGCACTCCAGCCTGGGCAACAGAATGGGACTCTGTCTCAAATTTAAAAAAAGAGAGAGAGAGAGAAAGGTCATAAATGCCCAGCAAAAAAAAACTAAAAAATTAGTCCAATTGCTGAAAATGAGGCAAAAAAGGAAAAATTAGGATTCATTCACACTATGAAATGTTATGCAACTATTAAAATAATAAATAACTAAAAATAAAATAATTAAAATAAAATAAATAACTTTGATCTGTATGTATTGACTTTGAAAGTTAACCAAAACATATTAAGTGAAAAACGTAAATTGCAGAATATTGTATGCGTCTGAGCATTCCAAATGCTTTACATGCATTAGCTCATTTATATCCACACAACTATAAGATACTACTATTATTTCCATTGTACAGATGAGAAATATTTGCAATAACATATAAAAATACATGCAAAAAAAATTATTCATTCTCTGAACTGTCTGAATGTTGAAATTGTCATGTATTTCTTTAAGGAAAAGAAAAGACAATAAACTACAAAGGAAGAATGTAGGTTTGCTCCAGATTATGAAGAACCTCATAATATGTTGAAAAGCTTGGATTGTATTCTGCAGCAACTTGGAACTAAATAGAACTTTTCAGAAAGATAAGTATGTTCCTCACATGATCAGTCAGTATTTTAGAATGAGAGTTCTTGTAACAGGTGGAAGATAAACAGAGTGAGAGAATTAAGTTAATTGTCTGTTTTAACAGACCAGGGGAGAAACAAAGAAATTTGAACAAATGGAGACATAGTGGTAGATAAAGAGAAAGGGTGAGAAAATTCAAATTGATATGTCTAAAATAAAACCTATGGGAGATGGTATCCATATGAAGAGGCAAGAGAATGACTGAGGTTTCAACTATGAATGAAATGCATCAATAATGAGATATCTCCATTAGAAAAAGCTGCAAAGGCAGTGGTATCTTTTGGCAGAAGCCAAGTTTCAGTTAAAACTGATTGGAATACTAGGTTGCTTGGAATACCTCAGGCAAAAAATGGAAAAGAAATGAGAAAATACTGCAAATTAACTCTCATACATTTTTTAAATTTCTGCATGTTATTAGATCTTATAAATATTTTGTAAGAGAAGATATTTATAACTAAAATAAGATTCAGGGCCTATAGATTTCTATTACCTATACCAACTCAGTTCCCCATTATACAGAAATTAACTATAATAGAAGCATTTTTTAAAACCCCATTTAATGTTGCCTTCTCCTAGCAAAATGGATATGGATACATCTTTTTAAACCAAGAGCTTTAGAATAGAAATTTAGCATATATCTAAATATATTCAACTGCACCTATTGACAGAGCCTCTAGGCACATATCCACATATCCACATATCCATAGAACATCCACCGACACACTTGAAACACTATAAATAAGCCAGACCCAAACCCTCCAACTAAAAACTTAATTTTAAAAAAGAAACCTTGATTTTTAAAAGCTCAAGCTTTGAGCTAAGGTACTTCTGCCTTCCAACTTTTTGTACTGCCTTACCCCCTTTATTCAAGCATAATCTTCAAATTTAAAAAGAAGGTCTACATTAAAACTTTGATTAACTTAAGCCTGCTTCATAAATGCAAGAGTTTCTGGATACATTAAAGAAATGTCTTGAAAAGTATAAAATGCTTATTACATATTTATGTCAAAAAAAGCAATTTATACATCCTTGGTCTTATACTAATACATACTCAAATCCCACTTCCTATGCCTACTTGTCAATATCTTAAATTCTGTATGGAAGAATTCTTGCCCAAAATGAATGTTCTCAGACAATATGAAATTGCCAATTACCAAAAATTTAATTTCCTTTGTTATATTTACACTAATGTAACAAATCAATTAGTACATTTTAGAACAAACATAAATAAAACAGTCTTCTACCAAACTTTCAAGTAACCAGGACATTCACTAGTCAGAATAATCTATTATCTAAGCTTTCACACATTAAATAAGATTATTCTTAAATAAACGGTAAGCCTGAGTTTCTTGGGCCAATATCCATATGCATAGCAAATAAGATTTAGAGTACAACTATTCCACAAACTGATCATTGTTATACACTGCATCAGTCTATAGGGAAAATCTATCAGAAACAACATAAAACTGTTTCAGTTTTTCTTGATTCCTATCTGATCCTTAACACATGAGATCACTCCAAGGCATCAGATATGGAAATTCATACAGAATGTGCATCTAATGCCTCAGGCAGGGTCAGAGTATAAAGGACTAGTCTTCGGACAGATCATATTATTTCAAGCAATGCAAAATAAACCTTCTTCTCAATCTGTGTTTTAATAGTTTGCTTCCATTTTTGGATGAACTGGACACATGTACACATGCTACTGATTACTACAAGTGAAGTTCTCACCAGTTTAGTGACGGCATAGTTTTATTATAATGGGCTAGAAGTGTTCCATATGAGTCAAATGGGTCTATATCAGCACTGTCCTATAGAAATATAGTGAGGACCAGGCATGGTAGCTCACACCTATAATCCCAGCACTTTGGGAGGCCAAGAAAAGTGGATCATTTAAACCTAGGAGTTTAAAATCAGCCTGGGCAACATGGTGAAACCCCATCTCTACAAAACACACACACACACACACACACACACACACACACACACACTCTCTCTCTCTCTCTCACACACACACACACACACACACACACACACACACTCACTAACAAAAATTAGCCAGGTGTGGTGACATGCATCTACAGTACCAGCTATTTGGGAGGCTGAGGTGTGAGGATCATTAGAGCCCAGGAGGTTGCAGTGAGCTGAGGTTGTGCCACTGTACTCCAGCCTGGGCAACAGAGCAAGACCCAGTCTTAAGAAAGAAAAAGAAAAAAGAAAAAATATATAATGTGAGCCATATGTGTGAATTTAAATTTTCTAGTAACCACATTAGACAGATAAAAAGATGTGAAATTAGTATAAATATATTTTATTTAGCCTAGTATATTAAAAACATATAATCGATATAAAAATTATTGAGATGTTTCACATTCCTTTCTTGTACTGTTTTCATTATTGGTGTTTATTTTACAGCACATCACAATTAGAACTAGCCACATTTCAAATGCTTAATATCCTGATGTAGAGAGTGGCTACTATATTGAACAGCACAAGGCATTTCCATATAATTATTCCCAGGGGAAAAAAGAAAAAAATTAACTCTAATAATATAAAAAAGCTTTCTAGTATAAGGAAGAATAGCTAATGGATGCCGGGCTTAATAGAAGATGGGTTGATCTGTGCTGCAAACCAGTGCGGCACACGTTTACCTATGTAACAAACCTGCACACCCTGTACAAGTACCCCAGAACTTAAAATATTAATAAAAGTTGAAGAAAAATAAATAAATAAATATTGTCACATTGAAACCCCACATACTACCCCGTATGAGTTTTTGAGTGAATATTTACTGAAATGTGCAAAACCATCTAAGGCGGATATATATTAAAAACTTAAAAATGCAGAGAACAACTATGAACTGGCCTTCTGTAAAGAATAAGAACAAGAATCAGCAAACTGTACCCAATGAACCACACCAAGACTACTGTTTGTTTTTATGAATGAAGTTTCATTGAAATGCATATAGACACACACACACACACACACACACACACACACACACAAGCTTTCTAAAAACAACTGCAAACATTGGCTTTGTAGTAAATATATGTCTATTTCACTGAGTCACAAACAATTTCTTAAATATACCTTGCCTTTGGAGCAAAAATGAATAATAGATCTAATATATAGTCATATCCTAGACTGCAATGCACAATTTTACAAAAGTCAGCACATCAGGATCATCAGTCAAAATCGTACTAATTAAACATTTTCTAATGAATAATATGTTACCTTGAATTACTTGATGCAACTCTCAACACATGTATTTTTTTTATTGCATTTTAGGTTTTGGGGTACATGTGATGAACATGCAAGATTGTTGCATAGGTACACACTTCGCAGTGTGGTTTGCTGCCTTCCGTCCCCTCACCTGTATCTTTCATTTCTCCCCATGCTATCTCTTCCCACATCCCCACCCCGCCGCCCCTCCTCCATTTCCCCTCAACGGACCCCAGTGTGTAGTGCTCCCCTCCCTGTGTCCATGTGTTCTCATTGTTCAACACCCACCTATGAGTGAGAATATACGGTGTTTGATTTTCTGCTCTTGTGTCAGTTTGCTGAGAATGATGGTTTCCAGGTTCATCCATGTCCCTACAAAGGACGTGAACTCATCGTTTTTGATGGCTGCGTAATATTCCATGGTGTATATGTACCACATTTTCCCTATCCAGTCTATCATCGTTGGGCATTTGGGTTGGTTCCAGGTCTTTGCTATTGTAAACAGTGCTGCAATGAACATTCGTGTGCACGTGTCCTTGTAGTAGAATGATTTATAATCCTTTGGATATATACCCAGTAATGGGATTGCTGGGTCAAATGGGATTTCTATTTTTAGGTCCTTGAGGAATCGCCACACTGTCTTCCACAATGGTTGAATTAATTTACATTCCCACCAACAGTGTAAAAGTGTTCCTATTTCTCCACATCCTCTCCAGCATCTGTTGTTTCCCGATTTTTTAATGATCGCCATTCTAATTGGTGTGAGATGGTATCTCAATGTGGTTTTGATTTGCATTTCTCTGATGACCAGTGATGATGAGCATTTTTTCATATGTTTGTTGGCCTCCTGTATGTCTTCTTTTGTAAAGTATCTGTTCATATCCTTCACCCATTTTTGAATAGGCTTGTTTGTTTTTTTCTTGTAGATCTGCTTTAGTTCTTTGTAAATTCTGGATATCAGCCCCTTGTCAGATGGGTAGGCTGCAAAAATTTTTTCCCATTCTGTTGGTTGCCGATTCACTCTACTGACTGTTTCTTTTGCCGTGCAGAAGCTGTGGAGTTTGATTAGGTCCCATTTGTCTATTTTGGCTTTTGTTGCCCTTGCTTTTGGCGTTTTGGTCATGAAGTCCTTGCCTACACCTATGTCCTGAATGGTTTTGCCTAGATTTTCTTCTAAGGTTTTTATGGTATTAGGTCTGATGTTTAAGTCTTTAATCCATCTGGAGTTAATTTTGGTGTAAGGTGTCAGGAAGGGGTCCTGTTTCTGCTTTCTGCACATGGCTAGCCAGTTTTCCCAACACCATTTGCTAAACAGGGAGTCCTTTCCCCATTGCTTGTTTTTGTCAGGTTTGTCGAAGATCAGATGGTTGTCGGTATGTTGTATTTCCTCTGAGGCCTCTGTTCTGTTCCATTGGTCTATATCTCTGTTTTGGCACCAGTACCATGCTGTTTTGATTACTGTAGGCTTGTAGTATAGTTTGAAGTCCGGTAGTGTGATGCCTCCTGCTTTGTTCTTTTTGCTGAGAATTGACTTGGCTATGCGGGCTCTCTTTTGGTTCCATATGAAGTTTAAGATGTTTTTTTCCAGTTCTGTGAAGAAGGTCATTGGTAGCTTGATGGGAATAGCATTGAATCTGTAAATAACTTTGGGCAGTATGGACATTTTCACGATGTTGATTCTTCCTAACCATGAACATGGAATGTTTCTCCATCTGTTTGTATCCTCTCTTATTTTGTTGAGCAATGGCTTGTAGTTCTCCTTGAAGAGGTCCTTTACGTTCCTTGTTAGTTGTATTCCTAGGTACTTTATTCTCTTTGTAGCAATTGTGAATGGCAGTTCGTTCTTGATTTGGCTCTCTTGAAGTCTATTACTGGTATAGGAATGCTTGTGATTTTTGCACATTGATTTTGTATCCTGAGACTTTGCTGAAGTTGTTTATCAGTTTCAGGAGATTTTGGGCTGAGATGATGGGGTCTTCCAGATATACAATCATGTCATCTGCAAATAGAGACAATTTGATTTCCTCCTTTCCAATTTGGATACCCTTTATTTCTTTTTCTTGCCTGATTGCTCTGGCTAGAAATTCCAGTACTATATTGAATACGAGTGGTGAGAGAGGGCACCCTTGTCTAGTGCCAGATTTCAAAGGGAATGCTTCCAGTTTTTGCCCATTCAGTATGATATTGGCTGTTGGTTTGTCATAAATAGCTTTTATTGTTTTGAGATACGTTCCGTCAATACCTAGTTTATTGAGGGTTTTTAGCATAAAGGGTTGTTGAATTTTGTCAAAAGCCTTCTCTGCATCAATTGAGATAATCATGTGGTTTTTGTCTTTGGTTCTGTTTATGTGGTGAATTACGTTTATGGACTTGCATATGTTGAACCAGCCTTGCATCCCCGGGATGAATCCTACTTGATCATGGTGGATGAGCTTTTTGATATGCTGTTGCAATCGGTTTGCCAGTATTTTATTGAAGATTTTTGCATCTATGTTCATCATGGATATTGGCCTGAAATTTTCTTTTCTTGTTGAGTCTCTGCCGGGTTTTGGTATCAGGATGATGTTTGTCTCGTAAAATGATTTGGGAAGAATTCCCTCTTTTTGGATTGTCTGGAATAGTTTCAGAAGGAATGGTATCAGCTCCTCTTTGTATTTCTGGTAGAATTCAGCTGTGAACCCATCTGGACCTGGGCTTTTTTTGGGTGGTAGGCTCTTTATTGCTGCCTCGACTTCAGACCATGTTATTGGTCTATTCAGGGTTTCGGCTTCTTCCAGGTTTAGGCTTGGGAGGATGCAGGTGTCCAGGAATTTATCCATTTCTTCCAGGTTTACTAGTTTATGTGCATAGAGTTGTTTGTAATAATCTCTGATGATGGTTTGGATTTCTGTGGAATCTGTGGTGATATCCCCTTTATCGTTTTTTATTGCATCAATTTGGTTATTCTCTCTTTTCTTTTTTATTAATCTGGCTAGTGGTCTATTTTGTTGATCTTTTCAAAAAACCAGCTCCTGGATTTATTGATTTTTTGAAGAGTTTTTTGTGTCTCTATTTCCTTCAGTTCTGCTCTGATCTTAGTTATTTCCTGTCTTCTGCTGGGTTTTGAGTTTTTTTGATCTTGCTCCTCTAGCTCTTTCAATTTTGATGATAGGGTGTCAATTTTCGATCTCTCCTTTCTTCTCATGTGGGCACTCATTGCTATATGTTTTCCTCTAGAGACTGCTTTAAATGTGTCCCAGAGATTCTGGTATGTTGTCAACACATGTATTTTTACTAGCAAATAAGTATTGAATGACTGTAAGCAAAAATCACTCTTTGAGACCTCTCTTCAATATGTACAGTATGTGCCACAAGACAGAATTTTAGAATATGAAAAGAATTTGTAATCCTGCAGAGCCATAAACACAGAGTCAAGAGACATGAGAGGAAAACTAGAACACCTATTTTAACCTAGTTTTAACTTCATCACTTGCGCTAAAAATGTAAAACATTCCTCCCAGCCTGTATCTTCTCTTCTCTTCATGGATATAATTCCTGGAAAATAAACTAACAGACAAGGCTGATTAATCTCTCAGTGTTGCACAAACACTGATTTTGGTAGCAACTGTTTTTCCTACCTTCATATTCTCTTCATTGGTAACAATAATTCAAGGGTACTATGGTAGGAAAAAATAATGGTACCCCAAAGATGTATACATTCTAATCCCTGGAACCTGTGCATATTTGTATTACACAGTAAGGGAGAATTAAGGTTGCAGATAGACTTACATTGCTGATCAGCTGGCTTTATCCTGTATTATCCAGGTGGGCCCTGGAGATATAGATATATATATAACAAACACACACACACACACACACACACACACATATATATATATATACATATATATATACACATATATTCTAAATTGTTTTTTATAGAGAGTATATATATATATATATATATATATATATATATACACTCTATATACTCTAAACTGTTTTTTTTTCATGGATTTATTAATCTTTATAATGGATCATGTAGTCAGACCAGGCAGGCACTGCAGCATGTGCCTGTCATCCCAGCTTCTCAGGGGGCTGAGGCAGGATAACTTGAGCCTAGGAGTGTCAACCCAGCCTCAGCAATACAGCAATCTCTCACCTTTAAAATAAAAATTAAAATAAGCATAGTCAAATTGTCAAATAAAAAAAAAAGTTTTGGCTGTAATTGCATTAAACTTATCGAAAAAGTAGGAGGAAATGAGATCTTTGCAATTCTGTATCTTTCCAACTGAATCTGATTTCCATCTCTACAGCTTTGTTAACAGTCTTAGACAAGGTACTTCACTTCGTTAGACCTGAGTTTCCCCATAGGTAAAACCCAAGGATAATCACAATAATAAATCCTCATTGTATGGTGAGAAGATTAAAGAAAAAATGTAAATATTAAATTTACTACCCAATCCACAGAAAGTACCTATTCAATGTTATTTAATTGGTCTGTTTTATTCTTTCTTTATAGAACTCTAAAAATATTTTTAAATTATTTTCTTTAACATACTTACATAGTGAACACTATGTGCCAGGTATTATTCTAAATGTTTTCTAAATATTAACTCAATAAATCCCCATAGAAACCCTATCAAATTAGTACTGTATTTACTGCACTTCACAGATTAAATAACTAAGGTATAGAGTAGGGAAACACTTTGGTTCAAGTCACATGGCCCCTACCAGTTGAAGCAGGAATTCAAACGACAGCATGCCTTTAATCATTACCTACTGCCTTGTTATTTTAATTCCTAAGTAATTTAGTTCTTTATTACTATTCCAGATGAGATCTTATTTTTCATGTCTTTTAATTACTGCTGCTAGTTAGGACACCTGTGTTTTTCAAATTCATTCACTCATTCAGAAAACAGCTATTAAGTCAGTATGCACAGGCACTTTTCTCATTGTTCTAGTCACTGACAACACAGCAGTTGGAGAAGGCTGGACAGAAAAAAGACAAAAATCCTGCTCTCATGGTCTTTACACTCTGATTTAGACAGGCAAAAAATAAGCAAATTAATATATAAATATATGAGTAAAGAAGTGGTATCAAGAAAGGCAAGAGGAACAGAGTGCTGTTTTATGTAGCACAGTCGAGGAAGCCTCTGGGACAACATGGCAACTTTGGAAGAACATCATTTCAGGAAGAAATAGGCTTAACACTGAGGAACAGCCAGGACAGCGGCATGGCTGAAATAATGTGAGCAAGGAAGAAAGCAGAGAAGAGGGAGTCAGAGATGTGTGGCCGGATCACATAGAGCCTTGTGGCCATTATTACTTTGGCCTTCACTGATATGGAAAGCCATTTGAGAGTTTTGAAGAGAGAGAGAACCTGGTCTGACCCGTGTTCTGCTGCTCTGTTAACAGTCTGAAGGGGAAAGAGTAGAAGCAGGGAAATCAGTTAGGAGACTACCATAATAATGCAAGAAAAGATGATGATGGCTTAGAGCAAAGAAGTAGCAGCGTGTGGGGAGAAATGCTTGGATTATGCATTTAAAGGCAAAGGAAACAGGATTTACTAACAAACTGTGACATGCAAAGAAAAGAAACAAGAACATCAAGATTTCTGTCATCAACAACTAGAAGGATGGAATTGCCATTTATTAATCTGGATAAGTTTGCAGAAGAGGTTCTTCATAATTTTTAGGTACAATAATTAAGTATCTCTTTCTTTATAATATTCATTCCATTTTTTCTTCTTATACAAACTGCACTGGCTAGAATCACTAAAATAACAAGGGTATAATCTTTGTTTTGTTGATGAATTTAACAGCACACCTGGTAGGGCTTCACCATTTAGTATGATGTTTGCTATTTGATTCTCATGGGTACCTTTTCAGCATATCAAAGCAGCTTTTATTCCCTCAGTAAAGAACAAAAAGGTGGAATAGCATAACAGATAAAAGCACAGACTCAGGATTCAAACTGCTTGGACTAAAATGCTGATCCCTTCCCTAACTGCACGACCTTGGGAAAGTTACCTAACTAGTCTGTGCCTCAGGTCTCTCACCTATAAAACAAATATACCAGTAATAGCTAGCTCATAGGGTTACTGTGAAGATTAAATTAGATATAAAGTGCTAGCACAATGCCTGACACATAATAATCATCCTTTCTGTAGGAAGAGTTTTTATCTAGAATGGCTCTTGTGGTTTGTTAAATTTATTTAGGATATTTTTCACAATGGTCATATGGCTTTTCCCTTCTAATACATTGACATATTTAATGTCAGATGAGAACCATCTCTACACTACTGGAAGTAAATTTACCTACTTACAGTGTACATTTTTAAAATATAATCCTGAATTTGATTTGCTCTTTGTAACAGGATTCTGCATTCACATTCACATGTCAATTGTCTCTGGTTTTATTGCTTTTTATTTCAGTTTTGGTAGCAGGGTTATGTAAACTTTAGAGTTTGTGGCCTTTTTTCTAGTTTCCAGAATAATTCAACCAACACAGAAATTGATTATATTAGTTGGATATTTGAAAGAACAAATGTAAACTCATCTAGGACTGGCACTTTTGTGGAGTAAATCCTTAATAAATTTGTAGTGTCTATGATGGTTACTGAATTATTAATACAGTAGACTTTTCCTAGCATTGATTCTGTCATTTACATTTTTCTAAGAAATAAGTTATTTCCATTTAGTCTTTCTAATTCATTGAAGAGGAATCATACATATTTTCAAATCTGTTGTTATTGTCTATATTTACAGTTCTATCACCATTGTAATTACTAACGTTCTGTATTATTTTTCTCTCCTTGGTTAACCTAGGTGGGGCTATTTTATCAGCATATTCAGAGATTTGGTCAGCTCTATTTTTAACAAACATCTATTGGATATGTAATTTATTCATCATTTATTTACTTTCTAATTAAATACTTTCTGCTCTTAACTGTAAGAATTCAGCCTAACTACTTCACATTTGAGTTGAATGTGTAACTCATTTAATTTTATTCTTTATCCAAAAGTAAAAGCATTACAGGCTGTGACATTTCTACAGAGGTTTTGCCCACATCACTTCGGTTTTGACAAGTTATATTTTCATTTCAATTATTATATACACAGCCTGTAATTCAGTTTTTATGTCTTTTTACTCTGAAAATGTGTTCTTTTTTAAATTTATCAATGCTTAGAATCATTATATCTCTTGCTCTATTTCTAGTGTTACCACATTATAATCAGAACAATTCTTCAACTTCTAATAATTTCTTTAGATTTTCTTTGAAAACCAGTATGTAGTTTTTCTTATGTTACATGTGATAAAAGTTCTTTGATTAACCAAATTTTAGCTGGCCTCCTTAACCTTTTCCTAGTCCCATCTGTGTACTTCCTTGTAAAATAGAAAGAGCTCTGCTAAGTCAGTTTAGCAAGAACCTCTGCCCTCGTGATCTGATCAGCTTCCTCATTCTCCACCATCCCTCAGGTGATACCTAGTTACCATGACCCATCTTCAGCTAGAATTCTTCAAGGTTGGTTTAGCCTATACGTACTATGATAATCCTGAATAATGTCTTCCTTACCTTGCTTTAACAAGTATCATTGAATAATTTTCTTTAATGCATTACCATTAAAAAGTATATTCTATTTATTAGGGGGAGATGTATATTTTTCAAGCTTATTAATTGCATAATTCAAACCATCAATAACTATTTGTCTATTTCATTCTCAAATTTTGGGAAATGTTACCATAAACAGTACGTCACTGTGATTGAATTGTTATCAAATTTTCTTTGTATTTCTAAGTTTGCCTCATGTGTTTTGTTGCTGTTGTTTCTTTTTGGTTTGTTAGTTTGCATTAAGACTTTTTCAAACTTTTAAGTTCAAGGCTACATGTGCATGATGTGCAGGTTTGTTACACAGGGACATGTGTTCTTACATCAATTCTGTCAATTACATTTTTCTAGAAAGTAGGTTATTTCTATTTAGGTTTTCTAATTTATTGACTAGAAATCACACATATTTTAAAATCTGTTATCTTCTATATGTACAGTTCTATCACCATTGTAATTCCTAACGTTCTGCATTATTTTTCTCTCCTTTGTTAGTCTAGGTGGGGCTAGCTGCACAGATCATCCCATCACCTAGCTATTAAGCCCAGCATCCATTAGCTATTCTTCTTTTTTTTTTTTTTTTGAGACAGAGTTTCGCTCTTGTTGCCCAGTCTGGAGTACAATGGCGCGATCTCGGCTCACCACAACCTCCGCCTCCTCGGTTCAAGCAATTCTCCTGCCTCAGCCTCCTGAGTAGCTGGGATTACAGGCACACACCACCATGCCCAGCTAATTTTTTGTATTTTTAGTAGAGACGGGATTTCACCATGTTGACCAGGATGGTCTCGATCTCTTGACCTCGTGATCCACCCTCCTCAGCCTCCCAAAGTGCTGGGATTACAGGCTTGAGCCACCGCGCCCGGCTAGCTATTCTTCTTGATGCTCTCCCTCATCTCACCCCCAACCCTCTGACAGGCCGATGTGTGTTGTTTCCTCCATGTGTCCACAGGTTCTCATCAATCAGCTCCGACTTAAAAGTGAGAACATGTGGTATTTGATTTTCTGTTCATATATTTGTTTGCTGAGGATAATGGTTTCCAGCTCCATCCATGTCCCTACAAAGGACATAATCTCTTTCCTTTTTATGGCTGCATGGTATTCCATGGTGTATATGAACCACATTTAATTTATCTAGTCTATCATTGATGGGCATTTAGGTTGATTCCTTGTATTTGCTATAGTGAATAGTGCTGCAATGAATATACACATGCATGTATCTTTATAATAGAATAATGTACATTCCTTTGGGTACATACCCAGAAATAGGATTGCTGGGTTGAATGGTATCTCTGTCTCTAGGTCTTTGAGAAATTGCCGCACTGTCTTCCACAGTGGTTGAACTAATTTACGCTCCCACCAACAGTGTAAAAGCATTCCTTTTTCTTTATTTACTTTTTAATAATGGTCATTCTGACTGGTGTGAGATGGTATCTCATTGTGGTTTAGAGTTGCATTTCTCTAATCGTAGGTGATGTTGAGCTTTTAAGTTTGTTGGCCACATGTATGTCTTATTTTGAAAAGTATCTGTTCACGTCCTTTGCCCACTTAACTGGGTTTCACTTTTTTTTTTCCTTGTAAATTTGTTTTACATTCCTTGTAGACACTGAATATTAGAACTTTGTCAGATAAGTAGATTACAAGAAGTTTCTCCCATTTTGTAGGTTGTCTTTCACTCTGATGATAATTTCTTTTGCTGTGCAGCAGCTCTTTAATTAGATACCATTTGTCAACTTTTGCTTTTGTTGCTATTGCTTTTGGCATTTTCATCATGAAATGTTTGTCCATGTTTATGTCCTGATTGATTCCAGGGTTTTTATAGTTTTGGGTTCCACATTTGTCTTTAATCCATCTTGAGTTGATCTGTGTAAGAAGGATAAGGAAGAAGTCCAGTTTCACTTTTCTGCATATAGTTAACAAATTCTCCCAGTACCATTTATTAAATAGGGAATCATTTCCCCATTGCCTTTGTCAGGTTTGTCAAAGACCAGATGTTTGTAGATGTGTGATGTTAATTCTGGGTTCTCTATTCTGCTCCATTGGTCTATACCAGTACCATGCTGTTTTGGTTACTACAGTCTTGCAGTGCAGTTTGAAGTCAGGTAGCGTGATGCCTCCAGCTTTGTTCTTTTGGCTTAGAATTCTCTTTGCTAGTTGGCCTCTTTTTATTTCCATATTAATTTTAAAATAGTTTTTTCTAATTCTTTGAAGAATGTCAATGGTAGTTTAATGGGAATACCACTGAATCTATAAATTGCTTTGGGCAGTATGGCCATTTTCATATTAATTCTTCCTTTCCATGAAGATGAAATGTCTTTCCATTTGTTTCCATCGTCTCTGGTTTCTTTGAGCAGTGGTTTGTAGCTCTCTTTAAAAAGGTCCTTCACTTCCCTTGTTACCTGTATTCCTAGGTATTTTATTCTTTTTGTGGCAATTGTAAATGGGAGTTCATATATAATTTGGCTCTCAGCTTATCTGTTATTGGTGTATAGGAATGCTAGCAGTTTTTGAACAATGATTTTGTATCCTGAAACTTTGCTGAAGTTGCTTATCAGCTTAAAAAGCTTTTGGGCTGAGATGTGGGGTTTTCTATATATAGGATCATGTCATCTGCAAATAGAGATAGAGGACTTCCACTCTGCCTATGTAAATAGCTTTATTTCTTTCTCTTTTATATATATATATTTTTTTTAATTGCATTTTAGGTTCTGGGGTACATGTAAAGAACATGCAGGATTATGGCATAGGTACACACATGGCTATGTGGTTTGCTCCCTCCATCCCCATCACCTATATCTGGCATTTCTCCCCATGTTATCTCTCCCCAACTCCCTACCCCACACTGTCCCTCCTTTAGTACCCCCCCCATATATGGCTCTTATTATTTTGAGGTATGTTCCTTCAATATAGTTTACTGAGAGTTTTTAACATGAATGGATGTTGAATTTCAGCAAAAGCCTTTTCTACATCTATTAAGATAATTATGTGGTTTTTGTCTTTACTTCTGATTATGTAATGACTTAACATTTATTGATTTGCACATGTTGAACTAGCCTTGCATTGCAGGGATGAAGCTGACTTGTTCTTGGTGGATAAGCTTTTTGATGTGCTGTTGGACTCGGTTTTCTAGTATTTTGTTGAGGATTTTTGCATAGATGTTTATCAAGGATATTGGCCTGAAGTTTTCTTTTTTTTGGTTGTATCTCTGCCAGGTTTTGGTATCAGAAAGATGCTGACCTCATAGAATGAGTTAGAGAGGAGTCCCTCCTTTTCAATTGTTTGAAATAGTTTCAGTAGAAATAGTACCAGCTCTTCTTTGTACTTCTGGTAGAATTCAGCTATGAATCTGTCTGTTCCTGGGTTTTGGTTGGTGGCTATTTATTAATGCCTCCGTTTCAGAACTCATTATTAATCTATTTATGTTTTTCAGTTAAGCAAAAAAAGGCACACATCATCTTTATGAATTACATGTTTTATTTTTTTAATTGACTTTGTTCCATATATTGCTCTTTATCTTGAATTATACTTTGTTATTAATATTGCTACTTCTGTTCTCCTTTTGTTTAACTACCTCTGCTCTCCTTTTGTATAGTTTTGCCTATCCATTTATTTTCCTTCTATTTCTGTCAGGTTACCTTGGCAGTATCTCTTGAAAATGGTCTAAAGCTACAGTTTACCTTTTTTATTTTATAATCTGAGCAGCTTTGTCTTTTAATTCACTCACATTTGGTATTATTACTGCCACTAAATTTTATGTAATATTTTTATTCTCATTTCCTATTCTTTTCCCTCTTCCTTCTCTTTTCTGTTTCCTTAATCAAGCAATCTCCATTTATTTATTCCTTTCTAGTTATTTTTCCTTGACATTTTATTCCTAATAGTCCTTTACTTTTTGCAAATACATTAAACCTACACTTCTTACTGATGTCAATCATTATACTGTAACTACGTCCATCTTTAACAAAATGTAATTTGCATCTTTCCCCACTTTTAACCCAAGGATTTTTAGTAAAACAAGGTAGAATTTTAATGATATGTTATTATTTCCTCTTTTGTTTCAGAAATACTTTAACAATTATGTTGTATTTGACAACCATGTTATCAATAGTGACTTAGATTTACTAATTTCATTGCTCACCATACTTTCCTGAATATTTAAAAAGATTATATAAGATACTGGTTAATATTTTGCCACCTTCAAGTTACCAAAAGGCACAGAATTTACAAACATCGTGTCATGACCGCTAAAGTCCTAGATATTGGAATATGATTCATCCACCCCAGAGTTGCAACCAGTTTTTAGAAGATATAAAGACATGAGGGCTCTTTCGAGAGATATGAAAAAAGGATTAGAAAGAACCATGATGTCACATTTTGTGGAATGTAGTCTTTGTATAGAGAGGTTATCTGTTCTCCTCCTCTTCCATAGGTGTGGGAGAAAAAAACACTCAGCTGGTGTTCCTTCCCAAAGTTCATAGAAGAAAGAACCAAGAAAAAGTTGAAGTGTGTTGTTGGAACTCAGAAAACGACACCCTGAATTACAATGCTTTGGCATGCTGAGTACTTTGAACTTAAGGACACGGGCAGGGCCTCAGAAGTAAAGTGTGTGTGTGTGTTTGTGTGTGTGTGTCTCTCTCTCTCTTTTTTTTTCCTTGAGACAGGGTCTCCTTATGTCATCTAGGACAGAGTGCAATGATTGCAATCGGCTCACTGCATTCTCAGACTCCTAGGTTCAAATGATCCTCCCACCTTATTCTCCTGAGTAGCTGGGACAACAGGTGCATGCCACCACACTTGGCTTGAAATCTGCTTCTTGCCTTCTGAGCTTCTTTCTCCTGCTCCCCTTCTCCCCCAAGGCAGGCCACAGAAACTAGAAATTCTCTTCCCTAAGGCAAGTCATAGAAAGAAGAAATATTACTCTAACCTTCCCCCACCTTTCTGTGTACAATCTGGCCATCAAGAAAATATCTGACCTATTGTCTGATAGTAGGTCATAAGACCCTCATTCTAGAAGGAGTCCTGTGCTACACCCAGAAGGAAGGAATGCCTCACAGAGAGATCAGGAAGAATCTCAACTGACAGGCCTTGCTGGGTTTTCCCACTCAGTCTATTACCATTAAGTCATTCCCTTTTTGTCTAATCACATTTCTATGTGACTGTCCATTCTCATCAAACTAAAAATAAAAATGAACAGTTTTCCCTTGGGTCTTTGGGTCTTTAATTCTGAATGTTCCTGTATAATGTAAAACTTTGATTAAATATATCTATTATTCTTTTCTCTTGTTAACCTATCTTTGCTTGTAGGAGTGTCAACCCTGACCCTTAGGATGGGTTACAAAAGGTATCACAACTTTCTGCCCCTATAGTTCCTGCATGAATGAATAACTGACAAAGTCAGTCCACAGTTGGACTTTCCCTTTGCTTGACCTACACCAAAACTTAAGGCAGAGTAGGAGTAGACGAAGAGGGATAGGGAACCATTAGACTGAAACATTAGACAAATTGTTCCTGGTGAGAAAGAACAGTTTCTAGAATGTATGGAACACCAGTCCTGCCCAGACCCAAGGAAGCCTGAATTTGGAGCAGCAAATGGTGGATGAGACTGAGAGCCACAGTCTGGCCATCAATCAATGCAGCAGGAAGTAAACAACCAGGAGAGGAAGAGTGTCTGAGGCTGACTGCTTGGTGTGATAGCATCTATTTCTGGGAGGCTATTGACAAACCTGCTTTGGAGTAATGATAAAGAGAAAAGGGTGAAAAACATTGTTGTGGGCAGCCACATTGTGTAAGAGGCATCAGTTTTCAGTTTCCTCCTTGTCCCTCCTCCCCGCAAAAATGGGAAAATAGGGGCCTGGGACAGAGGGAACAGGAATGGGAGGAAATAGAAAGAACAGACCATGTATTTCCTACCATTCTCTACCATACCAAGCTGCTTTTGCAAAAAGAAAAAGTAAATGAAATATGAGGATGAAGTTTTCAAGTGGACAAGATCAACAAAGCTGGAAGACTTAAAGTACCCTGTATCAAGATAATGTAAAAGAACAACTGGCACAGGAATACATAAATAGATCTATGAAACTGAATAGAACCCAGAAACAGACCCTAATCGATATAATCCCTTGATTTATCACGAGGATGACCTGGAGATAGACTGAGTCACTTCTTATTAAATGGCACTGAGTCAGTTTCACAAGATATAAATCTCAACCCATACCCTGATCCATATATAAAAATATATTCTAGACATATTACAGGACTAAATATTAAAGATTAAAACAATAAAATTTCTAGAAAAAAATAATAATATATATCCATGACCTTCAGGCAGACAAAAAATTTCTTAATATACTAAAAGTACTAGCCATGAAGAGAAAAAAATTGCTTGACTAGACTACATGAAAAGTAATAACTGAGCTGGGCACGGTGGCTCACACCTGTAATCTCAACACTTTGGGAGGCCAAGGAGGATGGATCACTTAAGGTCAGGAGTTCAAGACCAGCCTAACCAACATGGTGAAACCCTGTCTCTACTAAAAATACAAAATATTAGCCAAGCATGGTGGTAACCACCTGTAATCCCAGCTACTCGAGAGACTGAGGTGGGAGAATCACTGGAACCCAGAGGTGGAGGTTACAGTGAGCTGAGATCGGGCCACTGCACTCCAGCCTGGGTGACAGAGCAAGACTCTGTCTCAAAAGAAAAAAAGAAATAAAAACTGTTGTCCATCAATAGACACCATTAAGAGAATGAAGAGACAATCCATAGAGCGCTGTGTGTGTGTGTGTGTGTGTGTGTGTGACAAAAGACTTTTAACCAGAATACATAAATAAATCCTACAAAACAACAATAAAAAAAAATTGAAAGGCACACAACCCGATAAAAAGTGAGCAACATCAATGGTGGATTGCATTAAATAATGTGGTACATATACACCATGAAATACTACACAATCATAAAAAGGAACAAAATCATGTCCTTTGCAACAACTTGGATGCAGCTGGAAGCCATTATCCTAAGCAAACTAACACAGAAACAGAAAAACAAATAACACATGTTCTCACTTGTAAGTGGAGCTAAACATTGTGTATACATGCATATAAAGATAGGAACAATAGACACTGGGAAATAAAGAAGGGGAAAGGAAGACAGGGGACAGGGTTGACAAACTACCTATTTGATATTATCCTCACTACCTGAATGATAGACTCATTCATACCCCAAACTTCAGAATCATGCAATATAACTTGTATATGTATCCCCTGAATCTAAAATACAAGTTGAAAAAACAAATAAGCAAATATTTGGACAGGTATTTCAAAAAGAATATTCAAATACCAAATATATATGCATGTATGTGTATACATATATGTATGTACACATACACACATAATTGCTTAACTTCATTCGTTGTCAGAAAAAATGCAAATTAGCATCACAGTGAGATACCACTACATACCCACCAGAATGACTGAAATCAAAGACAGACAGAACAAAATGTTCCTGAGAATATGAATTTTCATACCCTGCTAGTAGAAATGTAAATGGATACAAACACTGAAAAGTTATTTAGTAGTATTTATTAAACCTTCACATATGCATACTCTGTGACCAGCGATTCAGAAATTCTTACCTATGTTCACTAAAAAATATGTACAAGCATGTACAGCACTGTTCATAATAGTGCAAAATTGTCCATCAATAGAAAGAACAAACTGGTAGAAAGAGTAGAAAGAATAAACTTTCTACTGTGGTATATTAAATATATCACAATAGTAGAAAGAATAAACTGTGGTATATTCACAAAGTAAAAAGAACAAACTACGGTATATTCACCAAGAATACTACACAGAATGAAAAGCAACAAAACTATTGTTACTTTCCACACATAAATGTGTCTTATAAACATAAAATTGAACAAAAAAAAAGTCACATAGAAAAGAATACACACTGAATGATTCCATCTGAACAAATTGAAAAAGAGGAAAGCAGGGCAGTAATTACCCTCCGGGGGGATAGTAACTAGAACAGGGTACAACTGGGGTTTCTGAGATGCTACCAATATTCTATTTCTTAATTTGGATTCTAGATCCATAGATGTAATGACTTTGAGAAAATACATTGTGCTGTAAACTTATTTATATACTTCTCTGTGGGTTTATTTAAACAAAATAACAAAGACTCAGTCTTAATAGCTGGAATGTGATCGCTTTAATAACAGAAAGTGAAAAATTACAGAGTTAGATTTAGATGTCTTTAGGGAGCATGTTATTCAGCAGGAATGGGGATTTCATTAGATAACAGTGGTAACAGAAGTTGGAAAAATACAATTGTTTTATGTTTATTCCTTATGATATAAGAATTTTCAGTCATTTCAGTTATATTAATCTTTCCTTTTCTTGAAATTTATGGGATTCAAGACATGCTACCCCAAAATATAGTATCTTGGTATTTGAGAAAACAGCAGAAGCAAGAACATCTCTCTTGCGCGTGCGCTCGCTCGCGCTCTCTCTCTCTCTCTCTCTCTCACCTACTCTCCCCTTTCTTTCCTGAAGCAGGCCACAAAGCCTAGCTGACCTTATTTATTATATAGTTATTTATTTTTATAAAATCTTTTCTCTTCCATTTAATCTCTTAGTAACTTAAAAGCTCCACCCTCTTGTTATAGCCCTTATCTTATACATGTAGTTTCAAAGTAAACCTAATTTTCTATCATCTAAACTAATTTCCAATGCACAAAACACACCAATGATTCCAGGTTATTAAAAATATATGATAGCTATTTTTGTCTTCCATTTTTGTCCCTACAAACTAGTTAGATGCATTTTATAATCCCAAGCAGAAATACTCCAATTATGTTAAGTGACTCAAGGGATAGAGTTAATTTTGTATGAATAGATTAAATTTGCTTGATTGTTCTTTTTTAGTAAAGACTATGTTAATGTCAGTTTCAAGACTGATAGTTTTCTTTGCTTCTGACAAAGAAATAAGGGAAAATTCTTCTCAGCTAGTTCAGTATACTATAAATCAGCCACAAATATAAATCCTAATTCAAGTTTCTCACAACTAGAAGAAATCAGAAGACTATGATAAAAGTCAAAGAATTCATATGATGCAAATGAAATATACAAGAGAAATTCAATAACATGCTCTTTCTATTTTCTTTTTGTTTGGCTTACCATAAAAATCTGTGCTAATGGGAGACAGCTATGTGTTTATTCTAAGCATAAGCTTTAGATCTCTATGACAAGAAAATGATCACAGATTTTGAGAGAGTAGCTACTCTCTATCTCCGTATTTCCAAGTTCTAGAAACTCAGTCCTAGAGATAAACTGAGTTGTTGTTGCTATTCAGACCACTTGAAACCCTGAAAATTACCAAAATGCAGAAAAACAATTTTTTTTTTGAATAAAATTACCAAAATGCAGAAAATCATTACGTTGGTTAGGTTTCCAGTGGTAGGAATATTTAAAACAATTTAAGAAAAGTCCTAACCAGAACATGGTCAGAGATTTCTTATTTAAAATTTTTATTCAGAAGTTTAGATGCCATTTTCTGCCTCATATTCCCTCATCCCTCTCCAGTTCATCTCTTCCTAATTAAGTTTTCTGGCCTTGCTGTACCCCCACCTGATCATTCTGATAAAACTAGGACATAAGTATTAATACTTATTAAAGTATTATAAGTATTAATATGTCTACTATTCCATTTCATGGATCTAGTCCTATTAATCAAGAAGATGCTAAAAATCTAAATAAGAAATTGCTTTTAACCCTGAAAATTTAGAACATTACTTTATGACATCCTTGAGGATATTTGAGGAAAAATATTATTTAGTAAATTGGAAGGCATAAGATTTTTTTTTCTAAAGTTGTCACAAAGAACCAAGCAATACTGGTAATAAGAATTTCAATAATGTACTATCCCTTATAATGAAAGATGATGTTGGTAACCCAGACAAGCTAATGGGCATATGTTTCCAACTGAGGTAATACTTCACTACCAGTCATAGGAACAAAAAGTCTTTTGCAAAACTTGTGACAAAATTAACTATGCAGTATGTATCAAACTACTGTAGTGTTTTTCAACCTATGTTATTCAGAACCCTTCAGATATTTGTGGTAAAGCACAGTCATATTCTGAAGTGTCCCGCTTCATTCACATAGATATCTTCATTCATTTATCCATACAATAAATATTTATTAAGCTATTACATGCCTGCACTGTGGTTGACTAGCACCTTCTGGAATCACACATATAATACGAAAGAAATAGTTTCTGCTCTCAAAAAACTCAGTCTAGCTAAAAATACACACATCAAGTAAATATGGTAGAATTAATTAATGATCATAGGTACAAACACAACAGAGACATGTATAGAGTGCTATAAAAGAATATTACAAGAAGTCTTTGCTAAGTTTCATTCATCTTACGGGTTTTCTCATAAGATTTTAGCTGAATAAAGGGTACATGCTCCCAAGCACCAAAATAATATAAGCTAACCTAGCACTTATGGTGATAATTACCAAATCTAAGCTCTGATGCCCTATTTTATTGTGACACTTTGATTCGAAAGAATCATACATTCAAACATTACAGTATCTTAAGAATCTCTGTGTACCAGATATGATGTCAGAAGCTTTAAGACCATAAAGACACATTCCCTTAAGAAAATATTTCAAAATATTGGATTTAATGTCTACTATGCTAGGCACTGGGGATTAATGTTTCCATGTAATAATTAGTTTCCAGAATTTTTCAGAAAACTTGTTTTTCCAAATCCCATGAAAAAATCAGTCAAGAAATAGAAAAAACACTCATAAGTGGGTGTTGAACAAGAGAACACACAGACACAGGGAGGGGAACATCACATACGGGGCCTGGGGAGTGGGACACTAGGGGAGGAACAGCAGGGGGTGGGGGGATTGGGAGGGATAGCATTAGAAAAAATACCTAATGTAGATGACTGGGCAATGGATGCAGCAAACCACAACCATGGCACATATATACCTGTGTAACAAAACTGCACGATCTGCACGTGTACCCCAGAACTTAAAGTGTAATAAATAAATTTTTAAAAAGAAAAAGAAATAGAGAAAAACAGGAGAAAAAATGGCAGATAGGAGGTAGAACTAACTTGCAGCTCCCATTCGGATGGACAGAGCAGCCTGTGGAGACTCACACTGTAAACTTTTGCTCCAAGAACAAACATAGGAACATATCGCAAAAGCCAAGAGAATGCACAGACCCTTTGAAGAAGGTGAATTGCCACTGCAGGCTCTGTGGGACAGCTGAGGAACTACAAATCTGCTTGCATTCCCGGCTGGGAGGCTTGTAGCCTGGGGCAAGTTCTCCACTCTGCTCAATGGCTGTCTGAAAATTAACTCTGTGCTATTGGAGGGGCACAGTGTGAGTGAGACTGGCCTTTTAGGCTGTGAACTGCGGGGCAGCTGGGTGAGGCCTGTGGCTGCCAGCTTTCCCCCACTTTCCTGGTAACCTGTGTGAGCAGCATAGGCAGCCATAATCCCCCTGGAAACATAACTCCATTGCCCTGGGAACCAAACCCCATCATCCATAGCAGCCACAGCATGCCAAGCCCAAGGAGTCTAAACTCATACACGCCTATATCTGCCCCAACCTGATGGTCTTTCTCTACCCACACTGGTAGCTGAAAAAAAAGGACATAATCTGTTAGGAGCTCTATGCCCACAATCACTGCCTCACCCTAGGGCAAGGCTTGTATCCTCCCTATACTACTGCAGCTGATGAGTTCTTGAAAGTGCCACCTCCTGGTTAGAGGGCAACCAACACAAAACCAGTGCACTTAAAAATACAACCAAGGACCCCCAGAGTCTACTTCACTCCTCTGCTACACCCACTGGAGCTGGTATTCACAGCTGAGAAACTTTAAGATGGATCACATCACAGGACTCTGTAGACACTTCCCAGTACCAGCCTAAAGCCTTGTAGCTCCACTGGGAGACTAGATCCAGAAGAGAAATAACAATCACTGAAGTTTAGTTCTCAGGAAGCCCCATCACTAGGGGAAAGGGAAGAGCACCCATATCAAGGAAGTGCCCTGTGGGACAAAAGAACCTGAACTGCAGCCTGTGAGTCCTAGATCTTCCCTCTGATTTAACCTACCCAAATGAGAAGAAACCAGAAAAACAATTCTGATAATATGGCAAAACAAAGGTCTTTTATACACCCAAAAGATCACACTAGCTCACCAGCAATGGATCCAAACCAAAGAAGAAATCTCTGAATTGCCAGAAAAAGAATTCAGAAGGTCAATTATTAAGCTAATTAAGAAGGCACCAGAGAAAAGTGATATCCAACTAAAAGAAATCAAAAAATGATTTAGGATATGAATGGAAAAATCTCCAACCACAGCTACTGAAAATGAAGGACATGCTTAGAGAAATGCAAAATGCACTGGAAAAAATCAACAACAGGATTAAAGAAGCAGGAAAAAAAAAAAAAAACTTCAGCACTCAAAGGCAAGGTTTTTGAATCCAACAAACACAGAGAGAAAATAATTTTTAAAAAGGAACAAAGCCTCCAAGAAGTTTGGGATTATGTTAACCAAACCTACGACTAATTGGTGTTCCCAAGGAAGAAGAGAAATCTAAAAGTTTGGAAAACATATTTGAGGGAATAATTGAGAAAAATTTCCCCAGCCTTGCCAGAGATCTAGACATCCAAATACAGGAAGCTCAAAGAACAACTGGGAAATTCATCACAAAAAGATCATTATGTAGGCACATAATCATCAGGTTATCTAAGTCAAGACACATAAAAGAATCTTAAGAGCTATGAGGCAAAAGCAGCAAGTAATCTATAAAGGAAAACCTACCAGATTAGCAGCAGATTTCTCAGCAGAAACCCTACAAGCTAGAAGAGACAGGGGTTCTATAGTTAGCCTCCTTACACAAAACAATTAAATAGCTAAGAATTTTGCATCCAGCAAAAGTAAGCTTCATAAATGAAGGAAAGATATAGTATTTTCCAGAGAAACAAATACTAAGAGAATTCACCACTACCAAGCTAGCACCAAAAGAAGTGCTAAAAGGAGCTCTAAATCTTGAACAAATCCTCGAAGTACACCAAAACTGAATCTCCTTAAAGCATAGATCTCACAGGACCTATAAAACAGTAACAAAATTGAAAAAAAAATTCAAGGGATTCAGGCAACAAATAGCATGATGAATAAAAAAGTACCTCACATCTCAATACTACCATTGAATGTAACTGGCCTAAATGTTCCACTTAAAAGATACAGAATTTCAGAATGGATAAGAATTCAACAATAAAATATCTGTTATCTTCAAGACTCACCTGACATATAAGGACTCACATAAACTTAAGATAAAGGGGTGGAAAGAGATATTCCATGCAAATGAACACCAAAAGTGAGCAGGAGTGACTATTCTAATATATATTCTTATATTAACAATATATCCTTATATTGCAACAGCAGTTAAAAAACACATAAAGGAATATTATACAATGATAAAAGAACTAGTCCAACAGGAAAACATCACAATCCTAAATATATATGCACCTAACACTGGAAATAACAAATTTATGAAACCACTACTACTAGACCTAAGAAATGAGATCGACAGTAAGACAGTAATAGTTGGGGATTTCAATATTCCACTGACAGCACTAGACAAATCATCAAGACAAAAAGTAAACAAATAAACAATGGACTTAAACTATGCCCTACAATAAATGGACTTAACAGATATTTATAGAACATTCTATGCAACAACTGTAGAATATACATTCTCTTCATCAGCACATGGAACATTCTCCAAGATAGACCATACAACAGGCTACAAAACAAGTCTCAACAAATTTAAGAAAACTGAATTATAGCAAGTACTCTCTCAGACCACAGGGTAATAATATTGAAAATCAACTCCAAAAGAAACCCTCAAAACCATGCAAATATATGGAAATTAAATAGCCTGCTACTGAATGATCATTGTGTGAACAACGAAATCAAGATGGAAATTTAAAAATTCTTTGAACTGAATGATAATAGTGACACAACCTATCAAAACCTCTGGTATACAGCAAAGGCAGTGCTAAGAAGAAAGCTCACAGCATTAAATGCCTACATCAAAAAGTCTGAAGGAGCACAAAAAGATAATCTAAGGTCATACCTTAAGAAGCTAGAGAAACAAGAACCAATCAAACCCAAACCCAACTGAAGAAACAAAATAACCAAGATCAGAGCAGAACTAAGTGAAATGGAAACAAACAAAACAAAACAAATACAAAAGATAAATGGACAAAAAGCTGGTTCTTTGAAAAGATAAATAAAATGAATATACCATTAGTAAGATTAACCAAGAAGAGAGAAGACCCAAATAAGCTCAATTAGAAATGAAATGGGAGCTATTACAACTGATACCACAGAAATACAGAAGATCATTCAAGGCTACTATGAACACCTTTATGCACATAAACTATGTGATCTGTAAACAAAAGTAGTAGCACTTGAACATAAATTTTTTCAGCAAGGCAATTTAATTCTATAGAAGGGTGAATCTCATAGATGGAGCAATGGTGAGCACACACCTGGACAAGGGAGGGGAAGGGGTTCTTATTCCTGACACAGGTAGCCCCTACTGCTATGTTGTTCCCTATCAGCTAGGGTTGAACCACACAGTCTAAACTAATTCTGATTGGCTATTTTAAAGAGATCAAGGGTACCAGCTGGAGTGGCAGGGTGGGTAGTTTGGTGGGAAGGACAGTTATGGAACGGGTCAGAGCAGGTGACCAGGGGTGACTCAGGTCAAAGCAGGTAACCAGGAGTGGCTCAAGTCAAAGCAGGTGACTAGGGAAACAAATGTGAACTACTGATTAGAACTGGCAGGAAGGTTGTTTACAGAAACTAGAGGCAAGGGGGTGCAGAGAACCAGAAAGTTAAACTTTAAAATGGAGAATTAAAGAATAAGAGAGCTGAACATACTGACATACTGATTCTTTGAAGAGAAATTTGAGAGTTCACTGTATCTAACAACTAGAAAACCTAGAGGACATGGATAAATTCCTGGAAATACATAGCCCTCCTAGATTAAACCAAGAAGTAGAAACTCTGAAGAGATCAGTTAACAAACAGTGAGACTGAAATGGTAATTAAAAAGTTACCAAAAAAAAAAAAAAAAAAAAAGTCCAGGACCAGAAGAATTCACAGCTGAATTCTACCAGACATCCAAAAAATTGGTATCAACACTACTGACATTATTCCAAAAAAGAGAAAAAGAGGCAATCCTCCCTAAATCATTCTATGAAGCTAGTATCACCCTAACACCAAAACCAGAAAAGTACATAACAAAAAAAGAAAACTACAGACCAATATCTTTGATGAACATAGATGCAAAAATCTGTAACAAAATACTAGTGAACCAAATCCAACCACATATCAAAAAGATAATCCACCATAATCAAGTGGGTTTCATATCAGGGATGCAGAGATGGTTTAACATGCACAATAAATAAATGTGACACACCAAATAAACAGAATTAAAAACAAAAATCACATGATCTGCTCAATAGCCACAGAAAAAGCATTTGAGAAATTCCAACATTGAAACCCTCAGCAACATTGGCACAGAAGGGACATACCTTAAAGTAATGAAAGCTATTTATGACAATCCCACAGCCAATATCATACTGAACAAGGAAAAAGTTGAAAACATTCCCGCTGAGAACTGAAACAAGACAGGGATGCCCATGTCCAGCACTTCCATTCAACATAGTACTGCAAGTCCTAGCCAGAACAATCAGAAAAGAGAAAGAAATAAAGGGGATCCAAATTGGTAAAGAGGAACTCAGACTGTCAGTGTTTGCTGATACATGATTGTATACATAGAAAACACTAAGACTCATCCAAAAAGGTCCTGGAACTGGTAAATAAATTCAGCAAAGTTTCTGGATACAAAATTAATGTACACAAATCAGTATCCCTGCTATACACCAACAGTTTCCAAGCTGAGAATCAAATCAAGAATTCAATCCCCTTTACAATAGCTGCAAAAAAATAAAATTAAATAATATACATAATCAAGGATGTGAAAGACCTCTACAAGGAAAACTACAACACACTGCTGAAAGAAATCATAGATCACACAAACAAATGTAAATACATCCCATGCTTATCGATGGGTAGAATCAATATTGTGAAAATGACCAAACTGCAAAAGCAAACTACAAATTCAATGCAATTCCCATCAAAATACTACCATCATACTTCATGGAACCAAAAGAAAATCCTAAAAATCATGTGGAACCAAAAAAGACCCCACATAGCCAAAGCAGGACTAAGCAAAAAGAACAAATCTGGAGGCATCACATTACCCAACCTCTAACTATACTAAAAGGCAATAGTCACCAAAACAGCATGGTACTGGTATAAAAACAGGCATATAAACCAATGGAATAGCATAGAGAATCCAGAAATAAACCCAAATACTTAGAGCCAACTGATCTTTGGCAAATCAAACCAAAACATAAATTGGGGAAAGGACAGTTTATTCAACAAATGGTGCTGGGATAATTGATTAGCCACATGTAGAAGAACGAAACTGATCCTCATCTCTCACCTTATACAAAAATCAGCTAAAAATGGATCAAAGACTTATATCTAACATCTGAAACCATAAGAATTCTAGAAGATACATTGAAAAAAACCCTTCTAGACATTGGTTTAGGCAAAGACATCATTACCAAGAACCCAAAAGCAAACACAACAAAACAAAGATAAATAGATCAGACTTAATTAAACTAAAAAGCTTCTGCACAGCAAAATAATCAGCAGAGAAAACAGAAATCCCACGGAGTGGGAGACTATCTTCACAATATATACATCCAACAAAGGACTACTAGCCAAAATTTACACAGAACTCATACAAATCAGCAAGAAAAAAAAAAAAAACAAATAATCCCATCAAAAAATGGGCTAAGGATATAAATAGATAATTCTCAAAAGAAGATATACAAATGGGCAACAAACATATGAAAAAATGCTCAACATCACTAATGATAAGGGAGATGCAAATCAAAACCACAATGCAATACCACCTTATTCCTGCAAGAATGGCCCTAATCAAAAAATCAAAAAATAGCAGATGGTAGTGTGGATGTGGTGAAAAGGCAACACTTTTACACTGTTCCTGGGAATGTAAACTAGTAGAACCACTATGGAAAACAGTATGGAGATTCCTTAAAGAACGAAAAGTAGCTCTACCATTTGATCCAGCAATTCCACTCCTGGGTATCTACCCAGAGGAAAAGAAGTCATCATACAAAAAAGATACTTGCACACTCACGTTCACAGCAGCACAATTTGCAGTTGCAAAGATATGGAATCAGCCCAAATGCCCATCAATCAACAAGTGGATAAAGAAAATATGGTGTACGTATATAAACGTACACACATATACACATGGACTACTACTCAGCCATAAAAAGGAATGAAATAATGGCATTCACAGCAACCTGAATGGAGCTGTAGACCATTATTTTAAGTGAAGTAACTCAGGAATGAAAAAACAGACATTGTATGTTCTCATTCATAACTGGAGCTAAGCTATGAGGACACAAAGGCATAAGAATGATACACTGGACTTTGGGAACTGGGGGAAAATGGGGGAGGGCAGTGAGGAATATAAGACTACACACTGAGTACAACTGCTCTGGTGATGGATACACCAAAATCTCAGAAATCACCACTGAAGAACTTGTTCATGTACATACCTACATACATAGATACATATGCAAAAAAGAAATAGGGAAAACCAGAATCAGGAAAAGTACTAAAATTCTCCTGTGAGAATTAAAGCTTAATAACATAGAGACATTACTGGTTCAAAGGAATATACTGATGTCAAGTTGAAACCAAGAGCAGAAAATACTGACACATGCAGTAATACACTGACGTTCCATTAATCAAGGAAAGTGAAAATAGGAGAGAAGTTGTTATATTTAATCAGTTAGTCTTACTGTGGCTGTTGCAGAGTTTTATGTGAGTATTCACGGCATTACATGCTGCTAACAGTGAAGAACTCTTACAAGTAAAATAAACATTAACAAGTTTATATGCATAATATACTTTATGCAAATCCAGTGAGTGGTGTTCCAAGAAATGACAAGTTTTGGAAGCAAAGTAAATCCTTACATTGACAAGTTTGACATATAATTCTTTGAGATACTGTTAGCTTTGCTCAGAGATATGAATGTTATGTAATTCAAATACTATCCAATTACTTTTGACTGGTGTTTTCTAATGTCTGAATATTCACTAAAGGTTACAGATCTTTATAACTATTATTAAACTTAATATTTCTCATATATTAAAAAAAGTTATTCAAAATAATGACCAAAGAATATAAAAACTGTTGAAAGTTGTTTTTGTTTTTTTTGTTTTTGTTTTTGTTTTTTTTGAGATGGAGTCTTGCTCTCTTGCCCAGGGTGGAGTACAGTGGTGTGATCTCAGCTCACTGCAAAACTCTGCCTCCCGGGTTCAAGTAATTCACCTGCCTCAGCCTCCTCAGTAGCCAGATTACACGTGCCCACCACCACGCCCAGCTAACTTATGTATTTTTTAGTAGAGACGGAGTTTTGCCATATTGACCAGGCTGGTCTTGAACTCCTGACCTCAGATGATCCACCCACCTCAGCCTCCCAAAGTGCTGGGATTACAGGTGTGAGCCACTGCACCAAGTCAAAAGTATTTTTAAAACAACTTACAATTTCAGGAATTCCCAGGCATTCTCAAGAATTACTACTTCGCATTTCTGAATTCCAAAGACTAATATTTATTGGGAATTGGGAAATACCACTTGAGATAAAAGTTGACTAAGAAAACTTTCCTGCCTCTTTGAAGTTTAGGAGAGAGATGAAAACATAGAAACCAAAAAAAAAATTATTACTGGTGTTATGATAAAATTCAATTTAGGATATAGTGAAGACTCAAAGGCAAAAGACACAGGGCAGTTATGCCTACAGAATTCTGGAGAAGGCTTTATAACAAAGAGTATGAGATCTTGACTCGTATCCTAAAAGGCAAAAACTACCTTTTAGATAAAATAAAGGGAGATATGAGACTGCTGACAGACAATACAGAGGGAAGACTGCAGAGGCTGTAGTCATGAAACATCATGGGTTGTTCAGCAAACATTTAGTAGTTTAGTGAGGAAGGTGGAGATAGGAAGAACAGAAAGGAATTTAATTCAGAGATGATCTTCTAATGAAAGGAAAAGTCTCCCAAAAATCTTAAGTAGTTGATTGATACGATCAGATTTATATTATTAAAAAGATCCCTCTGGAGGACACAAGGAGGATGGTTTCAAAGTGTGTGAGACTAGAGATTAGTACAGCAACAGTTAGGTGCATCCCTAAACAATACAACTCTACACATTGTCAAACAACCACACACATCCAACCCACTGTAGTGTAGAAACCTATAAGAGGAACTGGGAATGAAAGTGGATACTAAGCATAATGGATGAAATAATAAGATTTTGTTTTGTTTTGTTTATTTATTTATTTATTGGATTTTACAACTTTTTTTTTTTTTTTTGCATTTTAGGTTTGGGGATACATGTGAAGAACATGCAAGATTGATACATAGGTACACACATGGCAGTGTGATTTGCTGCCTTCCTTCCCCTCACCTATATCTGTCATTTCTCCCCATGCTATCTCTCCCCACCTCCCCACTCCACTGTCCCTCCCCCATTTCCCCCAACGAACCCCAGTGTGTAGTGCTCCCCTCCCCATGTCCATGTGTTCTCATTGTTCAACACCCGCCTATGAGTGAGAACATGCAGTGTTTGATTTTCTGCTCTTGTGTCAGTTTGCTGAGAATGATGGTTTCCAGGTTCATCCATGTCCCTACAAAGGACAGGAACTCATCGTTTTTGATGGCTGTGGAATATTCCATGGTGTATATGTATCACATTTTCCCTGTCCAGTCTATCATCGATGGGCAAGAACAAGATTTTAAAAGAGAGAATAAAGCAGTCATGATGTTGACTGTATCATGAACTAAGGATTATAATAAACCCAAGTCACTGTAGCTGAGGTACCTAGAAACAAACAAACAAAAGATGGCTGTATCTTTCCTATTGATAAATTAAACTACATTTGGCCTGAAGCTGCCTCCATATTTTGAGTCCTATGTAAAGAACTGCACCCAACTTAGTACATAAACTCAGGAAAACCTAATTAGAAGTATACTTTTGTAACAAGTAGCTGAGTCTCAGTCAATCACAGCAGCTAAGCTTCAGTCTGTCACAAGCAGCCAACTGATCAGATCATGTTCAAATAAGGCAAATGCCAAGCTAAAACCAATCAGGCTGTTTCTGTACCTCACTTCTGTGTTCTCTCCGTAATGCAGCCTGCCCATGTTTCAGAGCAGAACCCTGTGAACCTCTTCTGGTTCTGAGGGCTGCACAGTTAGAAAATCATTCTTTGCTCAAACTGTTAAATTTAATCTGTCTAAAGTTTTTCTTTTAACACTATTCTTTTCATAGAATCATGTGAAATAGGAGGAAATCAATGGTAGAAAATTCCCTTGTATAGTAAATCAAATTGTTAAGAAGCATAATTTATTTAAAAAGAGGTATCTAGTTACTCTATCACCGACTCTCTAAAATAATCTGTAGAACTTTATGCATTTTCTAAAGAGTCTTGTTACCCTCATGATCTATATCAACCTGCAATTCAAAATATCATAGAATTGATAGAATTGTTTTGTCTATAAGTAATTGTCTTCATGGTTATATTTATTTCAGATTATATTTGGGGAAAGCTATTTATTAGAGGAATATCAATGAATAATAAACAGTCTTTCACAAAGCTAAACACTCTTATATTTCCCTCCCTTGTGATCCCATTGCTGTTGATAGTGTCATGCAGATTTTATAAACAACTGAATCTGCTCACATGCAAACAATTTTGGTTTAACCATGAACAACAATAAAGTTCATACATTTCTTTTATGTAATTCACAATCTACCCATGCTCCTTTTAAAAGCATACTAAAATATCCTATTATGTATTCTAAAGCTGTTATACGAAAGTGAATGTTCTTTTCAAAATTCTTTTTGACATGCCACTGGAGCAGCTCCAGAAAAAAATTAACACTTTTGGGGAATTTTACTGCATCCCTTTCAGTAGCCAAAAAGGAAGCAGGTGGGGGGTGGAGGTGGAGCCAAAGATTAAAATAAATGCATTATTCATTTTTAACATGGTAGGTTTTCTCTCATTCTTCATTGTAATAGCTCTAGAACTAATTTTACTGTTAACACTGAATTTTTAGAGAGGTGTTGTATAAATCATTTTTTACAAAGAAGACTAAAAAGATTTTCTGCTCACCATCAGTGCACAAAATTGAACAAGTGACAATCTTCACACACAATATGCTTCCAATGAGCATGCTCTTATGCATCAAAGAGGAAACAAAGCATTTCAGGATTATGTTTGTAAAAGGATTGTATTTCAAAAATTTAAAAAGCATAGAGCAAATTTCAAAGTGGAAAAACATCAAAGGCTTTTCAATAGTCAAACTCATCATGAGATTTAAGGCAACATTTAAAGCAGAACATCTGTGTTATTTACATAATATCAAAAAGAAAAGGCAGAAAGGTAGACTCAAGACAGATAAAGAATCCACCTCCTATGCTATAAAATATTTCTTATGTTTGTCTCTCTAACAGTGTGCTATTATTCTGCCCAGGCAAATATGTTCTAAAAAGGGTATCGTGTTTTGTATGATGCTGACAGATGCAGCTTTTTCATGCGTCTCACTTAATGCAGCTAAATACTATGAATGCTATTCAGTTATCAAAAATACAAAGTACCATTCAAGTTTTTTAAATTACTAGACTCTTTCTTACAGAAAAACAATTATCATGTATTATTTTCATCTTCCAAATGTTATAATCCAGTCTATTTTTCTGTCACACCATAGCAGCAAACATTTTACTGCAAGCAATATGTATGAGAATGCAAAACCCAAGTAGGGGTGAAAAGTGAAAGAGTGACAGTGTAAGGGAGGAGAAGCTGAGATGGAGAAGGAAAAATAGGATTCATCGCTCTTGGATTCAGTTATTAATTCTTAACAAATGTCCCTAGGGAGCTCACCCAGTATTTCTAGACCAGATGGAAAAAACAGTATGGTACAGCATTTCTATCCCTAGACCCAGCTGTCTTGAGGAATAGAGAGGCAATCCTAGCAAGAAATGAACATCTAACACTACACTTCATGTGGACTGCACCATTCATATACAAGCTGACCTCAAGATGGTGAATATTTTATTCATAGATTGGTTTTTGTTTTGCTTTGCTGGTTTCTTATGTATGTGCCTCTATTTTTTATATCAATCCTTGACCTCTCTCCAAAGTCCAATCATGCATTTCCAGGCCCTGCCAATGACCTCCTTTGTACCTTTAACTCAACATTCCCCAAAACCATTCATTTCCCTCTAAACCTGGGGAAAAAAATAAAAACAAGCTCCACTACTTGACTTTTTCCCTGTGGCTGGCAACACCATTCTCTCAATACTTCAAGCATTAAATTTCAAAATGATAATTGATTTTTCCTTCTCTCTGTTCCATCATATCAATATCTTAGTAAATTATATAGTCTAATAGAAAAATATTTGTCAAAAGTAGATCTCCTCTTTTCCAATTTTATGTAATTCCATCCCAAAGTTTAGATTATCCAGGCATCTCACTTAAATGGTGACAAACACCTAACTTGTCTCCCACATTAAATCTCTTTGCCCCCAATCCATTATATCCACTACTATTAAATTAATACTACTTGAGATAAAAGTTGACTAAGAGAACTTCCCTGCCTCTTTGAAGTTTAGGAGAAAGATGAAAACATGGAAACCAAAGAAGTATTACAGGTGTTATGACAAAATTTCTATGGCACAATTGTGATCCTCCTCCTCCAATGCTCAAAAATCTTTAGTGAATTCATGATTACTGAAAATATTTAAAATCATTTAACCATGAAAATCAAAGGTGTTTATGATCTTACCTCAGTCAAACTTTTCAAAATGATCTCACTCAATCTCGTTCATACACTCCATGTTTGAACCACTGGACTACATATTATAAGTGAAATGTCCCTGAGCTTGCACATCTTGTGCCTTTATTCACACTAATTTTCCCTCCTGTTTTGCAGTGATAGGCACTGGGCTAGATAGTATGATACAAAGATGAATAGTATCTTTCGTTTGTTTGTTTGTTTTGAATAATATCTTATATAGGTTCTATGCTTCTTAAAAAGAGAAGGATGAGCTTTGGAGTTAGAAAGGACTAGGGTTTGAATTTAGATTCTGCAGTTACTAGCTGTCTGATGTGGGGCAAGTTCTTAACCTGAGAGACAGCTTTTTGATCTGTGAAATGATATAATAACATCTACCTTGGAAAGCTGCCACTATATAAATTACATATTTTAACACCATGATATGGTGTCTTACATTTAGGTAAGTCTTCATTCTGAAATACCAATATTAGCTTCCCCAAGCAAAAGGCACTGATGACACTAATGAGTTAGCTCTCATCTGCCAAAATCCTGAGTTAGTACAGACAGAGAACAATTGCAGCTTTCCTCTACTCCTTTTCTCCCTTGCAGAGACAAATGTGGGTGACAATTTACAATTTATGCCTCATAACATTTGCCTAGTGATCTTTTCCATTCTCCAACACCATCCACACACTAAGCATCAATGTTAATGAGCTACTGGACAGCTTTGTGAAACTGACTGAAAGAGCCAGATAGGTACTGGTATCCTATATAGGCAAATAATGTAGTTACCTTTCAAATCTTTAATTTTTATATAAAGTTCAAACCTCACTTCATGGTGGAATGACAGTGCCCATTTGTAATATGTTTTCCACTCTGTGTTACTGCTTACTTCAATGGGAAAAGAACAAATTTACGTTTTGCTATATTATGTAAAAATGGAAAACTGAATTAACCAGCGTCATGTTCTTAATGGACTCCAGTGATATTTTAGCATCCTTTATAGATTGGCCCCCTGGACTCCTAACTGCCCTTAATCCAAGTGTGTATATCTGAAATAACATCAGGGGAAAAATGGGTTATTTATTCAGTGTTTGAAGAAGTGCAACAATTGCAGTTTCAATTCAAGAAGCAGTGGGTACTAAGGCATTCTGGATAGACTGCAAAAGAGTAGTCAAGAAATCCTGGCAGTTATCAGTGATTAGAAGCCAAGTAAAAGCAGCAAGTCATAAGTGCTGGAAGTTTGTTTACATGTAACAGTACTTTTGAAGGAAAGTAAGAAGCAGAGGGAAAAGGGTTTGATATAGAGGAGACATCTGAACCCATGTATTTAATGGAAGAAAAAGGAGGCTGAAACTAGCTTAGAAGCCATCCAAAAAAGAAGTATTTATTTGATCTTTATTCACTGTAAATTAGAAACATTTTTACTTAAACTTACATCTCTATCTAAACTTCAAAGTGAACATTTGTGGGGATTTGGCTATCTATAATCCATTTCTTCCTTCTTTGGGCAACAGCATCCTTATTTCATTTTAGAGAATTCCCTCTTCTCTATTGTATCCAGGCTTCGTGGTGCTACAAATCAACATGCCCTGTGCTCCTCTTACTAGTAATCATCTAGGCTATACCAATAAGACTCTCCAAAATTTAAATCTAAAGTGGAGTGTCTTAAGAATGGAAAAGTATTATTACATAGGTATACCCCAGAACTTAAAGTATAATAAAAAGAAAAAAAGAATGGAAAAGCATAAAGTCCCAGAAATGGCGTTCCAACAAAACTATTGTATCTTGCTGTTTAGAAACCCTGAGCCTGGTCTCTAGCTTTTACCTTAATTCTGTTGACTATGCAATAATTTTTCAATAATTTCCTTTCTGCTTCCTTAACTAGCCTTGGTTCCTATTGTTGGCAACCTAAGAAGCCCTGATAAGGAATTAAGGTCATTTTGCCTAACTTTGTGCCTGGTCTTTCCAAATGAAAAATGAAAATATTTGAAAACAAAACTACCCTACAGTTTATTGAACAATTTTTTATGGCTCTAGTACAGAAATATCCAGCATACTTGCATTTTTTGAAACACACAAAACTTAAAGGGTGCATTTTTTGTTTACTTTTTCTACCTCATTTTCAGCAGCATCCACTCTTTTCCCACTGTTCCCTGCCACACTTCCCCATTACACGATTTTCTTCATAATTGGGCCAAGATTTACTCTAGTAACATTAGCTGTATTGATTTATTTGTACATTTGCTGTCTCAAGAACTTGAGTAATTTGAGTATCTCATATTCTTGTTTACATGTTGAATTATCTTCTACTCCTTAGCATTTTCAGTGTCATTGTCTCTTATTCCAGTATCTGTTTCCAAAAATGTATTACTGTATTAAATACAATATGTCAAAAACTAACTGTTAAAGGTATGATACCAGTATTTGTTCCCCTAGGACTCTTCTACGAAATAAATTACTAAAGAAAATCTAAATGTATAATTTATAAATTTATAGAAGTTTACAAATCTGAGAAATTTAGTGATCACCTAATCTAAGGCCATAATTTTACAGATAAGGGAATTATGGCCTCCCTAGGCCATTCTCCTTGATTCTATTATCTCCATTGATCTATTTTAGGTTTATGTGTTTTCTGTCATTGCAAGGGGGTTCAGGGAAAAAGACAATAAAAGTGTATGTTTGGTAATCCTTCTTAAACAAGAGGAAAAAAGGAAATAATCTGACATCCCAATTTAAATCAGTGGTACCAATAATCTCTCAGTAATTTACAGGTCAAAGTTTACAGTTATCTTCAATTCATTCTTAAATTTTTCCTTAAATCTCCTTCCTTTCACCTGGCCACTGTAAAGATTAAATGAAAATAATTTTTAGCCTATAAAATGCTATATAAGATTTTGTTAATATTGCTATTCTTTGTCCTTTCCTTTCCTATGGCACCAACATAGAGCCATCATCACCTTACTTAAAAATTATAACAAAAACCAATGAATTCCTTAATCCCTCCCCACTGCAACCCATCCTATAAGACAACTTTTTTTTATTAGACTTTCAATTCTTTCAAACTTTTAAGAAATAAATAACACCAACTGTATTGGTCTATTTTCACACTGTTGATAAAGACATACCCAAGACTGGGTAATTTATAAAGAAAAAGAGGTTTAATGAACTCACAGTTCCATGTGGCTGGGGAGGCCTCACAATCATGGCAGAGGGTGAAAGGCATGTTTAACATAGCAACAGGCAAGAGAGAATGAGAGCCAAGCAAAGGGGGTTTCCGCTTATAAAACCATCAGATCTCACAAGACTTATTCACTACCACCAGAACAGTATGTGGGAAACCGCCCCCATGATTCAATTATCTCCCATAGGGTCCCTCACACAACACTTGAGAATTATGGGAGCCACAATTCAAGATGAGACCTGGGTGGGGACACAGCCAAACCATATCACCAATATTACACCTACTCTTCCAGAGAACAGAAAAATAGAAAACACTTCCAAATGTGTGTTGTTGCGTTGTCACTGTTGCTTTTGAGGCCAGGATAACATTAATATCACAACCTCACAAGAAAATTGCAAAAATGCAAAGGCAAGGGCAAATCCTACCTGTGAACATGAGTATAAAACACCTGAACAAAATACCAAGAAATAAAAATCTACAAGACATAGAAAGGATAATAAACTATGATCAAGTTGGGTCTATTCTAACAATGTAATATCATTTACTACAGTAACAGGATGAGGGAGAAAAATCATCTGATTATCTCAATAGATACAAAAAACGCATTCTATAAAATTCAACACCAATTAATGACTTTGAAAAAAAAAACTAGCAAACTAGCAATAAAATGGAACTGCCTTGGACTGATAAAGCAAATCTAGGGCATTCAAAAATCAGGATAGTGGTTGTCCTTTAGGAATAGTAATGGAATGAGTAAGGAAAGAGCTTCAGGAGAGCTAATTTCTTATCTGTGTGCTTAAAACACAAACATGGCAAGTTTATGAGAATTTACTAAGCTGTACAAATATGGTATGTGCACTTTCTTCTATGTATATTATACTTCAATAATAAAAAATAAAAACTTACAGCAGTCATTTTAAATCAAGAGAATTTTGAAGAAGTGGGAGGAGGTACACCATGAGACAACTACAATAATTAAGACAATATGGTATTGGCACAAAGATAAATGCATGAACCAATGAAACAGAAGAAAGTGCAAAATAGACTCACACATATATTTTAAAAGATTTAACAGACCATTTAAATGATCTGTTCAATAATTGGTGCTGGTTCTAATAAATATCAATAGCAGATGCTGGGAAGATGGCCGCCTAAGAACAGCTCAGGACTTCAGCTCCCAGTGAAAGTGCAGAGGGTGAGTGGACGCCGCATTTCCAGACGAACTCTTACTGCCCACAGACCAGGAGATACCCAGGCAGAGGGGTCGCCAGCGTCGCAGTCCCAGCCGGTGCGGCTGTTTTGGCCCCCGTGGGCTGATTCCGTCCGCGCGGCTGCTGTGACCACACCCTGTTGCTGCGGTTCTCCTTACAAAAGCCACTGGTCTGGGAGCCCTCTTAGCTGGCAATCAGAGCCCTGAGACGGCAGAGTTGCCCATTCATCTGAAATAGCAAGCCAGGCCAGGAGATTCCTACGCAAAACATCCACCAGGAGCCGGCGCCGCAGTTCGAGCCGACTCAGTGAGTCGCAGCACGGGAGATCCCGGCGCCTTTTCAACAAGCGACTGGAACGCGGGGTCGTTCAACTTAAAAGAAAAGACTCTGAGTCAGGGAGCCAGGTGATCAGGCTCAGTTGGTCCCAACCCTTCACCCCCAACAACAACGAAAACAAAAACAGTAACTGGAAACCCTCTGGGTTGAGCCCTACAAACCAAGCACAGCTGAACCAGGACGGTGGGGCTCGGCGAGGGAGGGGCTTCCGCCATTACTGAGACTCTCCACCACTACGGAGGCAGGCCCCCGTTGCCAAGGCAACCCACCGTTGCTGAGGCAACCTGCCACAACAGAGAGAGTCCGCCATAACAGAGGCAGGGCCACCGTTGCCAAGAGAGTTCTAACTATGCCCATATAAACAGGACTGCAGGGAAGAGTACAGGGCAGCTGGGCGGAGCCCACAGCAGCTCAGCAAAGCCTCTACGGGCAGACAGTGGCTAGGCGTGCTGCTAGCTGGGCAGGTCAGACCTGAAAGAAAAATAAAAAAAGGCAGTAGTGCAACAGAAACTCATAAAGCTCCAAATCCCTGGAACAGAGCACCTGGGAACAAAAAGTGCTTTATGAGTTCAGCTGCAGCAGACCTAAACGTTCCTGCCCAGCAGCTCTGAATGAACAACAGAGCTCACAACTCAGGACTTAAGCCCCAATAAAAGATAAGACTGTCTCCTCAAGTAGCTCCCTGACCCCCATAGATCCAAAGACTCACCTAATAAAGGAGAGAACGGACTGACAGTAGGCGAGCATCCTTCTGGGACAAAGATAGCGGAAGAGGAAACTGGTAGCAACCCTTACTGTTCTGCAGCTGCTGCAGGTGATCCCCAGGCAAGCAGGGCCTGGAGAGGACCTCAGCAGTCCTGCAGCAGAGGGACCAGACTGTTAGAAGGAAAGCTTAAAAAAAAAAAAAAAAGTAACTTCAGCATCCACGAACTAGAAGCTCACTCAGAGACCCAATCTGAAAGACAGTAACTACAAAGACAACAGGTGGATAAACCCACAAAAATGGGAAGAAACCAGCGCAAAAAGGATGAAAACTCCCGAAACCAGAACACCTCTCCTCCTAAAAGGGATCACAACTCCTCACCAGCAAGGGAACCAGACCAGATGGAGAAGGAAGGTGATGAAATGACAGAATCAGACTTCAGAAGGTGGGTAGCAAGAAACTACAGTGAGCTAAAAGAACATGTTCTAACCCAACGCAAAGAAACTAGAAATCTTGAAAAAAGATTAGACGATATGCTAACGAGAATGGACAGCATAGACAGGATTATAAGTGAATTGATGGAGCTGAAAAATGCAACACGAGAACTTCGTGAAGCATGCACAAGCTTCAACAGCCGAATTGACCAAGCAGAAGAAAGGATATCAGAGGTCGAAGATCAACTCAATGAAATAAAAAGAGAAGGCAAGAACAGAGAAAAAAGCGCAAAAAGGAATGAACAAAATCTTCAAGAAATGTGGGACTACGTGAAAAGACCCAATTTACGTCTGATAGGTGTACCTGAATGTGATGAAGAGAATGAATCCAAGCTGGAAAATACTCTTCAGGATACTATCCAGGAAAACTTCCCCAACCTAGCAAGGCAGACCAATATTCAAATCCAGGAAATACAGAGAACACCACAAAGATATTCCTCAAGAAGAGCAACTCCAAGACACATAATCGTCAGATTCACCAGGGTTGAAATGAAAGAGAAAATGCTAAGGGCAGCCAGACAGAAAGGTCAGGTTACCCACAAAGGGAAGCCCATTAGACTCACAGCAGATCTCTCAGCAGAAACCCTACAAGCCAGAAGGGATTGGGGGCCAATATTCAACATCCTTAAAGAAAAGAACTTTGGCCGGGCACGGTGGCTCAAGCCTGTAATCCCAGCACTTTGGGAGGCTGAGGCAGGTGATCACGAGGTCAAGAGATCGAGACCATCCCGGTGAACATGGTGAAACCCCGTCTCTACTAAAAATACAAAAAATCAGCTGGGCATGGTGGCACGTGCCTGTAATCCCAGCTACTCAGGAGGTTGAGACAGGAGAATTGCCTGAACCCAGGAGGCGGAGGTTGCGGTGAGCCGAGATCGCGCCATTGCACTCCAGCCTGGGTAACAAGAGTGAAACTCCGTCTCAAAAAAAAAAAAAAAAAAAAAAAAAAAGAAAAGAACTTTCAACCCAGAATCTCCTATCCAGCCAAACTAAGCTTCTTAAGTGATGGAAAAATAAAATCCTTTGTGAACAAGCAAGCACTCAGAGATTTCATCACCACCCTGCTCTACAAGAACTCCTGAAAGAGACTCTACACATATAAAGGAACAACCAGTACCAGCCACTCCAAAAACACACCAAATGGTAAAAGAGCATCAACACAATCAAGAATCTGCATCAACTAACCAACAAAACAGCCAGGTAGCATCCAAAATGACAGTATCAAATTCACACACAACAATACTATCCCTAAATGTCAATGGACTAAATGCCCCAATCAAAAGACACAGACTGGCAAATTAGATAAAAAGCCAAAACCCATCAGTGTGCTGTATCCAGGAAACCCATCTTACATGCAAGAATACACAAAGGCTCAAAATAAAGGGATGGAGGAAGATCTACCAAGCAAATGGAGAGCAAAAAAAAGCAGGAGTTGCAATTCTCATCTCTGATAAAATAGAATTTAAAGCAACAAAGATCAAAAGAGACAAAGAAGGACATTACATAATGGCAAAAGGATCACTGCAACAAGAAGAGCTAACGATCCTAAATATATACGCACCCAATACAGGAGCACCCAGATACATAAGGCAAGTTCTTAATGACTTAAAAAGAGACTTAGACTCCCACACAATAATAATGGGAGACTTCAACACCCCATTGTCAATATTAGACAGATCAACCAGACAGAAAATCAACTAGGATATCCAGGACCTGAACTCAGACCTGGAACAAGCAAACCTAATAGACATTTACAGAACTCTCCACCCCAAATCCACAGAATATACATTCTTCTCAGCACCACATCACACCTACTCTAAAATTGACCACATAATTGGCAATAAATCACTCCTCAAAAAATGCAAAAGAACAGAAATTATAACAAACAGTCTCTCAGACCACAGTGCAATCGAGTTAGAACTCAAAATGCAGAAAATAACTCAGAACTGTACAGCTTCATGGAAACTGAACAACTTGCTCTTGAATGTTGACTGGATAAACAATGAAATGAAGGCAGAAATAAAGATGTTCTTCGAAATCAATGAGAACAAAGACACAACATACCAGAATCTCTGGGACACATTTAAAGCAATCTCTAGAGGAAAATATATAGCAATGAGTGCCCACATGAGAAGAAAGGAGAGATCGAAAATTGACACGCTATCATCAAAATTGAAAGACCTAGAGGAGCAAGATCAAAAAAACTCAAAACCTAGCAGAAGACAGGAAATAACTAAGATCAGAGCAGAACTGAAGGAAATAGAGACACAAAAAACTCTTCAAAAAATCAATAAATCCAGGAGCTGATTTTTTGAAAAGATCAACAAAATAGACAGACCACTAGCCAGATTAATAAAAAAGAAAAGAGAGAATAACCAAATTGATGCAATAAAAAACGATAAAGGGGATATCACCACAGATTCCACAGAAATCCAAACCATCATCAGAGATTATTACAAACAACTCTATGCACATAAACTAGTAAACCTGGAAGAAATGGATAAATTCCTGGACACCTGCATCCTCCCAAGCCTAAACCTGGAAGAAGCCGAAACCCTGAATAGACCAATAACATGGTCTGAAGTCGAGGCAGCAATAAAGAGCCTACCACCCAAAAAAAGCCCAGGTCCAGATGGGTTTACAGCCGAATTCTACGAGACATACAAAGAGGAGCTGATACCATTCCTTCTGAAACTATTCCAGACAATCCAAAAAGAGGGAATTCTTCCCAAATCATTTTACGAGACAAACATCATCCTGATACCAAAACCCGGCAGAGACTCAACAAGAAAAGAAAATTTCAGGCCAATATCCATGATGAACATAGATGAAAAAATCTTCAATAAAATACTGGCAAGCAGATTGCAACAGCATATCAAAAAGCTCATCCACCATGATCAAGTAGGATTCATCCCGGGGATGCAAGGCTGGTTCAACATACACAAGTCCATAAACGTAATTCACCACATAAACAGAACCAAAGACAAAAACCACATGATTACCTCAATTGATGCAGAGAAGCCTTTTGACAAAATTCAACAACCCTTTATGCTAAAAACCCTCAATAAACTAGGTATTGACGGAACGTATCTCAAAACAATAAAAGCTATTTACGACAAACCAACAGCCAATATCATACTAAATGGGCAAAAACTGGAAGCATTCCCTCTGAAATCGGGCACTAGACAAGGATGCCCTCTCTCACCACTCCTATTCAATATAGTACTGGAAGTTCTAGCCAGAGCAATCAGGCAAGAAAAAGAAATAAAGGGTATCCAAATTGGTAAGGAGGAAATCAAATTGTCTCTATTTGCAGAGGACATGATTGTGTATCTGGAAGACCCCATCATCTCAGCCCAAAATCTCCTGAAACTGATAAACAATTTCAGCAAAGTCTCAGGATACAAAATCAACGTGCAAAAATCACAAGCATTCCTATACACTAGTAATAGACTTAAAGAGAGCCAAATCAAGAACGAACTGCCATTCACAATTGCTACAAAGAGAATAAAGTACCTAGGAATACAACTAACAAGGAATTTAAAGGACCTCTTCAAGGAGAACTACAAGCCATTGCTCAACGAAATAAGAGAGGATACAAACAGATGGAGAAACATTCCATGTTCATGGTTAGGAAGAATGAACATCATGAAATTGGCCATACTGCCCAAAGTAATTTACAGATTCAATGCTATTCCCATTAAGCTACCAATGACCTTCTTCACAGAACTGGAAAAAAACACCTTAAACTTCATATGGAACCAAAAGAGAGCCCGCATAGCCAAGTCAATTCTAAGCAAAAAGAACAAAGCAGGAGGCATCACACTACCGGACTTCAAACTATACTACAAGGCTACAGTAATCAAAACAGCATGTTACTAGTACCAAAACAGAGATATAGACCAATGGAACAGAACAGAGGCCTCACAGGAAATACAACATACCCACAACCATCTGATCTTTGACAAACCAGACAAAAACAAGCAATTGGGGAAAGGACTCCCTGTTTAGCAAATGGTGTTGGGAAAACTGGCTAGCCATGTGCAGAAAGCAGAAACAGGACCCCTTCCTGACACCTTACACCAAAATTAACTCCAGATGGATTAAAGACTTAAACATCAGACCTAACACCATAAAAACCCTAGAAGAAAATCTAGGCAAAACCATTCAGGACATAGGTGTAGGCAAGGACTTCATGACCAAAACGCCAAAAGCAAGGGCAACAAAAGCCAAAACAGACAAATGGGACCTAATCAAACTCCACAGCTTCTGCACGGCAAAAGAAACAGTCAGTAGAGTGAATCGGCAACCAACAGAATGGGAAAAAATTTTTGCAGTCTACCCATCTGACGAGGGGCTGATATCCAGAATTTACAAAGAACTAAAGCAGATCTACAAGAAAAAAAACAAACAAGCCCATTCAAAAATGGGCGAAGGATATGAACAGATACTTTACAAAAGAAGACATACAGGAAGCCAACAAACATATGAAAAAATGCTCATCATCACTGGTCATCAGAGAAATGCAAATCAAAACCACATTGAGATACCATCTCACACCAGTTAGAATGGCGATCATTAAAAAATCGGGAAACAACAGATGCTGGAGAGGATGTGGAGAAATAGGAACACTTTTACACTGTTGGTGGGAATGTAAATTAATTCAACCATTGTGGAAGACAGTGTGGCGATTCCTCAAGGACCTAAAAATAGAAATCCCATTTGACCCAGCAATCCCATTACTGGGTATATATCCAAAGGATTATAAATCATTCTACTATAAGGACACATGCAAACGAATGTTCATTGCAGCACTGTTTACAATAGCAAAGACCTGGAACCAACCCAAATGCCCAACGATGATAGACTGGATAGGGAAAATGTGGTACATATACACCATGGAATATTATGCAGCCATCAAAAACGATGAGTTCACGTCCTTTGTAGGGACATGGATGAACCTGGAAATCATCATTCTCAGCAAACTGACACAAGAGCAGAAAATCAAACACCGTATATTCTCACTCATAGGCGGGTGTTGAACAATGAGAACACATGGACACGAGGAGGGGAGCACTACACACTGGGGTCGGTTGAGGGGAAATGGGGGAGGGATGGGGGGGTGGGGAGGTGGGAAGAGATAGCATGGGGAGAAATGACAGATACAGGTGAAGGGACGGAAGACAGCAAACCACACTGCCATGTGTGTACCTATGCAACAATCTTGCATGTTCTTCACATGTACCCCAAAACCTAAAATGCAATAAAAAAAATATATCAATAGCAAAAAAACTGCTATATACCTCACATCATATAAAAATGAATAATAGATCTATGAAAAAATAAAACACCTCAAAAGTTTACATAAATGAATAACTCATGACTTTATGTAAGCACAATTTTCTTTTTTGTCATTTATAATTCTAACTTTACTTTTCATACTCTTTTTATGATTTCAATTTTTATTTTAGATTTCAAGGTAGATGTACAGATTTGTTACACTAATATATTGTGTGATGCTGAGAATTAGGGTACAACTGATCCTATCACTCAGGCAGTGAGCATAGTATTTGACAGTTTTTCAATTCTTGCTTCCCGCTCACTCCCCTTTCAAGTAGTCGCCAGTTTCTATTGCAATCTTTACATCCATGAGTACCCAATGTTTAGCTCCAACCTGTAAGTGAGAACCTGTGGTATTTGGTTTTCTGCACCTGCATTAATTCACTTCAGACAATGTCCTCCAGCTACATCCATGTTGCTGCAAAGGACATGATTTCAATCTTTTTATAGCTATATAATATTCCAGTGTATATATGTACCACATTTTCTTTATCAAATCCACCACTGACAGATACCTCAGTTGGTTCCACATCTTTACTATTGTGGAAAGTACTGAAATGAACATATGATTGCTTGGTCTTTTTAGTAGAAGAATTTATTTTCTTTTGGATATATACCCAGTACTGTGATTGTTGAGTCGAATTATAGTTCTAAGATATTTGAGAAATCTTCAACCTCCACAATCGCTGAACTAATTTACATTCCTACCAACAGTATATAAGTGTTTCCTTTTCTCCACAGTCTTGTCAGCATCTGTTGTTTATTCACTTCTTAATAACAGCCATCCTGACTGGTGTGAAATGGTATCTCATTGTGGTTTTAATTAGAATTCCTCTAATGATTAGTGATTTAAGCATTTTTTTCATATATTTGTTGATCACTTGAATGTCTTCTTTTGAGAACTGTCTGTTCATGCAGTGTGCCCACTTTTTAGAGCAGATATTTGATTTTCACTTTTTTTGAAATGTTTTAGCTCCTTACAGATTCTGGATATTAAACATTTGTCACATGTACAGTTTGGGAATATTTTCTCCCATTCCATAGGTTGTCTGTTTACTCTATTGATAGTTCCTCTTGCTGTGCAGAAGCTCTTTAGTTTAATTAATTTAGGTCCAGCTTGTCAATTTTTATTTTTGTTGTGATTACTTTTGAGACTTAGTCATAAATTATTTCCCAAAGTCGACGTCCTGAGTAGTGTTTCCAATGTTTTCTTCTAATATTTTTATAGTTTGAGGTCATACATTTAAACCTTTAATCCATCATAATTTTTGTATATGGTGAAAGGTAGGGGTCCAGTTTCATTCTTCCACATATGTCTAGCCAGCTAACCCAGCACTATTTATTGAATAGGGAGTCCTTTCCCCATTGTGTATTTTTGTTGAAGATCAGATGATTGTAGGTGTGTCGCTTTATTTCTGAGTTCTCTATTCTGTTCCATTGGTCTATGTGTCTGTTTTTGTTATAGTACCATGCTGTCTTGGTTACCGTAGACTTAGGGTATAGTGTAAAATCCAGTAATGTGATGCCTGTGGCTTTGTTCTTTTTGCTTAGGGTTGCTTTGGTAATTTGGGCTCTTTTTTAGGTTCCACATGAGTTTTAGAATAGTCTCTTCTAATTCTGTGAAAAAATCATGTTGGTAGTTTGATAGGAATAGCATTGAACCTGTAGATTGCTTTGGGAACTATGGCCATTTTAATAATATTGACTCTTCCAATCCATAAGCATGGATTTTTTTTCCGTTTGTTTGTGTCATCTATAATTTCCTTCAGCAGTGTTTTGTAGTTCTTCTTGTAGAGATCTTTCACCTCCTTGGTTAGCAGTATTTGTAGGTATTTTATTTTTGTGTCTATGTGGCTATTGTAAGTGAAATTGTGTCCTTGATTTGGCCCTCAGCTTGTACATTATTGGTGTATAGAAATGTTATTGATCTTTCCACACTGGTTTTATATCCTGAAACTATACTGAAGTCATTTATTAGTTCCAGGAGCCTTGGTGCAGTCTTACAATTTTCTAGGTATAAAATCACATTGTCAGCAAGGAGAGACAGGTTTTCTTTTTTTCCTATTTGAATACCTTATATTTCTCTTGTCTGACTGCTCTAACTAGGACTTCCAAAATGTTCTTAAATTGAATACAAAAAAACCCTAACTACAAATGGAAAGATTGATAACTTGCATTAGTTAAAATTAACAACTATTATTTGTCAAAGACAACATTAGAAAGTAATCAGGCAAACCACAGGTGGGAAAAAACATGTGCTAAGATGGCTAAAATTAAAAAGATTATCAATACCAAATGTTTTGGGTAGGAACTACTCATGTATTTCCAAGCAGAGTATAAATTTTTTACAGCCACTCTGGAAAAAAATGCATACACTATAACCTAACAATACCATTTTTGGGTATAACAGAAATGTGTATGTATGTGCATATATGTGTGTACTACCAATTAGAAAGAAGCATGAGGGTATTTCTGAATACTGGTAATGTTCTATTTCTTATTCTAGGTGGTAGTTGCATGGGTTTTTTGCTTCATAATAATTCACAAAGCTGTATACTTAGAATGAGTGCCCTTTTCTGTACGTATAATATACTTTCATTTTTTTAATGGAGGGGGAAAAAAGGAGAGAAAATCACCAATGTAAAACAAGTATCAGAAATGCCCATCCAGGAACCTGAAATCATTTCTTACTGGCACAAACACTAACCAGTGATAAAATAAAGACTTGATATTTAGACAACAACAACAAAAAAAAAACCCTGATGTTTTACTTAATTAAGTATGTAATTTCATTCAGCTTTCTGAAATGCTAAACAAGAAACCATTTTAAAGATTCTTACTGTTTTTGTAGACCCCTTTGCATTCAGATGCCAGATCAGAAATCAGTGCACTAGTCTGAAAAGAAGGATCACTAGCCAAAAATATTCAGTAAATGTTGACTCTTCTCTATATAACCTATACATTAGGTTTATATTGAAAACTATCTCTTTAGGGAAATTATATAGGTATACCGATCCTAAGGAAACATTTTTAAATAAAATGATGATTATTCTCAATTACTTCCAACACTAGACACATTATAAAATCAAGTTTTGTCCCTACAACCCCGAAATCTATGTTCTTTCTTAGTGTCACAGTTCAAATGTTGACTTGATCACATTCAAAATTTTGTGACCTTGGGTAAATTTCTTAATCTCTGCCAATTTTCACATCTGGAAAATGGGAATGATGTTACTAATACCTACCTCATAGGGCTATTGTGAGAATTAAATGAAATAATACATGTAAATCATTTAGTATTGTATCTAAATGTTAAGCTATCATTATCACCATCATCTTTGCCTACTTATTTTTTAAAGTAAAACATAAAGTGCTGATTATAAATTTGTGAGCATGTGGAGGACTGCTGACATAAAGGCTTTACTTTTCAGTGATCATGTTAGGAAGTAATCTTGTATCGGGGGACTTCCAGATATCAGTACATGAAGTATTTTATGGAGCCATTTGATTCTTTCAGAGAATAATACATTTTTCTCCTAACCTGGAAAGTGCTGTCTAGTTGATGATGTTATGCAAACGAACAGGAAGAGAGGTTTAACTGTTCCATATATTAACTTTCTACCTATCCTCTTGTTTACTGCTTAAAGACTGGCTCATCCCCTACCCTCAGCTCTACTTTGTATCTCCAAACCTTTCAAATATTTAAAGATAGCCATTATTTTATTCTGAGTCTTCTCTTCTCCAGTTAGACATACCCATCTCCTTTAACTATTTACAGACCATTCTCTTTAATTATTAATATATTCATTCAAATGTCTGTTATTGCGATGATTAATTTTATGTGTCAACTGGGCTAGGTCACAGTACCCAGACATTTGATCAAAGATTCTATATGTTTCCATCATGGCAATTTTTAAATGAGAATAACACTTAAATCAGTAGACTTTAAGTAAAGCAGATTGCCCTCTGTAAGCTAGGTAAGCCTCATTCAATCAGTTGAAGGTCTTAACAGACTGACCTCCCTGAAGGAAGAGGGAATTCTACAAGCAGAATCACCTTTGGGCTAGAACTACTCTTCCCTGGTATGCTGGTATGCTCTGCAGATTTTGGACTTGCCAAATCTCCATAATCTTGTGAGCCAATTCCTTAAAATAAATCTATCTCTCTCTATATATATACATCCTGTTGGTTCTGTTTCTCTGGAGAACCTTGACTAAAACAGTTATGCTTCAGGAATACAAGTAGAAAACACTACCTACCTTTGTGGATATGCCAGTCTAACTTTACTTCATTATGTCCAAATAACTCTTAAAACTGTTTCTAGGTAGCATGGAACTATGCAATCAGACCAATGCAATTTGACCAGACTATAGGACAAATAAACTGAAATTTGCACTTCTCTAATATAATTCCTTTACTGCAACCAAGGAGTAAGCTAATCTACATCACTGCTTATATTGAGTTTACCATAATAAAATCCCAAAAAAACTTAGCATAGGAACAGTTACATCGCACCAATTCTGTATTTGTGTGATTGTTCTGGGGGGCCTGCATATAATACCTAACATTTTTTCCTACTAAATTTTATCCTCTGAAATTTAGTTTTTCATTGAATGCTGTCAAAATCTTTTGGATTCCTGATTCTCACATTTCAATATATTTACAAATATTCTCAGCTCCATATTAATGAAATATTAGTCTTTTTCAAACTAAAAAGGCATAGCCAAGATCAAGAGAAGTCTCAGGCATTATCAGCTATAAACAAAGCCTGAATTCAAATAATACTGGCATACATATACCACTGTTGAAGTTCTCAGGGAGTATTAGATATGCAAGGAAGGTAGAATATATGCTACTCCAGACAGGCCTGGTGTCAACTGTTGGTTCTAAACTTACCAGTTTTATAACTGGGTAATTAAATTTGCTTATTCCTCAAAGAGTTTCAATTTCCTTTTCAATAAAATGGTAAAAGTAAAACTTATAAGATTGGTGTGGGGATCAAAATACACATAAAGCACTTGACACAATGACTAATATATTGCAAGTACTTGACACGTGTCTACTTTGAAGCACATATTATAGTAAGAACTCAGCAAGAGTGAGATCCATTCCTGCTTCATCACATTCTTTTGGATCAGCTATAACCTAAATAATTTATCCTCTCTTGGCCTTGGGGTAGAGAGGTAAACAAAGGGGGAGGAGAAGCAGATGATTAATAAAGTTGCTGCATGAAGTTGCTACATAAAGAGACTATCTTAAAGGCTGAGAATTCTTTAGAAGATACCAAATAGTTTAGAAAGATGCTTTGACTTGGGCGCTTAGAAAACTGCAACTTCTAGTCAAAAAAGAATAAATGCAGTCATGTTTGGGATTTGGTTAAACATTTAAATTGCATTTCAAAATGTTGAATTTGGCAAAATCTAAAATAAATTTTGCCAAGTCCTTAACTTTTTTATTTGCATGTATTCAAGGGAAAGCCAGCTTGTAGATTTAAAACATTTAGATTTAACTCATTAAAATGTATAGCATGCTTTATCAAGCCACAAAAATTGTGCCCCAAATCATTTACAGTTTAACTTAGAAAAAAAAAAAAAAGTCTTATGTAAATCACAGCTCATGTACACCAAGTTGCTGAGACTTAGAAGAAGAGATTAACTCAGAAAGATCTCAAGAAAGAAAGAAATTTTGAAGAAGTAATTAAAGGAGTGAAATAGCACTGAATACACAGGAAATGGAAAACCATTCCAAGGATGCAGACAGAAGTGATGTTACATAATAGCTGACACAGACTATATGCAAATGCAGTGACTGAATTTTGACTTAAAAGATATTTTCCTGAAATGTCTGGAAAAACAATGGGACTTTGGGGACATCCATAAAATTATAATCAGGATCTATTCAGCGGATGTTTACTGTGTGTCTCCACTCGCGAAGCTCTCTAACAAGCACTGAAGAAACAATGCTGAATGGGACAGACATGCCCTTGCCTTTTGGAAGCTTATAGTCTATCAACAAAATAGATTTTTTTAAAGTGAAAACACAAAATACTTAATAAACTAAAGGGCTAGGAAGTATCAGGATGTAGGAAGTAAGTGCATTATACACGGCTTTCAAGGTGTAACGTAAAAGAATCACACATTTTCAATTTCTTAGGGACTTTGAAGTTCATCAGTCCAGTTTTTCCAAGAGGAATGCAAGGCAGCAATAAGTAAAGTGCTCTGATCAAGGTGTGGGGCAAAAGGAAAAGCAAAGCCAGACCTGGACACAGGTATCCTAACTCTGTATCAAACATCCATTCCTTCACTCAACTTTTATGGACTATTTGCTATGATTAGGCACTGTGCTAAGTGCTGCAGAAAAGGTAAAAATTAAAAACACTACTCCCAACATGGTCCTAGAAGAGAGATAAGTATGAAAATAAACAATTTCCAAAAGATAAATGATGTAACAGAAAATTGCACAAAGTTCTGTAGCACCCAAAAGCAAGACCCTCTCTGCTTAGAAGATCATGGTGGCTTCACTTCAGCCAAATCATATAAAATGAATAGCATTTCCCCAAGAACATAAAAAGAAGAGAATTTAAGAAAGAGGAAAGAGGCCAGGCATGGTGGCTCACACCTGTAATCCTAGCACTTTGGGAGGCCAAAGCTGGTGGATCACTTGAGGTAAGGAGTTTGAAACCTGGCCAACATGGTGAAATCCCATCTCTACCAAAAAAAAATAAATACAAAAATATCAGCCAGGAGTGGTGGTGGGTGCCTGCCATCTCAGCTACTCAGGAGGCTGAGGCAGGAGAATCACTTGAACCTGGGAGGCAGAGGTTGCAGTGAGCAAAGATGGTGCCACTACACTCCAGGCTAGGTGACAGAGTAAGACTCCATCTCAAAAGAAAAAAAAGAGAGAGGAAAGAAACTATACAAAGAACATTGTATGTTTGAGAAGTATAAGAAGTATGAGTTTCTCTATTTCTGAGCTTATTTTTCTTTATTTTTATCGAAGTAATACATGCACATAGTCAGATGGTGGGAAAAGACTTGAAACACAGCAGTCCTGTGGCAACCCTTCTGCTGGTTACACTACCATCAAGGTTCTCTCAGTCCCAGATGCAACCATGTTAAACTGGGTTAGCTGCTACTTCTGGCATTTAGCTCCATACTTCTAAATCATGTGTGTCTACACGGATATACTGGTATCCTACACAGTATGAGGACTTTCACTTCAGACCTCCAACCCCAGTCCCTCTATATGGTTGAAACATAATTTGGGGCTATATCCACAATTGTAGTTATTATGACTAAGTAAATATTGCTTACTGATTAAGGTATAATACTCTATTTCCTTTCCGTGATACCTTTTCTTTTTTCTAATGTTGATTTGCATATACTTGATTGTTCTTTTCCACTCTCTGGTTAAATTTTCCCCCACATTCCAATGGCTGTAAAGGTATTCCCAAATACCATTTTTCTTATAGTAAAACCAATCAGATCATCTATTTTTCCCCATAGTTATGCACCCTAGAAATCTGCCCCTGTACTCACCCCTTGGCCTGTCCTAGGAATTCCTTCTGTCTATAGAGTAAACCAAGAAATAGGAAGACTCCAAATCTAGGAAACATAGGCTCTAACAATCTCACTTTGATAGAACCCACTTTCTGCTACCTTCCTGAGAAAGAATGCATGAGAGATAATTTTTTTTTTAATTTTCGTATCTTTGTCAGTCATCCTTGATTGATATTTTAACAATTTTAAAAATTCAAGGTTGAAAATTACTTTCCTTCAGAATTATTGTCTTCTAGTTTCTAGTGTTGATCTGCGAGGTTTTTCAGCTTCTCAAAGTATGAGTTCAGACTGTGTTTAGTTGTAGGTAAAAGAAAATCCAACAGGTGATAACTTAGCCAAATAGGAACCTGACCAGTCATGGTGGCTCACACCTGTAATCCCAGCTCTTTGGGAGGCAAAGATGAGAGGATTGCTTTGAGCATAGGAGTTCTAGTTCAGCTTGGGCAACACGGTGAAACCCCATCTCTACCAAAAATACAAAAATTATCCAGGCATTTGTGGCTTGCTCCTATAGTCCCAGCTACATGGAAGGCTGAGGCTGGAGAATCATTTGAGCCCAGGAAGTGGAGGTTGCAGTTGAGATCGCTCCAATGCACTCCAGACTGGGTGACAGAGAGTAATGCCGTCTCAAAACAAGCAAACAACAACAACAAACAAACAAACAAAAAAAAAAAAACAGGCAAACTCCTACCCTCAATGTAACAAGAAATCCAGAGATAAGTAGTTGCTGGAATTGATTCAGCAGTTCAGGTATATCAGAGCAGAGAACTCTGTGATTCTCATGGTCGCAAAATGAGTACTGTAGCACCAGACATCTAGTCCAGGTCAAATCAGAAAAAGTAGAAGGGGAAGGAGGAGATTCAACAGATTTCCACTTACATTTTATAGGCCAGCACTTTACCACACTTGGCCATATCTAGCTACAAAGCAGTTGAAAAAAGTAAGCTCTGAGCCTTCCGGCCTCTACAATGAAGAAAAGCAAGAGCTGACAGAGATAAACTAGAATATGAGATAACATTACAATGTGCTTTGGTGTGGGTCTTTTCAAAAATCTTTTGTGTTGGGCATTCTTTGAGTCCTTCCAAGTTTGAAACACATGGTTTCAGTCCTAGCTATTTTTCTTTTAAAATTTATTTGGGCCGGGCACGGTGGCTCACGCCTGTAATCCCAGCACTTTGGGAGGCCGAGGCGGGTGGATCATGAGGTCAAGAGATCGAGACCATCCTGGTCAACATGGTGAAACCCTGTCTCTACTAAAAATACAAAAAATTAGCTGGGCATGGTGGCGCGTGCCTGTAGTCCCAGCTACTTGGGAGGCTGAGGCAGGAGAATTGCCTGAACCCAGGAGGCGGAGGTTGTGGTGAGCTGAGATCATGCCATTGCACTCCAGCCTGGATAACAAGAGCAAAACTCCGTCTCAATTTAAAAAAAAATTAATAATTTCATCCTTTTTCTTTCCTCATTTTCTCTGGAGTGCTCCTAAAAGTCAAAGGTTGAACTTCTGAAACTGACCATCTATCTTTTTTCTCCTATTTCCCATCTGATTATCTTTTACTTCTTTTTATTTTATTTTACTTTAAGCTGTGGGATACATATGCTGAATGTGCAGGTTTGTGATATTGGTATTATTTTTTACTTCTTTTTTAGGAGATTTCCTCATCTGCATTTAACCCTTTTGTTGAATACTTTATTTCTTAACTGCTTTCTTACTCTCTTTCTATAGTATTATATTTCTATTTTATAGATACAAAATCTTCTCATCTTTCTGAGGGTACTGATTATATAATTCCTTGAAGTTTTCTTCTTTTTCTTAACAGACTTTCTTCTGAGCTTTGTTTTGTTATTGTTGTTGTTTATTTCTTTGTTAGCTTTGATCTCTCTTTTCTTGTTGGAATTTCTCCTTAATTGACTGGTGATAGTTGATTGTGTGTCATATATAAGAATGAGGTACTAGAAGGGATGACTGGATGCTGTGTGCATGTGGCCAAAGCTTAACGAGTGGTAAGCCTTCACTGAAGGACAATCAGGAAGCCCACTAGTTTTTCATCAGTGAAACCTGCATGTCAGTATCTATAAGATTTTCTCTCTGAAGCATGTTATCCCTTCAGAGAAGGATCACCTATCTGAGGAGGTGTTAAAATAGAAAGTCGGTTATAAGCCTTGTTGCTACTATTGTAGAACTCAGCACAGGAGGGCAGCTAGAAGTCTCACCACTATGCAGATCACTTAATTCCCCTCACTCCTATCCTCTCCTCTTTGCAGTCTCTCAGGTTCAGTTCTTCCCAGATTATACATTTCATACGCAGCAGAGATGGGGACACTTCCCATCTCTATTAACAACCAGGTAGTTGTTAATACTTGGTAGGGATGACTGAAAAATATAATTAATTTTAAACAATTCTTTTGTTTGTATCCCACCCACGTCATCTCTCCCTAACAATCACACCCCAACTTCCATAAAACTTAATTCCTGATTCCTGAGCCTATCTCAGATTCTGTAGGATTACCCAGTTTGCTTATCACTGGTATGTCCCTCTGCAGATAATAGATTTTACATTCTTGCTGCTAAGTTATCTACAATTCTTCCATATGCTCTCAATTTTCCTATACTATAGTTGGAGGTTAGAGAAATCTAGTTTTCCTGAAGATAGAAAGTATCTGTTGTTTTCGTTTGTTTGTTTTAAGTGATTTCTAGCAAAAAAAAAAAAAAAAAAGTACTCTTTCTGCCATTTTGAAACAGGTATCTAACTGTGAATCTAAAACTTAAAAACATTGATAGATATGAACAAAATATGCTCCAGAGCAAAATTCTACCCATTAATAACAGATAGTGTTGGTGATTATATACCACGAGTTTAGAATGGCCATTATATTTGTGATTATCCCCATTCTGGTAATATGAAGTAGCAACTAAGAGCATGAGCTCTGAAGTCAGATTGCCTAGCCTTAAATCCTGTCTCTACCACTTTACTAGATGCATAATCTTGCACCAATTCTTTTCCTATCAGTCTCTTAACCTGAAAAATGTAGAGTGATAATGAGGATTAAGTGAACAAAATGCCTGGCACATAGGTAATCAATATATATAAACTACTATTATCAACTCCAACAAATCAAATTTTCCAAAGTAGTGAGAGTAATACGCACTAAATGCCTTAGAGATTTTAACCTATGGAATCCAGAAAACAATACTATGAGGTAGGTCTATCACCATGCCAATTTTATGAACGACAAAACTGACAGATTAATAGGTTGAATAACTTGCCCAAGGTCACATGTAGATAATGGGGATTCAATCTGAAGAAATCTGGTTCTGTCGTCTTTGCTCTTAACTACCTACAACACACAGCCCAAGGACAGCGTCATTCAGATTTAAGCCCCCAGGTTCTCTCTGCTTCTCTTATGGAACACCAATTCAGTTATATTTGGTACCACAGACTAACTTAAATGAAAATTTCAAAGTGACGGCAAAATTTGAACAGTGTTATTTCTCCATTTAACTGCCTTCTATGTATAGACAGTAAGTAGTACAGAATAGTTGTACACATGTGATGTTCATTTCCGTAATGAGTAAAGGACACAAAACATAAAAATGTCATGCAGTTTTTAAGCCTATTGCTCCCAAATCATTCACTCTGATTATATCCTTTATTATAGGGAAATGTGTTTTCTAAGTCTATCTTCTTTGCATGGATTGAAAGATTTGTGAAAGTGAAAACTAACCTTCCTCTGCCAAGAGCCCCATCAAGACAGAAGTTCTTAATTAACTAAGCAATTAGTCATAACAAGTGAAAGCTAAAAAGAAGCACGAATACATAATTTGGTGATTATTTTTCTCCACTAGAATCCTCAGTCAGAATTTAACAACCAAAAAAAATGTCCTTTGGGTGCTAGTTCTGGGAAAGATGGAAAAACCTGGACAGAATGCAATAAGCAGCTATTTGAGGGTTCCAATGAATATATAATTCAGACAGACTGGAGAAGACCAGAATTAAAAGTATCAGCAGTATATTTCTTGTTTTTCCTTCAGCATCCCCTAGCCTGATGTCTACACCTGGTACGCCAAAACCCATGAGCAGACACCAACATACAAACAGAGAGATAGCCAAGAAATCTTCTAGCTTTAGCTCACCAGGTGGGAAAAGAAAGAGATTTCTAACACTCAGAGAGAGTGGGGAAAATTCTGAGTTTTTCTCTTATATCATCATTATTGTTTATAGTTTCTCTCTTTCATGCCTCAGTCTCCAGGAAATCCCATGGCAGTGGCAGCAGCAACAATAGCAGCAGTGGGGTAATTCACAAGCGCCTGAAACTTGAATAGAAGTATGGTCCACAAAAGACAGGCAAACTCCTACTGCGTTTTCTATCTCTTTCTACCTAACTCCTGAACATGAACATGGGTATGGCTAGAGCAGGCATCCCCAAACTACAGCCCGCGGGCCGCATGCAGCCCCCTGAGGCCATTTATTCGGCCCCCCGCTGCACTTCAGGAAGGGGCACCTCTTTCATTGGTGGTCAGTGAGAGGAGCACAGTATGTGGCGGCCCTCCAACGGTCTGAGGGACAGTGAACTGGTCCCCTGTGTAAAAAGTTTGGGGACGCCTGGGCTAGAGGATGTCTGTGGCAGAGCAGAATAACTAAAACTCCAGTTTCTGCAAAAGGAACCAAAAAGTACTGGGGATATTGCAGAGAAGAAGGCTGAGATATGAGCCCATCCTGAGCTGTGCATGCACAGATATGATCTTGAACAGCCTAACAAAGAACTGAGAAATGAACTAAACTACTGACTACCATCCAGATCTCAGACTGGCTGCTTGGTTGCAACTATGTGGGACACAGCAAAATAGCATCACAGAGCCTTTGAAAATGGAATTGACACTGAAAACACCAACCACTGAAGGCTAGTCAGACCTTACAACCTGAATTCTCTGGGTTGATTGCATGCTAAAATAAAAATGTCAACATTCACGGGATGTAGAGAAGACCCAGAGACTCAAACAATATTCACAATGTTCAGAATGTAACAAAATTACTCAGCATTACAAAGAACCAGAAAAACTTCAAATTACATAGAGGAAGAAATTTCACAGACATCAATGCCAAGATGATACATATGTTAAAATTACCTGACGAAGATGTCAAATGCAGCTATTAAAAACACTCTTGAAATAAATAGAAAGTTTCAGCAAGGAAATAGAAGATGTGAAGAAGAACCAAATGGAAAATTTAGAACTGAAAAATGCAATAGCAAAACTTTAAAAACTCACTGAATGAGTTCTGTAACAGAATAAAAACTACAGAAGAAAGTATCAATAAACCAGAATTCTGTATCTAGTGAAAATATGCTTTAGAAATAACAATGAGATAAAGACATTCTTACATAAAGAAATGCTAAGAGAATTTTCATTTGCAACAGACTTCTCTACAAGAATGGCTAAAAGGAAGTTCTTCAGACAGATCATGGTACTGTATGCAAACATGGGACATCAGAAATGAAGAGAGAACAAAAGGAATAGTAAATTTCTGGGTAAATATAATACACTATTCTTCCATCTTGAGTTATTTAGAGTGTGTTTGACAGTTAAGAGCAAAAAATAGAGCATTGTTTGATGAGATTTGCAATGTGTAAACAGAGCCCAAAACCAGCCCTACAAAAGTATGATCAATGGGTTTTTGACAAAGGTACAAAAGCAATGCAACAGAGATATGACAGTCTTTTCCACTAAAGGTGCTGGAACAAATGGACGTTTCGAAGCAAAAAATAAATATATAAACAAAAAAAGAACCTCACACTTATACATAACTTATCTCAAAATAGATCGTAGACATAAATGTAAAACATGAAACTAATTTAAAACATTAAATACAGTGTTTTGAGGAATCATTGGAAAAAAAATCTTAGTAACATTGGTTTAGGAAATGATACAACACCAAAAATATGATAAAAAAATTTTTTTGAGAAATTAGACATCATCAAAATAAAACTCTTGCTCTGCCAAAGACCGAGAAAAGACCATGAAAAGATAGGCCATAGACTGGGGGGAAAATTTGCAAATCATATATCAAACAAAAGATTTGTATCTGAATATATGAAAACTCCCCAAACTTAAGAAAACAAACTCATTTAAAAAATAAAAAAATAATTTGGAAAGAAAACTTCGCCAAAGAAAATACACAGATGCAAAAGTAATTGTGGTTTTTTTGCGATTACTCTTACTGCTGAAAACCTCAATTATTTTCGTGCCAACTTAACAGTAAATAAGTACATGAAAAGATGCTCATCATCATTAATCATTAGAAAATGTAAATAAAAAGCCACAAGAACATGCACACACCTATTAGAATGAGGAAAAATGGACAACTCCAGATACTAGCAAGTATGCGGAGCCATTGGAACTTTCAAACATTGCTGATGGGAATGTAATATTATAGCCACTTTGGAAAAGTTTGGCAGTTTCTGATAAAGGTAAATATTCATTTAACATGTGACCCAGCAATTCCACTCCTAGTTATTTGCCTAAAAGAAATGAATATTTGTTTCACAAAGGCACCTATACATGAATATTTATAGTAGCTTTATTCATAAACAAAAAATGCAAATGTCCTTAAATTGGTAAATGGATGGAACAAAACTAATTGTGGTACATTCATACAAGAGAATACCTCTCTCCAGTAAAAAATGAACTACTGATACACACAACAACAGGGATGAATCACAAATGCACTATGTAAAGTCAAAGATGACAGATGTAAAACACTACATACCATATCATTCCATTTATATGACATTCTGGAAAAAGCAAAAAAAAAAAAAAAAAAAAAAAAAAAAAAAAAAAAAAAAACACAGAGACAGAGAAAAGATCAGTGGTTGCCAAGGATTAGAGACAGGGAAAGGGTTGACTACAAAAGAGCAGACTGGAGGCATTTTCGGGGATGATGAAACTTCAGTATGTTCATTGTGATGGTGGTTACAATATCACACACTTGTCCAAACTCATAGAACTGCATACCCAAAACAGTAAATTTTATTGCATTTTAATGTTTTTTAAATTTTAAAGCAAATGTACCTATTTTTTAAAAAACAGCAACTGCTTAGTATCCCATATTACCACCACTATTTAATGTGATCTTAGACAAATCACTTAATGTAGAGCTTTAGTTCCCCAATTTTTAAAATGAAAAATATAGTATTTATATCGCATAGATCTTTATAAAAAACTTTTTTAAAGGTTTCACAATCCTGCCTCTTCACATTCTATTTCTTGTGAAATGTTTCTTCCCTTCCTTTCTTCCTTACTTTGCTTGGCTAAATGCTATTTAACTTTCAGGTCTCAGTTTAAATATTATCTTTTCATAAAAGCTTCTTCTAACTCACATTTTAAATCAGGGCCCCAGCTATGCCTTTACTGCACAGTGTACTCTTATTTCACAACACTTCTCACATCTCTTTTTTAGTTTCAATAGCTTAAGAGTACAAGTGGTTTTGGTTAACTGGATGAATTTTATAGTGGTGAAGTCTGAAGTTTCAGTGTACCTGTCACCTGAGTAGTGTCTTTTTATCCTTCACCCTTCTTCAACCCTCCCTATTTCTGAGCCTTCAATGTTCATTATATCACTCTGTATGCCTCTGCGTACCCATAGCTTAGCTCCCACTTATAAGTGAGAACATATGGTATTTGGTTTTCCATTCCTGAGTTACTTCACTTAGAATAATGGCCCCAGTTCCATCCAAGTTGCTACAATGAACATCATTATAAGTGAGAACATATGGTATTTGGTTTTCCATTCCTGAGTTATTTCACTTAGAATAATGGCCCCCACTTCCATCCAAGTTGCTACAATGAACATCATTTCATTCTTTATTTTATGGCTGAGTAGTATTCCATGGTGTATATATGCCACATTTTCTTTATCCATTCATCAGTTGATGGACTCTTAGGTTGTTTCCATATCTTTGCAATTGTGAATTTTTATATGATAAACATATGCATGCAGGTGTATTTTTTTTTATATAGAGGTTGTACTAATTTATATTCCCACCAGCAGTGCACAAGCATTCCCTTTTCACCACATTCACGCCAACGTCTTTGCTCTTTGACTTTCAAATACTGGCCATTCTGGCTGGAGTAAGTTGGTACCTCATTGAAGTTTTAATTTGCATTTCCCTAATAATTAGTGAGTACATTTATACTTAAATAATTGTGTTTAATGTCTATCTCTTTCATAATATGAGGGAAGGGACCATTATCAGAATACAAACAAGTACAGTGTCTGAAACACTGGTGAATATTCTGTACATATTTTTAAACAAATGTGCAAAAACACATGGCATTTCCTATTGTTATTCTTTCTTAATATCTTTATCTTTCTTGCTACATGTATAGACACATGTATCTTAATGTTTTTACCTTTTTCACTCTGTATATATAAACATATATATGTGTGTGTATGTATATAACAACTTAACAGTATATACTATGCATACCATCAACAAAGTTTCTTAGCAAATGTCCATCAAAAGATAGCAAATAATAGATTATACCTTGGTTGACATACCTGTTAACTAACTTTTCCTCATTTGTAGCCATTAACACTAATTGAACCTGATAAAAATGATAAAATGTGACAAACCTATTACATATCCACAAGTCAAATTAACAAATTAGTTGAAGAATCAATACATATACATATAAGTCTACTACTTGTTGGGCACACATCCAAACTTACATGCAGAAAAGCACTTAAGAACCATTTTTCCCTCTTATATAAGCTGTCAAAAATGTTACAGATGTGAATAGATTACCTTATATATAGTGGCAAAAATTCCTCTAGAACAACTGGCAACATTAAGAATTAGTTGGAACTCAATTATGCATATGTGCCAAAATAAATCCCCAGAAAGCTGTCTTGTATCTTTCAACCTGGCCCTGTAGAAATGATCTAATGCAGCATCCTACAGTGCAGGTATGTGGAGTATCAATATCCCCCCTTAATGGGTCAGTAACTGAAACAGCAAAAGGCTCAATGAAGATCACAGCACTCATAAATGGTAGGACAGGTACTAATACTGCAATGCCACACTGTCCAATACAATAACCATTGAGCCATGTGTAGCTACTGAGCACTTCAAACGTGGCTAATCCAAATCAAGAAGTGCTGTAAGTGTAATATGCGCATGAGATTTCAATACTTGGTATAAGATAAAGAATGTAAAATTCTCATTATCTGTTTATACTGAATATATGTTGAAATGTCTATGGGTTGAATTAAATAAAATCATTAAAAATTAATTTTGCCTGTTTCTTTTCATGTTTTAAAGTGCAATTACTACAGAATTTTAAATTATATATGTAGCTTCTATTATGTTTCCATTGGCATTGGATAGAGCACTCTTGAATCAGTATGGTTGAACAATATGAGACATTTGGAGGCAAACATTTAGGTTTACTTCCCAGACTCTACCATATACTTACTGAGTGACTTTGCAGATGATTATTGCATATCACTAAGATGACTTTTCCCACACTTAAAATTAGAACATTAAGCCTATGATATAATACTCTTAAGAGGTTAAATAATACATTAAAGGCATAATAATGTATCCTACAATCAGTAGTCACTTAATGTTAATTTCTCTTTTTCTCCTTTTTCCCAGTCCACTTCCCTGTTAATTTAAGCTGCAGTTAAACTTCTATAGTGGACAGATTAGTGCTCATGACCACTATCCCCAATATCTTGGTCTAGGTTATTGCAACCTCCATGACCAGAGAAGCAGGTACAGAATGGTGGTCACTGAGTAGCCCAAAGTAGGTACAACACAAATATAACCTATCTGTGGTCTGGCATAGTCTAATACACTGGGCTCAAATAGTAAATAAGAACTTGCTAAATCAGCATATCTGCTCCCTTCAGAATTTATCCAAGAAACAGAGACAGACTGGTTAATAACAAAAGAGTGATGAAGCAGACGTAGAAAGAGACACAGAAGTAACAAGATGGAAAACCCATTCATTTGTTCATTTCACAAATATTAATGATTGTCTATTTATTACATGCTATATGACCTGAAAGAAGAAGACAGGAATAATTTCCAGAGCTTTAAAAAACCCAGACAACTTCCAGTTCCAGTCTATATGTCTCTTTACAATAAATTCTTTTTTTTTCTTTAGATGAATGGATGAAGTTTCTGTTCCTTGAAACCAAAATGACCTACCTATCTAATGTAGTTTCACAAGGGAAGGCATAGAAAAGTGCCTTTTTGTTAGACACTCAGACACACAAAGACAAAATATGTATTGCCCTAGGTAATAAATCAAACAAAAAGCGTTCTTCCTCAAAGTGGGTAGTTCCTTTCCTAAAACCAGTAAAAGACAGAACAGAAAATGACAAGTGTAGATAGCAAGGGCCACTGACCTTTAATATTCCTTTAGAAAGCCACTACCAGAATTATACTTTTAAATGCCTTACCTGTACTGCTTAGAAATACGTAGGCAAAGAGAAAAAATATCTGCCAACTAAAACTAGACTATACTTGTTAAAGACCATTTTCACTAACACAAATGTGATTCACTGCATCAGTCTCCTGATCGCTTTTTGCAGGGCAGTCTGTGGACCTCAATAAAATAATTTGAGATATTAAGGCAAGGAAAGAAGAATTTCCTCATTCTAAATGTATTACTGAACAGGCTTGACATCCAGGCCATAAGTATGGTTACATGAGTGGGGATAACAACTACTTGTTTCAAATTGTATCTCTTTCAATAAAATAGTATCTCAGTGGTTTCAGCAGAAGTACAACATCTGGTATCTTAGCACTAAAATTCTAACCCTGGGAAAAAAATGGCTCGCCTTCGAAAAAAACAAAAAAACCAAAAACTAGAGACTGATTTTTCATACAAAATTTATGTACTTATTAAAAAAGAATTTACTTTCTACTTATGTGCAAGGATTATCATGGTGAGAAGTGAATGCTGGTTTTAATCATTGCCAGTAGACGCTCCCATCAGCCATATACTGATACTCACTCTACAGAGGAAGTACTATTAATCACTCACTCTGAACCAAGTATCTTATATAATATAGGTCTTTTTTTCATCCCTATAACAAACAACATGAGGTGGGTGTGTGACCCTACTTTAAAACAAGGAAACTAACCCTGGGAAAGGTAAGTAACATAATCATCCAAGATTCCCAAACTAACAAATGTCAAAGTTTGGGAGCTGACCTAGGGCTTTCATGCTTTTGTTCACAATAATCCAGAGCACTCTAAGAAGTCAAGTTTAGAAAAATGAATCTTTCTTGCATATATGTCACCAAATTTGGGTATTTCTTATTTCAAGAGACCTTTTTGCTTAAAGATTCCAAATCAATCAGCCATCATTTTTCTAACACTATAAATTCTAAATGCAAATGTCAACTACGGAAGCTCTACAAACATTTTTAAAACTCATTTCCCCCAAATCAGTATGAGTCTGATTGTTGAGAAATTCCACACTAAAGGTAGAATACTTAACAAAACACCAACATTTCCCTTCAGAAATAACAAAGGGAAATATAAATTTGTGCTCACTTTTTCATAATGTCATGGCATGTTAAAAGATGAAAACCGAGTAACAAAATCAATAGAATCTACAATCCTTTAAAAATATTTTAGTAGCTTATCAAGCATATTAAAACTAGAACCTAAATATTAGGCTAGAATTGTGGCACATTTTTAGCTCTTCCAGAATCATACTCACAGTGGGGCTGACACTGTATTTTAACAAGCTTCTAGGTGGGCCCATTCATCTAGCAGCTTAAAACTTCCCCAGGTGATTCCAGTGTGCACTCTGGGCTGAAGAACTGCCATGGTTGAAAACCACTGGACTAGCTCATGAGAGCTTGATTTCTGCTGAATACCGTTTCTTTGAGCTTTTCTCCCCCAGTCCTATGAAAAGCATGGTCACTGATTAACTCAAGAGTCAAGTCAAGAAAATCAAACTTAGAGAGAAAATTGTAACAGATACTGTGATGACTAATTTTGTGTGTGAACTTGTCTAGGCAATGGTAACTAGTTGTTTGGTCAAACACTGTCCCCATGTTGCTGTGAGGGTATGTTTTAATGTAATTAACATTAAATCAGTACACTTTTAGTAAATTAGATTACCCTCCCTAATGTGGGTAGAGCTGAACCAATCAGTCAAAACCTTAAGAGCAAAGGCTAAGGTTTCCAGAAGAGGAAGGAATTCAGCATCCTAACTGCAACATTGAAACTCTTCCTGGCTTTCCAGCCCGCCTGGCATGTGCTGTAGATTTCAGACTCAGGGCTGCAACATCAACTCTTACCTGAATTTCCAGGCTGCTGGTTTGCCCTACAGATTTTGAACTTGCCAGCTCCCATAATCACATAACCTATTCCTTAAAAATAAGTCTCTCTCTTACTAGCACTCATGCTCTGTGTGTGTGTATTCTCTTGTTTCAATTTCTCCAGGGAATCCTAATGCCAGATACCATTATTTAAACACAGACTATGTATTAGAAATCATGCTAAATTATTAGCATACATTTTCTGATTTAGCCTTTACACAACCCAATTAAACAGTTGAATAAGTAAGCCACAAAGAGAAGATGTGATCAGGGACAGAAAAGCTTCCTTTAGTGACTGTGGAGGGACAGCAGTACAAAAGTTGGTACTAGGTGAGCCAAGAAAAAGCCAAGTACAAAAAATAGGGTGTTCATTGAAGAAAACAGAAGACAAAGGCAAAGAAGAAACCTACAGACTTAAGACAGTGTCCACCATAGCAAACCATTCATCTACTTTCTGCTTTTATTGATTTGCCTTTTATGGACATTAAACTTAAGTGAAATCACATAACATGCAGTCTTTTGCATCTGACTCCTTTCAAGGAGTATAATGTTTTTTAAGCTTATTCATTTTGTAACATATATCAGTAGTTCATTCCTAAAATTTCATGAATATAAAAGTGGAATTGCTATGTCATATAGTAAGTCTATGTTTAAACTTTTAGGAAACTGTGAAAGCTGTTTTCCAAATTCACTGCACCATTTCATATTCTTACCAGCAATGAAGGTTCCAGGTTCTCCGTATCTTTGCCAAAATTTGTTATTGCTGAGCTTTTAAATTATAAACAATTCTGTGTGTGTCTCTGTGTGTCTGTGTGTATGTGTGTGTATGTGTGTGTAGTAGAGGGTGTTTATATCTCATTGTGATTTTTTTTTTTAAATAGAGACAGGGTCTCACTATGCAGCCCAGGCTGCTCTTGAACTCCTGGGCTCAAGCAATCTGCCTGACTCAGACTCCCAAAATGCTAGGATTACAGGTGTGAGCCATCACACCTGGCCCTCATTGTGATTTTAATTTTCATAATGACTATTTATGTTGAGCATATTTTCATGTGCTTATTAGCCATTTGTAGATTTTCTTCAGTGAAATATCTATTAGAATATTCGACTATTTTAATAAACTTTGGATATTGATACTTATTTTAATCAACTGTAAAAAAATGTTCATGATAAAATTACAGAAATTTGAACATTCAGAGGATACTTGATATTAAGGATTTCTTAGTGTTGTTTTGGATTTGATAATGGTATTGCAATTATGCTTTTAAAAAAATCTTTACCTTTTAAAGTGACACACTGAATAATTTATAGATGAAACAATGTGAGATCTGTAATTTGCTATACAATAATCCAGTGAAGGTAGGAGAGTTTGTATAAAAGATTGGCCATATGTTGACAACTGATAGTTCTTGAAGCTGAGAAAAGGATTCATGGGAACTCACAATACTATTCTATCTTCGCGTATGTTTGAAATTTCCATAATGGGTTTTAAGAAACAAAAAACTGACACACCAAATGCATGCATTAACCTATACAGTCTCTCAAAATCTACTAAAATTACCATAAAGGGATTTTTAAGGTATAACCAACAAGAAGGAAAGAAATGGAAATGAAGACAACAGCAACAAAACTTTGGAAGCTAGAAAGTGAATGGATGAACACGAACCAACTTAAGAAACCTGAATCCCCAGTCAGAAGTGGAAAAAGCCAAGAAAACAACCTGATTTACACAACAAAAATCTTCAAAGGGTTTAGGAATAGGTGGCATCAAGTACACCTCTGGAAATTAGTTTTAAGGTGGAGCTGAACACCAAGGAATAATTGAAAGTAGATTTAAGAAAATGAACCTCCAGATATTTTATGACACTCTACACAGCCAGCCAACTACCATTCTCCCAATCCAGCAGATGACTTTGGCTTATTTTCTGCAGAGTCAAAGAGAAGTTATCTATGACGAAGGATCCAAGCTACAGTTGAGGGTGGGGACAAGATACTAAAATCAAGAAAATAAGTAAAGGTCTACAGATTGAATGTAGAGACTTCTTCCTCAATTCAGCTCCCAGAATGCTTATAGATAGGCTAAGAGATTAGGAGAATCTGGATGTCTAACAGGAAAGACTAAAAGATGCTGACAGTAGAGGACTTCCCACATGCCAACTCACTCCACAGTAATAAGCTTCACCACGCACAAAGAGTTTGCACTAGCTTCACAGAGCCCAACAGTTTTTTTCTGAGTCATTAATTGGTAGAGACAATTTACTGGGATTGGGGGAGGAGGTGATTTAAAAATTACTAACAGCTACAGAAAATGTTACAGATTTATGACTGTATGAGGAAGTAATGAAAAGCCATTTCATGAAGCAGTGGTAAATCAAGGGTATGTTATCTCTTGGGGTAATAGTTTATACTAAATTACTTATTTTATTTTAAAAAATTGTGCCAAAAAAGAATATATAAATGGTCAAATCTATTTTTGGATTTCTTTTTGACAAACTGTCTATAAAAATGGTGTCTATTATTCCCATATTTATGACCATGTGTACCCAATGTTTAGCTCCCATTTATAAGTGAGAACGTGTTGTTTGATTTTCTGTTTCTGCATTAATTCACTTAGGATAATGGTTTTCAACTGCATCCATGTTGCTACAAAGGATATAATTTTGTTCTTTGTTATGGCTGTGTAGTATTCCATGATGAATATGTACCACATTTTCTTTATCCATCCACCACTGATGAGCACCTGGCTGGATCTCATGTCTTCACCACTGTGAATAGCACTATAATGGACATATGGAACACAATTTTTTTATTATTATACTTTAAGTTCTGGGGTACATGCACAGATCGTGCAGGATTGTTACATAGGTATACACATGCCATGGTGGTTTGCTGCATCCATCTCCTTATCACCTACATTAGGTATTTCTCCTAATGTTATGCCTCCCAATCCCACAACTTTCTGATATCCCTCCCCTAGTCCTCCCACCCCTCAACAGGCCCAAATGTGTGATGTTCCCCTCCCTGTGTCCATGTGTTCTCATTGTTCAACACCCATTTATGAGTGAGTACATATGGTGTATGGTTTTCTGTTCTTGCGTCAGTTTGTTGAGAATGTTGGTTTCCAGCTTCACCCATGTCCCTGCACAGGACGTGAACTCATCCTTTTTTATGGCTGCATAGAATTCCATGGTGTATATGTGCCATATTTTCTTTATCCAGTCTATCATTGATGGGCATTTGGGTTGGTTCCAAGTCTTTTCTGTTGTAAACAGTGCCTCAATGAACATACATGTGCATGTACCTTTATAATAGAATGATTTATAATCCTTTGGGTATATACCCAGTAATGGAATTGCTTGGTCAAACGGAATTTCTATTTCTAGATCCTTGAGGAATCACCACACTGTCTTCCACAATGGTTGAACTAATTTACACTCTCATCAACAGTGTAAGAGTGTTCCTATTTCATGGAGCCTAACTTTTAAATACAAAGGGACAACCAAGGATCACAGGACATTTTAGAAAAGCCATAAACATGCAAAATGAAGGCTGAAAAGTGAAAACCTGAAGATATTTGTAAAAGAAACCAAAGTGTTAGATAAACTAACAAAATTTCCCAAAAAGTAAAGTAAAAAGATTTTTAAAGGTACAAATGGCTGGGCTCAGTGGCTCACACCTATAATCTCAGCAATTTGGGAAGCCAAGGTGGGAAGACTGCTTGAGCCCAGGAGTTTGAGACCAGCTTGGGCAACATAGGGAGACCCCCTCCTCTACAAAAAAAAGAAAATTAGCCAGGCATGGTGGTACAGGCCCAGGCCTATAGTCCCAGCTACTCAGGAGGCTGAGGCGGGAGAACTGATTGAGCCTGGGAGATCAAGGCTGCAGTGAGCCATGACCATGCCACTCCACTTCAGCCTGAGCAACAGAGCAAATCTCTGTCTCAAAAAAAAAAAAAAAAAAAAAAAAAAAGGTACCAATGGTGCTTAATTTACCATGGTTCAAGTTACAGTTTTTCAACTTTACCTTGGTGCAAAACTTATATGCACTCAATAGAAACTCTACAACCATTTGTTTCCAGCACACTATTCAATAAATGACATAAGATATTCAATATTTTATTATAAAATAGTCTTTGTGTTAGATTATTTCAACTCACTTTGTGGTAAATATCCAACAATTTATTATAAAATAGGCTTTGTGTTAGATGATTTTGGCTAATGTAAGAGTTCTGAACATGTTTAAGGTAGGCTAGACTAAGCTACAATATTCAGTAGGTGTACAAAATGCATTTTTGAATTATGATACTTTCTGTTTACGATGAGTTTATTAGGACATAATCCCATCATAAATCAAGGACTGTTTGTATAATAGTTAATTTTATATGTCAATTTGGCTGATCCACAATGCTCAGATACTTGGTCAAACAGGATTCTGCATGTTTCTTGGCAGATGTGTTTTTGGATGAGATTAACATTTAAATCTGTGGATTTTGAGTAAAGCAGATTATTCTACATAATGTGGGCAGGTCTCATCCAATCAGTCAAAGGCCTTAATATAACAAAAAATGACCTCTCCGAAGCAAGAGGGAATTTTGTCATTAGATTGAAATATGTATTACTCAGGGTTCTCCAGAGAAACAGAACCAACAGGATATAGAAATCTAGAAAAATATTTATTATACGTTATCTGGAGGCTGAGAAGTCCCATGTAGCAAAATCTTTACAAACACATGAACCATTTTTAAAAATCAATCCATCAACCCCCAACTCATGTGTGTGTGTATGTGTGTGTGTGTGTGTGTGTGTCCTTTTGATTCTATTTCTCTGGAGAACCTTAGTAATACAGGATAGGAAAAAAGAAAGCATTTTAAAAAGGAAAGACAAAGCCAGGAGGTTAACATCTTAACAGGAAATCCAGAAAGAGAGAACAGAAAAAATCAAACTTGAGAAAATCAAATAAATAATTCAAAAAACTAACCCAGAACTAAAGAACATGAGTTTCTGGATTGAAAGGGCCCACAGAGTACCAAGCATTAGAAACAGAAATAGACCCACATGAACCACCTACTTAACACACTAACACACCTCCCTCTAACAAGGCCAAAACCCTTACTCAGAATAATTGGCCTAGAATTTCAGCCTCTTTTCTATGGAGTCCTTTGGTTCTGGAAAATACTCCTGAGACTGATGAATAGAAAAGAAACAAGAGCAGTCAGGACTCTTGGCCATCTGCCCCTGCTTCATTTTAAGAAGCTCTGCTTTTATGTTTCACATTTTAGGTTTTTGAGTAAGATTTCTTTTTACTTTGCATTGGCTATTTTTTAATGTACCTCTTTAAGGTACACAACATGTTTTGATATATATACACATAGTTAAATGATTACTATAATCAAGCAAATTAACATATCCATCATCTCACACTGTTACTCTTCGTATGTGTGTGGAACAAGTCCCTAAAATCTACTCTTTTAGCACATTTCCAGTATACAATACATTATTATTAACTGCTGTCCTCATGTTATACAGTAGATCTCTGCTTACGTCCTACATAACTGAAATTTTATACTCTCGTTGACCTCTATTTCCCCATTTTCCCAACACCCCTCCCCCTTGGCAACTACTCTTCTATTCTCTGTCTCCATGTACTTGAAGTTTCATTTAATTTTGTTTTGTTTAGATCCTACATGTAAGTGAGATCATACAGTATTTTTCTTTCTACATATGGCTTATTTCACTTAGCATCATGTCCTCTATGTTCATTCATGCTATTGCAAATTGGCAATATATCTCCTTCTTTAAGACTGAATACTACTCCACTGTAAATACAGACACCACAATTTCTTTATCCATTCATCCATCTGTGGACACTTGGGTTGTTTCAATATCTTAGCTCTTGTGAAGAAAACCTGTTTCTTTTTCCTCTGTAAATATATAAAGAGCCATCTCTGGTGCAAATTCCAAAAGAAATGCCCATGACCAAAACTATTTCTGGTGGTTCATACCTCATCCTTTCCTCAGCTCCCAACAATGACATCTAGAATATTATACTGAATTACATTTCAGGCCTTTGTGGTCTAGCCTGGAATTTAAGAGAAATATGCCTTAAGGTCCAAACAGGCAGCTTTTAAACAAACTTTTGGAAAATGCTCTGTGTTCATAAATAGAAGCTCTCTGTGCCTATGGAATGGAAGCAAATTCATTTATCAATAGTCTCTAGGTTGCTCAAACTAGTTTATAACTAGTCTGTTAACTAGACAACCCCTGATCCTTCAGGAAGTAATTCATTTATGTGTTTATTTTTCTTCAGTATAGTTTTTGTTTTACACAAAAATCTGTCTCACAGAGATGCTTGAAATCTCTTCACTGGTCATTTACTACTCTGATGAATATTATTTACTTTTATATTAGTGGAGTAGAGAAATTCTGAAAGTGAATGAGGCAGTAGAAAAAAAAAAAAAAAGACAAAACAACACTGAAGATAACTGGTATGTTTTATAAATCTTCCCGGAGTCTCGGCTTATAGCGGGGTTTAATGTCTGGACACACACATATTTATCAAAATTGGCAGGGTAATAAAATCAGGTGAGATAAAACCTGATATGAACACTACAAATACAAACTTACCATAGCTTTTTTCAAAACTATAATATATTCAAAATGGAAGCATCTAACTGAAAATTGTTGCTTTCACTGTACCCAAAATGAGTATGTGTGTATATGAGTATATGTATTTCTCAAATGCATCACACTAATATATTTGAGCAATGTTTCAGACTCTCATTTAAACATAACTAAAGTCATCCTCAATGGCTACCTGATCAGCCTAATTACTCTGGGAATTACTATTAAACTATTGAAAGCCACACAAAAGATTGGTGTAAGTAATTCCAGATTTAAATAAAATACAACATTTTTATTTTTCCATTCACAGCTGCTGAGGAACAACGACACACTCAGCAGCTACTAGAATAAAATCTTACAGTGCATTCAAATTTAAAAGGCAACACTGTGCTTATTTAACAAACAAATATGCTATTTATCTACCATATTAGCGCAAGGAATGAGGATGGGGAACCACTTTGGCTATAAAGATTAGACAGCTTCAAGATGAAGGTCTGAGCTAAGCCTTGAAAGGATAAATGAAAGGAGGGAGAAAGGAATTCTGAACAAGGACATGAAGTTTGAAAATTAAAAGATAAGTTCAAAAAAAAAAAAAAAGAACCCTGAAAACTACCATCCAGCAAACAGTTTTCTCAAAACGCAGAGTTCTTAGAAGAGAATGATGGAAAACAAGATAAAGCAGGTGAAACTTATACTGAGAAAATAACAGAAAGATTTAGATTGAAGTACAATGACGGAAGGCATAGTTTTTTAAGTGTACATGTGCATATTAAATAGCAACACATACAAAGCTCTTAGCACAGTATCTGGCCCATAAGGCTGAATAAATATTTGCTATTATTGTTGTTATTATTATTAACCAAAGAGTTCAAATATTATTTTCTTTTCTTCGGGTAACTAGTAAATATGACTACCCAATTTTAAAAATCTAGAATTAAACATTTCTATGTACTTAATTTTAGGTACATGATCTCACCACAGAGACCTCAATATTATTCAAAAGGCACATCTCCATTTCCCTGTACTTTTTTTTTTTTTTTTTTTGAGACGGAGTTTCGCTCTTGTTACCCAGGCTGGAGTGCAATGGCGCCATCTCGGCTCACCGCAACCTCCGCCTCCTGGTCTCAGGCAATTCTCCTGCCTCAGCCTCCTAAGTATCTGGGATTACAGGCACGCGCCACCATGCCCAGCTAGTTTTATTGTATTTTTAGTAGAGACGGGGTTTCACCATGTTGACCAGGATGGTCTCGATCTTTCGACCTCGTGATCCACCCGCCTCGGCCTCCCAAAGTGCTGGGATTACAGGCTTGAGCCACCGCGCCCGGCCTTCCCTGTACTTTAAATAAATTTCTATCTAAAGAAATTCAGCTGGGTCTTTCCCCAGGTAATGATAACCTTCTCTGACATTCTGTAATGCTGATGTCCTCCAAACAGGACTTTCTGTCCTACAAAAAGACAAAAGCTTCCCCAAGGAATAGCAAGAAGGAAGGAGGTTTTATAGCAAATGAATTTATAGGCAAGTCTGTCTCTTACCTAACTTCTATGAGTGTCCAGCCCTGATCCCGTGTCTTTGGTTTAAGAGAAAAAAAGCCCTGGGTAGGCCAAGCTCAGCCCTAGGCGTCCTCCTCTTCCTATTTTGGCCCTGGCTTCCATGACCCTATCTGTTTTCTGTAATTTGCTACATATAATGGGTAAACATGGAACAATGATGAAGAAAGCAAAGGTAAGGGGGGCTTGCCAAACAAACTGCTCTCTGCCTTAGCCCCAGCTTTGATATAAGAAGGCAGGAGAAACAAGGATTAATATCATGGGTGGTTTTTCATTTTTCATAAAATTTCAGAGCCTGAAAGACTGTAACAAGATGGTGATGATGATGATCATGATGACAATGACAACAACATTTCACATTTATTTAAGCTTTTACAAAGCACTACATACTCTCAAAAACACTATCTCACATTAACAAGACTAACACATAGAGATCAATGAGTCTAGTCCTTTCACTTTGTAAATGAGATGACTTAATGAAGTCAGAGAGATTAATAACTTTGCCAAGAAGATGAATTAGTGGCACTGATGATAATGATAGTAATGATGATAATAATGGTGACGGTGGCAGTGATGATGCTATTAGTAACTCACTAAATTTGTTTCGTGCCTTGTCTCATTTAATTCTTATAGCAGCCCTAAGAGGGAAGTACTATATTTATCTTATTTTTAAGTTGAAGAAATTAAGATTTTAAAAGATGGAAAAACTTGCCCAAGGTCACACAGAAATAAGTGGCAGAACTAAGATTCAAAAAGCAGATGGACTCAAAAACCTGTCGAGTTAAATCACTAAACTACACTTCTTGTAGTTAAAATTACAACTCAATTCTTCTGAATCCAATCCTAGTCTAATGTTTCCCTCAGAGGCTGTCTCCTAAATTTAGTGAGGCATGTGTTGAAATAGAAATTTATTATGTATTGCATTTATTTTCTAATATATTATCTGTTACCCATAGAAGTTTAACATTACAGACTATAAATCCATCTCTAGCTATAAAAATATATTCTCTAACTATATAATATATATTATTAAGCAATTAACTATAGTATTCATTTTATCAATATGACATTTAATCAATTTTAATATTTATAAGCCAGATGCATGTAGCTTATTTCAAAAGAACAGAAGATTTCCCTGTCTTAAAATCAGGATTACTTGTAGACAATGTAAAGCAGCCAAACTAACTTCTCTTAAATTTCCATTTTGGGAAATAAATAACAATACACACCAAGTTAACAATAATAATGCCCTTGCTATTCATAATCTACCATCAGGGAATTTTAAAGAACTTTTAAAATCATAACAGTCTTAAAATGTTTCCAGGATATGGATTGGCAAACCAAAGTACTGTAAAAAGAACAGTGATTTTTTTTTTTTAATTGAGTCTCACTCATGTTGGAGTATAGTGGCGCAGTCTCGGCTCACCGCAACCTCCGAATCCTGGGTTCTAGCAATTATCCTGCCTCAGCCTCCCAAGTAGCTGGGATTACAGGCACCCACCACCACACCCAGCTAATTTTTGTATTTTTAGTAGAGACAGGGTTTCACCATGTTGGCCAAGCTGGTCTCAAACTCCTGACCTCAGGTGATCCACCTGTCTAAGCCTCCCGAAGTTCTGGGATAACAGGCATGAGCTACCATGCCTGGCACAATAGTGATTTTTACAAAATCTTCTGTACAACTGGGTGCAGTGGCTCAAGCCTGTAATCCCAGCTCTTTGGGAGGCTGAGGTGGGAGGATCATAAGGTCAGGAGTTCCGGACCAGCCTGGACAATATGATGAAACCCCGTCTTCACTAAAAATACAAAAATTAGCTGGGTATGGTAGCAAGCGCCTGTAGTCCTAGATACTTGGGAGACTGAAGCAGAAGAATCACTTCAACCCAGGAAGCAGAGATTGCAGTGAGCCGAGATTGCGCCACTGCATTCCAGCCTTCACAACAGAGTGAGTCTCTGTCACAAAAAAAAAAAAAAATTTACCATTTATTCAAAGAGCTATAATTTGTAAAATTCTTTCAATTCTTACCATAATCCTGAGAGGCAAGCAGGAAAGATTATATGATCCCCACATTAAAGTTAAGGAAGAACTATGATTCATAATGGATACTTGTCTCAGCCAAAATCACAGTCACCAAGAGACAGAGCCAGATTAGAATCCTGGTCTTCTGACTTGTGGGTCCTATATACTTGCTACTCTACTTGATCCTTATTTCTTATACAAAAGAGTGTTCAGTTAATGTTTGACAAATGAATGTATGCAATGCATGAGTAAATCACATTTCATCAGAAAGAAATGCTGAATTTCTCAATTTCAGACCAGCATTTTGCCATTATATAATTTTTTCCCTCTAACTATACTTCTTATTTCTGAAGAATGAGAGTGTCCCCTCTACAAGTATAATTATCCTCTGGAAAAGCAAATTTTCTTTGAGCTGATAAGCCACTAAACAGCTGACAGACAAAATCACTAATTTTTTTCTAGATAAAAATCACAAGTTAAAAAACAGATATATGTTCTTAAAAATATATCAAGAAAACAAAATGCTATAACTTTTAACCCTAGTTTATAGCATTGCTAAAGAACAATTACTATATATATTAGTCACACTTTTGGAATGAATGAAGAGTCATTTACACCAAGAAGGGAGGAAAGAACCACAACACAGTCCATCCATGATTTCTCATCTATTAAGTAGAAAATATTATCATATTCTCACAACTGTCAGTCTGTGCTGCCAGACTTCACATTTAGCAATTATCTTGATGCCAGCTGTCCCCACAATTTCGTTTCAAATTTAATATGCCCTAGAAAATATTACATTTCAAAATTTTAAGCAATTTGCAAAAGATAGAGACAGAAGAGGCAGCCTCTGTAGGAAAAGCATGTGTAGGCTCTCCACACACTGTGGGAAGACACTGGAATCCTATAGTGAACATTTGTTATGTGCCCCCCACCCCTCTCCAGGATTATTCTGGGTCTTCTGGTACAACTCCAAAACCTTGTTTAGATAACACCCCTCTCCCATTCTCAGTCCACGTGGACTGGATGAGGTCTTCTTACTCCACTCAACAGAGTGAAAAATGAACATAAGACTGCTGATGCCAATGTCGGTGCTTTCTACTACAATATGCTTCATATTACAGTGACATTTATTGTTTTGTCTGCCTAACACAACATTACCTTCTTATAGCATGACAAGTAATGGCTCTGTGATCAAGCTGCCTGGGTTCGAAACCTGTTCCCACCACCTCCTACCTGTGTGACTTGACCCATTTATTTAACTTTCTCTAAGCCTCCGTTCCCTAACCTGTAAAACAAAGATTTGTTCACATATTCAACAGATATTTATTGAAAACTTATTATGATGCATGCATTGTGCAAATTATGAGATAAGAATAGTGAATACGACAGAAAAGGTCAGTATACTCATGGAGCTCAGTAATAAGCCAACAAGAGAGGTACAGATTCTAAGTGCCATAAAAATAATAATGGGATAAGACAGTAAAAGAATATTCTAGATCCACGTATATAGAATGATCAGGATTTCAGGATAAAGAGGCTTTCAGGATAAAGCCTCTCTGAGGAGGTGACATTTTAGCTGAAATATAAAAAGTAAGAATAAGACAACCACTCGGAGAACTAGAAGACCATTCCAGGAAGAGGGAAAGCCAGAAGAAGAAAAGAGCTTGGCACAAAAGGACATCTAGATAACTGAAGCATGGCAAGTGAGAAGTGGGTAAAATAAGACATCAAAAAGCTAAACAGAAGCTGAACCATGCTGAGCCTTACAGATATGGGGAAAAAAATCAGATTTCATTCTAGGAGCAATGGAAATCTACTGAAGTGCTTTATTTAAAGCTTTGTGTTTTTAAAAGATTATTTTGGCCACTATGGAAAGAATGGATATGGAAAAGAATAGTTATCTATTCAATATAGTTAAATGGATGCATGGAAGAGGGAAAGAGGGAAGGAATCAGGAATGATTTCTAGGTTACTTGGGTTGAGCAGTTGTATATATGGTGATCTATTGATTGAGGCCGGAAAAATTAGGCAAAAGTCAGGGTTCAAGAGTTATATTTGAGATGCTCATCAGATCATCTCAAAACAGCTGTTATACTTTTTTTTTTCTTCTTTTTTTTTTTGAGACAGGCTCATGCTCTGTCATCCAGGGCTGAAGTTTGGAGGCACTATCTTGGCTCGCTGCAACCTCTACTTCCTGGGTTCAAGCAATTTTCCTGCCTCAGCCTCCCAAGCAGCTGGGATTACGGTTGTGTGCCACCATACCCAGGAATTTTTTTTTTTTTTTTTTTTTTTTTTTTTTGGTAAAGACAAGGTTCACCATGTTGGCCAGGCTGATCTCGAACTCCTGACCTCAAGTGATCTGCCGTCCTGGGCCTCCCAAAGTGCTGAGATTATAGGAGTGAGCCACTGTGCCAGTCCTGTTATACATATTAAATGAAATAATCTATGTAAAAAGCACAATGCCTAACACAGAGTAAACATTCAACAAATGTTAGCTATTATTTGTGTTTTGAGCAAAAGAGAAAAGCTCCTCCCCTGGTCTACCCATGTGGTTTTGGCAATGACTGATGACTTTATTTTATCCCATGACCCAGCTACAGGGTTGGACACTTGGTCTAGATGCAGCCAATCATAAAATCACATTCTCTTAGCCATAGTGATTGTCCCATCACTCCAACCACACTAACTGAAGTTCTTCCCTAGGATTTTTCAAACTAGAAGCTGAAAGGGAAGTTCCCCTTCCTTTTTAGCAAGGACCCTGTAAGAGTCCAGGGATGCTGATGGCAAGGTTCCTACTTCTAGGAGAAATGCCCTCTGGAATTGGAGGGAGTAAGGCTGATACCCAGAGAGACGCAAAGATGAGAGACAGAGTACTAGAGGTGGAGAGTGCTTATTTCCAGTAATTCTAGAGCAGTGCTGTCCAACAGAAGCATAATACAAGCCACATACAAATCACTAAAAATAGGTAAATTTTAATAATACATTTTACTTAAACCGATGTATCCAAAATCGTATCATAGTAATATGACTGAATATAAAATGTTGCCAAATAAGAATAATACAATAGACATTTGTGGACTTGAGGGAAGAGTAGAAGGGGAAAAAATGATAAAAGACCATGAATATGGTGCAGTTATATACAGCTCGGATGATGGGTGCACCAGAATCTCACAAATCACCATTAAAGAGCTTACTCATATAGCCCAGTACTACCTATACCCCAATAACTCATGAAAAAATTAAAAAGTAAAAAGTTTCCAAGTGTTCAAAACCCAGTGTGTACAGTAAATCTGAACTCAGACTGGCCACATTTCAAGTGACCAAGAGCCAGTGGCTACTGTGTTGAATAGCACTACTTTAAAGGCTCTACCCAGGCCATATAATAATGCATGCCCTTGTAGGATTTCATTAATTTGAGTTCGATTTGTGTCTCTCACCCTAAGAGTCCTTACTTTACCTAAAAACATTACTTCATTTATTCCATTTACATCTGAGACACTAATAATTACCTTTTTTTTTTTTAGATGGATTCTTGCTCTGTCCCCCAGGCTAGAGTGCAATGGCATGATCTTGGCTCACTGCAACCTCCACCTCCTTGGTTCAAGAGATTCTCCTGCCTCAGCCTCCTGAGTAGCTGGGATTACGGGAATGTGCCACCACGACCCACTAATTTTTGTATTTGTAGTGGAGGCAGGATTTCACCATATTGGCCAGGCTGGTCTCAAATGCCTGACCTCAGGTGATCCACCCGCCTCAGCCTCCCACACTGCTGGGATTAGAGTCATGAGCCACCGTGCCCAACCTAACAATTCTCTTAAAAATAACACACAGTACATTATATTCTGAAAATTGATTCACCAATTCTTATTAGCATAAGGACTATCACCTACTTTCTGTTTGAGTGCCAACTCCCACTTCAAATATACACTACAGTTAAGACTCATTAGACCTCTGTATTCCAGTCTTGATTAGCAAAAGAGACCATAAGGGAGCATTTGCAAACAAGAATCAAAGGTCCTACATGTGATAACTTTGATTGAGTTGCCCTGAGGTGGAATCTGGAACTACGTTTTTTAAAATGTTCTCCTAGTTATTTTAATAATCTCCCAAACTACTGAGTTGAATCGCTTACTAAATCTAAACAGCAACTTCTGCCCCTTATTTACCTTTTCTGTTGTTATAAGTATTTCCTCTGTTGTATTTACTGAAGTGCATACTATATTCATCTTCCTTACTTAATTCCTAACCCCTTAATGAATATATTTCAAATATTCTATAAATATTTGTTGAACTAAAAGGAAAACTAAATATGATACTGTTCCAATATGATATCTAAAACAGTCCAGAGAAATAGTGGGAGAAAATAAGAATACTATGGTTAGATAATGGCCTATCTCTCCTCCTTTCTGTTCTAATTTTAATTAGCACTCTGCTAGTTTGAATTGAGGGGGATGGGAGTTAATGTTGAGATTACTCTGACTACAGTTACATTAAAAAGTGCCCTGTGACTACATTAAGTGCCATGTTGTACCCAAATGTCCATCTGTAGTTAGATAATTTTGATTTAATTGACTTCACTCACATCCAGAGCCCATGGAAGGGAATGGAAGTTTGGTCAATTAAAAATTAAGCATTAAGAATGCCAACTGATTCCTCTTGAGTGAGAATTAGAGAAAAGGAATTCTGAGTCTGTGGGCAACAAGGAAAAGGACATACCAAAGCATTCATAAATGGCTCTTGGTTCCTCACCTCCTTCTTTCCTTCCACACACACATTCTAGAAGGTTCAATAAAGTGCTATAAAGTGTTTTGCACATAGAAGGTACTCAACAAAGTTCTATCAGTTGTTAGGGCCATAACAAAGTATTACAGACTGGGAGGCTTAAACAATAGAAATTTATTTTCTCAAATTCTAGAGGCCAGAAGTCTGAGACAAAGCATTAGAGTGGTTAGTTTCTTCTGAGGCCTCTCAGCTTGGCTTGCAGATAGCTGCCTTCTTCCTGAGTCTTCACAGGGTTTCCTCTCTGTGCTTATCAAAGTCCTAGTCTCCTCTTGTTATAAAGATATCAGTCATATTGGATTAGAACCCTTCCCTAATAACCTCATTTTCACTTAATTACCTCTTTAAAGACTCTGTCCCCAAATACAGTCACATTATAAGGCATGTGGGGTTAGGAGATCAACATACGATTTGGTGAGACATCATTCAGCCTGTAACAAGTACACTCTAGGTAACCACTCTGACAGATGTTAGGCTAATCCATAATAGCTGAATCTTGAAGAGGTGATACACAGTTATTTGGTTTCGAGGATATGTTAAACAAGAAAGATCCAAACCAGCAGTTTCAAACACTACTGTTCAACAGAATCAATTATGGGGTATGTTACAAATAACGTATGTTCTGGTCACACTAAGAAATTCTTAGAAGTAGACCAAGCATCTGTATGTTTGCAGCCTGGGACAAACAACGTCTGGTATTGATCCTAAAAGGCATGTCAACCTAGACAACCAGAAATGAGGCAAGAAGCAGGACTGGCAAAAAAAAGATGAAAAGGTGTGTGAATAATGTAGTTATCTATATTGCTACATTCTCTTTATTATTAAGTCTCTGCTACTCAAAATTCACTCTCATACCATATTACTCTCTTTGTGACTTCTGTCCAAACAATGCCTTTCCAAAGAAGTATACACAATGAGAAGTTTGTGCTTACGACATTTTTCAGAGGAAGGCTGGTTAGAATCACAAATGAAGATCATTTGGTTCACACCTAATATAACTCATTCTCTACTGAATGGAATGTGATTGATTGGTTGATTAATTGATTTGTTTTGGCCAATGGATTCAAGGAAGTGGGTCATATTCACCCCATCTTCTTCTCCTTTCCTTTAAGCTGCCTCTGGGACAGATTGACACACATTTTCACCACTCTCTAGTCTCATGGTTGATTAATAATATCTGTATAATTATATTTCATTCTATCATTAAACAATACTGGATTCAAACTAAAACTCAGTGAAATAATTTGGTACAACTGCCTTTAAAAATAATACATTTTTGTATTTTCTCCTTCATATGCTTCTTTATTCTATCTCAGCCTTCCATTCAACAAATATTTATTGTAGTGGCAGGAGTATGGGAATATAACATTAAATAAAACATAGCCTCTGCCCTTCAGAAAAATAAAGTCTAGAAAAGAAAAAAAGATGTGTAAACAACCACAAGGAGATGTGCCACGTTATAACAAAGATACGCTTAAGGTCCCATGGAGCACAGAGAAAGGAAATAATATTGCCTGAAGGCAGAGCTTACAGACACAAACTGAAGGATACAGTCAGGTGTCCAGGCAAGGACACAGGACAAAAACAGGCATTAAAGCAAAAAAATGCAAGGCAAGTTTAGGGAACAGAAAATACTCATGATGGCTCTAACAAAAGGCTTGTAAGGGTGGGACTCACGGTGGGCCTTCCATGCTACACTAAATAACTAGCACTGTCAGAGGAAGTCACTGATAGTTTTTTTAAGCACCATCAATTCTGTGTTTAATTTCTCGTAGGCATAAAATTTTCCTGAGGCTGGCTGCTGCTCCCTACTCCCCAGGGTATGCCCCTCCTCCACAGCCCAGGCCGCCTGTGCTGTAGCAATCAGAAGTACTTACTGTTCTCTAAATACATCAGGCATGTTCTCACTGGCTGCTAATGTCAAAAGCATGACTTGGGAAACATCTAAATGTGTGATCAGACCCGTGACAGCAACCCTATGGTGGAGTTTTCAACAGTTAATGAGAGGAGCAATATTGAATCATTCCAGTTCTCTACATTTTGTCATTTGCTGTTCCTGCTGCTTCACGGAAAAGAGTTACATTTTCTCTGTAAATAGAACTTCATATATCTTCACAACCATCAGCAGGGATGGACACTGTTCTACTTCCCAGCAGAAGGTGAATAAAAAGTGATAGTAGTTAAAATGGTGTTCTTTGCTGTTTCTCTGTTTTCTTTTCATACTCTTCTTTTAAAATCAGACTGTAATTTTAACAAGGTGGCAGGTAAAGCATTCCTTTTTGCTTTTAATGCTGGCTGGAAATAATTTGTTTTCTCCTCTCCAGAGGAATTCTTAAAAAAAGAAATCTTTAAAACCTGACTGTTCTGATATAATAGGATGTTCACCTTAAAGCTGACCCGAAAGAGGAACAACATGATAACAAATCACAGAAGTTTAGAAAGGACTAAGAGGAAATGCAGTGGTGTGGTTAAAAGCTATGGCTCCTTTGAAGCTCAGATTAACAAGCACCTGCTAGTCCTGATTATCTAGTATTCTAATTGGAACATAGCAAATAGACAATGATAACCCTGAGAGTTGAAATCAGAATACTAGCACCGGTGTACTCCTCAAATCATTTTTAAAAGGAATATATTTGTGAGGCAATTGCAAGTGAAAATTACATAATCAAACATACAATTACTACATTCCTTAGAGTTTTATTTTTTGTTTATTCTCTATCTACTAATGTAAGGACAAAAGTCATTGCTATTGATCAAAAGAGCATAGCAATCATTCCCAAATTAATTAAGAGGCCAGGCACGGTGGTTCACACCTGTAATCTGAGCAATTTGGGAGGCTGAGGCTGGTGGATTGCTTGAGCCCAAAAGTTTGAGATCAGCCCAGGCAACATGGTTAAACCCATCTCTACAAAAAATATATATATAAATTAGCCAGGCATGGTGTGCCTTTGGTCCCAGCTACTCAAGAGTCTGAGGTGGAAGAATCACCCACGCCCAGGAGGTCAAAGTTGAAGTGAACATGATCAAGCCACTGCACTCCAGCCTGAGCGACAGAGAAAAACTCTGTCCAAAAGAGAAAAAAAGTAAAAATAATTAAGATGTGATTCAATACATTTTTTCCAATTCTTTAAGTTACTAAGGGACCAATGTCAATCTCTCATCCACTGCAGGAATCTCCTAGTCTCCCTAATATGTAATTTCAATCTCTGCTGAAATATTACCTTTTTATTGTATATAAGGAATATAACATGATGTTTTGTTACACATACATATAGTGAAATAATTATAACAATCAAACAAATTAACATATCTGTCATCTCAGTTACCTTTTTCCCCCTTCGGTGAAAATCTACTTTCTCAGTAAATTTCTAGTATATGATACAATATCATTAACTATAGTCCTCACACTGTACATTGGATCTCTAGACATTCATCCTACATAATTACAACTCTGTACCTTTTGACATACATCTTCCCATTCCTGTCCCTCCCTCCTCACCCCAGGCATATAAGTGAGATCATGCAGTGTTTTTCTTTCTGGGCCTGGCTTATTTCACTGAGGATAATGTCCTCCAGGTTCATCCATGTTCTCTCAAATAGCAAGATCAACCTTTAAGGCTGGTCAATATTCCATCGTGTGTGTGTGTGTGTGTGTGTGTGTGTGTGTGTGTGTGTGTGTGTGTTTGTGTGCGTGTGCCTGTGTGTACCATAATTTCTTTACCCATTCATTCATCAACAAACACCTGGGTTATTTCCAGCCTGGACCATGACAGATACTGCTACAATGAACATGGGAGCTCAGATATCTTTACAAGGCACTGATTTCATTTCCTTTGGGTGCATACCCACAAGAGGGATTGATTGCTGAGTTATATTGTAGTTTTATTTTTAATTTTTTGAGGAACCCCCACTCAGTTTTCCATAGTGGCTGCACCAATTTACATACAGAAGTTTCTTTTCCTTCACAGCCTCACCAACACATCTCTTTTTGGTTTATTTTTGGACTCTTTATTTTGTTCCATCTGTCTATGTGTCTATTTTTATACCAGTACTATTTTTCTATATTATCGTTTTGTAATATAGTTTCAAATCAGGAAGTGTGATGCCTCCAACTTTGTTTTTCTTTCTCAAGATTGCTTTGCCTATTTGGGGTCTTTTATGTTTCCATACAAATGTTTTCTATTTCTGTAAAATATTACTTTGCTTCTTCTTTTCCTTTCTTCCCATGTCATAGATCTCTTTTTCTTTCCCGCTTCTCTTTTCTCTATGCTTCTCATTCTGGGTCACATTTGGATAATGTTAGGTACATGTATATAGTGACTATTTCTCCTGGCAAATGATTTACGCTAAACTATAATCCCTTAGAAAAGTGTAGAATTCTTCCATCCACCTAGAATAGAGCTGAATTTGCTCATATTCCATTCCAAACACAGCAATAAGGGAAACTGTAAAGTATTCTGCAAGCTATAAAAAGATCCATACAATAGAATATTACTTGGCATTAAAAAGGAATAAAGGGTCACAAGACCAGCCTGGTCAACATGGGGAAATCTTGTCTCTACTAAAAATACAAAAATTAGCTGGGCACAGTGGCTGGCACCTGTAATCCTAGCTACTTGGGAGGCTGGGGCAGAACTGCTTGAACCAGGGAGACAGAGGTTGCAGTGAGCCAAGATCATGCCACTGCACTCCAGCCTGGGTGATAAAGCGAGACTCCATCTCAAAAAAAAAAAAAAAAAAAAAAAAAAAAGGAATAAAATACTGATACATGCTATAACAGAGATGAATTCTGAAAACATGCTAAGTGAAAGAACACAGTCATATAGGCCACACATTGTATGATTCCACTTATATGAAATGTACAGAATATGCAAATCTATCGAAACAGAAAGTAGATTTGTGATTGTCTACACTGGGGAGATGGGAGGAATGGGAAATAACTGCTAATAAGTGAGTGGCTTCTTTTTGGGGTAATGAAAATATTCTAAAATTTGACTGTAGCAGTGGTTTCACAACTCTGTTAATATATTTAAAACCATCCAAGTGAACACTTTAAATAGATGAACATTATAGTATGAGAATTATATCTCAATAAAGCTGTTTTAAAAATGTATCTAATGCACCAGTCTATACACACACACATAATATATGTATGTATATACATGCTCATTTACAGAGAGTTCTGAATTATCAGCCTGCAGTTTATCCACTGAAATTTTTAAATTCAAAATTTCTTACTTCCTTGATTGTATGAGAATGGTAATAATAATAACAATAATAATATCAAGTACCCATTTAGTGTATACTATGTGCCGGCTATTGTGCTAAAAGTACATAATCTTATTAAATCCTTACAAAGTCACCAAATAACAGATTCTGTTACTAACCATTTTAACATATATTGTTTTCATAATCCTCACAACAGGAACTACTGTTTTTATTCAATTTATGAGAAAACTGAGATTTAGAGTAGTGAAATAAATCATTCCAGGTTTTCACAGCTAGTAGCTGGCAGAGCTATGATTTACTTTTGGTCACTGCACTCTGCTGCCACTTGAGGCATCCCTCTGAAAGGGCAACTGAGTCTCAGTGAGCTGAAAGAATCTTACATTACTTTTGCAGATAGGTATCTCACAGAGTAGGAAAAATCCCAGAACCAAAAGCTGAAACCCAGACTGCAGTCTGAGTCATGATACAAACTAACCAGGCCAGCCAAATTCCAATCCTCTCATCTGCAAACATGGAAATTGGAATAGAAAATTTTCAAGGTCCTATCAGCTTAAAAGTCTATTTTGTCCAAGAAATACTTACTTTAAAATCTGAGTCTTCTGTCCAAAATAACCTTGCCAGAAGAAATGGTTTCTTTATTTTCTTCCCTATGAGTTTGTGACTATTATTATTAGGTTGCTAAAATATTAAGTATAACCAGAAAACACAAGCATAATTAACATTTACTCATGAAGTTCGATATCACCCATTAGCAATATAACCCTTAATTATTTATTAACTTTTCACTATGAAAACTTTTAAACACATTCAAAAGTAGACAAAATAGTATAATAAAACCCAATGTATTCATCATCCACCTTCAAAAATCATCAATTCATGGTCAAATTTGTTTCATCTATATACCCTCCCACTTTGAAGAAAAACTATGGTATCATAACATTTCTGTAAATATTTCAGTATCCATGTCTAAAAGATAAGGGTTCCTTTCTTAAAAATATAATCAAGATACATCACATCTAAAAACATTAACAATAATATCTTAATATGATAAACTTGGAAAATAAATTTAGATATATAAATGATAATAAATAATATAGATTTAAGTACCACTGATATTAAAAGATAAACCTAGGCACATTAAAATTTTAAAGCATTTATTTGAGCATTCAGTGATTCATGAATTGGGCCACACCAGACTCCAAGTGATTTGGGCTCCACCAAAGGGGTACAAGGGAAAATTTTTATAAGGTATCTGTGGAAGCAAGACAAAGAAAATGTCTGACTGATTAAAGTGGAGAATCCCTCCTTAGTGGTAAATGGCAGTGTCTGATTGGTAAAACCTCTAGATAAAGGTTTACTGGTGGTTTCTGATTGGTTAAGCTTAAGTTTCATTTCACTGTTTTATGATGTCTTTACTATTTACAGAGTTTGGTTTCAGTTTGCTTGCATAGGAACCCAAAGCACTACCTAATGGTTTCCCAATCAATTTTTTTTTTTTTTTGAGACAGAGTTTCGCTCTTGTTACCCAGGCTGGAGTGCAATGGCGTGACCTCGGCTCACCGCAACCTCCAACTCCTGGGTTCAGGCAATTCTCCTACCTCAGCCTCCTGAGTAGCTGGGATTACAGGCACGCACCACCATGCCCAGCTAATTTTTAGTATTTTTAGTAGAGACGGGGTTTCACCATGTTGACCAGGATGGTCTCGATCTCTTGACCTCGTGATCCACCCGCCTTTTTTTTTTGAGACAGAGTCTCACTCTGTTGCCCAGGCTGGAATGCAATGACGTGATCTCTACTCACTGTAACCTCTGCCTCCCAGGTTCAAGCAATTCTCATGCCTCAGCCTCCCAAGTAGCTGGGATTATGGGCACACACCACCACACCTGGCTAATTTCTATATTTTTAGTAGAGACAACGTTTCATCATGTTGGTCAGGCTGGTCTTGAAGTCCTAGCCTCAAGCCATCCACCCATCTCAGGCTACTAAAGTACTAGAATTACAGGCATGAGCCACTGTACCTGGCCCCAGTTAATTTTTTTAATACTGACATTTTACTTTGAGTGTTAAGGCTATCTGTATATTCAAATTTTCCAGATTATTACTTCTATTTTAATACATTTTTATATACACAATCTATCATATCTATACCTAATCTCTGTCTACTCTATTCATGAAATGTCATATGGTACTGTACTGAATGTGTCCATAGAAGCAGAGTACTAAACATTCCATATATACTGCGCTCATTAGTTTTTGTTTACAAATTGAGTTTGCCTGTATTGAAAAGAAATTAGTTAGGCATGATTTGTTTTTTATTAACCTTTCCTGTCTTCCACAGTTCAATTTATTGTCCTCTCGTGATACCAAATGACTACTTTATGAATTGTTCTACCAATCTGCCAGCTACATATTTTATCCAACTGAAGTGACGTTTTTATTCTGTGACCCTTATATTTTATATAACTCTCTATAACCATTTTGCTCCTACCATACTTACTCTCACATTCCTTCCCTAACTTGCCTTGCCCTCCAAAACAGAAAAGCTTCAACCATGAAATTAACTGATATTCTGCCTTATAAACTTTGCCTTGAAAGGTCCCTATGAAAAATTAATTTCGTTTCCTCGATCTAACCAATGATAAAATCATGATGACGTCAAACAGAAGTAGAAAGAGCATAATTTTTTAAAAAAGGAGACATCAAATTTTGTATTTAAAATTTACATCAGCATTTCACTAGTGAACAGACATTTCCTCTGGGAGTGATAATTATCATTTGCACCTTATGTAAGGATTTTCCTGAGGCCTAAGAAAGCTATAAATAATATAGTTTCTTGAAATAAAGAATAAAAATTTTAACTTTCTTTCATCATGTTAACAAAAGTAAAATAGGTTACAAATAGTGGGGTTGTAAATGGATTGAAGAGATTAGCTTCAGAGTAATGGCACTGCAGGACCTAAATGCTGAACTTAGGTTATCCAGGCTAAATAAAGCCAAGTCATCATCTTATTTTTATAGCTGAATGGCAAGTCAGGTCTTATGGGAGGAATGCACTTAAGAAAATATACATATTTTGGATAGTTGGAAAAGTTTGGAAATTTTCAAAAATCAAATCACATTTCAAATGGATTAGAACTCACTAATCAAAGGTGGATAGGTTTCATACAGTTTTAAAAAAAGGTAAAAAATCATTTGTATTATGATTACTCACCAATAAAAATAATAGCTAAACTTATTGAGTACTAGTTTCTCTGCTCTTGCTTTACAACTGTAACCTTTATAACAAACCATGTTAGACCATGTAGGAGACCCTGTTAATGCCCACACCATATCCCCTTGACTTGTCCATGAGTTCTCTTCCATTGCTGTGGATAGTCATACTTCCCACCTACAGAACCACAGTTTTTTCTCCATTTTCTCCTTACTCTTCCTGGGTCCACCTTGCACATACACTATCCATGCCTATATCCTTATCCCAGGGTCTGCTTTTGGGGAAAACCCTAATAAGATTGTTGGTAATAGAAGTGGCCCAAGAAAGCAGACCTTCAGAATGAGATTCTAGAATTGTATTACTTGCTGGTCAGAGGGCAGCAAGAATCCAATTTCTAGTGATAAGTGCATGGCAATAACCACAACATACTACAGCAATATAATGCCTGAAACTTTTAACTGAGGTGGACTATAATGCATTACAGGAAGAAGGAGAAAGTACAAGCTTATATAATAGCTCTAATACTTGAAAGACATGTGGTAATCAAAACATAAAGATTTTGGAGTATTTGTTAACTATTCTAGAAGCTTTGAAGAATGAGAATGACAGGCTTGAATAAGCCATCTATCAATTTAGAGCATGCTGTAAAGGTCAGAAAAACTCCATGTCAGTATTTAAAATGAACCTTATTTCTGGCACTCAGATAACAAACACTGAAATCAGGCCTAAGATTTGATGAAGGAGCTTAGCTACAAAGACAACTAAATGCACAGCCCCAGCAGGTCTCCCATCAGGGCTCTGACAGGGAAAGGGGGAGGGTAGCAATGCATGGGAAGGTGATATTTAGGAGGCTGTACAGGAGGACACTAAACCCTCAGATTCTGCTGAACCCACTGGGCCTGCAGAATCTACCCTCTTCCCTTTCATAAAGGTAAGCCACCTCTAATTGCATGGAGACCTGGCAAAGGACACAGCTGAGAGGGGTACCCTCCTCAAGATCTGTCCTGCATCTCTTCATTGCTTCTAGACCAATAAGTAGGGTCAGGTCCTACAACCAAAGTTCCAACTCTAAGGCCCAGAACAGTGGTTCATGCCTGTAATCCTAGCACTTTGCGAGGCTGAGGCAAGTGGATCACCTGAGGTCAGGAGTTTGAAACCAGCCCAACCAACATAGTGAAATCCCATCTCTACTAAAAATACAAAATTAGCTGGACATGGTGGTGCATGCCCTGTAATCCCAGCTACTTGGGAGGCTGAGGCAAGAGAATCACTTGAATCTGGGAGGTGGAGGTTGCAGTGAGTCAAGATCGGGCCATTGCACTCCAGCCTAGGCAAAAAGAACAAAACTCCATCTCAATAAAAAAATAAAAAATTTAAATTTAAATTTAAAAAAGCTCCAATTGTGAAGGGCACTCTGTTATGGGAAGAAATAGCCTATCTGACATGTGTCATTAGAACTGAGAGCACATATATGGACATGGATGTTGAGGGTGGTAAGTTGAGACATGGGGAAAGAATGCTAGACAGAGGAGAGTGTTTTCATATGGAGGCGGTCTCCAGTGATCCATAATTTAATTTGTAGAAAGGAAATATTAAGTAGGTCCTAACACACTAATGGGATGCCAATGTGACTGACAGGATTCCAAAATAACAGGCACCAGCGGTGGCACTTAGCCATCAGAAGCAAAGTCAATGCATATCATAAAAGGTAGTAAGGTCAGAGCAATAACCAGAGAGCCTGACCTGTGGGGATCTGTGGCAATGGTTAAGAAGTTATTAGCCAGCTGGGCGCGGTGGCTCAAGCCTGTAATCCCAGCACTTTGGGAGGCTGAGGCGCGTGGATCACGAGGTCAAGAAATCGAAACCATCCTGGTCAACATGGTAAAACCCCGTCTCTACTAAAAATACAAAAAATTAGCTGGGCGTGGTGGCGTGTGCCTGTAATCCCAGCTACTCAGGAGGCTGAGGCAGGAGAATTGCCTGAACCCAGGAGGCGGAGGTTGCGGTGAGCCGAGATTGCGCCGAGCCGAGATTACGCCATTGCACTCCAGCCTGGGTAACAAGAGCGAAACTCTGTCTCAAAAAAAAAAAAAAAAGAAGTTACTATCCATTTTGTTTATAAAAGCAAAAGAGATAGGTGATATATTTGTTGCTAGTGCTGCTGTGTCACAAACAGTGACTTAAATGAGAAATTTACCATCTCGCAGTTTTGAAAGCCAGAAGTCCAAGATCAAGACATTGTTGGTTCCTTTTAACAGCTGTGTGAATTTGTTCCATGACTCTCTCCTTTCTTCTGGTGGTTTGCTGGCATTCTTTGGCATTCCTTTACTTATAAAACTATCATCCCAATCTGGCCTTCATCTTCATATGACATTCTCCTTGTGTACATTTCTGTGTCAAGATTTTTTGATAAGAATACCAGCCACATTGGATTAGGGGCACAACCTACCCCAGTATAATCTCATGGTTACTCATTACATCTGCAGTGACCCTATCTCTTAGAGGAACACAATTCAACCTATGACAAGTAGTTAGAGAGGTTAATTTTTTATTTATACTGGCAAAGAAGACCAAGAACTAAACAGAAGATCAATGTTCAGTTTCCAGATCTAAGCCAGTTCTCTGATCCAGAGCCCATTAAGGGGAGGCTGAGTCCTCTTGAGCAAAAAAGCTAATGTTTATCCAATAATCCTTTAAGGGAATGTGTTGCCATATACCAGAGTATATGACACTATATATACCAGTATATACACTGGTGAAAGTGAAATACCCAACCTTTTCAGGACTATTGGATATAAGATCTAAGCTGACACTTATACCAGGCTATCCAAAATAGCTTTGTATTCTCCCAGTTAGAGTAAGGGCATATGGAAGCCAGATAATAAATGAACTTCAGACCCAAGTCCATCTCATCATTGGCCCAATGGGTCTCCAGACTCACCAACCGGCCATGTACCTGGTCCCTGAGTACATAATTGGGATGGATATACTTAGAAGCAGCTAGAACCCAAACAATGGTTCCCTGAACTATGAAAGAAGAGCCATTATAATAGAAAGAGACAAAGGAAGACTCTTGTATCACTTCTGCTCTGCCCCTGGCCCAAATAATAAATCAGAAAGAATATTTTGGCCAGGTAGAATAACAACAATTTGTACTGCCCTCAGAGTGCCTCCTGCAAAAAGCCATATGGCCCATGGATGAGTCAGCTATGTATGTTGGTACAAGATGAAAACTACTGTCACACTACAGCCCAAGGCAGAGGTGAACTACTGCAGTTACTTAGAATGTAATCCATAGACTAATGCCAGTTCATAAGTTGTTTTTTATAAGTTGATGAGATAACTATTAAAAATGAGAGTACACATTTGGAAACATTAAATCAATTTGACATTGCTATAATAACTGTGTGGTTTTATCTTTTACAAAAAAGATCACTCATGATGTACTGAAAACAAACCCAAAATATGGTTCCTTCACATGATCAGTTTGAGTAGCACTGTTCTAAAGGACAGCAGTGAAAGGAAATCTATCAGGCAGAGCTTTATAACTTTGTATAAAGATAGACGTGGTTTGAGGTGACAACAATATCAATTGTTGGGCAGGGGCTAGTGGTTCTGCTAATTGATCAGAGGCCTGGAAGGAGCAATGTCACATGATCAGACATTAAGGAAGTTTGAGAAGGAGGTATGTGGATGACCCTATAGGTGTGAATACAAAGTCTGAATACCTAACAAAGAATCTATAGTAGGGGCAGTATTGAACAACCAGATGGAAAAGTTGATTGATCCAATGAATGTCAGCCAATCCTGTTCTCAGTCACCACAATGGTTACACAGTGGACACATAAACTGACTAGCCATAATGTCAGGAATGGAGGCTATGCATGGGCATAAAAGCATGTACTCTCTCTCACCAAGGTTGATCTAGCTATTGACAGTGCTAAATGTCTGACCAATAAGTATTGGCCCAAAGTGACCCTTCAACACAGAACCATCCATCATAGAAGCCAACCAGACATCTGTGGAATATGCTTTTGCCTTCTTTGCCTTTGCCAGGCCATATTTACTAGCATAGGATCCATTGGTCCTACCACTTATGGCCATTCTAGCATTCCATCATCTTTAGAATAACTGTCTATAGGATTGGTGCCCCATCCTCTAAAACAGGGTTCCCGAATCTCCAGCCTGGGGACAGGTAACTCTCCATGGCCTGTTAGGAACCGGGCCACACAGCAGGAGGTGAGCAGCAAGCAAGCAAACAAGCATTATTGCCTGAGCTCTGTCTCTTGTCAGATCAGGAATGGTATTAGATGCTCATAGGAGGGTGAACCCTATTGTGAACTATGCATTCAAGAGCTCTAGGTTGCATACTTCTTATGAAAATCTAATGGCTAAGGCGGAACAAGCTCATCCCAAAACCATCCACTCCCCCGTCCAAGCCTCCCACCTCTGTGCCTAGAAAAATTGACTTCCGGAATGCTGGGAAGATGGCCGCCTAAGAACAGCTCAGGACTTCAGCTCCCAGTGAAAGTGCAGAGAGTGAGTGGACGCCGCATTTCCAGACGAACTCTTATTGCCCACAGACCAGGAGATACCCAGGCAGAGGGGTCGCCAGCGTCGCAGTCCCAGCCGGTGCAGCTGTTTTGGCCCCCTCAGGGCTGATTCCGCCCGCGCGGCTGCTGTGACCACACCCTGTTGCTGCGGTTCTCCTTACAAAAGCCACTGGTCTGGGAGCCCTCTTAGCAGGCGAGCAGAGCCCTGAGATGGCAGAGTTGCCCATTCATCTGAAATAGCGAGTCAGGCCAGGAGATTCCTAGGCAAAAAATCCGCCAGGAGCCGGCGCCACAGTTCGAGCCGACTCCGTGAGTCGCAGCATGGGAGATCCCGGCGCCTTTTCAACAAGCGACCGGAACGCGGGGTCGTTCAACTTAAAAGAAAAGACTCTGAGTCAGGGAGCCAGGTGATCAGGCTCGGTTGGTCACACCCCTCCACCCCCAACAACAACCAAAACAAAAACAGTAATTGGAAACCCTCTGGGTTGAGCCCTTCAAACCAAGCACAGCTGAACCAGGAGGGTCCGGCTCGGTGGGGGAGGGGCTTCTGCTATTACTGAGAATCTCCACCACTAAGGAGGCAGGCCGCCGTTGCCGAGGCAACCTGCCACAACAGAGAGAATCCGCCATAACAGAGGCGGGGCCACCGTTGCCGAGACAGTTCTAACTACGACCATATAAAAAGGACTACAGGGAAGAGCTCAGGGCAGCTGGGCGGAGCCCACAGCAGCTCAGCAAAGCCCCTGCCAGCAGGCAGTGGCTAGGCCTGCTGCTAGCTGGGCGGGTCCGACCTGAAAGAAAAATCAAAAAAGGCAGTAGTGCAAGGGAAACTCATAAAGCTCCGACTCCCTGGGACAGAGACAGACAACAGGTGGATAAACCCACAAAAATGGGAAGAAACCAGCGCAAAAAGGATGAAAACTCCCGAAATCAGAACACCTCTCCTCCTAAAAGGGATCACAACTCCTCACCAGCAAGGGAACCAGACCGGATGGAGAAAGAGGGTGATGAAATGACAGAATCAGACTTCAGAAGGTGGGTAGTAAGAAACTACAGTGAGCTAAAAGAACATGTTCTAACCCATCGCAAAGAAAATAGGAACCTTGAAAAAAGATTGGACGAACTGCTGACGAGAATGGACAGCATAGAGAGGAGTATAAATGAATTGATGGAGCTGAAAAACGCAACACAAGAACTTCGTGAAGCATGCACAAGCTTCAACAGCCGAATTGACCAAGCAGAAGAAAGGATATCAGAGGTCAAAGATCAACTCAATGAAATAAAAAGAGAAGGCAAGAACAGAGAAAAAAGCACAAAAAGGAATGAACAAAATCTTCAAGAAATGTGGGACTATGTGAAAAGACCTAATCTACATCTGATAGGTGTACCTGAATGTGATGAAGAGAATGAATCCAAGCTGGAAAATACTCTTCAGGATATTATCCAGGAAAACTTCCCCAACCTAGCAAGGCAGGCCAATATTCAAATCCAGGAAATACAGAGAACACCACAAAGATATTCCTCAAGAAGAGCAACCCCAAGGCACATAATCATCAGATTCACCAGGGTTGAAATGAAAGAGAAAATGTTAAGGGTAGCCAGAGAGAAAGGTCGGGTTACCCACAAAGGGAAGCCCATTAGACTCACAGCAGATCTCTCAGCAGAAACCCTACAAGCCAGAAGAGATTGGGGGCCAATATTCAACATCCTTAAAGAAAAGAACTTTCAACCCAGAATCTCCTATCCAGCCAAACTCAGCTTCATAAGTGAAGGAAAAATAAAATCCTTTGTGAACAAGCAAGCACTCAGAGATTTCATCACCACCAAACCTGCTCTACAAGAATTCCTGAAAGAGGCTCTACACATATAAAGGAACAACCAGTACCAGCCACTCCAAAAACACACCAAATGGTAAAAGAGCATCAACACAATCAAGAATCTGCATCAACTAACCAACAAAACAGCCAGGTAGCATCAAAATGACAATATCAAATTCACACATAACAATACTATCCCTAAATGTCAATGGACTAAATGCCCCTATCAAAAGACACAGACTGGCAAATTGGATAAAAAGCCAAAACCCATCAGTGTGCTGTATCCAGGAAACCCATCTTACATGCAGGGATACACAAAGGCTCAAAATAAAGGGATGGAGGAAGATCTACCAAGCAAATGGAGAGCAAAAAAAGGCAGGAGTTGCAATTCTCATCTCTGATAAAATAGACTTTAAAGCAACAAAGATCAAAAGAGACAAAGAAGGACATTACATAATGGTAAAAGGATCACTGCAACAAGAAGAGCTAACGATCCTAAATATATACGCACCCAATACAGGAGCACCCAGATACATAAGGCAAGTTCTTAATGACTTACAAAGAGACTTAGACTCCCACACAATAATAGTGGGAGACTTTAACACCCCATTGTCAATATTAGACAGATCATCCAGACAGAAAATCAACATGGATATCCAGGACCTGAATACAGACCTGGAACAAGCAAACCTAATAGACATTTACAGAACTCTCCACCCTAAATCCACAGAATATACATTCTTCTCAGCACCACATCACACCTACTCTAAAATTGACCACATAATTGGCAATAAATCACTCCTCAGCAAATGCAAAAGAACAGAAATCATAACAAACAGTCTCTCAGACCACAGTGCAATCGAGTTAGAACTCAGAATCCAGAAACTAACTCAGAACCGCACAGCTTCATGGAAACTGAACAACTTGCTCTTGAATGTTGACTGGATAAACAATGAAATGAAGGCAGAAATAAAGATGTTCTTCGAAACCAATGAGAACAAAGACACAACATACCAGAATCTCTGGGACACATTTAAAGCAGTCTCTAGAGGAAAATATATAGCAATGAGTGCCCACATGAGAAGAAAGGAGAGATCGAAAATTGACACCCTATCATCAAAATTGAAAGAGCTAGAGGAGCAAGGTCAAAAAAACTCAAAACCTAGCAGAAGACAGGAAATAACTAAGATCAGAGCAGAACTGAAGGAAATAGAGACACAAAAAAACTCTTCAAAAAATCAATAAATCCAGGAGTTGGTTTTTTGAAAAGATCAACAAAATAGACCACTAGCCAGATTAATAAAAAAGAAAAGAGAGAATAACCAAATTGATGCAATAAAAAACGATAAAGGGGATATCACCACAGATTCCACAGAAATCCAAACCATCATCAGAGATTATTACAAACAACTCTATGCACATAAACTAGTAAACCTGGAAGAAATGGATAAATTCCTGGACACCTGCATCCTCCCAAGCCTAAACCTGGAAGAAGCCGAAACCCTGAATAGACCAATAACATGGTCTGAAGTCGAGGCAGCAATAAAGAGCCTACCATCCAAAAAAAGCCCAGGTCCAGATGGGTTCACAGCTGAATTCTACCAGACATACAAAGAGGAACTGATACCATTCCTTCTGAAACTATTCCAGACAATCCAAAAAGAGGGAATCCTTCCCAAATTATTTTACGAGACAAACATCATCCTGATACCAAAACCCGGCAGAGACTCAACAAGAAAAGAAAATTTCAGGACAATATCCATGATGAACATAGATGCAAAAATCTTCAATAAAATACTGGCAAACCGATTGCAACAGCATATCAAAAAGCTCATCCACTATGATCAAGTAGGATTCATCCCGGGGATGCAAGGCTGGTTCAACATACGCAAGTCCATAAACGTAATTCACCACATAAACAGAACCAAAGACAAAAACCACATGATTATCTCAATTGATGCAGAGAAGGCTTTTGACAAAATTCAACAACGCTTTATGCTAAAAACCCTCAATAAACTAGGTATTGACGGAATGTATCTCAAAACAATAAAAGCTATTTACGACAAACCAACAGCCAATATCATACTGAATGGGCAAAAACTGGAAGCATTCCCTTTGAAATCTGGCACTAGACAAGGGTGCCCTCTCTTACCACTCCTATTCAATATAGTACTGGAAGTTCTAGCCAGAGCAATCAGGCAAGAAAAAGAAATAAAGGGTATCCAAATTGGTAAGGAGGAAATCAAATTGTCTCTATTTGCAGATGACATGATTGTATATCTGGAAGACCCCATCATCTCAGCCCAAAATCTCCTGAAACTGATAAACAACTTCAGCAAAGTCTCAGGATACAAAATCAATGTGCAAAAATCACAAGCATTCCTATACACCAGTAACAGACTTCAAGAGAGCCAAATCAAGAACGAACTGCCATTCACAATTGCTACAAAGAGAATAAAGTACCTAGGAATACAACTAACAAGGAACGTAAAGGACCTCTTCAAGGAGAACTACAAGCCATTGCTCAACGAAATAAGAGAGGATACAAACAGATGGAGAAACATTCCATGTTCATGGTTAGGAAGAATCAACATCGTGAAAATGGCCATACTGCCCAAAGTAATTTACAGATTCAATGCTATTCCCATCAAGCTACCAATGACACAGAACTGGAAAAAAACACCTTAAACTTCATATGGAACCAAAAGAGAGCCTGCATAGCCAAGTCAATTCTCAGCAAAAAGAACAAAGCAGGAGGCATCACACTACCGGACTTCAAACTATACTACAAGGCTACAGTAATCAAAACAGCATGGTACTGGTACCAAAACAGAGATATAGACCAATGGAACAGAACAGAGGCCTCAGAGGAAATACAACATACCGACAACCATCTGATCTTCGACAAACCTGACAAAAACAAGCAATGGGGAAAGGATTCCCTGTTTAATAAATGGTGTTGGGAAAACTGGCTAGCCATGTGCAGAAAGCAGAAACAGGACCCCTTCCTGACACCTTACACCAAAATTAACTCAAGATGGATTAAAGACTTAAACATCAGACCTAATACCATAAAAACCTTAGAAGAAAATCTAGGCAAAACCATTCAGGACATAGGCATAGGCAAGGACTTCATGACCAAAACGCCAAAAGCAATGGCAACAAAAGCCAAAATAGACAAATGGGACCTAATCAAACTCCACAGCTTCTGCCCGGCAAAAGAAACAGTTAGTAGAGTGAATCGGCAACCAACAGAATGGGAAAAAATTTTTGCAGCCTACCCATCTGACAAGGGGCTGATATCCAGAATTTACAAAGAACTAAAGCAGATCTACAAGAAAAAAACAAACAAGCCTATTCAAAAATGGGCAAAGGATATGAACAGATACCTTACAAAAGAAGACATACAGGAGGCCAACAAACATATGAAAAAATGCTCATCATCACTGGTCATCAGAGAAATGCAAATCAAAACCACATTGAGATACCATCTCACACCAGTTAGAATGGCGATCATTAAAAAATCGGGAAACAACAGATGCTGGAGAGGATGTGGAGAAATAGGAACACTTTTACACTGTTGGTGGGAATGTAAATTAATTCAACCATTGTGGAAGACAGTGTGGCGATTCCTCAAGGACCTAAAAATAGAAATCCCATTTGACCCAGCAATCCCATTACTGGGTATATATCCAAAGGATTATAAATCATTCTACTACAAGGACACGTGCACACGAATGTTCATTGCAGCACTGTTTACAATAGCAAAGACCTGGAACCAACCCAAATGCCCAACGATGATAGACTGGATAGGGAAAATGTGGTACATATACACCATGGAATATTATGCAGCCATCAAAAACGATGAGTTCACGTCCTTTGTAGGGACATGGATGAACCTGGAAACCATCATTCTCAGCAAACTGACACGAGAACAGAAAATCAAACACCGTATATTCTCACTCACAGGTGGGTGTTGAACAATGAGAACACATGGACACAGGGAGGGGAGCACTACACACTGGGGTCCGTTGGGGGGAAATGGGGGAGGGGCAGCGGGGTGGGGAGGTGGGAAGAGATAGCATGGGGAGAAATGACAGATACAGGTGAGGGGACGGAAGGCAGCAAACCACACTTCCAAGTGTGTACCAATGCAACAATCTTGCATGTTCATCACATGTACCCCAAAACCTAAAATGCAATTAAAATAAATAAATAAATAAATAAAAATAAAAAAAGAAAAAAATAAATAAAAAAAGAAAAGAAAAATTGACTTCCACGAAACCAGTCTCTGGTGCCATAAAGGTTAGGGACTGCTGCTCTACAGCACAGTATATGAGTCAAATCAATGATCACTACACGATATTCTGTCCCCTTAGCAAGGGTATGGGAACTAAGGGGTAGAAGTAGAATTGGCAGCACCCATCACTTGACCTACTTGGGAAATTTGCCCATCCTCAGTAGCCAAGTTGGGGAATTTGTGCTTCCCATTCCCTCAACTTCAGGCTCTGTGGGATTTGATACCTTATCCCCTACGAGTAGAACACTTTCACCAGGGAGTAAATTATTTTCACCCAAACCCTTTATTTTGGTGCCTCATTTAAAAGATAATCTGAGTTAAATTTAACACAGATAGATACAATTATTATCACCTAATATTGAGGAATGAGGCACAAGAAAGTTTAAGAGGACCAGGGTCACATAGCTAGTAAGTGATAGAACCAGAACGTGACCCTGGGCAGTCTTATGTAGAGTCCTTGCTTTCAACCTGTACTCTAAATTATCTGTTTTTAAAGTTCATGTTTTTTTATTTAGTTGTCTTGGAGCAAAGCATTCCTATATTACTTTATGTTTCTAAAGCAGGTGTGGCTAGCACCTCTACAATTAAAGTTCAATTAAATCTGAACAATTATTATTTAATATAGGTTTTTATTATTTTAATATGGGTTTCAATGTAATCAGACAGTAACAATGTCTAGCTCTGTCTTCATTTAGCATGTATCTATAAACATCCTCCTTAAAAACATACCAAAACACACACAAAAAATTAAAGATGTCTTTATAAAAAATTTTCACAAGTTATGCATTTTCGAACAACAGTTAACAGGGTAAGTTCAAGGTAACAGTTGCCAGTGATTTCTATCTATAGAAAGCAGGTAAATCAACCAGGCAAGAATTTTCCAAAATAAACATAAACTCCTTTGTACTAACTAACCCTTACCATTTAGCATCACCTGTCCTTCAGTTGGCCCTATGCTTGAGGCATCAGAGTGAAGACCTGGGAACTAGTATTAAAATCTCAATTATTTTAAAGTTTACAATGGGCAATTTCCTAACAGTGATATGATAGAAAGAGCATGAATGCTGGAGTCAGACAATCCCAGTTTTGCAATTTACTTGCTATGTGGCCTAGGACAAGTTATTTAACTTTTGGAACTTCAGTTTTTCAGTACGTAGAATGTGGAAGAAAAAAGATTGAAGTATGCAAAGTGCCTAGTGTACTGTCTAGCATCCAGCGGCTATTTAATAATAGTATCCTTCTTAATAGGTATTATTAATTCATGTTTACATAGTTATTTGCAATTAAATAATTGAGAAAACTCGTAAAGGTCTTTTAAGTTTCGATGGAAATAAATTGGAAGCTTGCATAAACAGATTAAAACATGGATTCACAAGAAGAGGAAATAACAATAATAAATTAGAAAGCAGGTAGACCCAGTCATAGGAAAGAAAAGTCACACACTACTCAGCAGTATCTCCAAGATACCATCAGAAACTATTTTGATAGACATGGATATCCATTGCTATGATTTTGAGCTGTACTATCTAATATGGTAGCCTCTAGCCACAGGAGGCAAATTGAAATATAGCTAGCCCAAATTGACATATGCTGCAGAGTTTAAAAAAAAAATTCGAAAACTTGATATGAAAAAACATACAAAATATCTAATTAAAAATGTTTAGATTGATTACATATTGAAACAATAGTTTGGATTTATTATGTTAAAGAAAACATTGTTAGATTTAACTTCATTTCCCTCTTTTTACTGTCTTTATGGTGGCCACTAGAAATTTTAAATTCATATAAGTGGCTTGCATTATATCTCTAGTGGACAGGACTGATGTGAGGTCATAATTTAACTTGGATAGCACTCAAGTACAGGCGTGCGCCACCATGCCCGGCCGTAGAGTCCTCATTCTTAGGCTCACATGCTCTTCCCTCCCACTCTTCCATTCTTTAACGAAGACCTAGCACAACAATAACAATTTTCACTCATATCCCTATATGAGGGCCACACTATCCGGGATGTAATACAAGGATGATTTGCCACAAATAGTCTTTAAATGATTTATAAAATATATAGGAATGAATAAACAGATAAGTCATGCCAGAAAAATGTCCCACAAGGACAATATTCACTCAGGCAAGACTCTGTGGTACTTTCTAATAACACACTTTAAAAGGAACATTATTTAATATGCACCATCCATTCAAGACAAGCAAAGGTTAGCTGTATACTAGAAAAAAATAAAAATCTAAACTTGAGGCATTTATTCATATAATTAAGAGTCTAGAAAAACTGCCTGAATTAGTCAAGGTTCTTCAGAGCACAAAAAAACTACACATATACATATATGGAGATTTCTTAGGGAATTAACTCACAAGATTATGGAGACTGAAAAGTCCACCAATGATTCAATGATTCATTCATTCACTCATTCATTCATTCATTCATACTTTACATAGTTCAAAAGCCCTTGCCATCAAGTGAGGTACCCAGGAAAGCCAATGGTGCAATTCAGTCCAAATCTAAAGGCCTGAGAACTAGGGAGGCTGGTGGTGTAAGTTCCCAAGTCCAAAGGAGTTCAAAGGCCTAAAGGAGGAGCTCCATGTCCAAAGGCAGGAAAAGATGTCTCAGCTCAAGAACAGAACAAATTTGCCCTTTCTCCACCTCCTTGTTCTATTCAGGCCCTAAAAGCCAGACTGAATGACATTCACCCACATGGGTAAAGACAATCTTCTTTACTCAGTCTACTAAGTCAAATGTTAAACTCTTCCAGAAACACATTCAACAGACAGACCCAGAAATGTTTTACCATTTATCTGGTCATTCTTTAGTCCAGTCAAGTTGACACAGAAAATCAGCCATCACACCATCTCTATTCTCTACACAACTTTGGCTGAAACTAGCTTGATAAGTCTTTCTATCAGAGGCTTCAGTGGAAAAACTGACCAGGTGATATGGTTTGGTTCTGTGTCACCACCCAAATCACATCTCAAATTATAATCCCCATATGGTAATGGAGGGACCAGTAATCCCCAAATGTTGACAGAGGAAGATAATTGGATCATGGGGGTGGTTTCCCCCATGCTATTCTCATGATAGTGAGTGAGTTCTCATGAGATCTGATGATTTTATAAGGAGCTCTTTCCCCTTTGCTTTTTCTGTCTCTTCTGCCACCTTGTGAAGAAGGCATCTGCCTCGCCTTCCACCATGACTGTAAGTTTCCTGAGGCCTCCCCAGCCATGCAGAACTGTGAGTCAACTAAACCTCTTTCCTTTATAAATTACCCAGTCTCAGGAAAGTTCTTTACAGCAGTGTGAAAATGGATTAATATACCAGGCAACTCCACAGACTCTGGATATCTTATTCAAGTGTTTCACAAATACCGTTTCCCAATCTACAGAACCCTAGACTCCAAAAATAACCAAATTCTCACTCACCCTATTCAGACTCCCCCCCAAAAAATCTACTGATCACAAAGTAATCTAATCTGATAATGGAAAAAATGAAAATTATGAAGTAACAGAAAAAAATTGGTTTTGGAGAACCAAGGAAAAGATGGCATAAACAGTGAAAGATCACCGGACAGCTTTTCATCTTCATAACTCTGCCATTAGTATACAACACACACTAATATTTTGCTTAATATAAATATTATAAAATAATATAAAAATTTCCTGTCTAAATTTTTAAGGAAAAATTAGTAATATAAAATATAAAAAATATACAACTATTTTTTACTTTGAAAGTTTTTAATCTCTTAGATAAGTATTATAATTATAGCAAGCACTTTTCTACAAGTACCTTTAAGCTAATGGACATATAATAGATAACAATAAGTACCTTTAAGCTAATGGATGTATAATGGATAACAACAGAGTCAAGTTACCTGGGTTTAAATCCCACACTTGCAACTTAGGTGCTGTGTGACTTTGAGAAAATCCCTTAACCTTTCCCTGCTCAACTTCCTCCTCTATAAAATGTGGATAATAGCATCTACCTTAGGGAGTTGTTATGATAATTAAATATGTTAACATATAAAACATTTAAAACAGTGCCTGACACATAACAAAATCTAAATAAGTGGTATTTACTATTATAAATGACAAATAAATTAAGTGACAGTAATTGATACATCTAGTCTCACTTAATTGTCTTTTCATTTAATTGATGACTGTTCTCCTCATTAAGGACTTCTTTAATTCTTCCAACAGGTGTTAAAATGTTACTAGCTTTAAGAGCCAAAGGATACAAATTAAATAAAATTTTGCAAGAGTAAATAAATATGGTTTTGAGGCACTAAACTCTTCTAACAAGAGCAGGGAAAAAAAAACATTTAAGGAAAAACATTCTATATTAAGAATAGGAAAGTCAACAGATTGATATCATTAATACCAATGGATATAATACTTAAGGCTCAAACCACACTATATTCTACTAGCATTATGAGGTGTCAATTGTGTGACTGGTGTTTCCAAGATTCTGGACATACAAAGAAGACAAGAACTCTATCCTTAAGGGCTCAGGCTAAGTAGACAGGCAATACACAATTATGTCATGATATAAACTATGGTTTGAAAGTGTCCCCCGAAATTTATATGTTGGGAACTTAATCCACAATACAACAGTTTTGAGAGGTGAGACGTTCAAGAGGTGATTAGGCTATGAAGACTCTGAATGGATTAATGCCATTAAGGTAGAACTGGGTTACTTATAAAAAGGATGAATTCAGCCCCTCTTGCCCCTTCTAACTTCCACCATGGGATTACACAGCATGAAGGCCCTCACAAGATGCCAGACCCTTGACCTTGAACCTCTCAGACTCCAGAACTATTAAAAAAAATCTCTTTTCCTTATAAATTACTTAATCTGCAGCATTCTGTTATAGCAACGCAAAATGGACTAAGAAAATGTATTATAACAGAACAATGAGCAAAGTGCATTACAGGCAAAAGAAGAAATCTGAACAAAGGCAAAGAAGCATGAAACTGCATAGCATATTTGGGGAATGGTAACTCACCTAATATGGTTTCAACATTCCATCAAGTTCTTACATTGCTTTTGTATTTTCAGATATTAACTGCCTGTCCCATGCAAGACACCAAAGAAACAAACATGTAATCCATAGCCTCTGGGAAGGTAGTATCTGTTCTGGCCACTAATGTATAAATAGAAGTTAGCTGCAAGAACAAAGGAGCAAGAGCATTCTAGGAAGGAGAAAGGCATATGTAAAGGCATTTGAAGAACCAGGCAGAGTTTAATAAGTCTAAATCCATGAGAGGATCCCAAGATAAAGGCAGAGGTGGGATCATTAGATGCGTTCGATGCCAGGCTTTTATAACAAAAGTGACTGGTAATTGCTAAAGGATTTTAAATAAGATCATGACCAGATCCATGTTCTAACAAGGCCCTTCTGACAGAATGTCAGTAAGGAGTAACCCAGGAGAGAAAAGGGATAAGGAAATAGCACTAGTAATGGTGACAGAAAAAAGGAAAGAACATATTCAAGAGAATCTTTGATGAAAAAATTTGGTAAAAGTAAGGAAGAAAGATGCCTTGGATGGCTCCTTGACTTTTTTCCTAATTCCTATATCCTCCTAGTAGAAACATCTTCTCCTTTGAACCTATTTTATTTCTACCTTAGTGACCTTTTGGGGGGTACCTATTTATTCATGTCTCCCTCCTCCTACTGGTAAACTCATCAAGGGCAAAGACGTGGCTCATCCTCCTTACATTCTTAGCAGGACCAGAACTAGGGTGAGGAGAGTGAGCCATTCAACTTCAGCTTCATGCTGGTACAAGGTTGAAATCTGTTCTATTCTAAAATTTGGTATTTTGTTCATCAGATTTTTTTTTGCATATATTTTGATTTTTTAAGCATTAATTAAAATGTTATATATTTTGATTACTTAGTACTTTGGCACACTCCCTAAATTGTATATCGTTTGCAAGTACCTCACTTACTTTCCCCTAGTCCCAGACCTGATGCTCAGTGCCTGCCTGACACAGTACCTAACACAAGTAGGTACTTAAATGCATGCTGAGTGAAGGAAAAGCAAACAAGTGGCATAAGCAACAAAACGGATGGTGGTAAGCCTTTGACAGAGAGAGTAAATACAGGAGGAGCAAAAGACTAGAGAACATGAGTTTATAATGCATGTCAGAAGCACTGGTTGGCGTATTATGGATTCATTTATTATTCAACACTGGAAGCATGTCAAAGGATGACATTGCTCAAGGAATTGTCCTCAAGATATTCCCCCATTCTCTTTGTAAAACTTACACTAATATTTGAGGTATTGTAGCAATATACAATTTCTTAGTTCAGCTTTTAACATTTCTTAAGACGCCAAGATGAGATGCTTGTTACATATATGTACCATTAACACTGCTATGGTATGAATGTTTGTGTTCCCCCAAAATTCATATATTGAAATCCTAATCCCCAAGATAATGGTATTAAGAGGTGGAACCTTTCAGGAGGTAACTATGTCATGACGGCAAAGCCTTCACAAATAGCATTTGTGTCTTTATTATAAAGGCCCCTGAAAGATAACTTGCCTCTTCCACCATTTAAGGACACAGCTACAAGGCATCATTTATGAATCAAAGAGAGGGCCCTCACTAGACACTTCCTAATCTCCAGAACTCTGAGAAATAAATTGTTTATCAGCCACCCACCCGATGGTATCTTATTATAGCTGCTCAAACAGACTAAGACAAACACAATCTTTGATATGACTTCATCAAACGGTACCCGCATTACTCTATTTCTGGATTCCTGCTCACTTGATAGCATTCATCACTACTAGATGCAGTATAAGTTAGTTATTTTTCTTTCCCTTTTAAAAAGATTCATTCATGAGAACATAGAATTTGTCTGTTTTCTTCATAGTTGTATCCCCAGCACCTAGAATAAATGCCATTCAAGGTCATGACAAAAAGCGGGAGGGTGGCTAAAGGTTGGCTTACACTAGAGCAGAAATAAGACAAAGAAAATAAATAAAACCCTGTGTGGATAGAAAACTAGAGCTAGGAGATCACAGGAATTTAACAGAAAGCCCTAAGAGCCAAAAACAAAGATGTAATTGCAAACCAGAGCAATAAGCTTGGGAGCTTACCTGTAGTTACCTTGGGAAATAACCAGTGGGCTTAGATTTAACAGCCTTTGGCCAGATGAGATTCAAATCTCTGGATAAAGCTGGTACCCTCAAAGGATTATATACTTGGCTATCACTGGCATACCAGAAGATAAAGGAAACTTGCACTTCTCAGCCTTGGCTCCAGGAAGAATAAAAAAGTCTCCCTGAGAATTCTTAACTATGACCTATCTTCCTATCTTTGGGGATTTAAATTTATACTACCCACATGGTCTAGGAATCCCAAGCCACAAAAGTATATATCAGTTCTGGGTGTGATACTTATCAACGTATTTTCTCACAGCTCCCAATGCACCCTTCTTTGTCTCGCTTTACAATATTGAAGCTGGACCCTACAAACATTTCTCCTTTGATTTCTGGCTCAATGCTAAGTTTCATAGAAAGGAGGGACAAGGCTGATCAGCCCACTGAAAAAAGGTAAATGATTCCAAACAAACTGGTTTTACTTAATAAATATAATAAAACATAAAATATTTCTTTCTAAAAACCTAATAGAAAGTTAATACATAGAACTGTCATCCAAGATGAACATTTCCAATGGTATGGCTGGCTTTAAGTCAAGCTTAATTTTTCAGATACTGAAACATTCCCCCTCTAACATTTGAACAGATTTTTCATCTGCTTCTTCTCTAACACAATAGGTGTTATCTTTGAAGATTTATAACCTCACATCTAAATGGATAGCTTTTAAGTAGATTTTTAGGCCAGTAGGCCCCAGGTCCATTTATCATAATATTGGTTGCCTATATATCCCATTTCACATTCCAAATATCTTTCCATTTGATGGAATGATAAAGGGTTATATGCATTTTGGATATAGTAAGAATGAAAATCATTGAGAAAAACCTGGGTTGCCATTTATATATTTAATAATTATCAAACTTTAACTTTCTCTATATTAACTTTAACTTGCTTTATATTAGGACTGCAAAGTACAAAACATAACCTATCTCATATTCTAGCAGGTACCACCTTGCAATGGTTAATTTTATGGTGTCAATTTAAGGTACCCAGATATTTGGTCAAATATTATTTGGTGAAGGTGTTTAAACTAGCAGACTGAGTAAAGTAGGGCTGCAAGCCTCATCCAATTAGTTAAAGGTCTGGAGAGAACAAAAAAGTTGATTTTCTCTTGAATAAGAGATAATTCTTCCTGCCTGACTGCCTTTAAAATGGGATATCAGTTTTTTCCTGCCTTTGGACTTGAAGCATCAGCTTTTCCTGGGTCTCAGGCCTGCTGGTCTTCAGACTGGAACCACACCACTGACTCTCGGATTTCCAGCTTGCAGATCTTCCACCTTGCAGGTCTTGGAACTTGTCAGGCTCCATAATCACACAAGCCAATTCCTTATAATAAATGTCTTTATATACATATGTACATATCCTATTGACTCTGTTTCTCTGCAGAACCCTTATACACACTGCAAATGACCTCTTAACTCCTACTAAAGCATCCCTCCTAAATAGCTACAAATGTTCCAGACCTTTCCCTTTCTCTTCACATTTCAAAAGGTAAAAATACTGTGTTTATTATCTTATCTTCTCATTCCCCCCATTCCCCCATGCTACTACCTTCTGGAAACACATTTCTACCCCATCTCTGTAATTATGTGGTGAGAACATGAACTTGGAAATCCTGCCTACCCTCTGGATTACAGTTGTTTGGCTGGATAGCTTCCAAGCTGAGCCAATTAGAAGCCGTAAATATAAACTGAATTTTTTTAAATTTTTATTTAGAAACTGAAAGGGAATTGATTGAAGTCTCTGTCTGTTAACAACCATGTGTGGGAATTAGGCCTAAGAGAATGAAGCAGGCACACTGAAACAGAGGTGAAAGTTGAAAGAAAAAAAAATAGCACCCTACTGATACATAATTCCCTCATTCATACCTGAAGCTTAGCCTCACCCTGTCTTTCCCCATTACAGTAGTCAATAAATTATCTTTTAGCCTAAACTGGTATGAATTAGGTTTCAGTTACCACAATTAGAGAAGACACAGTAAATTCCTACTGCATGTAAATCATTATAGAAATTTGTGTAATTATATTAAAAATAACTAAACTTAGTTATTCAAATGTTTTCTAAAATCTATTTGCCATAAATTGATATTGTTCAAAAACATATATACATGTTCAATACTTGTCCTAAAAGCATTAACACTGAGGCTACTTAAAATGCAAAGATTGCCTAGGAAGAATGTCTTTCTGCTTGTTTTTACAAGGGACTTATCAAATTAGAAAGCAAAATTAGAAATTATAATGAGTTCCATGTTCTCTGGTGAACACTATGAGGTATCATTAAAAATGTTATATAAACCAGGAGCAGCATCTCACACCTGTAATAGCAGTACTTTGGGAGGTTAGGGAAGAAGGATCACTTGGGCCCAGGAGTTTGAGACTGCAGTGACTTATGACGGTACCACCGCACTCTAGCCTGGTCAACAGAGTGAGACTCCATCTCTTTAAAAGAAATAAGAAAGAAACAGGACTATACTATTTTAAGTTTGTGCTATTTTTTATTAATTTTAATTTTTAAAAATATTTTAACTGCTACATAAAAATAATACTATGACCAAAAATACTATAATTACTTAATCTTTAAGGAAAATCCTACAAATTTACTAAATGAAGTTATCAATATCAAACATCTTCTTGGCACTTTTAAGTTTTAAATTAAGTGTTTTCTTAGCTGGTTGAAGGCTGAAATTCATTACCTTCTTATATATCACATATAGAAAGCACTTAATTATGAAGCACTTATTCATACACATGAAAGATAAACTGGTCCTGAATTTCCTCATCAATAATATCAATGTTGTCCTAAGAAACAGAAAAAAAAAATAGTGGCTTGGATAATGAAAATTCAGAGTTAAACACAATCTTCAGTACTCAAATTCAATTGAATTCAAAGTCTTTAACCACCTACTATTTTATAAAGTTGTTGACAAATATTAATAGTTTTAATGGTTGTTTTGTTTTCTTTAATTTCATTGCCCTTATAGATTTTCCTGAATGATGTGTTAAATAGCATAATTGTGAATAAGGAGAAAGTAGGAGAGAATATAAAAAGCTAATACACATACACACTTCAAAAACAAACTTGGTAAGAACTTAGTCACAAAGAATATAAACACTCTCAGGATCATAACTCCAGGTGATTTTCCTTTCACACTTCCTAATTTTACCAACTACAAAAGGAAATCAGATAATCCTAGAATAGGCTACAGAGGAAAAGCAGGTTTGGAAGTGGTCAAAAGACTCTATATAAGGCCATTAAAACAACTAGCAAGTAAGAAGTAAACTAGTTAGTTTAAGTATTAATAAAAATTTCAGGACCTAGAATCATGCTCACAGATTGGAAAGATTAGGTTTTCTGTTTCTTTACTTTTATAGAATTGTAGGAAATATTATAAGCTCCATTTGTCCAACAGCATCACTGGAACAGGTAATAAATACAATACTTCAGGTTCAGCTCAAAGAATTAATTTTCACAAATTCTTATATAAGTGGAAAACCTCTTATCTTATTGCACTGTTCTCAATCCCATTCCCATTAAGACTCTTCACATAATAACCACTGTTAAGAGAATGACAGAGGGATTACCCAAACAGAAAGCGTATACATGCTGATATTAATATCCAATTCACAAATATTCATCTATGCAGTTCTAATCCAGGAAACATGTCTTATAATTATGGAACTTTGGTATTTTGTGCTATATGGCATTCATCCTAAACAATGAAATGTTCTAAAAAGTTTTGAGTCTATTTTAAGGAGAACATTTTAATTAATGTGTCTATAAAAATAAAATTAGAGTTAATATGAGCAACATCAATGAAAGGTTTGTGGAAAAGAATTCTTTATGTTTTACTTTTATGGTTGGTCAGTGTATATATTTATGGGGTACATGAGATATTTTGATACAGACATACAGTGTGTAATAATCACATCAAGGTAAACAAGGTATCCATTACCTCAAGCATTTATTACTTGTGTTACAAACATTCCAATTATACTCTAGTTGTTTTAAAATATATAATAAATTAATGTTGACTGTAGGCACCCTGTTGTGCTATCAAATACCACATCTTATTCATTCCATCTCGTTGTATTTTTGCATTCATTAACCATCCCCATTGCCCCACTACTCTTCCCAGCTTCTGGTAGCCATCATCCTACTCTCTTATCTTCATGAGTTCAATTGTTTTAACTTTTAGCTTCAACAAATGAGTGAGGACATGCAGAGTCTCTCTTTCCGTGCCTGGTTTATTTCACTTAACATAATGTCCTCCAATTCCATCCATGGTGTTGCAAATGACAGAATCTCATTATTTATGATTGAATACTACTACATTGTGTATTTGTAACACATTTTCTTCGTCCATTTTTCTGTTGATAGACACTTAGCTTGATTCCAAATTTTGGCTATTGGGAATAGTGCTGCAATAAACATGGGAGTACAATTATGTCTTTGATATATTGATTTCTTTTCTTTGGGGCATATACTTAGCAGTGGGATTGCTGGATCATATGGTATTTTCCATGCATTTCTAGTTTTTTGAGAAACCTCCATACTGTTCTCCATAGTGGCTATACTAAATTACGTTCCCACCAACACCATACAAGGGTTCCCTTTTCTCCACATCCTCTCCAGCATTCATTTATTGCCTGTCTTTTGGAGGTATGGCATTGTAACTGGGGTGAAATACTATCTCCTTGTAATTTAGATGTGCATTTCTCTGATCATCAGTGATGTTGAACATCTTTTCATATGCCTGTTTCCCATTTGCATGTCTTCTTTTGACAAATGTCTATTCAAATATTTTGCCATTTTAATTCAATTATTAAATTTTTTCCTATATAGTTGTTTGAGTGCCTTATGTATTCTGGTTATTAACCCCTTGTCAGGTGGATAGTTTGCAAATATTTTCTCCCAATCTGTGGGTTGTCTCTTCAATTTACTGATTATTTCCTTTGCTGTTCAGAAGCTTTTTAACTTGATATGATCCCATTTGTCCATTTTTGCTTTGGTTGCCTGTGCTTATGAGGTATTACTCAAGAAATCTTTGCCCAGTCCAATGTCCTGAAGAGTTTCTACAAAATTTTTTTGTAGTTTCATAGTCTGTGGTCTTAGATTTAAGTCTGTAATCCATTTTGATTTGATTTTTTATATATAGCAAGAGATAGGGCTCTAGTTTCATTCTTATACATATGGATATCCAGTTTTCCCAGCAGCATTTATTGAAGAGAGTGTCTTTTCCCCACTGTATGTTCTGGCACCTTTGTCAAAAATGAGTTCACTGTAGGTGTGTGAATTTGTTTCTGGGTTCTATATTCTGTTCCATTGGTCTATGTCTGTTTTTAATGCCAGTACTATGCTGTGTTGGTTACTATAGCTCTGTAGTATAATTTTAAGTCAGGTAATACAGTTTCTCCAGTTTTGTTCATTTTACTTGATATGGCTTTGTCTATTTTGGGTCTTTTGTGGTTCCATATAAATTTTAGGATCTTTTTTTCTGTTTCTGTGAAGAATATCACTGATATTTTGATAGGGATTATGTTGTATCTGTACACTGCTTTGGGTAGTATGGACATTTTGATAATACCAATTCTTCCAATCCATGAACATGGAATATTTTTCCATTTTTCCATGTACTCTTCCATTTTTCTTGTATCAGTGTTTTATAGTTTTCACTTTAGAGATCTTTCACATCTTCAGTTAAGTTTATTCCTAGGTATTTTATTTTTTTAAATGAGGTTACTTTCCTGATTTCTTTTTAAGATAGTTCACACTGGCATATAGAAATGCTACTGATTTTTTATGTTGATTTTGTATAGTGCAACTTTATTGAATGTGTTCATCAGTTCTAATAGTTTTTTGGTGGGGTCTTTAGGTTCTTCTAAATATAAGACTGTATCACCTCCAAACAAGGATAATTTACCTTCTTCTTTTCCAATTTGGGTGCTCTTTCTTTCTCTTGTCTGATTGCTTAGCTGGGATGTAACTGGGACTTCCAGTACTACATTGAATAAAAGTAGTGAAAGTAAGCATCCTTGTCTTGTTCTAGATCTTACAGTAAAGGTTTTCCATTTTTCCCCATTCAGTAAGATGCTAGCTGTGAGTCTATGGTATACTGCTTTCACGGTGTTGAGGTATATGTTCTTTCTACACCCAGTGTTTTGAAGGTTTCATCATGAAGGGATGTTAAATTTTATCAAATGCTTTTTCAGTATCAACTGAAATGATTATATGGTTTTTGTCCTTTATTCTGTTGATATGATGTATCACATTGATTGATCTGTGCATGTTGAGCCATCCTTGTATCACTGGGCTAAATCCTACTTGGTCGTGATGAGTTATCTTTTTGATGTGTTGCTAAACTTGGATTGCTAGTGTTTTGTTGAGGATTTCCACATCAATGTTCATCAATAATATTGGCCTGTAGCTTTCTTTTTTTTGATGTATCTTTGTCTAGTTTTGATATCAAGGTAATACTGACCTCGTAGAATGAGTCTAGAAGTAGTTCCTCCTCTTTCATTTTCAGAATAGTTTGAGTAGAAATAGTATTAATTTTTCTTTAAATGTTTTGTAAAAATTAGCAGTGAAGCCATCAGATCCTGGGTTTTTCTTTGCTGGGAGACTTTTTATTACAGTGACAATCTTGTTAGTTGGTTTTGGTCTGTTAAAGTTTCAGATTTTTTCACGGTTAAAGTTTGGTAGGTTGTATGTGACTCAGAATTTATCCATTTCTTCTAGCTTTTCCAATTTATTGGCATATAGCTGCTCACAGTATCTCTAATGATCTTTTGAATTTCTGCAATATGAGTCATAATGTCTGTTTTTTCATCTCTGATTTTATTTGGGTCCTCTCTATTTTTCTTAGTCTGGCTAAAGGTTGGCCAAGTTTGTTTATCTTTCAAAAACCAGCTTGGAGGAAAAGATTAAATTCAGTAGATCTTAAATACTTTGGTACTTTAGGCGATTAATACAAAAGGAAAAAAGGCATAGATTCTTCAAACATCTTACATATTAAATGACACATATTTACCATCTCACAGTTTTGTAGTCAGAAGTCTGAATTATCTAGGTCTTCTACTTAGGGTCTTGCCAGGCTGAAATCAAAGTGTCCTCCACGACTATGGTTTCCTCTCAATCATAGAGCCCTCTTTTAAGATCACTAATTGCTGGCGTACTTCATTTATTTGCAGTTTTAAGACAGACACTCCCCCATTTTCTTGCTGTCATCCAGGAGCCACTGACAACTCCTAGATGCCACCAGTGATTCCCTGCCTAGTGGTCCCCTCAGTAGGTCCTCTAATGCTCCCAAAATTCGAATCTTTCTAATTTCAGGGAAAACCCAATTCCTTTTAGAGGCTCACTTGATTAGATCAGGCCCACTCAGATAACGGCCCTTTTAACTGACTTAAAGTCAACTGACTAGTGACCTAATCACAAGTGACTCTACAGGATGTGTACCCTATAGGGTGATGTATTAGTCCATTCTCACATAGCTATAAGGAAATACCCAACACTGGATAATTCATAAAAAAAGAAAAGAAAAGAAAAGAAGTTTAGGCAGGGCACAGTGGCTCAAACCTGTAATCCCAGCACTTTGGGAGGATGAGGCACGTGAATCACCAGAGGTCAGGAGTTTGAGACCAGGCTGGCCAACATGGTGAAGCCCTGTCTACTAAAAATACAAAAGAAAATTAGCTGGGTGTGGTGGCACACACTTGTAATCCCAGCTACTTGGGAGGCTGAGGCAGGAGAATTGCTTGAATCCAGGAGGCAGAGGTTGCAGTGAGCCATGATCGTACCATTACACTCCAACCTGGGCAACAAAGTGAAACTGTCTCAAAAAAAAAAAAAAAAAAAAAAAAAAGAGGTTTAATTTATTCACAGTTCTGCATGGCTGGGAAGGCCTCAAGAAACTTACAATCACGGCAGAAGGCACCTCTTCACAGGGCAGCAGGAGACAGAATGAGTGCAAGCAGGGGAAATGCCAGGTGCTTATAAAACCACCAGATTTTGTGAAACTCACTATCATGAGAACAGCATGGGGTTAAAGATTAAATTCTTTTAATCATATCTGCCCCATGAGATCATTACCTCCACCTGGTCCTGCCCTTGATGCATGGGGATTATGAGGATATTACAGTTCGAGATGAGACTTGGGTGAGGACATGGAGCCACACCATATCAGGTGAGAGTCATAGGGTTCTGCCAAGCACAGGTGGTAACAAAAGATGAGAACAAAAATTCTCAAAAGCTAAGCCAAAATTAAATAGTTCTCCATCTGTCCCCAAACATGCTATTTGTAAAATACATAGGGATAATTAGGCCAGGCATGGTGGCTCACACCTGTAATCCCAGCACTTTGGGAGGTCAAGATGGGAGAATCACTTGAGGCCAGGAGTTCAAGACTAGCCTGGCCAATATGGAGAGACTCCATCTCTTTAAAAATAAAAAGGGATAATTACAGTTGCAACTGAGGAACCTCCCACATTTGGTAACTGTCTACCCTTTGGCTATTGGTGGTACTCATTTATTGTAAGGCCTATGTTACTTACTGGGAATATCTACCTCTCTCTTCACTGTCTTTTATTCAATATAAACCATTCCTACCTATGACTGACATATTCTTGGCTTCCTTGTCTGTTAATGTTAAATTAATATTCAACTTATTAAGGTCCTCCTCACTCCACAAAGACCTAGCCTCTTTGTGGCTTTTTCCCCCTCTATTTCTAGCCATTACTTTTGTGACCTTGCATAAATTCACCCTAAAAAAGTGTAAGTATTCAATGGGTATCTAGCTTCCACTTTTTTTTTTGCAGTTTTATAATCTTATTTGATGTATTCAATGATCACTGGTTAGTTCTCATCTACACTGAATGTCTAAATTTTTTTAAGTGAAAACAGGTACATAGGTAACCAAAGTATAGAGCTTGCTTGGGAACTTCATCCTCATTATATTTTCTGGACAACTACACATGGATACAGTATGAGACATTCCTTAACCTTAGGCCTAGTCAGCTTTGTTGAACCTGGTATCAACGTGCACATCTGGAGTTCCCACCTCCATCATGGCAAATTGCCAGATCTCTCTGAGTGCCCGAGGAGCATGCTTCTTGAATCCCACTCATGAATGCACTTGAGTGTTGATGGTATATTCTTGGGTCACCACCTCACTGACAGCAGGACAGCCTTTCTTTTTGCCACCCTTCTCTGTGGGAGCCATTCTGCCAGGCCAAAGCTGGAAAGTAACCTTCATCTTAACTATCCAAGAAAGAAGAATAACAAACAGCATAGCTGTGGTGTAAGCAAAATTCTATGCACATGGATGATAAGTATACACATAATATTTCTATAATGCTGAATATGATTATTTAGGAACACAAGTCTCAGAGTTAGAAATACCCACTTCTTTGATCCAGCAGCTTATATTCTTCTCATAGATAAAAATTAAAAACCCTTGCTAATTTTGCCTGCTGATTTGGGAGGCAATGTTATGCTGATAAACAAAGAAGTAGAACATTTTGAAAAGAAGCCCTCCTTACACAGCTGCTAGTCACTCCTGACAACATGGCATAAGGTTCTAAATCTTCAAATAACTATCATATTGCTATATTGATTTAACAAGGTGATCTGTGTTCTCCCAAATTAAATACATGTAGAGCACTAGGATACCTTCTTCTGAGAAAAGAATTATTTGTTAAAAATTACTATTTGATAACAGAGATGATAAAATAGACATTGCTAGCAATGATTAAAATTTTAATAATTTTGGGGGTTTTGTGCAGTTATATAACCTTATTTGGTATATTCAATGATCAGTAGTTAGTTTTCATCTACACTGAATGCAGATTTTTTTAAGTGGAAACAGGTACATAGGTAACCAAAGTATAGAGCATTGGTTAAACAATGGCTTTCAATTTGCAAACAGTCAGACTGTAAGCCCAAGTATAAGAGTTTTAGCTTTCTTTGATAGTAGTTTTGTAGCATAAAATTAAATTTACAAGTACCAGCTGAGTTTCTACTAAGTGTAAGACACTGCCTAGTAGGTGGGTGATGGTAGTAAACAGAAGATACATAATAAATCAGACATGAATCCAGCCGTCAAGTTATCTATAAGTGAAAAGAAAATCCTGAGGGCAGAATCACCCCAATTTTCCTTTCTCTTCCAATGGCACGGGGGCTCTGAACACAATCCTCATAATCCCCAATTCTGAGTTTCCATGCCCCAGTGTGATCCCTCCCCTTGAGTGTGGGCAGGACCCATGGCTTGTTTCTAGTCAAAAGAATAAGCAAAGGTGACATGAAAGATGTGATACCTGTACATGATTATGTGATTATAACCATCTTGGAGTCTCTGTCTTTTGCTTGCTTGAATGAAGCAAGTGGCCATATAGCCAGGAACTGCAGGACAATTCTAGTTGCTGAAGCTGGCCCTGGGTTAATAGCCATCAAGAAATTGAAACCCTCAGTTCTACAACCACAAGGAATTAAATTCTGCCAGTAGCCCAAGTGAGCTTGGAAACATCTCCCTCCCTAGTTGAGCCTCAGTTGAGAACTAAGTACTGGCAAATATATTGATTGAAACTTTTTTAGAGACCTTGAGCAGAGGATTCAAGTCAGCTACACCCTGACTCCTGGACCCAGACACTATGAGACAATAAATACACATTGCTGTAAGCCACTAAGTTTATGGTAATATTATTATACAGCAATAGATGACTAACACGCCTGTCTTCTTACATTACTCAAGTTGCTCATATATCATAAGAGGTAAACTCAAGTATTCCAAACATCCAATCACTACTGGCAATATGAAACCCCCAGCCTACATGCTAAAGAAATCCAGCATTGGTCACACAGCCAAACTCTTTTGTAAGATTCAAGCAGCAATTTACCATCAATATTGCCAGAATATCCAGTCTGGCTGCCTGATTAACAAATCAAAAACTAAAGATCAGCTGCTCGTTCCCATCTTGTACATTCTCAGAAAGCAAGGACCTTCCATTTCCCAACCAAATGCTCAGAATGAGCCATCAGAGCTGTAGATAAAAATGAGAAATTTGAAGGATCAAGAGGCACCACAGAGGCTGATAGAGGGCAAGCTTAAAAGGTGTAGAAGAAAGCTGTCATTCCCACTTAATCCAAAAAAAATAAAAATATATGCCTCCTATTTCCTTTTAGATCTAATAACTACCTTTTCTTAAACGATAGCCTACTTGGGGGCCTGCATTTATTCTAAACAAACAAGAGTAGGCTTATATATCATCTGAAGGTTCTTTTTAAAAAAATTACTTCTGAGACAGGTTCTTGCTCTGTCACCTAAACTGGAGTGCAGTGGCACCATCATAACTTAATGCAATCTCGACCTACTGGGCTCAAGGAATACTTCTGCCTCAGCCTCCTGAGTATCTCAAACTATAGGTGGCTGTGACTACAGCCAGATACTTTCCTATATTTTGTAGAGATAGGATTTCACTGTGTTTCCCAGCCTGGTCTCAAACTCCTGGGCTCCAGCAATCCTCCTACCTCAGCCTTCCAAAGTGTTGGGATTACAGGCATGAGCCACCATGCCTGGCTAATTTTTATTTTTTACTTTTTTGTAGAGACAGGGGTCTCACTATGCTGACCAGGCTGGTCTTGAACTTCTGGGCTCAAGTTATCCTCCAGCCCCAGCCTCTAAAAGTGCTGGGATTACAAGTGTAAGCCACTGTGCCCAAACACCTGAAGGTTCTTCCCATGATTCTTTCAGAGTCTCATCATCACAGGCTCATTGTAGTATAAATATTTTCACACAAGGAATGAAAGTGATGTATCAGCATGATCTTATCAGGATCATCAAGATAACTAAAAACAAATGACAAGATTTCTCTTTTTGTTATTCACAATGAGAAGCAGAAAAGTGTTCAACTGTTACTGTATTTATCTAACGCTCACCTTTTAAAGAGTAAATTCAGTTAGTTACATGTTGTAAAACGTGGGACAAGATATACTCCTAGAGTAATGAAATTTTCTCCTTTGTAAATGGAAATTCACTATAATTTTTCTATATAAAGGGAAAGTAAAACCAATAACCTAGTCCCAAATGGGCAGCTAATAAAATTAGGTTTTCACATTTAAGAGAGAGTTATTTTAATTTCCTTTAATTATACACAATTTTAAAAAGGCTTTGTGCAAAAATGATTAACAGTTAAGATATACTTTCATTGACAATTTATGTAGATAGTCACTGTTGTCTGACAAAATCATTCCTGTAACATTAGTAAATACATAAGCACATTTCCAAAAACTGCAAGAAGTAAAAGCCAAGTAATTGGAAAGAATACACATTTACTCTAAGTAAAGCTTGATTACATGCCCAGAGATGAGCATGCAAAGCATAGCCTAATCTATACTTCCACAGTGCCTCAAGGTATCTCTGTCCTGTTTATCAACATCCAGGTCAGTTTTATGGCTGACACAACAATGTCCTAAATAGGGCATGAGAATAAATGAAATGTACAATAATGTAAAGCACTATAGCCTCCAGATACAATAAGGCATTAAATGTAACAATGTTAAAGAAAAAAAAAAAACAGCAATATAGAAACTAATAATAAAACAAAAAAAATTTATAGGGGTTTCGGGTGGGGGGGAACTAGGTAGAGAAAATGACAACCTACAATAATCTGTAGCCTACTTTTATTTTCTCCTGACAGGGGCAAGAGTCACATCCTGGTCTCTCCCCTGATACTTTCTCACTAGGAGTTTAAAAAAAAATACTTAAAATAAATATTTGAAAAAACTGATCCCACATTACATATTACTTAATGCTTCCAACTTGCTACAAGATAGATACTAAGATATGCAAGACCGACTTGAAAGTGGTTCAAATTCCACACTAACAATTGAATACCTTGTAAGAGAAATAATATTCATACATAATAAGACAAAGCAAAGAGTAAGATGAGTCATGAGAAGATACAAGTAAAGTGGTACCAGAGCTTAGAGGGTGAAAGACGACTTCTAGCTAAGATAAAGAAGGGCATTATAGAGGAAAGAGTGTTTAAGTTGGATTTTAAAAGATAGAATTTTGTAGGCTTCATTTAAAAAAAAAGCAGCAGCATATGCCTTCATAACTGCAATAAATTATGTATATAATTAATGTCTCTCTCCCTCACTAGACATCAAGTTCTGAGACGGGTGAGATTATCACCTTTTCAATGTTCTCCTTAGTACCTAACAGAATATCTGTATTCAACAAATATTTATTAAAGGAATAAATAAACAGAGACAGGAATATAGAGGACAAATAGCTCACTTTGCCTAGTAAATATAGAAGACAGGGACATGAAGAACAAAAGATTATTTAGGGTGAAGTGACAGAAGATCTTGAAAAGTCAAACTAAGGAATGTTTATTTGGTTGGAAATAAGGAGCCACTGAAGAGCTTTATGGAATGTAGTGACAACTAGATCTGTGATTTCAAAAGTATGTCTAAAAGCAATATATATGGCAAACTACAAAAAATAGAAAACGAAGGCAGTCAAGAGATCATTACAGGAGCCTAGATCAAAGATAACAAAGACCTGACCTAGAATAAAAGCAGTGGGAATAGATAGTTAAAAAAATAATAATCACAAGGATATTAAATGGATAATATCAATAGGACGATCAGTTAGTTATCCATTCAATAAATATCCTTTGAGTACCTACGATGTGTCTACCAGACACTGCCAGGAGCTGGAAACAGGAAAAAAAAAAATAAGTCATAGTGCTTCACCTCAGAGTTGACAGTCAATCTGAGTCATCTCAATAAGGAAAACTTATTGAAAACTGATGTTCTAGCTAAGATAAGGAAAGGCATCATAAAGGAAGAAGCATTTAAGTTGAATTTTAAAAGACAGTTTGAAAATGTAGAATATGGTACTTCATTTCAGCCCTTTCAGAATAATACAATAAATGAAGAAAGGGAGAAATCAATACCTCTCTCAAGTTTTGAGAACAGGAAACTAACAGGACGGCATCACAAACAGAGAATGGAAGAATAAAACAGAAGAAGGTGGACGAGGAGGAGGATATGGACAGATTTTGACACATTGGCTTCGTGTGGAATATGCAAGTGAAAATGTTTGTAAATTAGTTGCAAATTCAGGACTGGAAGACAAAGCAGAGGCTAGAGCTTATGATTTGAAAAGCATAGGCATAAATACGAGAGCTGAAGTTGAGAGCAGACAGGTAAGAAAGGGTGAAATATACAGAACCTTGGAGATGATCCACATTTAAAGAGATGAGAAAAGGCAAAAGAAAGGAAAAAAAGAAAATTACCAGAAAATTAAACCAAGCCAAACCAGGAAAGAAGAGAACAATCAGAGAGGTCGAAGGATCACAAGACAACAACAAGTGTTTCCAGACGTATGGACCATCAGCAGCATTATTTGCAACAGAGAAATCATGGAAAATTAGGACTGACTAAAAGGTCACTGGATTTGGGAACCAAAAAAAAATGTATTCGTGACATTTGAGAGAGCAGCAGAGTGATCAAGGAAAACTCTTTGCAAGAAGTTAAGATATCAGTGAATGGCAAGGCAGTGGAGATAGCTGAAGCAAATTGCTCTCTTGAAGTCTGAAAATGAAGGAAAAGAAAATGATGGAACAATAGCTTGAGGAATAATAGAAGGAGAAAAAAAATTTTAGGCTAAGGAAAGAGTATATGAACATGTCCTTTGTTGGAGAAAAAGTGGACAAAAAAAGGCAACATTTTTGGACACAGGGAGGGGAGCACTACACACTGGGGTCTGTTGGGGGGAAATGGGGGAGGGGCGGGGGATGGGGAGGTGGGAAGAGATAGCATGGGGAGAAATGACAGATACAGGTGAGGGGACGGAAGGCAGCAAACCACACTGCTATGTGTGTACCTATGCAACAATCTTGCATGTTCATCACATGTACCCCAAAACCTAAAATGCAATAAAAAAAAGGCAACATTTTTTTAGAACAGGAAAGAGCAGAGATAAAAGATCCAGTAAAGGCATAAATCAAAGATGCATAAAATACTTGATGTATTTGTTCAATAAGTATTTATTGAGTGCCCACTATGAACTCAAAGCTGAAGAATATACACTGGAGAACAAGCTAGGTATGATCCCAAGCTCATGGAGCTTATAAGTCTAAGCTTCCAGAGGAAAAGGAAGGAAGAATACAGTGGACAGGGTAGAATGCCTTTATTCTACCGTGCTGTAGAGCAGCCATGGAGTTTGGATGGAATTAATTCCTCTGCTACCAAAAGGGGTTGACCTTAAATGACCTCAGAAGTCAACATAATCTTATCTGCCTGATCAGGGTATTTGATTTAGGAATGAGCACAGAACCTAAGTTGGTCCTATCAGAATGAAACCCAGGACTTAGAGTTAATGGAAAAGAGGACAATCCTGATTGACAAAATGTGCTGAAATGAGGTCAGCAACTGCTGCATACATTTTGCTACCTGAAAGAAGCCCACTTGTGATGAAGGCAACATAGAGGAAAATAGAGCTGAGACAATTATGGCTTTAAAAAATGAAACTCAGATCAAACCACATCTGAAACCATCCTTTCTTTGGACTTTTCAGTTACATAATCCAATAAATCTCTTTCTTTGTTTAAGGCCATTCAAGAAGAGCTTTTTGGTAATTGCAAGTAAAAGCATTGTAATTACATATTATATGTCACTGTAGGCACAAATAAAATGGCTACAAAACTGCAGCACAAAATAGGACCTGCCCAGTGCAGATACAGGAAACTGTGCCCTTTCTATACTCTTCTGGCTTTAGCTGTCTGTATTAGTCAGTTCTCACACTGCTAATGAAGAGATACCTGACACTGGGAAATTTATAAAGGAAATAGGTCTAACTGACTCACAGTGCCACATGGTTGCAGAGGCCTCACAATCATGGCAGAAGGCAAAGAAGGAGCAAAGTCATGTCCTGTATGGTGGCAGGCAAGAGAAAACTTGTGGAGGAGAACTCCCCTTTACAAAACCATCAGATCTCATGATCTTATTCACTATCACAAGAACAATATGGGAAAGATCCGCCCCATTATTCAATTACATCCCACCAGGTCCCTCCCACAACATGTGGGAATTATGGAAGCTAGAATTCAAGATCTGGGTGGGGACACAGCCAAACCATATCACTGTCCATGGTTCTAAGCTTTGAAACTGCAAATGTTCCTTCTCTCTTTTTTTCTTTTAATTATACTTTAAGTTCTGGGATACATGTGCAGAATGTGCAGGTTTGTTACATAGGTATGCATGTGCCATAGCGGTTTGCTGCACCTATCAACCTGTCATCTACATTAGGTATTTCTCCTAATCCTATCCCTCCCATTGTTCCCCACCCAATGACAGGCCCCGGTGCGTGATGTTCCTCTCCCCGTGCCCACATGTTCTCACTGTTCAACTCTTGCTCTTTCTCTTATAAATCCTTTCCCACTCCTCCACCCAAGGTGATTTTCTCTTCATCAACCCCTAAACTTCAAGAGATCTCAGCAGCCTGGGAGATAAGGGCACTCCTCCTCTTAGCAGTATTCAAATTTACCCCATCTTCATGCTCCAGAATCTAGTGAGAGGGACCTATGACTTCAGCAACAGCCACCAATAAGGGAATTCTTGGGTCTAGGCCCAGTGAATATCCTTTCTGCAAGTTTGTCCCTGTGGCTGTCTCAACCCTGAATTTCCATCTTTTCCTGTCAATCTGGCTGACTTCTTTTCCTTGGAAACTAGACTCACAGAGCATCTCCTCCTAAAAGGCCTCCTTCCCAGTGACCCCTGGCCCTTAGATGCTGCTAAAGGTTCCCATGAAAATCAATACACACCTCTTAATCACACAGACACGGAAGGACAGAGCTAAGTACAGTGTGATATCACTTTCACATCACTCATCTCTAGCAGAAATTATTTTGTATCTTTGTCTATGTTTATTATCTGTCTTTCCCAACTGTAATGTAAACCCTCTTAGGGTGGGGACCTCCTCTGTATTTTTTTCACTGCTATAACCCTGGCACTTAGAAGAGTGGACAAGAACTATACTTTATTTTATTTATGTATAACCTACATGTACAAGGGAAATGAATGCCACTTGTAATACAGAGGAAGGGGTGCTGGACTTGAAAGTAACATGACTTCCAGGCATGATGGGATTTCTTACAAGTTGTAGGACCTCGCCAAGATTCTTACTCTATGAGGACTTTATCACTGGGTCGTTGTGAGATTAAGAGGCATACTAAATCTGAAAAGTACTGTAGTCCTTTGCAAATGATACCTAGAAATATTTTTGTTGGATACTATGAATGCTCAGAGGAGACAAGAGATGCCTTCTTGCTAAGGATTACTAGGGAAAAACTGGAGAGATAGGTAAATGAAAAACTCAAGAAGCAGCTGGCCTTTAAGCTGACTTTGAAGAATGTGTAAGATTTAGACATGCTGAAATGGGGATGGAGTGGGAGAGGTAACCAGGTGAAGGAAGTCGAAGGCTGAGAAGCCAGCATCAACTTAGCAGCTAATTTTACTAAGCAATTATTATGTGCCAACCACTCTTCTAAGTGCCAGGGTTACAGCAGTGAAAAAATACAGAGGAGGCCCCCACCCTAAGAGGGTATTGTATTATATTCCAGTTGGGAAAGACAGACAATAAACATAGACAAAGATACAAAATAATTTCCGCTCAAGATAAGTGATGTGAAAGCGATATGCTATGGGGACTGGAAGAGAGACATTCCAGGTAAGGTAGTAAAAACCCACTCCAGAGTGACAACATTTAATCCAGGAAGAAAGTGATAAAATAGAGGGGAGCTGAGGAAGAGCATGCCAAAGGAAATAGCAGGTGCAAAAGCCTCGAAGTAGGAATAAGTTTGGCATGTTTGTAAAACCTCCCCCCAAAAAAGGCCAGTGTGGCTACAGCAGAGTGAACAAAAATAAAAGTAGTATGAGATTGAAGTTTGTAATAGTAAATGATCCTTGAAAACAAATTTGGGGCTAGAATTAGAAAATCTCAGGCACCAAATTAAGGTGAGATATACTTCATTCTTCAAAAGCAACTGTCTCACAATATCATGAGTCAGGTCTGAGAAGCAGGTACTCAGGGACGCCCACAGATATTTCTCATAAATTAAGTGACTCTGGTGGAGGTCATGGGCACTTAATCCAGAGCACCAAGGCAGCCAGGCAAAGCAGCTGCCAGAATATTAGTGATGTTTTAACACAGACGGGCTGAGCAAAAAGTTTTCTAGCTCAGTTTTCCCTGTTGCAGGAAGAAATGAAGCCCAGAGAAGAAAACTGAGACCTGGGAGGAGAGGAAGTAGACATCATAACTAATGTTCACCAATACATGGTTCCCCTCTAGTTCTGCATATACAAGAATGATAATGTGTCACTTTGGGACCAAAGCATTTAATTGCTGGTGTTTGGCTCCCCATCCTGCCATGGTGATCACTTATTAACATGGAGGTATTATAGACAGGTACAGTGCAGAATGCAGAGCCAACACTTGGAGGGAGGCTGCCGTGGAGAATCCCCGAGATCGACACTGGTGGTATTAACTCATTAAGATAATTGGAAATTCTTTGTTTTAGAAGGATAACCTAACCTGTAATGATTAATACAGGATACAGACAGAGTTTTTTAAAAAGACTATAAAGAAGAGTAGACATTCTTGCTCTGAGTGGGGAAAGGAGGAGGAGAGACTATGAAATACTACTCAATGCCTCTGAGAGCATGCATTTTTTGCCCCAGTTCTCCACTCTTCCCTAGATCCATGACCTTTATCAGATATGTAAGCCTTACACAAAACACCATGGACTGGATGGCTTCTTAAACAGAAATTTATTTGTTCACAGTTCTGGATGCTGGAAATCGGAGATCAGAGCGACAGTATCGTTAAGTTCTGGCTTGCAGAGGGCCACTTTCTCATTGTGTCCTCACATGATAAAGAGAGAAAGAGAGCAAGCTCTCTGGTGTCTCTTCCTATAAAAGCCCCAATCATATCATGAGGCCCTACCCTCATGACCCCATCTAAACATAATTATATCTCAAAGGCCCCATCTCCAAACACTATCATATTGGGAGTCAGGGCTTCAGTATATGAATTTGGGGCAGAGGACACGATTCCATCTATAGCTGAGTGTTTTCTCCCACTCCTTGATTTGTGGTTTGGCCATGCAATTTGCTTGGCTAACAGAATGAGCTGGAATTGACAGTATATGCCATTTCCAGAGCCAAGCCTTAAAGAGCCCTTACATGTTAACATTTTCTCTCTTGCCCCTCTGCTATGGGCATGAGAAGAACATGGAATGGCTAGACCAGTCCACAAAGGAGGACAGAAATACATGGAGTAGTACCATCACAGCAAACACATATTGCAACAATCTGCAACAAGCAGAGCCACAATCCACCAAGCCTATAGCAGTGCCACCTTGCTGAGTCCCACCAAAATCAGCAGAGACATAAATGACAAATGATTATGTTTTTAAGCCAGCAAGTTTGTGGCAGTTTGTTAGGAAGCGTTACTGTGGCAGTAGGTAACTGATCTATATAATGACTACAGGAAAATGGCCAAGGAAGACATGTAGCTCTTTAGGAAGAGTTTTATGCTAATGAAGTTGTCTAAGAAAATTAAGCTGAACTGCTCCAACGGTTCTCTTCAAATCCTGTTTGCTTATTTACCTTTGCTGGTTCCCTGAAACAGGTCCTGAATTCAACTCTGATACTGGTCAGCAAGATTTGTGAAGAAGACAAAAGGAGTGGGGTAAGGGATACAGAATCATAAAGTAATGCCAAAAAAAAAAATGAAAAGAAAATTTCAGGAGAGAAAAATCAAGTGCAATACAAAACACCAAAGGAAATGAGATCTGACGTCTCTAAATTTACTAAGAAGGCTAGTCATCATGAAGCCATTTTTAGACACCAGGGAGACAGAGGCATGAGACGTCAGGACAAAACAAGTGGCAAGGAAATTGATACAGTGAGTTTAGATCATTTAGTTTAGAAACTTTATAATGAAAAGAAGAAAATAAAAGAGCAACAACTAGTGGAGCAGGAAACAGACTTCCTAATAGAGGAGATCAATGCTATGTTAGTTTTCTGTTGCCACATAACAAATTACTACAAACTTATCATCTCACAATTTTATAGGTCACAAGTCCGGGTGAGCTTAGCTGGGTTTTCTGCTTCAAATCTCACAAAGCCAACATCAAGGTGTCAACCAAACTGGGCTCTTATCTGGAAGTTCTGGAGAATAAGACCTCCAGACATATTCAGGTGCTTGGCAGAATTCAGTTCTACACAGCAAACGGGACTGAGGCCCCCATTTCCTTGCTGGCTATTGGCTGGAAGTTGCTCTTAACTTCTAGATGCTGTTCTCCAGCCCCTGCATGTGCTCATCTCCATCTTCAAAGCCGGCAATGGTGCACTGGACTCTTCTCATATTTTGAATCTCCTTGACTTCCTCTTCTAATAGCAGATACAAAAACGTCTGTTCAAAGGGCTCATGTGACTGTATTAGACCCACCTAGATAATCTCCCTTTCTTAAGGTCAACTGATTATGAATCTCAATTATATCCCAAAACCCCTTGTGCTGTGTAACCAATTACAGAAGCAGCAGCCATCATATTTACAGTCCTAGAAATTACAGCAGAAAATCTTAGAGGGTCATCTTTGGATTCTGCCTACCACATGTACACATTTAAAGTTAGGAAAAGAACCAAAAGCAAAAAGACCTTGAAGAAGATTTTAAATAGAACCTCGTATTACACAAATTACCTATAAATAGGAAGGAAAGAAATCAAGGAAAAAGTACGCCATCTTGGCCATAGTAAAAAAAAGAAGGATGCCTTTTATTGGAGACTGGAAGAAAGAATTAAAAATAAGGAAAAAAGGCAGAGGCAAAAGACATCTTTTATGCCAAAAATTTACTTTGCCAAAATTAGTATCATTTTAATTTAGATACAAAGAAACATATTCTCATATTCTAGGTTCTTTGAAAAAGTTCTTCCAGATGGTTACATCTCCCTGGAGTGACAGCACCTAGCGTAGCCTTGCACATATTGGGAATTCAATTAAACACTGCTGACCATCTGATTGAGAATTCAGTCTGGAGTAGCTGACTCAATATAAACATATGGCTTAGTTCCCATCAAAGGAAAATCAAGTCACTGTATTCTCCTCCCCAACATCGCACCACCTTTGCAATGTGGGAGAAAACAGACGTGAACTAATAAAAATAGACATTGTGATAGAGATTAGGAAGCAGGCAAATTAGAGAATAAAAAATTTCCCAAATTTTACCATAAAATCAGAATTCCTCAGCTAAAGATCAACACTGTAAATATTTCCTTCTTAATTCAATTCAATTCAATCAGATCAATACTTTCTGAGCACGGCTTCAGGATACTTAAGATGGGGAAGACACAATCTTAGCCCAGCTGCTAAGGGTTGAGGGATAGGTGAAGTATACAAATGACTATAATGTGAGGTTGGGCTATATACATTGTGGAAAGCCAAATGAAGTTAATAAAACAAATTAAACCACTTTTAACCCTCTCACAAACCATATGAAATATTTACACATGAGAAAAACAAAGGCGTAGGCAGATCCAATTTTTTTTCAAGGTCACATAGCAAGTATATTGTAGGGTATAGACTTAAATTCAAGACTGACTCCACACTCAGTCTCTCCCAAAGAAGGGGCAAATCACCTCTGGTTGGCTAGCTGGATAACAGTTTGGAGGCTGGTGGAGAGAAACCAGGAACAGTAGGGAAGCAGTTATTTCATGTAGAAGTTGAAAAGATATATAAACAGTTTTGAAAATATGAGATGGCAAAGAAGGAGAACATTTCCAGAAGGAAAAGAAAAAAGCACAGGAGCAAGAAATCAGGGTCAACACTTGGAAATGGTGAGTAGGTCAAGTAAACACTGTAGCACAAAGTCTTTACAAGTAAAGATAGATTGAATGCACATTCTGGAAGCCAAATATTGGAGTTAATAAGTTACTGCCCAAGCTCAGGCAAGAGTCTAAACTAGCATCTCAGATGTGAAAAAGAAAAGAAGAGGGGGGACTAATATAAGGGAGTCAACAGGAATATATTCACCTTACAGTCAACAACAACAACAACAACAACAAAAAAAAGCAGCCAAGTCCAAAAACTAAGCTTGGATTCAAAAGAAAAACATTCATCCTGCTGCCACTCTCTTTTGCCCTCTAGTTTAGAGGTTAGCAAACTACGGCCCACAGGGCAAATTCAACCCACCACCTGTCTCTGTAAATAAAATTCTACTGGAACACACCCATGTCCACTCATTTATGGATTGTTAATGGCTGCTTTCACCCTACAATAGCAAAGACTGTGTGGTCCACAAGATCTGAAATATTTACTTTCTAGTGCTTTACAGAAAAAAAAAATTGTCAACACTTGCTCTAGTCCCATACTCCATAAGCAACTATTCCAATTCTCTCTCTCCTTTGTTCGTTCGTTTGTTTGAGACAGGGTCTGTCTCACTCTGTAACCCAGGCTGGAATGCAGTGGCACAATCACAGCTCACTGCAGTCTGGAGTGATTCTCTCACCTCAGCCTCCAGAAGCTGGGACTACAGGTACATGCCACCATGCTCAGCTAATTTTTTTTTTTTTTTCATTTTTAGCAAAGACAAGCTCTCTCTATGTTGCCCAGGCTTGTCTGAAACTCCTGGGCTCAAACAATTGTCCACCTCAGCCTCCCAAATTGCTGAGATTACAGGCATGAGCCACTTCACCTGGCCTGTTTCAATTCTTGTAGTAGTTTGTTCTCATCTAAATATTAAGCTTATTTGGATATTTCCTGACTGACAAATTCTCAAGACTATCATTTGAATTCCTATCATAATAACTGAGACTTTGGCTTGCTAGCACCATCAGCCTTCCTCCCCTCCTCCCCACCACTCCCCTTCCCCACCACACACACTTTCCTTTCCCCATAGAAATATGTATTTATATTTGTAGTCAGTGTTTACAACATTATGACTACATAAATATTCTTCATTACTGAGCCAGATAATGTAATATGATTATGTTTGTTTCCATGCTCATAAAAAGTCTTTTTTTAATAGTTAATTGTTTCATTTGCTTAGTTTTTCATTTACCTGTCACTATTTTTTTCTGAGTCCAACACATTTGTTCTATTCATTTTTTTCCAAATGTTCAAACATACCTAATACTTCATTGTTTTTATTTGTTCCCCTCAAATGTTGCTCTCAAGGCCTAGTAAACAGTTGCTTTCCCAGAACTTCTCTCTGCCCTGACATATTGAGTCTGTTTTCCTGAATCCTGTATCTTTCTCTTTACTGATTTTCTCCCTTGTTTTATGAAAGTTTATCCTCTAGAAGCTTTCTATGAAATCACACGTAAGACACAAATTGCTTAATCCTTCCAGAACTTTGAATTTCTTCATTATGTCTTCATATCTAATTGATACTTTCAGCTGAATAGAGAAATCTAAACTAAAAATAATTTCCCCCTCATAATTCTGAAAGCATTGCGCCCCTATCCTCTACCACCTAGTGTTGCCATAGAAGTTTTATGCCATTCTAATTTCCATTCATCTCTATGTGACTTGTATTTATGCTTTCTTTTGTTTGATATTATACTCCCTCCACAAAGCTTTTAGGATCTTATTTTAATCTCTGATGTCCTTAAATTTCAGAATGATATGACTGGGAGGAGGATCCAAGATGGCCAAATAGGAACAGCTCCGGAGTGCAGTTCCCAGCAAGAACAATGCAGAGGGTGAGTGTCCACCACATATCCAAACAAATTTTCACTGCCCACAGACCAGGAGATTCCCAGGCCAAAAAGTGCCATGAGTTTTCAGTACGCAGTTTCAGTCAGTGCCGGCTTGGCACATAGAAACTCACACAAATCTGGGCAGCCATTTCAACTGGCGCCTAGAATGCCTGGGAGACAGAGTCACCTATTCAACTGAAAGTGAGAGGGCAGAGACAGGGAGCCAGGCAATCTGGCTCTGTGGGCACCACCCCCACAAAACAAGCAATCTGAAACGCTCTGGATTGAGAGTTTCACAGCAAGCGCAGCTGGACCCAGGAAGATCCAGCTCTGTGTGGGGAAGGGCGACCACCACTACTGAGGCAGTTCACACAGCAGCTGGGCAGAGCCAGCGGCAGCTCAGTAATGTCTCTGCTGGCAGACTACTCCGTGCAGGGCAGGGCATCTATGAAAAAAGGCAGCAACATGACAGGAACTTATAAATAAAGCTGACCTTCCTAGGACAGAGCACCTGGGAAAAGAGGCGGTTATGAGTTCTGCTGCAGCAGACTGAAAGTACCTGCCCAGCATCTCTGCACAGCAGAACGGAGCTCCCAGCACAGTACTTGAGTTCCTATAAGGGACAGACTGTCTCCTCAAGCAGCTCCCCAACCCCCATATACCCAAAGAGACACCTCATAAAGGAGAGCTCAGGCTGACATCTGGCAGGTACCCTTCTGGGACAAAGATAACAGAAGAGGAAACCGGCAGCAACCCTTAGTGTTCTGCAGCCCCTGCAGGTGATCCCCAGGCAAGCAGGGTATGGAGTGGACCTCCAGCACTCCTGCAGCAGAGGGGCCTGACTGTTAGAAGGAAAACTAAGAAACAGAAATAACTTCATCATCAACAAAAAAGATGTCCACTCAGAGACCCCATCCTAAAGTCATCAACTACAAAGATCACAGGTAGATAAAGCCACTAAGATGGGAAGAAACCAGCACAAAAAGGATGAAAACACCAAAAACAAGAATGCCTCTCCTCCACCAAAGGATCATAACTCCTCACCAGCTAGGGATCAAAGATGAAGAATGAATCTGATGAACTGAAGAAACAGGCTGCAGAAGGTGGGTAATAACAAACTTCTCTGGGCTAAAAGAACATGTGCTAAACCAATGCAAAGAAACTAAGAATCAAGAAAGAAGGTAAGATGAGATGCTAACTAGAATAAACAGCTTAGAGAAGACTATAAATGACATGATGGAGCTGAAAAACACAGCATGAGAACTTTGCGAAGCATACACAAGTTTCAATACCTGAATCAACCAAGCAGAAGTAAAGATATCAGAGACTGAAGATCAACTCAATGAAATAAAATGAGAAGGCAAGAATAGAGAAAAAAGAGTCAAAAGAAATGAACAAAGCCTCCAAGAAATATGGGATTATGTGAAAAGACTTAATCTGTGTTTGCTAGGTGTACCTGAATGTGACAGAGAGAATGAATCCAAGCTGGAAAATACTCTTCAGGATATTATCCAGGAGAACTTTCCCAACCTAGCAAGACAGGCCACCATTCAAGTCCAGGAAATACAGAACACACCACAAAGATATTCCTCAAGAAGAGCAACCCAAGGCACATAATCATCAGATTGACCAGGGTTGAAATGAAGGAAAAAATGCTAAGAGCAGCCAGAGATAAAGGTCGGGTTACCCACAAAGGGAAGCCCATCAAACTTACAGCAGATCTCTCAGAAGAAATCCTACAAGCCAGAAGAGAGTGGGGGCTAATATTCAACATCCTTAAAGAAATTTCAACCTAGAATTTCATATCCAGCCAAAGTAAGCAAAGGAGAAAGAAAATCCTTTATGGACGAGCAACTGCTGAAAGATTTTGTCACCACCAGGCCTGCCTTACAAGAGCTACTGAAAGAAGCACTAAACATAGAAAGGAACAACCAGTACCAGCCACTCCAAACATACCAAATGGTAAAGAGCATCAACAAAATGAAAAAAATGTGTCAACTAACGGGCAAAACATCCAGCTAGCATCAAAATGGCAGGATCAAATTCACACATAACAATATTAACCTTAAATGTAAATGGGCTAAATGCCCCAAACAAAAGACACAGACTGGCAAATGGATAAAAAGTCAAGACCCATCGGTGTGCTGTATTCAGGAAACGCATCTCCTGTGCAAGGACACACACAGACTCAAAATAAAGGGATAAAGGAAGATTTACCAAGCAAACGGAGAGCAAAAAAGGCAGGAGTTGCAATCCTAGTCTCTGATAAAATGGAATTTAAGCCAACAAAGATCAAAAGAGATAAAGAAGGGCACTACATAATGGTAAAAACATCAATGCATCAAGAAGAGCTAATTATCCTAAATACATACATACCCAATACAGGAGCATCCAGGTACATAAAGCAAGTTCTTAACAACCTACAAAGAGACTTAGACTCCCACACAATAATAGTGGGAGACTTTAACACTCCACTGTCAATATTAGACAGATCAACAAGACAGAAAATTAACAAGGATATCCAGGACTTGAATTCAGATCTGTACCAAGCAGACCTAATATATGATAGACATCTACAGAAATCTCCATCCCAAATCCACAGAATGTACATTCTTCTCAGCACCACATTGCACCTACTCTAAAATTGACCACATAATTGGAAGTAAATCACTCCTCAGCAAATGCAAAAGAATGGAAATCATAACAAACTCTCTCAGACCACAGTGCAATCAAATTAGAACTCAGAATTCAGAAATTAACTCAGAACCTCACAGCTTCATGGAAACTGAACAACTGGCTCCTGAATGTCGACTGGATAAACAATGAAATGAAGGCAGAAATAAAGAAGTTCTTTGAAACCAATAAGAATGAAGATATAACATAACAGAATCTCTGGGATACTTTTAAAGCAGTATCTAGAGGGAAATTTATAGCCATAAATGCCCACACGAGAAGCAAGGAAAAATCTAAAATTGACACCCTATCATCAAAATTGAAAGAGCTAGAAGAGAAAGATTAAAAAAAAAAAAAACTCAAAAGCTAGCAGAAGACAAGAAATAACTAAGATCAGAGCAGAAATGAAGGAGACAGAGAGACACAATAAACCCTTCAAAAAATCAATAAATCCAGGAGCTGGTTTTTTGAAAAGATCGACAAAATAGACTGCTAGCCAGATTAATAAGAAAGAAAAGAGAGAAGACTCAAATACATGCAATAAAAAATGATAAAAAGGATATCCCCACAGATTCCACAGAAATACAAACTACAATCAGAGATTACTACAAACAACTCTATGCACATAAACCTGTAAATCTGGAAGAAGTGGATAAATTCCTGGACACTTGCACCATCCCAAGCCTAAACCAGGAAGAAGTTGAAACCTTGAATAGACCAATAACAAGGGCTAAAATTGAGGCAGCAATTAATAGCCTACCAACCAAAAAAAGTCCAGATCCAGATGGGTTCACAGCTGAATTCTACCAGACATACAAAGAGGAGCTGGTACCATTCCTTCTTAAACTATTCCAAACAATGCAGAAAGAGGGAATCCTTCCCAAATCGTTTTATGAGACCAACATCATCCTGATACCAAAACCCGGCAGAGACTCTCCAAAAAAAAAGAAAATTTCAGGCCAATATCCATGATGAACACAGATGCAAAAATCTTCAATAAAATGCTGGCAAACTGATTGCAACAGCATATGAAAAAGCTTATCCATCACAATCAAGTAGTCTTCATCCAGGGGATGCAAGGCTGGTTCAACATACACAAGTCTATAAACCTAATTCATTACATAAACAGAACCAAAGACAAAACCACATATTTATCTCAACAGATGTAGAGAAGGCCTTCAACAAAATTCAACAGTCCTTTATGCGAAAAACTCTCAATAAACTAGGTAGCGAAGGAACATACCTCAAAACAATAAAAGCTATTTACAACAAACCTACAGCCAATATTATACTGAATGGGCAAAAACTGGAAGCATTCCCTTTGAAATCTGGCACTAGACAAGGATGCCCTCTCTCCCCGCTCCTATTCAATATAGTATTGGAAGTTCTAGCTAGAGGAATCAGGCAAGAAAAATAAATAAAGGGTATTCAATTAGGAAAAGAGGAAGTCAAATTGTCTCTATTTGCAGACAACAAGATTATATATTTAGAAGACCCTATCATCTCAGCCCAAAATCTCCTTAAACTGATAGGCAACTTCAGCAAAGTCTCAAGATACAAAATCAATATGCAGAAATCAAAAGCATTTCTATATACCAACAACAGACTAGCAGAGAGCCAAATCATGAGCAAACTCCCATTCATAATAGCTACAAAGAGAATAAAATACCCAGGAATACAACTAACAAAGGATGTGAAGGACCTCTTCATGGTGAGCTACAAACCAGTGCTCAACGAAATAAAAGAGGACACAAACAGATGGAGAAACATTCCATGCTCATGGTTAGGAAGAATCAATATCATGAAAATGGCCATACTTCCCAAAGTAATTTACAGATTCAGCACTATCCCTGTCAAGCTACCAATGACCTTCACAGAACTGGAAAAAAAAAAAAACCTTAAACTTCATATGGAACCAAAAGAGAGCCCGCATAGCCAAGACAATCCTAAGCAAAAAGAACAAAGTGGGAGGCATCACACACCTGAATTCAAACTAAACTATACTACAAGGCTACAGTAATCAAAACAGCATGGTAATGGTGCCAAAACAGAGATACAGACCAACAGAACAGAACAGAGGCCCTGGAGGCAATGCCACACATCTACAACCATCTGATCTTTGACAAACCTGACAAAAACAAGCAATGGGGAAATGATTCCCTGTTTAATAAATGGTGTTGGAAAAACTGGCTAGCAGTGTGCAGAAAGCAGAAACTGGACCCTTTCCTGACACCTTACACTAAAATTAACTCCAGATGGATTAAAGACTTAAACATAAGACTTAACACCATAAAAACCCTAGAAGAAAACCTATGCAAAACCATTCAGGACATAGGCATAGGCAAGGACTTCATGACTAAAACACCAAAAGCACTGGCAACAAAAGTCAAAATAGACAAATGGAATCTAATTAAACTCCAGAGATTCTGTACAGCAAAAGAAACAATCATTAGAGTGAACCAGTAACCAACAGAATGGGAAAAAATTTTTGCAATCTACCCATCTGACAACAGGCTAATATCCAGAATCTACAAAGAACTAAAACATATTTACAAGGAAAAAAAACCCACCCAAAAGTGGGAGAAGGATATGAACATACATTTTCAAAAGAAGACATATATGAGGCCAACAAACACATGAAAAATGCCCATCATCACTGATTATTAGAGAAATGCAAATCAAAACCACATTGAGATACCACCTCATGCCAGTTAGAATGGCGATCATTAAAAAATCTGGAGACAACAGATGCTGGAGAGGATGTGGAGAAATAACACTTTTACACTGCTGGTAGGGGAGTAAACTAGTTCAACCATTGTGGAAGACAGAGTAGCACTTCATCAAGGACCTAGAAATAGAAATTCCATTTGACCCAGCAATCCCATTACTGGGTATATACCCAAAGGATTATAAATCGTTCTATTATAAAGACACATGCACACGTATGTTCATAGTGGCACTGTTTACAATAGCAAAGATCTGAAACCAACACAAATGCCCATTGATGATAGACTGGACAAGGAAATTGTGGCACATATACACCATGGAATGCTATGCAACCATAAAAAATGATGAGTTTGTATCCTCTGTAGGGACATGGATGAATCTGGAAACCATAATTCTCAGCAAACTGACACAAAAACAGAAAATCAAACACAGCATTTTCTCACTCACAGGCGGGTATTGAACAACGAAAACACATGGATGCAGGGAGGTGAGCATCACACACTAGGATCTATTGAGGGGAGCCAAGGAAGGGACAGCGTGGGGCATGGGGAGGTCAGAGAGGGATAACATGGGGAGAAATGTCAGATGTAGGTGACGGGGGGATGGAAGCAGCAAACCACATTGCCATGTGTGTACTTATGCAACAATCCTGCATGATCTGCACATATACCCCAGAACCTAAAGGACAACAAATAAATTTTAAAAAAGAATGATATGGCTGGATTCTTTTCTCATTTATTGTCCTGGATACTTGGGGAGCCTTTTCAGTCTAGAGACTTACATCCACCAGTACTATAAAATTTCCTTGTAATATTTCTTTGATAGCTTCCTTCCTTTTTCTTGTTCTCTATTTGCATCAGGTGTCCTGTTGCTGTAATAAGGCTTCATAACAAACCATCCTTAAACTCAGAGGCATAAAACAATAGCTATTTATAATTATTCTAGAATCTATCAGTCAGCCAGGCAGTTCTGTTGATCTTGGTTAGATTTGGCTAGGCTGTTCTTTCTGGTATTGATGCGACCTCACATACATATCTGGGTTTGGCTAGCTGTTAGCTGAATTTAAATGGTATTTGGAACTAGTGCAGTGGCTCACACCTATAATGCCACCACTTTGGGAGGTTGAAGCAGAAGGATCACTTGAGGCCAGAAGTTTGAGATTACCTTTGGTAAAATAGGAAGACCTTGCCTCTACCAAAAAAAAAAAAAATTAAAATAGCCAAGCACAGTGGCCCATGCCTGTAGTCCCAACTATACTCAGGAGGTTGAGGCAGAAGGATCACTTGAGCCCAGGAGTTGGAGGTTCTAGTGAGCTATGATCCTGCCACTGCATTCTAGCCATGGAGACAGTGAAACTCTGTAATTAATTAATTAATGGTATTAGGTAGGACACGGACTTGTTTCATGAGTCTCATCCTCAAGCACGTTTTCATGATAATCACAGAGGTTTCAGACATTGTATACATGTATCAAAACATCACACTTTAGTCAATAATGGATGCACTTTAAAAAAAGAATAAAAAAGTATCACCCATAAATATGTACAATTATATGTCAATTAAAATAATAGAAGAAAAAAATGTGCTTTTTAAGCCTCTGTTGTGTCAAGTTTTCTATAACAAAATTGATCAAATTGTGTCACATAACCAAGCCCTGAGACTGAATTGGAGGGCACTGGCAAAAGGCTTGGATACATGAATTCATGCATGGAGCTCCAATTGGTCAGATCTTAGACATGCTGAATTGATCCTCTAATTTTCTTTTCTTTCCAATGTTCCATCTGTTAGGTTTACTTTTTCTTTGTTGTTGGCTGTTGTTCGTGATGATCTGATTTCTATGAGATTTGTTCAATGTTTTCCTCAAACTTCTAACTTTTTTAAATGTTGGTTAATAATAAATTTTAAACTTCCAAACTACTTTCTTGTTACCTGATTTTGCCTTTTTCATAGCATCTGTTCTTGTTTTAAAGGTACAACATTTTCTGTATTACTCTAACAAAATTAATAAGAGCTTCTGGAAGTATTCTTCTTGAATTGCCTCTGCTTCTCTCAAAGGGTGAAGGGAAGTGACACCCTACTTCCCACCACTAAGAAAGGTATCTGGGTGATCCCAAGGCTCTTGTACTTTCAACCAAGAGCCATATTCTGCTCTGTGTTTCACTCCCAGCTTTTGTGGTGCCAAGAGTTTCCAAATGTGAGTCTCTGAAGGGTTTGCATTGCATCAGTGTCTTTTCTATAGTCACTTCAGAAAATTAAAAGTAACTCTCTGCAGGTAGCACTCTTCCTTTATTTTTCATCTTCCAAAACTTTGTTAAGCTCTCTCATCTGCTATCCCAATTTCTTTATTCTTGAAACTTAATACCTTTTAAAGTCTTCTACTACCATTACAGTGAGATCTGAGGAAGGAAAGAAGAGGAGTTCACATGGTCTATAGAATTTCTCTCCATTTGGTTTTAGACACAGTGAATTCCAAGTAACATCACAATAATAAAGCAGATATCCATTAATTGAAAACACAGGTAAAGCTCAAGATAAAAGTCAGAATTAGAGATGTAAATTGGAGAACTGCTTATAGAGAAATGGTTTCAACAACTATCAAAGGAATTAAAATATGAAATAAATAAAAAATATCCAATGATACAATATTTAGAAATGTCTAAGCTAGGAAAAACAAACTGTCAAGGAGCCTGAAGAAGGAGGAATGATAAAAATGAAAGGGTGCGTGGGTTAGTATTAAGTCACAAAGGTCAAGAGAGAAAAAGGTTTTAAGAGAAAAAAAAGACAGTCAATGATATCAAAGGCTGCTGAGAAATACAGGAAAATGAAGATGTGGAGGACATACCATTTGGTGATTAGGAAGATGATGCAGAAGTTTAAGAGAGTTGTTCCAATAGCGTATGCATATAAAAGATAAAGGAGTAGGTAATAAAGCATAACGTATTGGTGGCTCTTTTTTTCCCAAATAATCTGGTGGTGAGTGGAAGACAAAAAGCCTGAGATAAGTGAGAGCTGGATTTGAATATATACTAAAGTCAAGAAAAATTTTTGTGTTTTTTTGATTTGTTGTTTAAGGAAAAAAAAAAAAAAAAAACCTGAGGAAGAGTACAAAAAGAAAGATTTGAGGAGAGAATGAAAATGCAAACACAAGGAAAATCAAAGGATAATAAAGGACTAGAAGAGAAAGGTAGGATATGCAATCATGAGCACAGATGCAGAGGTTCATTTTAAAAAAAGGGGAGGGCATTCTTACCATAAGGCAGATGCACAGGGAAAGAGAAGGAATAAAAACAGAGGTAGAGAGAGACACCAGAAATTCTGAAAAGCTCATGCCCAAATGTCCTCAATCTCAGTTAAATAAGAAACTAAGTTATCTGCTGAGAGTGGCTACAGCAAGAATGAAATTTATAGACAGTGAAAAAGGTTTGGAACAGGTGATCTGGTAAATGTAATGGAGAGTTTATGGGGGGAGGGGGCATTTATTAATTTGCTTAAGCAATAGCAGCAGCAAGAAAAGTCTAGATAAAGCTATCGTAAGTCTAGGGAGACTCAACTCTAAACAAAATATGGATTTAGAAACAGTAAAATTTCTGTTTCTCACAATAGTAGTTACAATACTGACAGCTGCTCAGTAGGTGAGAGATAGGTAAAGTGATGAGAATAAAATACCCAAAAATTAACAAAACCTGAATTTTTAAAAAGGACTTCATTTTATACTTTTTAAGAATAAATAAGAAAAAGAAAACTAATGAATCTTCAATCCAGGAGTTCTTTCAACATTTATTCCTTGTTAATTTCTGACTAATAAAGTGTTAATTCCAGGCTAATTAAGCTTTCTTAACTGACCTTCAAAGTTCTCCTCAAACTATGCCTAACTATATCAACTCCAATCTCCTTTCTCCAAACATGATTTCTCCACTACAATCTAAAATAGTTGCATTTCCATGCATATCTAAAATGGTTGCAATTCCATGTATTTCACATTTACAAATACAAAAGCTGCTGCATCTTAGAATTTATTTCACCTCTACCAATGACCAATTGTTCACACTTGGGTTACTGTTGATCCTGATTTCTTTTGGAATTTATATGGAAAGATGTAACATTTACAGAGTCATTCATTATCACTGTTCCCTTCATCCTTTCCTTAGCCAGCAGCAGCCACTTGATTCATTTACCTCTAAAGCATTGGTTCTCAACCGGAAGCAATTATGCCTCCCAGAAAACACTTAGCAATGCCTAGAGATGATTTTTGGCATCCAGTGTGTATAGGCCAGGGATGCTGCAATCCTACAATGCAAAGGATAGCCCCACCCCATCCCCAACAAAAAAATTACCTGGTCCAAGTATCAGTAGTACCAAGGTTGGGAAATCCTGCTCAAAAGCTACCTCACTCATATTCTAAGACCTATAAATAGGTCAACAATCAAATAAAACCTGCCTTTGGCTCAAGCTCACTCTCTCCTCTGCTCCTGATCTCCTGCATTCCTAGGCCCTTTGTCTGGACCACTGAGACTTTTATTGACTTTTGCTCAGCAAAGCTATGATATCCTGCTTCTCAGATCCTTAGCTCCCACAGGCCATTTGACACCTAAGATGCTGCTGCCCCTGTGCAGTTCCAAAACAACCCAGGCTTGTTTCTCACTGGAGGGTCTTTAATCCTTGTTTTCTGGACTTAAATCTTTGCACAGTCTTGTCTCTAACCTAACCTGACTAATCCTAATCACCTATTGCTCCATACACCCCAGGGTGACCATATGGTTTGACACTGCACATCAGAGCAGCCTTTAAAAGGTCTTCTGTCTAACTTTGGAGTCCCAGTATTCCATCTCTTCTTCCTGAAGTCACCTAAGGGGCTGTTACCTATCTCCAGAACAACAATTCACATGCGTTAAGAGCTCATGATATCGTTACTGGAGGAAAACATGAACCAATAACTTGCAGGCTTGAGTTACAAGGAACATACATTTAAACTGACTGAATTCTGGATCTAACAGTTCTTTCATTCAGTTACCAAAATATTTATTGAAGTACAGTACCCGGAATGTGGGGGAGGGTGGCTTTAAAAAAGTGTCTGTAAATAGCTTACAGCTTAGTATATAAAATCAGATATGTAAATAAGTAATCTGTAATTAGACTAATTACAATCAGATTATTCCTGTTTTATAATTTCTAAAAAGAAAATTTAAAGAAATAAAATACTTCCTCAGAACTGACAGAACTAATGGTCTCAAAATAAAAGTATGTGGATAAGGCCAGGTGCCATGGCTCACACCTATGATCTCAGCACTTTGGGAGGCCAAGGCAGGCAGATCACCCAAGGTCAGGAGTTTAAGACCAGCCTGGCCAACATGGTGAAACTCCATCTCTACTAAAAATACAAAAATGGCCAGGCATGGTGGTGGGCGCCTGTAATTCCAGATACTCTGGAAGCTAAAGCAGGATAATCACTTGACCTGGAAGGCAGAGGTTGCAGTGAGCTGAGACCATGCCATTGCACTCCAGCCTGGGTGACAGATGAATACTCTGTCTCAAAAAAAAAAAGTATGTAGATGAATAAACGAGCAAATGAACAAGCAGATGGATAAACGAGAAACCAAATATCAAACAAGTAAAGTTTTTTGGGGGGGATCTTAGACAAGGTGGTAGATTATGTAAATGAGAGTCTCATTATTCTACTATATCTCCTTTCTTTTCATCATCCTTAAATGTCATGCTCACTATAAATGCTAATTGGTTTAGCATGTAGAACAAATTAAACTGGGTGGCAGAATAATACTACAACACAATCCATGCTGAAAAATCTTTGCTTCTCAGTTTTGCAGATAATGAAGCCTCTAAACAGATGTAGCCCGCCAGTCTGTAAACAGACCAGGACTGATACTAGGCCAAAATACACCATGTAGCCTCTCCAGATGTTTACAGCCAGTGTCCATCTGATTGGTCAGTGCCTGTGCCTCATCAGTGATTAAGTTGCTTTAATGTCCCCCTTGATCAGTACATTCTCTCAATTTTAGAGCCGCAGCCAGAGTTCCTAAGAAGAGATTTTCATAACTACATTACACTAATTCTCTCTTTAAAAGTATAAAAATTCCTATTACCAATTGACGTAGCAGAAAGCATCCACCTGGTTAGACTGACTCAGATTCTGCATAATAACTCATTAATCCATCATAATGATTTATTCATATTGCTGCTGCACAGAGATATCAGATGCTGCAACTACTATCATCACCATTCCTCATAAAGTAGAGTCTTATAGAGCTGGCTTTGAACCCAAGCTCTATAAGGTACTGTCTACGTGATCTTTGGGAAAGTGTTCAAACTCTTCTAGGCTGAAGTACATGAGACTTTAACCAAATGCAATTGAGGAAAATAATATTTACTATAGAGGTTTATTGTGAGAATTGATAAGGAGATGAAATGTCTATACAGACTAGAATATACTAGGTGCTTAATGAATTCTAGCTTCTTCTAGCCAAATCTGATACAAACATACCGATGAAGTTCTTTCCTTTCCTTCCTCTCACCATGAGATGCCTGCTCCCCTTCACCTTCCACCACAAGTGGAAGCAGCCTGAGGCCCTCGCCAGAACCAGACTTCATGCACAGCTTGCAGAACCATGAGCCAAATAAACCTCTTCTTTATAAATTTTTTTTTAATTCTTATACATTTTTCTTCTCTTTTTGCTTAATTTTTTTAACTCCCTCCGCCTTACCAACTCTTTATTTTTTCATTTATCCAAAGTTACTAAGAGCATAAACTTACCATTGCCTCTCCCAAAATATCTCCTAGACATCTCTGGAATCCATAGTGAAAAGTAGAAACTACGGTTCCAAATTTGCCTTTACCCTAAACAAATTGTTTTGCTTTTGTTTTAAAGTAGGTTTTCCCCCTTCATCTCTAATAATTTTCCAGCATTAAGAGCACTGGCCTTTGAGTCAAGCAATCTTGGATTCCAAATCCAACTCTGTTGCTTATATAGTCAAGTTACTTACTTGGTTGACTTATTAAACTTCTGTGGCTCTCACTGTCCTGAAAACTAACACATGTATGGCAATGAGTACAACTGCCATATATTTATATGACTAGCCTAGCATATAATAGATGCTCTAATATATCATACTTAGTTGTTTTCAGCACTGATGTTGCTAACCAAAGCTACCTTCTCAAAAATTACTCTCAAAGATATAATCCAAATCATGTGCCATTAGCATGTGCCCTGTTCTGTATTTATTCACTCAACTTATGATCTCCTGAAAGCTTTATATTTTCTAGGCATGAAATAAAAACATTTGTACAGCACTTTAAAAGATAACTAAACCAAAGTTTCAGGCTTGAAGGAGCTCAGTGTCTAGTGGGAAGGCAAACATGTAAACAAATAATTACACGGCAGTATACTAAGTGCTAAAAATAGGTACATGTACAAGGTAAACCGTAGACAGACATCAGGCAAAGCTTCCTTGAAAAGATGATTATGCCAGAGTTGAGTTTGGGAGAATGAGCAGGGCTTCACTGAGCACACAAGGAAAAGATGGACACTCTGGGAAAGGCAGTGGAAAGTCCATGATGCCTGCTGAAAACACTAAGTATAGGAATCAGGTCTGGTTAGAGAATGCTGCCACAGAGAAGGACTGGTAAACAAACGGGGCAGGTAGGAAGGAGCCAAACCAACCAAGACCTCAAATGATGTGCCAAAGAGTAGACTATTCATTAGGCAACGGCAGGCCACTGATGGGTTTTTTGTTTGTTTTGTTTTGTTTTGTTTTGTCAACCAGGCTGGAGTGCGTCGGTGTGATCTCAGCTCACTGCAGCCTCAAGACCTCCTGGGCTCAAGTGATCATCCCACCTCAACCCCCCAAGTAGCTGGGACTACAGGCATGCACCACCACACCCAGCTAATTGTTTTGTATTGTTAGCAGAGACAGGGTTTCACCATGTTAGCTGGGCTGGACTCTGGTCTTGAACTCCTGAGCTCAAGTGATCTGCCCACCTCAGACTCCCAAAGTGCTAGGATTACAGATGTGAGCCACTGTGCCTGGCCTCCACTGATACATTTTTAAGTCAAAGAATAGCATGTTTATAATGGCAGTGGGGAAATCAGGTCAGAAGAACTGTAATTGGAAGTGGTGATACTGAATGGACAGAAGTAATAAGGAAAAACATCAGGCACGGCTCTAGAGTTTCTAGTTTAGATAAATGATACACCATAGTTCCTAACACAAAGAAGTCATTCAAGTAGCAGAGCAGAACTCTGGATACAGATAATGAATGTTTTGTATTTCATACCTCCATTGAGGAGGAGATGTTCAATAGGACACCAGGGATAACATGTCTAGAGTACAGGAGAAAGAAATGAATTACAGATACAGGTTTAGGGTGTATTTTTGAGAATAATACTTTTTTAAAAAACAGCATGCTTTTTTTCCTGATAAAAATCTTATTTTATTTTTATTTATTTTTTTAAAATATATTTTATTGCACTTTAGGTTCTGGGGTACATGTGCAGAACATGCAGGATTGTTGCATAGGTATATACACGGCAGTGTGGTTTGCTGCCTCCATCCCCTTCTTTAATTCCTATGTTCTTTAAAGAACATGCTTTTTAAAAGAAATATAATTCATTTGGACTTCTCTCCCAACTTCAAGTAAAAAGATTACAAGTTAAAAACCTTAGATTAATATCTATTGCATATATATTAAAATCTAACATTAAAAACATGGAAAGATGTCAACATAGTTGATGAAAACAAGAAACTTTTACAAAGATAAGCACTGTATATTTGTCTATTACTTTGTTTAAGCAGTCTACTAGCTAATATGAGGACATTTTCCTTACCTATAAGAGTAATGTATTTCCAAAATAATGTTTTCATGGCCAAAAAAAAGCATAAAGCATGCTTCATCTTCTGAATACACAAGTGCGTTTAATTTCCTGAGTAAACATTAGTCATAGTTGACACTGAACAGAGTCCAAATTCAAGGAAGGAGTTAAGAAATTTCTAAAATCCCAAGAGCAATATACCTTACCAGAGAATCTAGTGAAGAGCTTATTATAAAGGACTAAAAGTCAATGTCATACCAAAATTTTAAATAACATCATGCATCCCTCTATTTAATAAATTATTTCAAAATCAGGTCACAATTGACAGACACACTATCTTGGGCAGACGGGAGAGAGTAGATAAGCATGGAAAATTTCCTTTTCTCTACTGAAGCATGTCCACCAACTGTCATATCTGGAAAACAGCCAAATGAGCACTTTATTTGCAAAAAGAACAGGACACTTATAATATGAGCAAAACACGAGCTATATAAATTTGGAATACAGAGAATTCTTTTAAGATTCATGTTTAGGCATGTTTAGAAATAATGTTTCAAAGGCATAGATTAAAAGCACAAGTTTATCTATGCAAAAAGCTCTGAAAGCCAAAGGTGGCAACCCTTAAATTCCTAAAGATAAACTTTACCCTTTTCTTCTGGGCTATGACCATCTACGCAAGGTAAGGTTTCCTTATACACTTCCAAGACAAATAATCTCACCTCATAGGTATCTAACTGAATTAGTCACATAAATTTCTCTGAGAAAAAGATGGCCAAATCATGTCTCTTCTCTTAACCTTCCTTTCCTTCTGCTCCCTAACTCTCTGTTTTCTCTTTAGCCACAGAGCATTTTCCAGTTTCCTGGCCACATGGTTTACCAGCCAAAGCTGACACAGCTGAGTTATGGAGGGAAAGCAGCTGAACTGTCAATGAAGGAAATCAGAGAGAAAAGAGGCAGGGAGCCTGGAAATGTTAACTAGATGGGAAATAAGAAAAACCTGGACTTTGTCTGAATCTGTAGAAACTTGCAACTCTAGATTAATGTCCACAATTCAGGTGTTGGCCAATAGTAAACTCAGAGTCTAAATGGAGTCAAAAGTTTCTAAATGTGTTTCTCACTGATCTAAAATAAATATATATTAAAAATTGTAATAATGGTAGAGTCTAGATAACATTTACAACCAATAACTAGGGAAAAAGTAAGGGAAGGTATTCATTTTGAGTGACTTCACTATTGGAAACTCTCAGGCAGTTGTAGCATTGCTATTTACACCATTATCACTTTAGATAAGATGTCCAACTGCATCACACAGTATTTAGGTTCTCTGAAGAAATGAGGGGCCAGACATGATGGCTCACACCTGTAAACATAGCACTTTGACAGGCCAAGGGAGATGGATTACCTGAGATCTGGCATCCAAGACCAGCCTGGCCAACATGGTAAAACTCCATCCCTACTAAAAATACTAAAAATTAGTCAGCCATGGTGGCAGGCGCCTGTAGTCTACTCAGGAGACTGAGGTGGGAGAATCGCTTGAACCCGGGAGGTAGAGGTTGCAGTGAGCCGAGAGTGCGCCACTGCACTACAACCTAAGCAACAGAGCAAGACTCCATCTCAAAAATAAAAATAAAAAATAAGTGAGGTAATTATAGCAGGAAGGAAATGGAAATGGTAAGGTGAAGAAGACTTCTGGTTTGAGTGTATTATCTTTAAAAGTTCACAAAATTGCTGAGGTAATAAACATTGTTCCACAAGCCTCTTTTCTGAGATTTTATCCCCTTTCTCCCCCCAGCCATGAGGTGGGGCTCAAGGAGACTCAGCAGCCCCTGTTTTGTACCACAAGATCCTGTCTCTTTGCCTGCCCCCCATCCTCACTGCCTTGATTCCTGGTCTTTTCAAGGCCTGACAGTTCAACATTTCCTTGATTCTATGAGAGTCATAAATTCTGATTTCCCCTTAAAGAAAAAGCAAGCAAGACCTCCAAGGAAGGATATATTAAACATGGATCTTGTACCCTTTTCTGCAATCCCTTTCATCAGAGAAATGATGATAACACTATGGATTAGATTGCTGAGAAAACAGGTATCTATCTATCCCAAGACTCAAGAGTTTTGGAGGGACTTTGAAAGGTAATCTGGGAACAAATAGGATAGGTACCCTGCATGGTCCCTTGTTCTGCTGATGGATGTCACAAACTACAAAGTTTAAGGAACAATTCTATGGAAGCCCAAAGACACCATAAAAACAGAAAGCCAAGATACAAATACTTTGAAATACTGTGAAAAGGTCCTATGTTATTGGAGATATTGATAAGAAAACAAGAAGAGTAGGAATCATGATCTCTTTAGATCCACATATGTTTTCCTGTGTACTAAGTATAACATTTTTTAAATGCAGGCTGGTTTTTTTTTTCTTTTATTTTACTAAGTTCTGGGATATGTGTGCAGAATGTGCAGGTCTGTTATATAGGTATATGTGTGCCATGGTGGTTTCCTGTGCCTATTGACCTGTCTTCTAAGTTCCCTCCCCCACCCGACAGGCCCTGGTGTGTGTTGTTCCCCTCCCTGTGTCCACATGTCCTCAGTGTTCAACCCCTACTTATGAGTAAGAACATGCAGCATTTGGTTTTCTGTTCATGTGTTAGTTTGCTGAGGATGATGGCTTCCAGCTTCACCCATGTCCCTGCAAAGGACATGATCTCATTCCTTTTAATGGCTGCATAGTATTCCATGATGTATATGTACCACATTTTCTTTATGCAGTCTATCATTGATGGGTATTTGGGTTAATTCCATGACTTTGATATTGTAAATAGTGCTGCAATAAACATACATGTGCATGTGTCTTTACAGAATGATTTACATTCCTTTGGGTATATGCCCAGTAATGGTATTGCTGGGTCAAGTGGTATTTCTGGTTCTAGATCCTTGAGGAATCACCATTCTGCCTTCCACAATGGATGGACTAATTTACATTCCTACCAACAGTGTTAAAAGCATTCCTATTTCTCCACAGTCTCGCCAGCATCCATTGTCTCTTAACTTTTTAATAATCACCATTCTGTCTGGCATGAGATGGTATCACATTGTGATTTTGATTTGCATTTCTCTGATGATCAGTTATGTTAAGCTTTTTTTCACGTTTTTTTGGCCACGTAATGTCTTCTTTTGAGAAGTGTCTGTTCATATCCTTTGCCCACCTTTTGATAGGGTTTTTAAGTTCCTTCTAAATTCTGGATATTAGATCTTTGTCAGATTGGTAGACTAAAAATTTTCTCCCATTCTGTAGATTGCCTGTTTACTCTGATGATAGTTTATTTTGCTGTGCAGAAGCTCTTTAATTAGATCCCATTTGTCAATAGTTCTCCTCTTAAGGTAGTAAAACTAAAATTCAGATAATCTTTACATTGAGTTTGTTTTCCCAAACCTAGGGAAGGAGAGCAGAAACTGATAATAGGGCCTGCTGTTTATTTTTCTTAAGTTTGGCATGCCAAGCTGAATAATCAAAAAGTACGGAATATAACTTCAATGAATTATTTCTGCAATGGTTCCAACTATTCCCCCCTCCATTTTTTTTTTTCAAATAATGATAGTGTTTTTTGCCTATAGCAAATGCTTACTAAAGAGCTTCCTGGAAGTTTCCTTGCTTAGGTTTATTTCTAGGAATTATAGATTCCTGATAGTAATTTAAAGCTTGGGAAATCCCCAGTATGAATTACTTACTGACCTGGCTCATTTGAAGCAACAGTCATTTTTATAAGCCCTGTGCAAATGTGCCATATTTTTAAATATACTTGGATCAATTTCCAGACATAATATTTTTATGACAATTTAAAAATCATAGTGAGAATATCAAGAAAAACCTACTTGCTGAAATCCTTATCTCTATCAAATTCTGCAAAGTCAACTTCCTCAGTGAATGACAGTACTATCTCAGTTCTTTTATAACTCTTTTTCTGCATTATCATCATCTCACTAAAATTCTTGAGAATGCACTTTGCTGACAATTATGATAAAGAAAGACCTTCAGCTAAACAGAGCAAAAATATATATAAAGATTTTCTGTCTCTCAATCTGGAGGCCTACTACATGTCCATAACAATATACATGAAAAAAAGCCCATTAAAAAATGCAAAGGGCTGACCAGCCTATCAAATTATCATTATCTCTCCTCCAAAGTGCAAGAAGAAATAGTAACCAAGAGAACTGCCACACAATGCTCACGCTTTGGTCATAATCTAATATTACCTAAAATTACTAATTGCCTATAGCCCAATTTTCTTCCAATACAAGGTACAGCCAATGCTGACTTTGAAAGGGATATTATCATTATCATCACCATAGATAAAAAAGAAGAGCATTATGTTACTCTCTTCCTCTACTTTCTCTTTCACTCCCTATTCCTCTTTTTTTTTCTTCTCATTTCCCTTTTCTTCCTGAACAATTAAGTTCCTACAGCTATTAAATAACACAGAGATAGGCAGGTGTCCACACCAGAGGAAAGACAGAAGGCACAGTGGCCCACAGTGGAATGGAAGGAGGTGTGTCCATATTGGGGGAGGCCTACTGTGGGGTACCACATCCTAAGTGAAAGGGCATCCCCATGGAGGGCTGGCATGATATGAGAGGGTTAGAACTCACATAGGGTGAAGAGGGTGCCCATGTAGTGATGGCAGAGGGGAACATCCCAGCATGGGATCTCAGTATCCAAATGGAATGAGGGAGCATCCACATGCGGGGTGGCCCAGTGCAGGGGGATTAAAGCAGGATGAAAAGATTATTCCCCTGTAGATGCAGACTAGCATAGTCAAATCTGAAAAGGGTGAAGAGGTGTGTCTGCAGAACAGCCTAGTGTGGGGCGATAGAGCCTAAGAGGGAAAAAGAGGACATTAACAGAAAGGAGGGGATGATAGTGGAGAGGAGGATTGACAGCATATAGGAGGATTTATCAAATAAGTATATATACGAAGATAATAGAAGCTAGACTGGAGAAGGATGAAGGAAGTTACAATAAACTCATATTTTTAATAACTATAGAGATGTGTACATAAGTGTATGTGAATATATTCACTCCCTGGCTGAGAGGATCTGAAAGATATGACATTCCAAAAGCCATGAGCATACCTAATACTCAAATCTTAGCTTCTAATGGCCCACTTTCCAATAAAAGGAACCAAGCCACTTGGAGAAATGGTTGATTCCAGGGCTAAGGCAGGGTAAGATGAGTCCTGGAACATTTTATGATGCCAAAAGCAAGGAAATGCTCAAAGAATGACTCAAAAAAAGTCAGATTAAAAGGGATCCTACTAAGTCTGAGATAATTTAAGCATCAAAATTAATAATGACAGCAAGGCGTTATAACCTATACAATAGCAAACCATGAGTTCATACTGATATAAATAAATGAATAAAAGAAAGTTTGATGAGGAATGGGATGTCTGCATAGTTTAAATATACTTCCACACAAAATAGTTATTAAAAAGGGGGAAAAGGTAATTGTATGTATCGAAGCTTGATCACCACCACCATTAGCAAGTGATTAAAATGAACAATACCAGAAATGGGACAGATCAAATCCTATGCCACCTGACAGGACACAATGAAAAGAAAAGAGCATCCCTCTGTGGCATTCCCACCAAAGGTGCATAACCTGGGCCAGATGTGGTGGCTCCCACCTGCAATCTCAGCACTTGAGGAGGCCAAGGAAGGCAGATCACTTGAGGTCAAGGGTTTGAGACCAGCTTGGTCAACATGGTGAAATCCCGTCTCTACTAAAAATACAAAAATTAGCCAGGAAGACTGGTGCATATTTGTAGTCCCAGCTACTCAGGAGGCTGAGGCACAAGAATAGTTTGAACCTGGGAAGTGGAGATTGCAGTGAGCTGAGATTGCACCACTGCACTCCAGCCTGGGCAACAGAGTGAGACTGTCTCTTCAAAACAAACAAAAAGTACATAACCTGAATGTAATCATGAGAAATAGCAGCAGGTAAACCCAAAGTGAGGGACACCTTAAAAATAACTGGCTTACAATCTTCAAAAACTGTCAAGATCATAAAAGTCAAAGAAAGACTGAGAAATTATTCACACTCAAGAAGACTAAGGAGATATGACAACTAAATGCAGTACATGATTTTGAACTAGATCCCAATAAAGACATTATTGGGACAGCTGGCAAAACTTGAATGGGATCTGAGGAATAGACGGCTGTAATGTGGCAAAGTTAATTTTCTGATTTTAGTGACTGTCTTGTGGTTATGTCGAAGAATGCCCTTGTCTGTAGGAATACAAACTAAAGTACTCTGGGGTGATCAGGTTGACAATTTACTTGCAAATGGTTCATGGAAAACAGGGGTTGTTGAAACTATATTTCCAGATGTTCCATAATGTGATTATTTCAAAGTAAATTTTAATTTTAAAAATAAAAATATTTGACAGAATATAGTTCTAACTTGAACCATTCATTAAAGAATTATTTGAACCTGACTCATAGTCAGATTTAGATCATACATTGATATATAACAGGAAATGGGAGCCAAATGCTGACACTGGACTAATCAAAACAAAAAGCTAAATTTGTGAGTTTTTGTCCCCTAGTAAAATCAGATACTACTATATAGTTAGCTATTATATCATGTAAGTGATTTTGCAAGGGCGTAGAGAGACGAGTCTAGTTTCTAGCCTCCAAAGCACAATCACCATGCTAAATGCACAGTGTTCACCTCAAAATATTTTCACACCGTTAAAAATCTGTCTCATGAATTACAGTACAGCACATACAACTTCCATGGAACACAATTCTTTTCTGTTCAAATTATCTTTGTGAGGAATGTACAAGATAGAAAACAAATACTAAATCTTTGGTGACCAGTACCACTCCTAAATGTAAGAGGAAAAAAGCAATCCTCTGCCTCTGGGATAAGAGGAAGATTGGCCAGGTAATATTCCTCCCTATGGCCTGTCTTGGTGCCTACAGTTACACCATTAAAGATTTAGGTTAAGACAATGTAGATAAAGAAATGACCTATTATAATGCAAATATTCCAGAGTTTCCCATTCAAATAAAGATACTCATGAAATATATAAATATGATTTATAATTATGAATAATTTATTGAATATTTAAATTATTTCTTGCATAGATACTAATGCTTAGTAATAATAACAATAATCATTTTTATTCTCTCCTATGTAATAGGCACTGTGATGGATATTTTATATAAATTATCTTTAACCATTCCAACTCCACAAGATAGATGTTATCATCTTCACTTTATAAATAAGGAAACCAAAGCCCAAAGAAGTTAAATCACCTGCATAGGGCCAAATATCCATTCAATAGCAGAGCCGCCATTCAAACCCAAGACTAAGAGTTTTTCCATTACAGTCTCCTTTTTTCTTCTCTTAGAGATAGGGTCTTGCTCTGTCACCCAAGCTGAAGCGCAGTGACATAATCATAGTTCACAGCAGCCTCAAACTCCTGGGCTCATGCAGTCCTCCTGCCTCAGCCTCCCAAGTCACAGGGATTACATTTCCAAGTCACTTCATTACATCCTGCCTTTTCTTTCGCTATTAATTTACTATTCTGAAAAATGGAGATCTATGGTATGAGGGACTAAAATGCCATATGGAAAAACTTCTTATTGGTACAGGATAAAACTAAATTATGAGACTTCTGGGTTTTGGGTAAAAGAAGCCAAAGAATGCCTTAGAAACATGAAAGGAAGAAAGACTAAGCAAAGGGACAGACGGCACAGGAAGAGGGGGTGAGAAAGTTCTAAGGACAAATTGCATCATTCCCCAGTTTTTCTATACAGCCTAACACTAGAATTGACAAAGTCCCTGAATTAATAATGAGCTCAGTTAAAAACTACAGGCTCAGATTTATTGGCTTGAAAGAGATGGATCATAAATGAGGGCTGTGGTGAACACCGTACTTTCCTTCTTTGTGTGAACACCGTACTTTCCTTCTTTGTGTGAAAGGAATGAGGAGAAAGAAATCCCACTTACATGTTTGTCCCCTCTAAATCTCATATTGAAATGTGATTCCCAGTGTTGGAGGTGAGGTCTGGTGGGAAGTGCTTGGATCATGGAAGTGGATCCCTCACAACGGGCTTAGCAGCATCCCCTTGGTAATGAATGAGTTCTCACTCTGAATTTACATGAAACCAGGTTGTTTAAAAGTGTGTACTCTCTCTTGCTCCCACTCTCACCATTTGATACACTGGTTCCCCTTTGCCTTCTGCCATGATTGGAAGCTTCCTGAGGCCACACCTGAAGCAGGTGCCAGCACCATGCTTCCAGTACAGCCTGCAGAACCCTTAGCAAATTAAACCTCTTTTCTGTATAAATTATCCAATCTCGGGTATTTCTTTATAGCAACATAAGAACTCACCCATCTGGAGACATGGGATGGACAAGTTATTAAAATACCTTTGAAGACAATAGGAGTTAGACAATATGAAGCACCTAAATATTTTGGGGTAAATAATTCCGCACTAGGTTTTTGTGGGGGTTATTTTGGTTCAGGGTTGTTTTTTTTTTTTTCTTTTTGCCCAGGCTGGAGTACAGTATTATGATCATAGCTCACTGCGTACTTCAACTCCTGGGGTCAATACTCCTACCTTATCTCCCTGAGTAGCTAGGACTACAGGTATGTACCACCACACCCAGCTAATTTTTTTTTAATTTTCTGTAGAAACAGAGTCTCACTATGTTGCCCAGCCAGGTCTTGAACTCCCGGGCTCAAGCAATCCTCCCACCTCAGCCTCCCAAAGTGCTGGGATTATAGGTGTGAGCCAACACACCTGGCCTAACACTACAATATAGTGAAAATAACTAAGCCGGGCGCGGTGGCTCAAGCCTGTAATCCCAGCACTTTGGGAGGCCGAGGCGGGTGGATCACGAGGTCGAGAGATCGAGACCATCCTGGTCAACATGGTGAAACCCCGTCTCTACTAAAAATACAAAAAATTAGCTGGGCATGGTGGCACGTGCCTGTAATCCCAGCTACTCAGGAGGCTGAGGCAGGAGAATTGCCTGAACCCAGGAGGCGGAGGTTGCGGTGAGCCGAGATCGCGCCATTGCACTCCAGCCTGGGTAACAAGAGCGAAACTCCGCCTCAAAAAAAAAAAAAAAAAAAAAAAAAAAGAAAAGAAAATAACTGACAAGAGCATATTTTTGAAATGTCTTTAGGTGATTTACTTTACCACTCAATTCAGTTTACTGTTCATGTGCTATCAAAAAACAAATTTAAAGCAAAATAATGTCAATAACATGAAACTGATAAGCACACACAAAAAATTGAGAACTATGTAGGAACTGAAATGTATTACTATATAATTTTGTAGAAAATGTACTTTCTATTTACATGCTGGAAATACATTGGTATATTCATATTTTAACATAGGATATGCATTGATCCCTATGGAACTAGGAAGCAATACAGCACAATTGAAAGATATCTGGGATCAGAAATACCTAAATTCGATTCTTGAATCTGCATGAGTGCTGATTATAAAACTGCTAGCTTTGTTAACTTTGGGCAAGTGACCCAATTTTTCTGACTTTTTAATCCATAAATAAAAATTGGATTAATAATAATGACATTGTAAGACTTGTAAAGACGGAAGAATATAACTTTACGTAAAAAGGGTGGTCTGTGTGATGTTCATAACATTACTACTACTAACAATAATGTCAAAAATCATCCAAGTATCTATTATTAAGAAAGTATTAAGCAACAACAGTATATACACCAAATTTGCAGTTCTCAAACTTTAGTGCACATAGAATGTTCTATGGGGTTTGTAAAATGCATATTCCCAGGCCTTACACTTAGAAATTCTTATACTCAGAATACTCAGAAATCCTGGAGTGGAATCAGGAAATAATATGTTTAACAAACAACCATAGGTGCTTCTGATGGAGGAGATCTATGAAAAGTATGTGGTAGATGGAATACGATGATGCCACTAAAAATAATTATGAAGACTTTAGAATAACATTGAAAAAGTTTATGATATACCCTTAAGTGAAAAATTCAAGATACAAACTTGAATGCTTTATCTGAAAACTACATTAACATGCTTAAGAAAAACGTTTTTAGCAATAGGATTAATGGTAATTTTTGATCTTTCACTCAAATTTTTGAAACAGTCATGCCATTATTATAAATGAATGACTAATACATTAAAAATTGAAGAAAAAAACTAATAGATCCTCATGGCCTTCAGGATTAAGCTCAAACTCCTTAGGACAGCACACAAGCTTCTTCCATCTCCAGACTTGCTCTTGTCCATGCTCCATACCAAACTACTTATAATACCCAAAGTTATATTCTACATTTTCACACACTACTATTGAATGTACTGTTCCTTCTGCCTGAAATGCCCTCTCTTCAACTTGTCTGGAAAACTCCTACTCATCCCACAAGATTCAAGCACTAACTCCTCTCTGCAGTTTCCCCTGAATACTCCTCCAAGTCAAATTCTGGGTACCTCCTTCTTGCTCCTTGTAGTATTCCTACAGCATTGTCTGATATTTTCCATTGCTTCATATATCACTCTGTATCTTACCTTTTTGCTGATTGATCTATCCCATTATTCTACAAGTAAATGAGGTAGGTAAAGATGATCTCATTCAGTTTTAGAATCCACAAAGTACTTAGCAAATACTTGTTAAAATAATAAGTGACCCTTTTGTTGTTGTTGTTGTCACTGTTCTTAGTTACTCCTGAGTGCCCTGCTGGTTAGTTGGATAACACTTGGCTCAATAATTAATGACTTATATCTAATATGTACATACATACATAGCATTAAACAAACCCATGAAAAAAATTTTAAGAAATAGTTTAACTACTGTTTGTAATTCTTCACGTTCTCTGATTATGTCTTCAAAGTTTCTATAAACCTTCAGGATGACAGCCCACTCTGGTCAATAGCCAAAGCAGGCCAACAGGAATAACTCTGCTCTGGGCTCCTCGACTGCTGGAGTTTACCCAGCCAAAGAACGTCCCTGCAGAATTCTTGCTGCTTCCCCCAAACACACTCCCACTCACTGCCATCTCCACACTAGCAGTAAAATATCTATATAAAACAGAGACAATTCTGTAAGTAAATAGAACAGTTTTTTAGTATATTCAAAACACTAGATACTATATTTAGCATATTTGTATAATACATAAAACATCTCAAATGCAGATTACTAACTAGAGGTACCAAACAAGAACCTAAAGTGACTAATAGAAATCAGGCCAAAAAAAAGAAAAATCGATGTGGAAGAATACTAATTGGAATACAGGTATGAAAACTTCAAATGCTTCCCCTGTACTGTATAACATAAGTTTTAGGAATAACCTGGATGCTGAAGCCAACTTGCAACACAAGTTTCTTAAAAAGAAAAGTAGATTTTTAAAAATTTGAATCTCAAGCCACATTAGGCATTAAGGCTGTGATATAACTTTATTCCACATCTCTGTCACCTGTGATTATATAATAAATATGTACAGGAATACTTCATTTTATTGCACACTTCAAAGATACTGTACTTTTTTAAAAATTGAAGATTTATAGGAACCATGTGTCTAACAAGTCTAACAGTACTATTTTTTCAGTGGCATGTGCTCAGGTCATGTCTCTGTGCCACGTTTTGGTAATTCTCATAGTATTTCAAACTGTTTCATTATTTTTGTATCTGTTATAACGATCTGTGAACTGAATAAATGCTGTGTGTGTTCTCACCACTCCACCAACTAACCATTCCATCTCTCTCCCTCTCCTCAGGCCTCCCTATTCCCTCGGATACAACAATATTAAAATTAGGCCAATGAATAACCCTTCACTGACCTATAAGCATTCAAATGAAAGGAGGAGTTACATGTTTCTCACTTTAAACGAAAAGCTAGACATGAATAAACTTAGTGAGGAAAGCATGTTATAAGTTGAGACAGGCTGAAAGCTAGGCCTCTCATGCCTAAGAGCCAAGCTGCAAACGCAAAGGAAAAGTTCATGAAAGAAATGAAAAGTACTACTCCAGTAAACATATGAATGATAAGAAAGCAAAACAGCCTTATTGCTGATATGGAGAAAGCTTGAGTGGTCTGGATAGAAGATCAAAACAGCCAAACAACATTCCCTTAAGGCAAAGCCTAATCCAGAGCAAGGCCCTAACTCTCTTCAATTCTGTCAGAGCTGAGGGAGCTGGGGAAGATGCAGAAGAAAAGTTTGAAGGTAGCAGTTCAGGAGGTTTAAGGATAAAAGCCATCTCCGTAACATAAAATGGCAAGGTGAAGCAATTAAGTGCTGATGGGGAAGCCGCAGCAAGTTATCCAGAAGATATAGCTAAAATAGTTGATAAAGATAACTACAGTAAACAACACAATTTTAATGTAGATCAAACAGCCTCTACTGGAAGATGCCATCTAGGACTTTCATAGCTAAAGAGAAGTCACTGCATAGCTTTAAAGCTTTAAGGGACAGATTCTCTTATTAAGGGTTAATGTAGCTGGTGACTTTTACTTGAAACCAATGCTCATTTACCATTCAAAAAATCCTAGAGTCCTTAAAAATGATGCCAAATATACTCTGCCTGTGCTCTACAAGTGGAACAACAAAGCTTGGATGACAGCACATCTGTTTGTAGCATGGTTTACTGAATATTTTAAGCTCACAGTTGAGACCTACCACTCAAAAAAAAACAAGATTCCTTTCAAAATATCACTGCTCAGTGGTAGTGCAGCTAGTCACACAAGAGCTCTGATGGAAATGTACAAGAGATTAATGCTTCCATGCCTGCTAACACAACATCCATTCTGTAGCCCAGAGATTGAGGAGTAATTCCTTCAAGTCTTATTTAAGAAATATATTTCATAAGGTTATAGATGCCATACCTAGTGGCAGCTATAGAACCACTAAGAACATTTGTGGGCCAGGTGCAGTGGCTCATGCCTGTAATCCCAACAATTTGGGAGGCCAAGGTGGGAATATCACTTAAGCCCAGGAGTTCAAGACCAGTCTGCGCAACATAGGGAAACCCCGTCTCTACAAAATACTTTAAAAATAGCCAGGCATGGTAGCACATGCCTGCGGTGCCAGCTACTTAGGAGGCTGCAAGGGGAGAGTCACTGAGTCTGGGAGGTCAAGGCTACAGTGAGCACAGTGATCATGCCACTGCACTCCAAGCCTGGGGGACAGAGTGAGACGCTATTGCAAATTAATTAATTTGCGATTCATGGGAGGATGTCAACATTAACAGGAGTTTTTGAAGAAGTTGATTCCAACCCTTATGAATGACTTTGAAGGTTTCAGTGGAGGAAGGAACTGCAGATGCGGTGGAAACAGCAAGCAAAATAGAAGTGGAGCCTAAAGACTAGACTGACTGACAACAATCTCACAATAAAATTTGAAAAGATGAGGAGTTGCTTCTTATGGATGAGCAAAGAAAGTGGTTTCATGACTGAAATCTACTCCTGGTGAAGACACTGCTGATGAAGACACAGTGAACATTACTTAAACATTAACAAAGAATTTAGAACATGACATAAATGAACTTAGTTGATAAAGCAGCAGCAGGGCCTGAGAGGAGTGACTCCAGTGACTCCAATTTTGAAAGTTCTACCATGGGTAAAATGCTACCAAACAGCATCCCAGGCTACAGAAACATCTTTTGTGAAAGGAAGAGTCATCAAATGTGAAACTTTATTATTGTCTCATTTAAGAAATTGCCACAGCCATCCCAGCCTCCAGCAACCACCATTCCAATCAGTCAGCAGCCAACATTGAGACCAGACCTTCTACTAGCAAAAGAATTACAACTTTCTGAAGGCTCAAATTATCATTAGCATTTTTAGCAATAAAGTATTTTTTAATTACATATATTGTTTTGTTAGACATAATGCTGTTGCATACTTAACAGAGTACAGGACAATATAAACATAATTTTTATATGCACTGGAAAATTAAAAATTTCATATGGCTCACTTTATTGTAGTGGTATAGAAATGAATCCACAATATGTTTGAGCTATGCCTGTACATCTAAGTAATAACTTCTGATACAGGGAAATAATATATCATATGTTTATATCTAAAATGGGTTTATATAATCCAATAAAAAATTTCTAGGGTCTAAATGAGTAGCAAAAAGAAAAGACTTTTCTATCACCAGCCATATACTCTCTCATTTTTCATGTATCAAGTCAAATCCCTTCCCCTTTGGCCTTTAAGAAGAAAGAATTAGCCAGGCATGGTGGTTCACACCTATAATCCCAGAACTTTGGGAGGTTAAGTCAGAAGGATGGCTTGATCCCAGGAGTTTGAGACCCATCCAGGAGTTCAAGAACAGCCAAGGCTGGAGGATCACTTGAGACTTCAACAACATACCCCAACAAATGGGGTTTCCCTATGTTGCCCAATTGGTCTTGAACTCCTGGCCTCAAGTGATCCTCTTACCTTGGTCTCCCAAAGAGCTGCAATTATGGGCATGAGCCACTGTGCCTGGCCTACAAATTTTCTTAATGGTGTCTAGCATGGCGAATACTTTCCAGAAGGTTTTCAATTTACTTTGCCCAGATCCATCAGAAGAATCACTATGTATGGCAGGAGTCTGAGGAACAGTGAGACCCTGTCCTTACAAAAAAATCAAAAAAATTTGCTGCGCATGGTGGCACATGCTGGTAATCCTAGCTACCTGGGGTCTGAGGCATGAGGATCACTTGAGCCTGGGGGGTGTTGAGGCTGTAGTAAGCTGTGATCATACCACTGCATCCCAGCCTGGGTGACAGAGCAAGAACCTGTCTCAAAAAAAAAAAAAAAAAAAGGGGGGTGGGGGGAGAATTACCCCCTGTATCCAACATTCTCTTACTAACCTGACAAAATTCACTCCATTTGTTCCGCCAGAAGAGCTCGATGGCTTTACTATTTTGGCCTAATGTTTTGTTGCCTCTTTAAATGAAAATACGAAAAGAACTGCCTCTTTCTAAATGCTTTACCAATCAATTACAACTTCACTATTAATTAACTATCAGGTCCCACAAACACTTTTTGGTAGTAGGGTAGAGACAGAAAAGAAAGGGTACTGAATCCATGAGGTTAGAGGAAAAATTAACATTGAGGTATAAGCTTTCCCTTTCCTCTGCAGCCTCACCAGCATCTTTTGTCTTCTGACTTTTAAATAACAGCCATTCTGACTGGTGTGAGATGCTATCTCACTGTGGTTTTGATTTGCATTTCTCCAATAACTAGTGATGCTAAGCATTTTTATGTTTGTTGGCCACTTGTATGTCTTCTTTTGAGAAATGTCTGTTCATGACTTTACTCATTTTTTATTAGGGTTGTTTTTTGCTTGTTGACTAGTTTAAGTTTCCTATAGATTCTGGATATTAGGCCTTTGTCAGATACATAGGTTGTAAATATCTTCTTTTATTCTTTAGGTTGTCTATGAAAGCAGTGTAGAGATTTCTCAATGAACTTAAAATTGCTACCATTCAACACAGCAATCCCACTGCTGTGTATATACCCAAAATCATTCTACCAAAAAGACATGCACTCATGTTTATTGCTGTGCTATGCACAGTAGTAAAGATGTAGAATCAACCTAAGATGTAGAATCAACCTAGATATCCATCAGTGGTAGACTGGACAAAGAAAATGTGGTGCATATACACATGGAATACCATGTAGCCATAAAAAAGAATGAATTCATGTCCAATGCAGCAACACGGATGAAGCTGGAAACCATAATCCTAGGAAAATTAACACAGGAACAGAAGACCAAATACCACATTCTCACTTGTAAGTGGGAGCTAAATATTAAGTATATACGGACATAAATAAGGGAATAATTGACACAGTGGACTAACAGAGGATGGAAAGGGGGTAAGTTAAATACCACCTATTAGGTACTATGCTTACTACCGAGGTGGCGGAATCCATGCTTCAAACCTCAGTGTCATGCAATATTTCCATGTAACTAATCTGCACACATACTTCCTGTATCTAAAATCTGTTGAAATTTTTTTAATATTGAGATAGGCTGGAATCTAGAGATGATGCCAGCTGGCACAAAAACTGGAGCCAGGGTGAACTTGTAGTAATTAGGAAAAAAGGCTTTTTTTTCTGAGATGTGATTGAGGAGGGTTAAAGGGAATGTGGTGTGGGAAATAGAAACAGGAAAAGAAGTTGGCTGTTTATGCTCACATCCATCAATCAAGATTTGATCCTATTTGATCATAGAATGGTAACAAGTCTAAGCAGTTTGTTTCAGTTCACTTAACCAGAAGTAAATAACCACTTCAAATAAAGCTACTCTCATAACACAATAGAATCCAAGTAACTCTACTGCACAGCTTTATCAAAGTTCCAATTTACAACTAGATCCATGAAGACATGTCATTTAAAACAAAAGCACAATTCATAAGAATCAGATTCAGAGATGAACATTCTGGACAATGCAGTAGAAGAAACAGAGTGTGTTAGTCTATTCTGTGTTTCTATAAGAGAGTACCTGAGACTGGGTAATTTACAAACAATGTATGTTTATTTGATTTACATTTCTAGATGCTGGGAAGTAAAAGAGCACAGTACTAGCATCTGCTCAGCATTTGGTGAGGACCTTCTCATTGGATCATCCCATGGCAGAAGGCAGAAGGGCAAGCAAGCATGGGAAACAGAAATTGGGCTGAACTCATTCTCTTGTGAGCAGCCTCTCATAACTAACCCACTCCCACAATAACGGCATTAATCCATTCATACGCGCAGAGTCCCCATTTCAGAGGCCTAACCACCTCTAAAAGGTCCCACATGTTTGCTTTTGTTTTTGTTTTTATTTTAGGTAGGGACTCACTCTGTCACCTAGGCTGGAGTTCAGTGGGATGATCATTGCTTACTGCAGCCTCAAACTCCTGGGCTCAAGCAATCCTCCCCACCCAGCCTCTCAAGTAGCTGGGGCTACAGACATGCAATGCACACCTGACTATTTTCTTTTGTTTTGTTTTTATAGAGACAGGGTCCCACTATGCTTCCCAGGCTATTCTTGAACTACTGGCCTCAAGTGATCCTCCTGCCTCAGCCTCCCAAAGCCTGCAATTACAGGTGTGAGCCACCACGTTTAGACAGATCCCATCTCTTCACACTGCAACAATGACAAATTTCAGCATGAGTTTTGGAGACAACATTCAAATCATAGCACTGTGAAAAACAAAATTTATCCTCTGATCATTTTTTGATCCATCTTCAAAACTCAGTTAAAAGCCTCACTCAGATTTTACACAAACGTAAAATTTATTTGCTATCCTACTGACACCAAAGAAGAAAAGCAGACACTAACAAGAGTTTCTAGATCTGTATTACACAAGAAAATTCAATGAGTTTTCAACTGGCATTGAGCCTCTGCTTGTCTGTATGGCTTACATAACTATGTCCTCACATGCATGAGAAAGAACTGGAAGATAGATGAGTCTTCTTTGTAAATTCCTTTTTCAAATATAAAATATTCTCCCATATCAACATATGATGAGTAATAAAAACTCACTGTATTTTAATTAACTAACATCATTCTGCAATATGTCCAAAATGGAAACTAAAGACACACTAAAATGCATTAAGTGTTAAATATCTTTAGGTTCCATAGAATGAAATTCGTCTTTTCTAACCTTTGTCTGGCATTATAGTGAGCTTCCATTTCTAAATACTCAGAATACTGTTCTATCATAGGCTTCTAATAGAATTTTCCAAAAGTACCTCAAAATTATTTCAGTGTATAACTGAACTAATCAAATTGTTTACTGTCACCTGAAAGGTTAAGTTGCTAAAGTCAGCAGAGGCACAAATAAATATTATATGCTTCTGCTTTAATGTCAGTGAAGACTTGCATCAGCCTTTGTGATCTGTAAGAAATCACTGACTCACACAAGAAACTGTGCAGTGTATAGACAGGTTGAGTAGTAGTCACTGGCTGGTTGTTCTAGTTCACTGCTACACATCATCCTCAGTGTTTTGAAAAGGGAGCTGAAAACCCTGCTCAGTGGAGAAAGAGGTCAATACCAAAATTCACTCTCCTTTCTCCTTACTCCCCATCATGCAGCTGGCACTGTTCACTCTGGCAGATACAGCTCCCTGAACATAATGGTGCAATCACCACTTCAAACATCATTACTATCTAAAATAGATAACCCACTTGCAACTTGACTATTTTTATAGATATAACATTTTCATGGAGCTTAACTGCTCTATTTGTGATTTATTTTATTTAACCAATGCAGTTTCCCTGAAAGTGAGTTTCTTATATCTGAGTTCCAATAACCACAATTGCCCAACTAGTTGTGAAAATTACAGTACTTCCTAGCTGCCTGTTACCTCCTTCTACTCATCACCAAAATGCCATGAGCTGAATCCTAATCTGAAAAATTATAGGCTCTCTGGTTTTTATGTCTTTGGTGACCAGAAGATTATTTTGCCCCACTTCTTGTTGATCTACTTTTTCATATGGGGATCTTAAGAATTGGATTATTTATTTCTGACAAGAATTTACCAAATACAACTTATGTAAAACTCAACTCTTTGAGGCATTAAGAAAATCAAATAAGTTTGAGGCATTAATAAACCTTTATCACTGTATTAAAATACAAATAATTCTCAATCCTAAATACTCAGCAAAAAATATACATATATACATTTTTAGGTGGAAATTGGTTTTGTTTAGAATAAAAGGTAGTTGTGCCAAAGGAAGAGAGGTTTTTTTAAAAGATTTTGCAGCTGTCTCATGAAAGATATGTTAAATAAACTGAAATTTCACATAAAATCTGGAGGGAAAAAAAGGAGGGAGGCAACTCAATATTAGTGCTCTAATGAGCTCAGATTTCTTTTTTTTTTTTTTTTTTTTTGAGACGCAGTTTCACTCTTGTTACCCAGGCTGGAGTGCAATGGCGCAATCTCGGCTCACCGCAACCTCCGCCTCCTGGGTTCAGGCAATTCTCCTGCCTCAGCCTCCTGAGTAGCTGGGATTACAGGCACGTGCCACCATGCCCAGCTAATTTTTTGTATTTTTAGTAGAGACGGGGTTTCACCATGTTGACCAGGATGGTCTCGATCTCTTGACCTCGTGATCCACCCGCCTCGGCCTCCCAAAGTGCTGGGATTACAGGCTTGAGCCACCGCACCCGGCCTTGAGCTCAGATTTCTTCAAGGAGGAAAGAGGGTAGTAAGAGGTATAACTGCAAGCGAACACGAAAGAGAAATATATACTTGTCCAGGAAAAATGCTAATGTCCTTTTTAGCTAAGTTTGAAAAAGAGAAAGAAGGTGTAACAGTTAATTTAACCTTAAGTTCTGACAGAGTTAAAAAAACAACAACAACAACAACACTGTAGGTAGTTGTAGACCACAAGAGAATTTTCTATTACATCTAACAATGCCAAGGATCTAACTCTTCCCAAGTTCTATTTTGCTTCTGTTTTCCCTACTGAGACCATTTTCAAATCAGAAGGGATAAACAAATAATTTCAGGAGATTACTGAAGGTCCAAACAGAGACCATAAGGGACAGTAAGCTGCTTTAAATAGGTATGCATATCTAGACCCAGAAGAATTATATGCAAGAGGGTAGAAGGAATTTTCACCAATACTGGCAATTACCAATGGCTTACTACCAGAAACAAGCCATAACAAAGGAGACTGATTTTGATGGAATTTAAAAGGACAGATCAAAGAAATGCTATAAACTTAAACACAGTGCAAATTTACAAAGGCAGTAGATAAAATACCTCACAATATTCTCACAGGAACAATGGAGATAAATAGCTGATTGTCTATTACGTGGTTTCAATCCTGGTAGAAATATTATGAGTAAAGATTGCTACTTTAAATTTATACTAAACTGAAGAGAGGTTCTTTGGGGATATATCATGGTATGTTGAATTCAGGTTATAGAAAACATCCTTATGAAATCTCTGGATGATACAGAGGAGAGAAGTCAATATGCTGAAAGACAAACTCAGAGTCAAAAAGAAAGAAAAAAGAGTCAAAAAGATCTAGAGAAATTACAAACACAACCTAAAACAAATCAGAAAAAAATGGAATAGGACTAACTCAAGCTCAATCAACAGTTTTAAAAGTACCAGAAAGGGGAATCATGGCTTCACAAGTCATTGAAAAAAAAAAAAAATACAAAGAAATTTTAATTGACTCTATGTTCAATATGAACCAACACCATTTCATGACTCAGAAAATTTTGAACTGTAGGTAGGTCTTTGATAAATAATAAAGAGATAATAATTTCATTGCATCATGTTTTAATAGCTGCTATTTTATGTTAATTACATAATACATATTCATTACAGAACACTAGAAAATGCAAACAATTCCACCACTCAAAGATGAATACTATCTTCATTCTGGTGTCTTATCATTCCAGACTTCTTTATGCACACTATAAATGTTCACATAAACTTATTTTTTTCTTACAAAAATAAGATCATACCATAAATGCTTCTTGTAACTTGTTGTCCTTGGTTTTTTTATTCAGCCATAATATTCTACTCTGGTCAAGAGACATCTACTGAATTTTGTTAATTTCTAGTCACTATATTTTAAGAGAATCATTGCAAAATTTGAGACTATGTAAAGAAAGAAAAAGATAGTCAAAAGTATGAAAACTAAGTTCTCTACATCTATGATCTCTTGCCAAATAAAAGGTTAATGGAGATGACAGTTTTCCCATGAAAAATAAAGATTTATAAGCAAACAATAAAGCTAAATAAATGCACCTGAAGAACTATTCTGGCAGCTGATTTAGACTACTTTATATTGACCCATACAGCCAATCTACTACCAACTGCTGAAAGGCACAGGGAAGTGGATTTTAACTCAATGAAGGGAAAAATTTTTAAATAATTACAGCTGTCAAAAATAAGAATGAATCTCATCATTGGAAGATTTAACAGGGCTGGAATAACTAACAGTTAAGAGATGTTACAAAGAAAATTTCTGCACTAGGTGAGAAGTTGGATCAAAGGTCCCTTTCTATTTGAAGATTCTATGATTGCAATGGAAAATTTACTCCCAGTCCAATATGAAGCAAATCTTTAGTCATTAAGGCCTTAAGGAACAGAGTCAAGCACTTTAGAGCTGCATGAAAAATATAAACCCTAACAATGAACACCTATATGCTAAATGTTTTGCATTCATTACTTTACCCTTCATTTAATCCTTACAACAGTCTTATACGATAGGCACTATTACTATTTCCACTCTTACAGAACAATGAGGCTTAGAGAGGTTTAGAGAGGTTTTTTAATTTAGTCAACGGCATTCTTACTTTTGCTGAAAATTGAAGTGCCACCCAAAGGTATACCTGATTCCCCATTATATAGCTACTGCTCAAAGAACAATTTATTATTATCAGTAGATAACAAGTAATCAGAAGCATCTTCAGAAAAGTTCTTGTCTAGTGAATCCTCAAAGGGCAGTTGTGAGATTTTGTTTAATTAGAAAAAAAATACCAAAATTTTAGGAATTTCAAATTGAAGTATTCTTCATAGCAAAAAAAATGTTCAAATTGAACTGTCAAAACTGGCCATATACCAAAACTGGCCATAAATTTTTGTGAATAAAACAGATTCAATGAATGAGATTTTAAAATGTGGTAAAAACAAATCTGAATCACAAAATTTTAAATCTTTGCCATCATGAATTATGTCACCATGAGCAAGTCCTTAATCTTATCTTTTTAGTCCTTCATCCGTGAAATGAGAATGGACCTCCTAAGGTTGACATAAGAATTGAACGAGATGACACATGTAAGCACTTAGCATAGAGTCTGACACCATTATTACGCAACCCAAGTTATAAAGCAAGTGGGGGAAAAGTGCCAAACATTTCTACAGTTCATTCTAAAACCTTCAGAAATTTCAAAGTATCATTATGTTTGATAGGAAAACCACATTTTCCATTATCCTGCCAATAAATTTCTGATGACAATCATTTTTGAAATACAGTGACAACTAAATAAAATGTGCCTTCTTAGGAATGTCATATTATGCAAATGATCACCCAAAGAATACAATTTCAACTCTCATTTTCTTCAGACACTGTTTATTCAGTATGAGATGGATAAAAGCAAGCTTAAAGGTTACTGGTTTTGTCTGTGATTTTTACAACTTGGTTCGAAGTATTCTAATAAACACATGCTGTTTACTTTTTTATGTCCATTCTTTGTTGTAGAGCTACTATTGCTACCTTTGGCAACAAGAGTAAAAGAGAAAACCTCTCATTCAAGATATACACTGGGGGGTCATGATTTTGATAATTTGGTGTTCACTAACATTAAATACTTGGTATTTTATCCCTAAAACTTGATATCTATTCTTTAAAAAAAAAAAAAAAAATCACAACTGGGAAAGGAGTATTTAAAGGATGTTTGCTTCACTGACAATTATTTTTGTTTTACATGTAACTTAAAACTATAATGAGATAAACTGCTTTTATATAAACTACATGTGACTACAGGCAATTATTAAAGCTGCAATCTGAATGAAACATGCACACACTGTCTACTTGTGTTTGAAAATGAAGATTAACAAGGGAGTACACACAAGTCATCTCTATGACCTATTGAAAAAATGTCCTATAAATATTCATTGTTCTGACATGAACTATCATTCCAATAAAATGTCACTGTCAACGAGTATACAGAATAACATATGGGGCTTTTTTAAATCCCATCAACTACTTTCAACTAAATTTATTTCACTGGAATAGAAGCTTTCCATTTTCCCTGCTAGCTAGTCCTATAATTCATTATGCTGTCTGACCACCACAACCTATGAGAACTTGTGTAAAGAACACAATGTCATCACCCAAAAGTTTGTATTAAGCACCCATCAAAGGTAGCAAGCATGGAAGAGTTTAAAACCAGGAAAATCACTTGGGCTTTTTAAAATTTTTACAAATATAGTTGAATTATCCAAGAGATATTTTAAGGTGAAGATATGAATGACAATTGATAACTCCAAAAATATCCAGGATAAATTGGATAGCCACGATTTCAGAAACTAAATAGTTTCCCTTGAATTTTATCCAGTAAATACTCTCCAGGCTTCCTTCCTCCCAGCTGATTTCGTATGTCCATCAATACAACTTTTAAGTTAATAGTTCCTCAAGTATCCAAATCAACCCCACTATTTACAAGGTACTGCTGAATGAAGACCTTGACAATTTTTTAAATGTCAACTTAGAAAGGTTCTCTAAGCAATACCAGTCTCACCTGCAACATCTTCACATTAAAAGGCCTCTCGTATATTGCATACACTATTCCAATCCCGACCTGGCATCCTTCATCCTGAGCTGTAATAACCAAGTTTCACTCAGCTATGTCCAGGTAACTGAAAGTACTGCTGGGGCTGCCTAACCTGCCTCATCAAGTTTTACACACATCCTGTACTGAAGACATCTCACCAAAAAGAAGGGTCATTCACTTCATTTTGTGGGATCATAACCCAACGCACACCAAATGCCTTCTGCAAGAGAAGGTAGCAGCCACAGAAGGCTGTGGTTTTTGCAGGGTAATTGCATGCACGCAAGAGCTTCTCTGCCAATTTCATTTAACTAGACAAAAAAGGCTGGTTTCAAAGCTGCACATATATGATAAACGTTGATGGAAAACGGGTGGAACGTTGATTTTCTTCAAGCAACACTAGTGCATGTACAAGTTCTGCACCACGGCTCAGAAGAAAAGTAGCTTACTGACGCATTGATGGAAGGCTATTTTAAAATTACTCAAAGAATCTAAGGTATCAATCTGACTGGGAGGCTCATGCCTCCCCTCCATACACGCAGTCTGTTTTCCTGCCTAATTTAAGAATGAATCGCTGGCAGCCACCAGGTGCAATCACCGTGAGGAGGAGGACGTATATCCATCACAATGCATAACGAGGTGTGCCAACCCCGGAGCTGGTGCCCGTCCTTACCTTAGCAGATTAGACAGGGGCAGGGGTCCGGATCCACCGCCCAGGATCCCTCCTTTCCTGCCAGACAGGAGTTTCTCCACCAGAGCCACATTTCCAGTGCGAGCAGCTTCCAGCAGCTCCTGGTCCTTCCCCATAGTCTCTCACCGACTCCCCCACAGAGTCCTTGCCCCCCTCGGGTCCTCCTCCCCACCCACCCCCACTCCCCAAAATCCAGGGCCCTCCTCGCTCCACCCTAAAATAATGCAAGAGCTTCAGCACGGAGCTCCCTGCAGCCCCAGGCAGGGAGCACCACTCTCTCCTCCTCTTCGGGGCGCAGCTTTTACAATGGGGATCAGACCATGTCTTGAAAGAGGGGCTGGCCGAGCTGGGAGCCGCGACGCGCCCCCACAGCCACTCCCCTGAATACCCGAGGCCTCGTTCCCGCGGGTGGGGCGTGAGGGGGTGGGGACTCAGGGGTGCTTTTGAGGAGCGGGAGGCTGGTGGTGAGGACTGAGGTCGGAGGAGGAGGAGGAGGCGGCGGCAGAGACCGTCCTAGCTGGAGCGGGAGAGCAGGGAAACAACCGCGGCGGCGGCGGCAGCCCGCGCGCCCTCGCGCCCGGCCCGGGCTCGCCTCAGCTTCCTCGGCGGTTACGCGGGGGCGGCGTCCGCGGCGGGGAGGAGCGCGGCGGCGGCGAGGAGCGCGGCGGCGGCGGCGGCGGCTCGTGCGCCGTAGCCCGCGCCGAGGCAAGGCGGCGCGGGCGAGCCGCAGCGGGCGCGTGCCGAGGGCGGCGACGGCGGCGAGGCCTGGCGCACGGGGGGCGTGTGCGCGCGGGCAGGTGCGGCCCGCGGTCGGGCCGGGAGTTGGGCGGGCGGCGGGGCGCGGGGGGCGGGGCGGGGCCGGGCCCTCTGAGGCGGGGCTTCGGGCCTGAGGTTCTCCCGGCTCTCGTGGGCGGGGACCCTCCTCCACTCTCCTTGGAAAAGCGTTAACCGTGTGAGGACTGGAGTTCCCCGGGCCGCCTCGGCTCCTCCTCGGCCCGGCGGGCCCCTGGCGACACGCCTCGGGTTTGTCACAACGCCTGAGGTGAATCCTCCATGACAGGGATAGGGAGGCTGGTGACGCGGGGGAGGGGCCCTTTGGCCACCGCTTCCCTCCGAGTCTAGGCAACTTGACCGGCATTTCGCCCTTCGCTTTCCCTCCCGAGGGAGCCTGAGATCTGCCCTTGGTTAGAAGGAAGAGGCTTGGTTCGTCCTAGTTTCTGTGGCACCGGCCACCGAACAGTTTGCGACTGTTCCCAGTTTTTCTAGAGTCTTTAATCAGCCCGTATTTTAGTTGGGCTTTGGAGATCTGCTGACTTGTAAAAATACCAGGAAAAGGGCTCTCATTGAAAATGTCTCCACATCCACACTCGAAAAATATAAATGGGCATGGATTGGAGATCCACTTTAATTTGCATATATCATCAGCAATTCATTGCACATGGTTGGCATGATTTGTTAGACGCTCTCCTTGCCCGTGGTGGAGAACGCGCGTTTATTTTCTATTAAAACTTCCTGTTACACCTTGTGCTTTGCATTGTCCTTGGAATAGACTTCGTAAATGTTCACTTGTTGATAATCGATTGTTAGGAAGAGGACTTAATAGGCACTGTGCTCACAACAATCCAGTGAACTGGATATTATTATATACATTTTAGAAATGAGGAAATAGGGCTCAAAGTGTTAATTAAATTTCTCAAGATGCCACATGGAGTAAGTGGCTGACTCAGAACTATACCCCAGAACTGACTCCAGACACCATGCGCTTCCCAATACACGTTCCTGCCCCCCATGAAAAGCGAAATGGACAGACAATAATGATTGCATATATATGATGACTAGTTACTATGTACCAGATACTATGCTAAGTGCTTTCCATGTTATCTCATTAACTCTTGTAGCAATCCCATGAGATATGTACCATTTTCATCCCTATTTTGGAAATCAGGAAACTACCCCCAAGATAATGGGGATGGAAAGTAACTAAGCCAAGGCTCAAATCCAGCACTGTCTGCTGTAGGCAAAGATTTGAAATAAACAACTGGGGAAAACTTAAAAGTCAGAGATAAATAACAAAAGTATATTAAAACATTTTAATGGAATTCATTATGTTCTGAGATCCCATTTTAATGATTCAAAGTATTAGGTAAATTATGGCTACTTATTGGAGATTTCCTGAAGTATATAGTTTTTGGCTAGTGTAGTTTTTAAATTTATTTTGGTTTTGTTTTCTGTTTTAGAATTTGTTTTAATAAGATGATCTATGTTATAATAATATCCCTGACACTGTGGGACTAGCAGACCAATGAAATAAGAGATAAGGAGCCATCACATTCATTTTGAAAATGGCATGGGGAAATCTTTTTTCCTTTTTCCTAATGTTGCCACCTAAGCAAAACACACCTTTCTCAGAATATACTGTAATTATTCAATGGGTCAGACCTAAAAATCACCCAGTTTTTGCAAGCAACATTTAATCATGGATGAGTTGGTGACTTAAGGTCCTATGTCATCATGCAACCCCCAACCCCAATGGGAAATCCATTAGTAATAATTTGAGTCAATTCCACAGTTCAGGCATTCTACTGACATATAATGCTCAAAGCTAATTTTTCAACTTCAAACTCGGTTTTAGTGACCTTCTAACTTTTTTTTTTTCTTTAGACATTGCAATGAATGCACCTCATAGCTTTTTGTTGAAGAGGATAAAGGCTTTGGCTACATGGGAACTAACATGCAAATTAAAAGTGAAAACATTCTTTTAAAAATCTAAAGAGGCCAAAATAAATATCCAGATTTTTAAAACATCCAGATTTCATCAAGATGTTTTGCATCTGCAAATAATGAAAAGAGTGATAGACTCTTGGGAACCAATTAGACAATCTCTATCTCAGCGTATGAATAAGTAAAATAAAGATGTCAGATGCCTTCCACTGGCCTTGCCAGCTGTAATGTTCTATGACTATGATGAAATATGATCTTAGTCTATTAAGTCATATGCATCACTGAAGCTAATTATAGAGATAGATTTGATATTTCTATTCTATTATTATTATTATTTTGAGACAGAGTCTTACTTTGTTGCCCAGGCTGGAGTGCAGTGGCACAGTCTTGGCTCACTGCAATCACTGACTCCTGGGTTCAAGTGATTCTCGAGCCTCAGCTTCCCAAGTAGCTGGGATTACAGGCACCAGCCACCACACCTGGCTAATTTTTGTATTTTTATTAGAGGCAGCTTTCACCATGTTGGCCAGGCTGGTGTCGAACTCCTGACCTCAAGTGATCCACCCGCCTCGGCCTCCCTCTATTTTGTTTTTAATTATAAAATAAATATATACTTCTTCAGGTGTTTAAATCTATCTTTGCTATTCTCAATAGACAGTATTAATAATATTAAATGTATATTTTGTGTCAGGAATGATACTAGGCTCTTTACTTTCTCTCATTTAATTCTGAAATAACACTATATGGAGACATTATAAGTTCTGCAGAATCTCTAAATCCCTTATATTTCAAATTCTGATATAAATCTAGTTCTGAATACTTTTTGGCAAGAATTATTGCTCTAATATACACATATTGCAAGTCACTCTTCTAGGGACTGATTAATAAAAGAAAGGACTAGAGATTGAGATTAGAAGGGGGAAGTAAAGCAAAGACAGGTTTTTGTATAGAAGTGTTTGCGCACACACACAAGTCTTTAGAAACATAAAAGAAATTGAAGGACCACGAATCTGGATCAATCTTAGAATTATATACCAACGTCTGTTTTCAGTGAAGAAGAAGAAAAGATAATGTCTTATAACATGAAGTTATCAACAGAGCTGAGATAAGATAAACCTGTCGTTTATGAAGTAGATTTAGAAGATGTCTACTTTCTCTGTCTCAAGTTCTGAAGTTACTCTGCATCACTAGAACTATGAAGTCAACAGCTTCAGGTTACAAAATATGAAGATACTAGACATCTGGATAGAAGAGCAGGTTCTTGCTTCCTGCATGACATTAAAGTTCTTCTCCACATGGCCACTTGGCACAAACTCTGTCCCTCATCATCTTCCTGAGGGGGAATCCAAACACCAAGTGCATTATATTTACAGTTTTTCTGAATATTCATGGCCATGAATGTTGAAGGCCACAGAACACCAATCACCCATCTTCTCCAAGTTATAATTAACTGAACACAGACACAAGGAATCAAACAAGTATCTCATTAGCATATCATCTTTATTATGAGTCACATAAGTGTCTAATATTCCACAAAATCCCTGCTAAAACTACACTATTATTGAGACTAGGGCCTACCTCTCAGTGAATGTGCACCTTGGGACCTACCTGTGAAAAAAAAATAGATCTGCAAACCTAACTGTATATACCCAGCCAGACTAAAGCCTCTCTCTCAATAAAGTCAGAGGAATGGAGAGAATGATCGATTTCCAGGGCTGCCTTTGGAAAGCATGCCAAAACAGTTTCTTATCCCAGAATCTCACCATCTTGGGGCAGCAGGCAGAATAAAGCCCATTGCGCTTCTTAGTGATCCATGAGACAGGCAAAAGGAAGAAAACGAGAGCTGAGCCTGTATCTTGTTTTGAAAGCAAGGTAGCCCCACCCACTGATAAAGTGGTCCCAGTGGATAGAAGTAGGAAAAGAAACCAGAAGTGTTCATGGTCTTGGAAAGGGAAGCAGAAGCCTCCTCTCCTCTAGGGAAAGTCAGTGATGAGGAATAAGAGTTCCCCCAGGACCATCACACTACACAACATTCCATCACCATCCTTCTGATTCTATCATTAACTCTTTCTGAGCCACCCTGCCTATGTGCTATCACCTTTGAAAGCCCATATGCCCCACAGTCTTGTATCCACTTCAAACTATTTTCCCGTTTTACCCCAAAGTAACATCAAATCATGGTCATGTAGAATTGGCATTCTGTTGCTCACACTGATAGAAAAAATCAGAGATACAGAAAACCCCATGGGAATATAGTAGTGGAATTAAGTAAATAAATAATGTTAGGGAATTGTGTTAAGAACTTAAATAATGTATATTTATCCTCATTAAGGGATACTAAATATAATTGGCAAAATACTAATAATTTATTAGATTTTTAACATTAAACACTAAATCTCTTGCCAATTAAATCTGAATAACTAGTTCTAACACTAAGGGAGAAGATTTGTATGGGGACTATATTCTCAGATTTTTTTTAAGTAAAAAGAACATTGTACATAATATGGTTGAATTGGTATTGCTATAATCACCTCAAATCTTTTCATTGATTTATACAACATAAACAAAAAATAATGCCTTCCATTTGGTTGGATGCAGAACAAAAAAAAAATGAAAAAGACTGCAAAAACATTCAAATAAATTGGTGATTGAGTCAGCAGATGGCAAGTGTGTTTCAACACACACAAATTTTACACTAGTTTTTGTAGGAAAAAACAATCCATTCTTAAACCAAGAGTTCTGTAAGATTATCTTAAAGTGTTTGGGACAAAATATTTATAGAAATAATGAAAAAAGTTGATCACAGCAATCTTAAGATTTAGAAAATAAATTTTTATATTTAAAGTATATTAAACATTTTAATAAAGCACAGTTATAGATGTGGTATTTCTTTCCTTTTTTAGTTAAATAGAGACAGGGTTTCACTATGTTGCCTAGACTTTTCTTAAACTCCTGACTTAAGTGATCCTTTTGTCTCAGGCTCTCACAGTGCTGGGATTATAGGCATGAGCACCTGGCCAATGCTATTTTATATAAGGGACTTGACTATCCCAAGTATATACTTGGTATCCACAGCTGGTCCTGGAATCAATTCTCCATTGATACAGAGGGACAACCTTACACATTAACCAACTGTTCTTCTTCTCCTCCTGCCTTGCATAAGATGTAACACTTAACCTTGTATATCAATATTAAAGGATATCAAAGAAATTTAACACTGCTAGAAGAAGAATACATCAAACAAAAATAAAGAGATTTGGTTTTCTGTTTTGGAAGAGCATTGGCATGTTTTCAGTTGTCCAAGACCAAGTGACCACCGCATCATCTTACATGGAAGCATTATTTCATTATTGTGTTTATTTAAAATTAAGCATAGTTTAAAAAGGTGCTTACAGGTGCCAACTTGACAAAGGATAAACTGCTATGAATTTCTTCTGCATTAAGTTAGCTAAGCTGGGAGGCCATTACCCTTAGCAAACTAATGCAGGAACAGAAAACCAAATACCACATATTCTCACTTACAAGTAGGAGCTAAATGATGAGAACATATGGACACATAGAGGGGAACAACAGACAATGGGGCCTATTGGAGGCTGGGAGAAAGGAGAGGATCAGGAAAAATAACTAATGGTTACCAGACTGAATACTTGGGTGATGAAATAACCTGTACAACAAACCCTCATGACACAAATTCACCTATATAGCAAGCCTGCACATGTACCCCTGAACTTAAAAGTTTTTTTAAAAAAAGAATGTATACGAAACAGTCAACTTATCTCTGGTAATTAAAAAAAATGCGTATTTTCGATTTAAAAAATTTTTAATTAAAAGGTGTTTCCCAGAGTTCCCTTGCTTATATAGTCCCAAGTAAAGACTGGCCACCTTTGCACAAGATTTAGAAAGCAGAAATGAAGCAGCAGCCGTTATCATCTGAAAACACTGACAGGTATCAAATGCTGTTGCAGCTCATACACACTGTTATTAATATGGTGGTTTACCTTAGTATGGGGCAAAAGCCGAGCCTGCAGAGCCTCCTTCTCTGGTAATATCTCCTCCTTGTACTTCTCTATTACACTAGAAGCATGTGCAGTTCCATGACTTAAGGAAGCAGTCCCTTCTGCAGGTCACCATGATATCAAGGTTAGAGCAGGGAGAAACAGAGGCAGCAGATTCCAGTTTATCCTCATGGCTTCCAGTTTGCCTTATTCTCTCCCACTTCATGTCCAGCTTTTATTCCCAGACACCAGCCTTGCCAACCTATATTCAGATCTCCAAATATGGTGTGTATCTTCTTTATATGCATTGATGGATTATTAGGTGAGCTATTCTTTCTTCAAATAATCTACTCCCTTTTTCTCTCTCTTCCACTTCTTGTACTACTATAATGTGTATTTTGGTTTGCTTGATCATGTCCCATAAGTTCCTTAAGTTCCTTAGGCTCTATTCACATTTCTTCATTATTTTTTCATTTTGCTCCTCAGACTTGGTAATTTCAAACAACCTGGCTTCCACTTAGCTGATCCTTTCTTGTGCCTGTTCAAGTCTACGTTGAACCCCTCAAGTGAATTTTTCAATTCAGCTAAATTATTTTTCAGCACCATAATTTGTTTGCTTTTCATGTAATTTATCTTTTTCTTGATATCTGCATTTTGCTCATGTTATCATTTTTCTGATTTCCTTTAGTTCTTTATCAATATGTTTGTATATATTTAAGACAGTTATTTCAAAGTCTTTGTTTAGTAAGTTTAATATGTATGTTTCTTTGGAACAGTTTCTGGGGATTTATTTCTTTCTCAGCTATAATCTACTAATGTTATCATGCAGCACTGTTGATATATTGTAAGTAGAAAGGGAAGGGAACCATTCTATAGTATTATAATCAATCGGTCTTTTAGTGGGCTACGACCTTCACAAATACTTCTTAGCTTCTTCCCCTTCTTTGCTTATGTAACACAGAAAAACTCAAAGTGTCTGGAATTTAGAAAATGGGTTTCCCCCTAAGTGGGAAATGCTCCGGTAAATTCTTTTTTCTCAGAAAGTAGGCCTTTATTATAGAGAATGCTTTGGGCTTATTTCAAAATGGTTACTTTTCCCTTCCCCCAACCAGAGAGAGGATTTTTTTCTCATCTTTTCATTATGAGAACTTGGTGTGAGGTTCCTAGAGTTAAAATCCACAAAAGTGTAGTAGGCTCTTAAGACAGCTCCCCCTAAGTGTTTCTCATTCTCACACTTAGCCTCCAGCAATTTATCAAAATTACCATTTAGTGTTCCTACCAGTTTATGGCTCCAGCAGCTTCTGCTCCAAGCGAATTGATCTTGGCTCTGTTGCTCTGTTTTACCTCTCTTTCTGGATTTAGAAGTGGCAGCTTGGCCTGCAACCTCAATTCTCTGGTAGGTCTAAGAATAATCATTGATTTTTCAGTTTCTTCAACATTTTGTGTTTAAGGATGGAAGCAATGACTTCTAAGTCCTCTACATATCATAACTTCAATTTGAAGAAGTTATATATTTCTAGATATTATTCATTTCATCTAGGTTTTTATTGGCATACATCTAACTCCCAGATTTTGATTTCAAAATAGCATTCCTCAGCTGGGCACAGTGGCTGATGCCTGTAATCCCAGCACTTTGGGAGGCTGAGGTGGGTGGATCATCTGAGGTCAGGAGTTCAAGACCAGGCCAACCAACATAGTGAGACCCTATCTCTACCAAAAATACAAAAATTAGCTGAGCATGGTGGCACATGCCTGTAAACCCAGGTATTCCAGAGGCTGAGGCAGAAGTTGCTTGAACCCAGGAGGCAGAGGTTGCACTGAGTCAAGATTGCATCATTGCACTCTAGCCTGAGCAACAAGAGCAAAACTCTATCTAAAAAAAAAAAAAAAAAAAAAAAAAATAGCATTTCTCCAAACAGGAGCCAAGGCAAAGACAAATTTTCTTATTGGCCTTTCTGCAGTGAAGAGTTTGTTTGTTTCATTTTGTTTTTAAAATTCACAGTTAACATGGTTATAACACATTGGGGTCCAGGTATTGTACAGGTGTCTTTAATTGCATCTTACACCGTAAATAAGTGGCAAGCTTTATCTACTGTACAGAACAGGCAGTGAAATTTCAAGGTATCCAGAATTTGCAGAGTGAAGGCTTGCTTTGGCACTCCTATGTTCCACATTTCATTCCATTTTAAAACTTCCCATATTTCTTAATTTTGTGCCAGTTCTTCACTAAATTTTACAAAACACTTTTGTGTGTGATATAAATTTGTGTATATATCCTATTTCACTGAATTTTAGCTCTTCACTGAATTTTATAAAACACTTTTGTGTGTGATATAAATTTGTGAATATATTCTTTTTATATTAATATATATGCAAGCAGTTTATTTTTTCAGTTGGAACAGTGTGGTAGATCACAATATGATGATGAATTCTTCCCATGCCTACAGGCACACACCTTTGTGTGAATTTGCCATATCTCCCATTTCCCTACATTTTGAAACTAGGCTTGGCCATGTAATTTTCTTCAGCAAATGGGATATTAGAAAACAGATACAAGCAGAGATTTTTTTAAAGTACTGGCATTTCAGAACCTGACCACTCTCGTTGCTGTGAAGCCTGATACTTGAACTAGTCTGTTGGAGAAACCACGTGGGAGAGAACCAAAACACCCAAGCCAACAGCCAGTCAACCATCCAATGGATGAATCTATGCCAGACTATCTAGACCAGTTGAGCTACCAACTGACTATAGCTCCATAAATGAACCCAGGTAAGATCAGCAGATCCTCCCAGCTCAATGATGATCCACAAACTCACAAGCTAATGAATGATTGTTGTTTTAAGTCACTAAGTTTTGGAGTGTTATGTTATGGAACAAAGGCAAACTAACAGTCACAGTGTTTACTTCCATTTTACATGGATTAATTTTTCTCCATGATATATAAGCAAAATTTTCTGTTGAAAGTGAGAAAGGTGAGGTTTAGATAGAGAGCTTGGGGAAAGTACTTTTGATATTCATTGAAGGGGTAAATCATGAGCAAGTAAGTAAATGGTCAAAGGATGTTAAGATCCCAAATAGTTTTGGAGAATATAAACTTGTGCTCTTAGCCTTTCTTTTACCAGTACCCAGATAAAGAAGCAGAAAAAGTAGATTGTAGAATTGTTCCTGACTTGGGTTTTTGTTCATTAGATACAGTAGGTGGACTAAGGTACAATGAGGTTGAGAGCTTTGGCAAAAAACAAAAAACAAACCAAAAAAACTCTCTTTAGGGTGATCAGTCCATGGGGAATAAAAGCCAAAGCTTATCTGAAAGCATTGTATGTGCCAGATATTTCACATGCATCATTTCATTTAATCCATGCAAGCTCTTGAGGCATATGCATTTTTTTTTCTTTTTTTTTTTTTTTCTTCTTGAGACAGAGTCTCCCTCTGTCGCCCAGGCTGGAGTGAGGTGGCACGATTTCAGCCCACTGCAACCTCTGCCTCCTGGGTTCAAGCTATTGTCCTGTCTCAGCCTCCTGAGTAGCTGGGATTACAGGCATGCACCACCATGCCCAGCTAATTTTTGTGTTTTTAGTAGAGACAGGGTTTCACCATGTTGGCCAGGCTAGTCTCGAACTCCTGATCTCAGGCCCACCTCGGCCTCCCAGAGTGCTGGTATTACAGGCATGAGCCATTGTGCCCAGGCATATCCATTTTTAAAAAGCATCTGCCCCCAGTGTACTTTAGGAACTTTACATTAGGTATTCTAACCTTAGGCAACCAATAGGTCACATATTTGACCCATTCTGCCCCTTGCAGAATAGCTTTCACTGAATTTGCATTGTAATGCTAAGTCTTTCACTATCAGTGGCCAAACAGTTATCATATGGGATGTAGGAGTGTTCCTGGAAACTTTGTCTACTACTTTATTTAATGAATTCTATATTAACCCCACATTTATAAAGAAAAGGAGGTACCTCTAAAGTACCAAAACTCTCCTAATACTTTTTCTTTTATGATAATAATAGCTAAGCAATTGACTACTTTTCTTTTCACTTTAGCTCACTTTAGGAAATGCTAAATTTAAGGTTTGATGCATTTGTAATCTTTTTTACATCCTGATCTTTACTCTTTATTTTACATATTTTTGCCTGGTTTTTATTGATATTTAGCAGTATTTTATTTGATATGTCTTTGTTATAGGAGATATTTTGTGTATATGTATCACTGAACTTGATATATGCCACGTATGGCTCAAGATCATAAAATGAAGAGTAAAAACAGTCTCTGCTCTCATGGAGCATCAATCAAAAGTGATTAAAAAATTCCAGGAATCAGGAAAAAACTTAGTTTCTCTTTCAACAAGTATTTTAAGAAACAAACTTCCATAATCCCATTGGTTTGGGAGACTGAAGTGGGGGATCACTTGAGGCCAGGAGTTTGAAGCTGCAATGAACTATAATCACACTACCACGCTACAGCTTGGGCAATAGAGTAAGGCTTTGGCTTTGGGGAAAAAAAAAAAAAAAAAACAAAGGAAAGAAGCAAACGACTTTGATCTTAAGGATACAAATAAGGTACAAATTTCCTAATTTTTTTATTCATTCAACATTTATTAAGTGCCTACTCTGTGCCAAGAAGTTTGCTAGATACTGGTGATTCAGCAGTGAACAAGGCAAATATCACAGCTGTCCTGGAGCTCAAATTGTATTCAGGAAAAGAGACATGGAACAAAGAAGAACAAATGTGATGTTACAAAGCTGCCATAAGAACTATGGGGAAGAATGACAGGGACATTTAACAAGTCTGGGATACATGGAAGACCTGTCTCCAGAAGAGATACTTAAACTGGGAACTAAGATAAGTGGCAAAGGGAGGTGGGAGGTGGAGAAAGAGTGTTTGATGGCGACTCTTTGGGAAACATTCCACTTTGCTCTTAAGAGGGCAGTTAGGAATTATCCTCTCAGAACTGAATCCCCCATTTTACCATCTCCTTCTTAATCTCTGCTTCTACTTTGTTTTGAATTTAAGTTTATTACTGTTACAGAATGTTCTTAATTTCAAAGTTATATAAAGTATTATAAAATGCTTTTTTTTTTTAGAAATAACGTTGCTTTTTCACTTGTTTCTGGTATCTGATTTCTATTTTAACTGACTTTGCCCACTTAAAAGAAGTTTCTTTCATTCCCCATTTGAAGAAAACCAAAATAAGTAGACCATGGTTCACACTTTTAAAACGTCTACACATACTTTATGGATCAATGAATAGGAATGAGGATACTTTCATAAAACAATTTGCCTGAAAACAAAGCAAAGCTAAATATGAAAAAATGAGTAGTTAATTCTATCTATAATTATCCAACATACATATGCTTTTTAATTTTTTATACTAACAAAGAAACATGTGCAACTAATTACTTATTTGCCACAATCCAAAGTCCTCCCACCTACCATATTCATGGGCTGGATTCTTCCTGTTACCCAGCTGAGGCCCAAGCCTGCCAATATGGGGACCAAGCTGGACTTGATTTGCAGCCAAGAATAGAAGGGAAGGAATTGTGAGACTGTTATGGGCTCTGTAGCTAACATCTGACTAAATGTATGTGTCTTCTATGTTGATACCTAAATGCTATCTACAGCACTCCAGTCATTACATTGCAAACTATGATTTTATAATAGAAAACGCTAGAATTGTGGTCATAAAACCTCGGTTTGGGTCAGGCATGGTGGCTCATGCATATAATTCTAGTACTTTGAGAGGCCAAAGCAGGAGGATCACTTGACGCCAGGAGTTCAAAACCAGCCTGGATGATATGAAGAGGCCCCATCGCTACAAAAAATAAATTTTAGAAAATCAACCAAGCTTGGTGGCACATGCCTGTAATTCTAGATATTTGGTAGGCAGAGGTGGGAGGGTCAGTTGGTTCTAGGAATTTGAGGTTAAAATGAGCTATGGTCTCACCACTGCATTCTAGACTAGGTGACACAGCAAGATCTTGTCCCCCACCCGCCCAACCCCGCCAAAAAAAATACCTTAGTTTAAATAAGAAAATCTGAGTTTCAATCCTGGGGAACTTGTAATTGATGTGGTTTTTTTGTTTTGTTTTGTTTTTTCTTTTTTGAGACGGAGTCTTGCACTGCTGCCCAAGCTGGAGTGCAATGGCATGATCTCAGCTCACCAAAACCTCTGTCTCCTAGGTTCAAGAGATTCTCCTGCCTCAGCCTCTCGAGTAGCTGGGATTACAGGTACCTGCTACCACTTCTGGCTAATTTTGTTTGTATTTTTAGTAGAGACGGGGTTTCACAATATTGACCTTGGCCAGGCTACTCTCAAATTCCTGACCTCGTGATCTACCCACCTCAGCCTCTCAAAGTGCTGGAATTACTGGAGTGAGCCCCTGCCCCTGGCCTTATAGTTGATATTTAATAAATGCTAGTTAAATCTAAAAAAGGCTGGGCATGGTGGAGCCACCATCATACCTATAATTTCAGCACTTTAGGAGGCCAAAGTGAGTGGATCACTTGAGGCCACCAGTTTGGACCAGCCATTTGAAACCCACCTCTACTAAAAATACAAAAATTAGACAGGTGTGGTGGTGTGCATCTGCAGTCTCAGCTACTCAGGAGGCTGAGGCACAAGAATTGCTTGAACCCAGGAGGCGGAGGTATAGCGAGCCAAGATCGCACCACAGCACTCCAGCTGGAGTGACAGACTGAGACTCTGTCTCAAAAAAACTGAACAAATATGTAATTTTTGAAGTATCCATTGTTTCTAATATTTTTCATGTCTCTACTCCTGAAACATAGGAAATTTGGTGTTGAAGGTAAACTAAATAAGAAATTTGTACTTTCCACAAGCCTACACGACTACAATTGTGTAATAAAGTAATTCCAAAAGCTTCAGTTACTTCTTTTGCTGCTTTTGAGATCCACCAGTAATCAAGGAGAAATATCTATGTGATCATATTGCTCACTAGGCTCATACAAATTTTCTTTTTTGGAATTATGAGTATTTCAAACATTCTAGTAACAGAGTTGATGTATTCAACGTTTTATTCTAAACTGAGTCAAATTTTATTTATTTATTTATTTATTTTGAGACAGTGGCTTGCTCTGTCACCCAGGCTGGAGTGCAGTGGCACAATCTTGGCTCACTGCAACCTCTGCCTCCTGGGTTCAAGCAATTCTTGTGCCTCAGTCTTCTGAGTAGCTGGGATTACAGGTGTGCACTACCATGCCCAGCTCATTATTTTTTGTGTTTTTAGTAGAGATGGGGTTTTGCCATGTTGGCCAGGCTAGTCTCAAACTCCTGGCCTCAAGTAATCATCTCCCACCTCAGCCTCCCAAAGCACTAGGATTACAGGTGTGAGCCACCGCGCCTGGCCTAGAGTCAAACTTTTTAAGTTTGATTGCTTGACTCAGAAATCCAAAATGTGTGCAAATGTGTATGTATGTGTTTTCCTATGCATATAGTAAAACTATAAAATCAGCAAAATACTGTGGGAGTGTTAATAAATACATCATGTTAATAAATACTACACTAGTATATGGATTATTAATATAAACAAAAATAAGTTAAACTTTCAGTATTTTGACAAGTAACAAATATAGGCAGGAAATAGAAAAGATAAAAAGTCCTTCCCAATTGTATTAGGTCATTCCTGCATTGCTATATACCTGAGACTGGGTAATTTATATGAAAAGATGTTTAATTGGTTCATGGTTCTGCAGGCTGCACAGAAAGTATAGCAGCATCTCCTTCTGGGGAGGCCTCTGAAAACTTACAATCATGGCAGATGGTGGGGCCAAAGCAGGCATTTCACATGGCCAGAGCAGGAGCAAGAGAAAAAGAGTGAAGATGCCACACACTTTTAAACAACCAGATCTCACAAGAGCTCATTCACTATCAATCAGGACAGCACCAAGGGGATGGAACTAAGCCATTCATGAAAAACCGTTCCCAAGATCAAATTAGCTCCCACCGGGCCCCACCTCCAATATTGGAGGTTACAATCCAACATGAGATTTGGATAGAGAAACAGATCTAAATCATATCACTAATAGCCTCAGTCACTGAATTACCTTTTTAAAAAATTATCAGGCCAGGCATGGTAGCTCACACTTGTAATTCCAGTAATTTGGGAGGTTGAGGCAGGAGGATGCCTTGCACCTAGGAGGTTAAGGGTATAGTGAGCCATCATCATGCCACTGTACTCCAGCTTGGGCAACAGAGCAATGGCAAGTCTCAAAAAAAGTAGTATGGGGGTGGGAAATTATCCCAGTTTTATGATGATAATCAGTAGCTATAAAATGTCAATTTAATAAACAACATCACATCTATTAATGAACAAATACAGGTATCGCTTGACCCAAATAAGTATGAGGTAAGATTCTGAATGCACATGGACAAAGAATTAAGTCATTTACAGAACTTGCAACCTGAAACACTTATTTTACTTATTTGTTTCCTGGTTGGATAACATTGTTTTAGTTAAGGAACTTACACACAAAGTAGATCGTTGCAACCCAGCTTGATAAGAAAGACATTTGTAAACATTTATAGTCCAGAAAAAAAGAAAAGAAAATGGGATTATGTTCTAATATCTATAATTCAGGAGGAAGCTTAGAGAAAATTCCAGTGAGTCCTGTGGAAGAGGAAGGATAAGGAAAGAAAATACTGAGGCCAGGCATGGTGGCTCATGCCTGTAATCCCAGCACTTTGTGAGGTTACAGCAGGTGGATTTGAGCCCAGGAGCTTGAGACCAGCCTGGACAACATGATGAAACCCTGTCTCTACAAAAGAACACAAAAACTAGCCAGGCACACTGGCACATACCTGTAGTCTCAGCTACTGGGGAGGCTGAGGTGGAAGGATCACTTGAGGTCAGGAGGTCAAGGCTACAGTGAGCCATGATCCTGCCACTGCACTCCAGCATGGGTGACAGAGTGAGACCCTGTGAAAGAAAAAAAAAAAAGAAAGAAGAAAGAAAGAAAAAAGAAAGAAAGACAGACAAAGAAAAGGAAGGAAGGAAGGAAGGAAGGAAGGAAGGAAAAGAAAGAAAGAAAGAAAGAAAGAAAGAAAGAAAGAAAGAAAGAAGAAAGAAAGAAAAAAGAAAAGAAAGAAAGAGAAAGGAAGGCAGGAAGGAAGGAAAGAAGGAAGGAAGAAACTGAGACATTCAAGCTGCTAAAATAGAGACTTCGTGAACTACATTCCTTTACACATAGTAAATCGACCAGAACAATAAAAACACTTTTCACATAAAGCATTTAAAACTCATTCTGGCCGGGCGCGGTGGCTCAAGCCTGTACTCCCAGCACTTTGGGAGGCCGAGGCGGTTGGATCACGAGGTCAGGAGGTCGAGACCATCCTGATCAACATCGTGAAACCCCATCTCTACTAAAAATAAAAAAATAAAATAAAATAAAATTAGCTGGGCATGGTGGCGCGTGCCTGTAATCCCAGCTACTCAGGAGGCTGAGGCAGAAGAATTGCCTGAATCCAGGAGGCGGAGGTTGTGGTGAGCCGAGATCGCGCCATTGCACTCCAGCCTGGGTAACAAAAGTGAAACTCTGTCTCAAAAAAACAAAAAACCTCATTCTACTGGGTAACTTTCTTGTCTAGGTATACATTACCTATGTTTGCAAGAATGTGGCAAGGGAAAACTTTTGTGAAAATCCTCCTCTCATTCTCCTTCCCTTTGCTCTCACCATTCCCTTCCCCAAAAATTCAGGTATCCCAGGCTAAAGAGAGGTATTTATTAGGTAAATAATCTGAAGGCTTTTTCTGGCTTTTGGCTTTCAAAATCCCAGGCCCCTAGGAGAACGATGAGGCACTTGAAATATGGAGAGGTGGAGAAGTGAGGATAATAGGGTCCTCACCTCAATCCATCCCTGGGATAGAAAAATATTCCTGGTCTAGGTAGATAGCAAAAAAAAAAAAAAAAAAAGGAAAGCAAATGTATGAGATTGAGACCATCTTCACCCACACAGCTTAACTATTAATACTGAGAATTCAGAGTTGACATGACTTTTCTATTACTCCAGATTTTTTTCCCAGGAAGATAATTCTATAAATCAGTACATTATTTCACTATACCCTTCAGGAGCTTCCTTAAATTTATCTGAACAAATAATTTGCATACCTAGGAAAAGAACCCCTTCTTAGGACTGTAGGGGGAGAACAAATGTGCTTTAAAGGAAAAATATGCATTGTTTAGAACAGACCTTTCTGAGCTATATAACTGATTGGAAGGAGGTTCTGTGCCTTCCATTGCCTTTTAACTACTATACAACTCTTTAAATGGTACATAATTAATAGCAATACAAAATAATTATTGTCTATATTCATGCTAATAAATGGTTCCGTGAACATTCAATTGGCTTTCCTCCTTCATTATAGAAAAAGCCCAGTTTGCCTGCATTTACACATTCATTTCAATATTTCCTATCTGTTGTGTCCATTCTTTAAATTCTCCTTTGAGCCATTCAACATCTGCTTTGTTCCCTCATTAGTAATTAGTTAAATAATAGTCTATAATCCCAGCAACTCAGGAGAATCGCTTGAGCCCAGAAGTTCGAGGTGCAGTAAACTGTAATCACGTCACTGCACTCCAGCTTGAGTGACAAGTTCACTGCAACTTTTCAGCAACTTTGCAGAAAGTTCATTGTTCAATAAATTCAGTTTTGCTTGATCAACACTTAAGTGGCCTTTTTTGGGAGTTCTATATAAAATGTATAGAGTAATGGCTTTCTAACTTTTGTGACTATGATCTACAGTTAAGAAATACATTTTACATTGCAATCGAATAGATGCCCAGTCCTTGTGTATGTGTCTCCATGTATAAAACAAACAAAATTTCAGGAAGCCAGAAAACAATATTTACTCTTTCTATAGGTGATGCATTCTGATATTTCTATTCTATATTATTTTTTAATGCTGATGTTGAGCATTAAATTGATGAGGCAGGATCCATATTTTAAAAAGCAAGACCATCCAGAAGAAATAATTGTTATCATTTGTGTAAGACTAGGCGAATAGAGTCTTAGCCTCCTCATAATATTATCTGCCTCTCCTTCACCTATCAAGTGAAGTGGATGCAACAGAATAACTCTCTTGCTCCTGAGCATTGGACAAAGAATGGGCATTGAAATGGAAACAGCATCTCAAACAGACAATCGAGACTCAAGGACCAAAAAGGGTGACACGTATTTCTTTTTTTTTTTTTTTTTTTTTTTTTTTTTTTTGAGACGGAGTTTTACTCTTGTTACCCAGGCTGGCGTGCAATGGTGTGATCTCGGCCTCACCACAACCTCCGCCTCCTGGGTTCAGGCAATTCTCCTGCCTCAGCCTCCTGAGTAGCTGGGATTACAGGCATGTGCCACCATGCCCAGCTAATGTTTTGTATTTTTAGTAGAGACGGGGTTTCACCATGTTGACCAGGATGGTCTCAATCTCTTGACCTTGTGATCCACCCGCCTCGGCCTCCCAAAGTGCTGGGATTACAGGCTTGAGCCACCGCACCCAGCAGGGTGACACGTATTTCACAGATGCCACTAGGAACAGGAAACATCAGGGGTCAGATGGTCCTTCTGTGTAAGTCTCGCAGAACTTTTTTTGTAGCCACAAAAAAGGAGAGCCAGTTAAATACTTTGCCCCTATTTTCTCCCAAGCTAGAGTGCAAAAGTATGAAGTATAGAGAGGGTTCTGAAGCTCTAAATGGAGTGGAATGGATTTCTACTTTCCTGACAGAAAAAAAAAATCTCAAAATAGAAATTAAGTGGAGTGATAGAAAGACAAAAAATAGTTACGTGTTTTTCATACCTGAATTTATGCCCTTAGATTCATATTAACCCCTTAAGATTATTTTAAAACTTGTATTTATGTTATGGAAATTATATATTCTTCAGATAAATTTTTTAGAATCCTGCTGTGCTATCAATTAAACTCATAGATATTAATTTAGAGTAAATATTAGTGATGTTAGAGTAAATATTAGTGGTAAAAATCACCTGCTTTCACCACATGCTCTCATTGGGACTAGAAAATTTAGACTATTAACTAGCATAGTTTTCAACTAAGTAGTAGTTTACAGGTAGAAAGCTGATTAAGCCAAATTATAACCAGGGCAATATTCTGAAAGCTTAAGTTTATAGTTTAGTAAATTCAGCTCTATTTACTAATTGTATTAGTCAGCTCAGGCTGCAATAACAAAATAACATAACCTGAGTGGTTTAAACAATAGAAATGTATTTTCTCACTGTTCTGGAGGCTGGAGGTCTAAGATCCAGGTGCCAACAAATTCAGTTTCTGGTGAGGGCTCTATTCCTGGCTTGCAGACGGCTGCCTTCTCCCTATGTCTGCTCATTGCCTTTCCTCTGAGCCCATGTGGGGAGAGAGAACAAAACAGCAAGCTCTCTATGTCTCTTCTTATAAGGACATTCATCCCATTGAATTAGGGCCCCACCCTTATGACCTCATCTCACCTTCATTACTTCCTTATAGGCCTCTGGGGGTTAGGGTTTCAACATACAGATTTTGAGGGAAACACAATTCAGTTCATAGCACTAATGTTTTGGGATAAAGAGTTAGCAGAAGAGTGTTATAGTAACAAATAGTAACAAAGAGATGATTTATTGCAAGTAATACTTTTTTTTTTTTTTTTGGACACAGAGTTTCACTCTTGTTGCCTAGGCTGGAGTGCAAAAGTACGATCTCAGCTCACTGCAACCCTGCCTCTGGGGTTCAAGTGTTTCTCCTGCCTCAGTCTCCCGAGTAGCTGTGACTACAAGCACATACCACCACGCCTAGCTAATTTTTGTATTTTTAGTAGAGACGGTGTTTCACCATGTTGGCCAGAATGGTCTCAATCTCTTGACCTCATGATCTGCCTGCCTCAGCCTCCCAAAGTGCTGAGATTACAGGTGTGAGCCACCGTGCTCAGACAAAATTCTTAATTAGATCTGGACACAAGTGCTTTGTCAGTTAAATACTTTGCCCCTATTTTCTCCCAAGCTAGAGCTTGCCTTTTCATTTTCTTAGTGATTTAAACAAGCAAAAGATTTTAATTTTTCTGAAGTTCATTTATTAATTATTTCATTTATGGCTCATGCTTTTTGTATCTTATCCCAGGGTCACAAAGGTTTTTCTCCTATGTATTGTTCTAGAATACACACATTTTTACCCTCACATTTAGGACAATGATCTGTTTTGAATTAATTTAGGTGTATAATGTGAAGAAAGATTCAAAGTTTATTTCTTTTCCATGTGGCTATCCAGTTATTCCAGCACTATTTCTGGAAAAGACTATATTCTTTTCCCATTTAATTTCTCTGGCCCCTTTACCGAAAATCAATTGACCACATAAGTGTGAATTTATTTCTGGATTCTCAATTCTGTTTCATTGATCTATATGTCTATCTTTATGAATCCTTTCACTTTTAATCCTTTGGAACAGGAAAATATTTAGTGAAAAATATATGAGTTCAATGCTTTCCACTGAAACTTACAATTTATAACAATTTAAATATGATAATTGGCAAACAAGGACAATTAATGGTTCTTTAAAATGTATTCTTACTAAACGGTTTAAAACAAAATGGGAATTAAATCATTTTGCATATTTTACTGAATCTATAAAAACTAGAAAAGAAAATCCTGTTGTTTAAGGGAATCAATCACTGCTAGTAACTGCTGCATTGATTATATTCATCAAGAAGAATAATTTTCAAATTTAAGAGGTATATAAACATTATTGTGAGCAATGAAAGCATAGCAAGAACAAATCTGGTTCCTTTAAACTGGTTCAGGTCTTTCAGCCACCAGTGAATTGCATTCTTGGGTATAAAACATAATACTATGATGTAACTATATACATGGTTTGAATGTCTCCTCCAAAACTCATATGGAATCCCCAACTGATTGAGAAGTGGGTCCTATAACAGGTGATTGGATCATGAGGGCTCTACCCTAATGAGTGGATTATTCCATTCATGGATTAATGGATTAATGGGTTATCACGGGAGAGAAACTGGTGGCTTTATACGAACAAGAAGAGAGACCTTAGCTAGCACACTCAGCCCCTCACCATGTGATTCCCTGCACCATCTCAGGACTCTGCAGAGTCCCCACCAGCAAGAAGGCTCTCACCAGATACATCCCCTTGACCTTGAACTTAGCCTCCATAACCATAAAAAATATATTCCTTTTCTTTACAAATTACCCAGTTTCATGTATTCTGTTATAAGCAACAGAAAATGAACTAATGCACCATAGAACTATCATCAGTAATTTTGAGAAATGGAGAACACAAAGTTGCCAGAAGACTGAAGACGCACAGATGTTTCCATTTTCAAAACATAAAAAATGAATTCCAGAAACTAAATGCTAATAAGCATGATACTGAAAGCTGGCAAAATTATAGAACAGATGAAGCATATAGTTTATCAACATCTTTTCAAGTCATCAGTAGAAGATAAAATTGTTTCTTCATCAAACTAAATTACTTAAATTACATACCTGAAAATGGTTAACATAGATGCTGAATTATTGTAAGTATCCAGTAAATATCTTTCTTAAAAAAACAAATCAACTTCAAATCTGTCTCTGGCAAATTCTATAACAAAGAAGGAAAATGAAGTCAAAAACAGAGAAAACTACACAAAATTATTTTTTAAATATTGTACATAATTCTACATTTAAAAATAGACAATTTTGGCCCAGATGCAGTGGCTTATGCCTGTAATTCCTGCACTTTGGGAGGCTGAGGCAGGCAGATCACTTGAGCCCAAGAGTTCCAGACCAGCCTGGCCAACATGGGGAAATCCCATCTCTACTGAAAATACAAAAAATAAAAATAAAAAATAAAAAAAATCAGCCAAGCATGGTGGCATGTGCCTGTAGCCAACTACTAAGGAGGCTGAGGTAGAGAATTGCTTGAACCCAGGAGATTGCACCACTGCACTCCAGCCTGGGTGACAGAGTGAGACTCTGTCTCCAAAAAAAAAAAAAAAAAAGGAAGAAAAAATCTTGGCCGAGCACAGTGGCTCACACCTGAAATCCCAGCACTTTGGGAAGCCAAGGTGGGCAGATCACTTGAGGTCAGAAGTTTGAAACCAGCCTGACCCACATGGTGAAGCCCCCATCTCTACTAAAAACACAAAAATTATCTGGCCATGGTGGCGGGCACCTGTAATCCCCACTACTTGGGAGGCTGAGGCAAGAGAATCACTTGAACCCAGAAGGTGGAGGTTGCAGTGAGCCATGACCATGCCATTGCACTCCAGCCTTGACAGAGCAAGACTCTGTCTCAAAATATATTTTAAAAAAGAAAAGAAAATCTAGATAATATGGACTCATCTCAAGTTGCAAAATTGAGATGAAAAATGGTTCATCTCAAAGTCGAGATGAAAATTGAGAAGCTCCTTCTCTGTATGTGGCAGTGCTGGTGACATGAAGTATAAACTAAAAAATACCCAAGTGGAGGTTATATATGAGAATTTAGAGTCCAGGAAGAAGTCAGGGCTGGAAATTTGGGAACAGTCAAAATATTTGTGGCATGTAAATCCATGACATCAGAAAGATCACCATCAAAGGGAATATGGACAAAGAAGATAAGTCCTAGGACAGTCCTGGAATAGGCAGAAATTCATTCATTAAAAGAGAATAAGGAAGCAGCATTTTGGGAGGCCAAGGCGGGCAAATCACCTGAGGTCAGGAGTTTTAGACCAGCCTGGCCAACATGGCAAAATACCGTCTTTACTAAAAATATAAACATTAGCCAGGCATAGTGCCAGTGCCTGTAGTCCCTCTGGGGAGGCTGAGGCAACAGAATCGCTTGAACCCTGGAGATAGAGATTGCAGTAAGCCGAGATAGTGCCACAACACTCCAGCCTGGGCAACAGAGTGAGACTCTGTCTGAAAAAAAAAAAAAAAAAAGAAAGCGAGAATGAGGAAGTACAGCCAGTGAGGTGAGAGGAAAGAGACATGGGATAAAGTAGATCTTGAAAGCTAAATGAAGCAAATATTTCAAAAGGAGGAAATGATTGACTGCATCAAATGCTGCTGAGTAGTCAGGTAAGATGAGGACTGAGAACTGAAGCAAAGTGGGGACTGGACACGGCATATTTTGTCCCTAATTGGAGTTAGACAAAAGCCTAAATGGAGTTAGTTCAAGATATAATGAGAAATGATAAAGAGAGACAAACAGTACTTTGAAGGGTTCTTGTACAGAGAGGAGTAGGAAAATGTTGCAGAAGCTGAAGGGGAATGTAAGTTCAAGTGTTGTTTTTTTTATTTTATTTTACAACACGTTTGTATGCTGGAAAAAATAATTCCATAGAAAGGGAAAAATTGATGAGGTAGAAGAGAGGAAAAATTTCAGGAGAAATAGCCTTAAATGGTTTAGAGGCATCACAAGTGGAATTATCTGGTGTGAGATGCAACCTACACAACTCACCCATGCAAGGCAGTGTATATAGGCCCCAATATTGTTAGACAAATAGATTTAGGAGGTGTTGCAGATTAGGTTTCCCAGAAAGCAGATACTAAGACAGAGTGAGGAGCCTAAAATACTTATTGGGGAATGACTCCTGTAAACGGAAAAGACGGGAGTCAGCTGGAACCATCAGACAACAATGGAGACCTCTATGAAGCTGTCTTAACAGTCTCTGCCAGCTCAGCTCCAAAGTCAAGATTGCCCATTAGAGGAGTTCCACATTGGGTGGAAATGAACACATCTTTGCACATTGCCTTGCTCAGTGGTTGGCTGAAGGTCACTAGAGAAGCCTATGGCATCAGTTTGAAAGCAGAAGGGAACCCTGAAGGGATTAACTGCTGGAAGCTAGCAGCTAAGCACAGTCCTTGCAAATGGACAACTAGCCTTTTATTGAAGGGAAAGCTGAGTGGGCACATCTTCATGTCTGACAGAGAATAGGAAGATGTAGAAATTCCCTTTTGTTTACTTTTATCTTCACAGTCGCATTAGGCCATTGTTGCATTGCTAAAAAGAAATACTCGAGATTGGGTAATTCATAAAGAAAAGAGGTTTAATTGGTTCCTGGTTCCGCAGGCTGTACAGGAACCACAGCAGCATCTGCTTCTAAGGAGGTTTCAGGAAGCTTACAATCAAGACAGAAGGTGAACAGGGTGCAGGCATGTCATATGGTGAAAGCAGGAGCAAGGGGTGGGGTGGGGTGCCACATACTGTTAAACAATCAGATCTCATGAAAACTCATGCACTATTGTGAGAACAGCACCAAGTGGATGGTGCTAAACCATTCGTGAGAAAACCATCCCCATACTCCAATCATCTCCCACCAGGCCCCGCCTCCCACTTTGGGAATTACATTTCAGCATGACATTTGGACAGGGACACACATCCAAACTGTATCAACAGTGAAGTAATACGCAAAGTCATCAGCTTGAATGAGATCAGGGAAGAAAGAGTATTGGAGGTTTCTAGCAGGAGGAGAAAACATGAAGCAGTTGACTCAGAGACTGCAAGAATGAATATAGAGAGATTACTAGGCAGCTCTGATAATTTATTTAATAGTGTTTAAATTTAAAGCAATATAAGCAGAAGATCGGCAGCAGAAAAAAGAATTATAGAAATAATTGAAAAAAACTTTTGGTTTTTAAAATATTGCTAGCAATCAGTCAACAAAAATGGACTACATGTAAGGAAAGAAGAACGATGCTGGTCTTGTATTTCACTAAAGAAGCAACAAAACGTATTTTAAAAGTATAAAACATAAAATATATAAAATGTGTGCATTGGAAGATTCTTAGCCCTAAGAAATAGAAAACTATAACTAGTATAAACAATAAGGCAGATTTATTATTTCACAGAAGAATTTCTAAGTTGGATCTGAGATTGGTTAATTAAGTGGCTTAGCCCTAGGTTTCTTCCATTTTTCTGCTTTGCCAGGCTCAGGAGATTAGCTTATCCTGAGTTACTCATCCTCTTGTTCATGAATTGGTCCTAGAGTTCCAGGCATTACAAACACACATGACAATATTGAGCAGAATAAGGAAGAAGATCTCACTGGCTAGAGTTGTGTCACATGCCCATTCCAAAGCCAATCACTATTAAGGGGAAAGCAATTGATTTAAAGTACATGTCTGGGTAGGGAAGCGTGGACTGCCCAAACAAGATCAGAGTTTTCTTAATAAGAAAGAAGGAGAAATGGCTGCTGTATAGGCAATCGACTGTACTTCTACGAGAGGAAGAACATATTGTAACTTGAAAATTTAAAAATCCAGCAAAACTATCATTTTTTATGAGGGCACATCCTCAGAAATAAACATACTTAGAAAATATACCACCCATATACCTTTCTTGAAAATTTTTCTTAAAAATATTATAGATAACTGAGAGAAGAATAAGACAACTCAAAAAGAAGTTGTGTTATGAAATAACTGACAGTGATCAATGAATCCAATAACACAAAGTTAAATCTGATTGTTTTGTTTTGAAGCACACCTGCAAATTACATTAAAAACTAAACAAATTACATTTAAGCTAGGATCTGAAAACAAAAACTATTTAAACAGGTAAAGAGTTGAGAGAAGAGCACACTAGACAGAAGAAACGATGTGAGCATTTCCTTAAGGCTAGAGAGGAAATAAGCATAACATAGATTGGGAAGGAGTTAGATCATACTGAGCCTTGTATGGCACTTAGGGATTTGGAATTTTAAGCATACTGAACATTGCTAGTGTTTTAAGTATAGGAGTAACATATCTCATTCTATTTTGATAAGATCATCCTGGTTTCTTTTTTTTTTAATCATGCCACATTTTTTAAAATTATATACAATGATCTACATGTCACCCAGGGACCATTTCACCCACTGCTCTGTTTGGCCACCAGTCTTTTGTCTCTCTCTTAGCAATGGTGAGGCAGATACCCTTTCCTAGGGGAAGAGAAATCTATTGTTTGTTGCTCTTTCCAATAATAAAAATGTTGGAAAGTCAAGTAGCAAAGCTGTTGCCATCAGCATCTTTCACATAAACCACGTCAAAAGATCCAAGGTGCCTCTCTCTGTTGATGATCACACCAATTCTTCCCAGATTAGCACCTCCAGTAACCATACACAGGTTATCAGTGTCGAACTTGATGAAATCAGTAATCTTGCCAGTCTCCAAATCAATATGAATGGTATCATTCACCTTGATGAGGGGATCAGGGTAGCAGATAGTGCAAACATCATGAGTCATCAAATGAGGGGTTCCTTTTGTGCTCACAAAGATTTTTCTCACTTTACACAACTTGTACTTTGCCTTCTCAGGTGTAATATGATGTACAGCAAAGCAACTCTTAGCGTCATAGATCAGACAGAAATTCTCTCCCATCGTGTCAATGCTGATGACATCCATGAATCCAGCAGGGTAGGTTATATCACTTTGGACCTTGCCATCGATTTTAATGAACCACTGCATGCAAATCTTCTTTCCTTCATCTCCTGGCAGGGCATACTTAAGTCTGTTCCTCAGGAAAATTATGAGGGGGAGACACTCTCTCAACTTGTGGGGACCGTGGATGGACAAGGGGCAAACACACTGGTCAGTTTATACAGCATCCAATGCTTTGATGCTGCTACTTGCTTTAGATGTTTCTTGGGACCACAAGCCATGGCTGCATTAAGCAAAGAAAGAGGACCTCTGTCTCCTGGTGCATGTAGAAATTTGATTTCCCTTTAAAAAGGCAGATGAGAGCAAGGCAAGGGTAGAAGTTAGGATGTTACTGAAGGTGACAAATTATATTGTTTATACTAGGAAGGAGTGTGAAAATGAAGAGATATTGATAAATTGTAAATACATGCAGAGAGATGCAATAAGACAAGCTGAAGGATTGCAGCTGTATGAGGATGAGTTGAGGGAAATGGTAGAATCAAGGATCCAAGCTTTTAGCTGTGTGGATGGTAGTGCCACTTACTAAAAAGGTAAGGAATAAAAGATTAACAGGCTGCAACTCTAGAAACAAGATGGGAGAAGGGGACCAAGAACTCTAATTTGAACATTTTAAGTATAAGATGCCTGTGAGACTTCCACGTAAAGACAGAGTACAGAATAGGTCTGATATGGAGACATAGTTTTGGAAGTTTTGGCATATATACAATACTTAAGACTATAGGGAAATGGCTATTATCAAAGGAAAGAAAAAGAAGGTAAATCTCAGCCCTTAAAGGTTAGTTAGAGAAAAAGAAAATAAAGAAGACTGAAAGGATACAGGCAACAAATTAAGAGGAAAACCAATAGAATGTTAGAGTCATAGAAGTCAAGAGCAAGAAAAGAATAAACAGTTGTGTCAAAAACTAAATAGTCTAATAAGGTGATAATATGCACATTTTCACTAGATTTGGCAACAGGGAAGTTGATGATGACAGAAGTCATTTCAGTTGTATGGTGGTGATTAGCATAACCTCAGTGCATCAGAATGGAATTGAAAATAATGAATAAGAATGTGAGGAAATGAAGACAGCTGGTTTTAGAAAACTTCTGGCACTTTGGGAGGCTGAGGAGGGTGGATCACACAAACAAGCAGAAAACAAATAACAAAATGGCAGGAGTAAGTCCTTACTTATGAAGAAAAATATTGAAGGTAAATGAACTAAACTCTCCAATAAAAAGAGAATAACTGAATGAATTTTTAAAAAACAAGACCCAGGCCAAGCACAGTGTTTCGCATCTGTAGTCCCAGCACTTTGGGAGGCCAAGGTAGACAGATCACTTGACATCAGGAGTTCAAAACTAGCCTGACCTGCATGCTGAAACCCCCCTCTATACTAAAAATACAAAAATTAGCCAAGTGTGGTGGTGGGCGTCTATAATCCCAGCTACTCAGGAGGCTGAGGCAGGAGAATTGCTTGAACCCAGGAGGTGGAAGTTGCAGTGAGCCGAGATCATGCCACTGCACTTTAGCCTGGGTGTCAGAGTGAGACTCCATCTCAAAACAACAAAAACTAAAACAAAACAAGACCCAATGATCTTTTGCTTACAAGAAACATACTTGACCTATAAAGACACACTAAATTTTCAGACACACTGAAAATAAAAGGATAGAAAAAATGTTGCATACCAACACGAAACTGAAAAAGAGCAGGAATAGTATACTTATATCAGATAAAATAGATCTCAAGACAGCTATAATTAGACAAAAAGAGACTATATAAAGGGGTCAATTCAGCTAGAAGATATAATAATTATAATATATATGCATCCAACACTGGCACACCCAGGTATATAAAGTAAATATTATTAGAGCTGAAGAGAGACAGAGACCTCAATACGATACCCCACTTTCAGCATTGGACAGTGATATGGTTTGGCTCTGTGTCCCCACCCAAATCTCATCTCAAATTATAACCCCCACTGTCAGAGGAGAAATCTGGTGGGAGATGATTTGATAATGGGAGTGGATCTCTCCCTTGCTGTTCTCATGACAGTGAGTTCTCATGAGAGCTGATAGTTTTAAAGTCTGGCACTTCCCCACTCACTCTCCCTCTCCTGCTGCCATGTAAAACATGCCTTACTTCCCCTTCACCTTCCACCATGATTGTAAGTTTCCTGAGGCCTCCCCAGATATGCAGAACTGTGAGTCAATAAAATCTCAATTAGTTTTAAATTACTCAGTCTCAAATAGTCCTTTATGGAAGCCTGAAAATGAACCAATATAGGAAATTAGAACTGGGATAGTGAGGTACTGCTATAAAGATAACCTGAAAATGTGATTGTAGGTAACAAGCAGAGGTTGGAACAGTATGGAGGGCTCAGAAGAAGACAGGAATATGAGGGAAAGATTGAAACTTCCTAGAGACCTGTTGAATGGTTTTAACCAAAATGCTGACAGTGGTATGGACAATGAAGTCCAGGCTGAGGTGGCCTCAGATGGAGATGAGGAACTTCTTGGGAGCTGGAGTAAAAGTGACCCTTGCTATGCTTTAGCAATGAGGCTGGTGGCATTTTGCCCCTGCTCTAGAGACCTATGGAACTTTGAACTTGAGAGAAATGATTTAGGATATCTGGCAGAAGAAATTTCTAAGCAGCAAAGCATTCAAGATGTTACCTGGCTTTTTACAAAACTGTATGGCCATATACATTTGAGAAAAGATGGTCTGAAATTGAAACTTATATTGAAAAGGGAAGTAGAGCATACAACTTTGGCAATTTTGCAGGCTGATCATGTATTAGAAAAGAAAAACTCATTTTCTGGAGAGAAATTCAAGCCAGTTGCATAAGTTATGAGAAGCCAAATGTTAATATCCAAGGCAATAGGGAAAATGTCTCCAGGATATTTCAGAGACCTTCATGGCAGCCCCTTCCATCACAGGCCTGGAGGTCTAGGAGGGAAAAGTGGTTTTGCGGGCCAGGCCCAGGGCCTTACTACTCTGTGCAGCTTGAGGACATGACACCCTGCATCTCAGCTGCTCCAGCTCCAGATGTGGCTTAAGGGACCAACAAACAGCTCAGGCCATTGCTTCAGAGGGTGCAAACCCCAAGCCTTGGTGGCTTCCATGCAGTGTTGGGCCTGCAGGTGTGCAGAAGGCAAGAGTTGAGCACTGGGGGCCTCTGCCTAGATTTCAGAGGATGTATGGAAATGCCTGGATGTCCAAGCAGAAGTCTGCAGCAAGGGTGGAGCCCTCATGGACAACTTCTACTAAGGCAGTGTAGAGGAGAAATGTGAGGCTGGAGCCCTCACAGAGAGTCCCCACTGGGGCACTGCCTAGTGGAACTATTAGAAGAGGGCCACCATCTTCCAGACCCCAGAATAGTAGATCCATCAACAGCTTGTACCATGCACCTGGAAAAATCACAGATACTCAATGCCAGCCCATGAAAGCAGCCACAAGGGATGTACCCTGCAGAGTCACAGGGATGGAGCTGCCCAAGGCCTTGGAAGCATACCCCTGGGCTCTCATTAAATCTTATGTATCACTGTTGCCTTGATATTAGACGTGGAGTCAAAATAGATTATTTTAGAGCTTTAAGATTTAATGAGTGCCCTGCCATGTGTTGAGCTTGCATGGGGCATATGGCACCTTTGTTTTGGCCAATTTCTCCTATGTGGGATTAGAACATTTACTTAATGCCAGTACCTCCATTGTATTTTGGAAGTAACTAATTTGTTTTTGAATGTACAGGCCGATAAGCAGAAGGGAGTTGCCTTGTCTTAAAAGAGATTAATGACTTGGATTTTTGAGTTAATGCAGGGATGAGTTAAGACTCTGGGGGACTGTTGAGAAGGCATGATTGGTTTTGAAATGTGAAAAGGACAAGAGTTTTGGGAGGGACTGGGGTGGAATTACATAGTTTGGCTCTGTGTCTGTATTAGTTCAGTTTTACACTGCTATAAAGAAATAGCCAAGACTGGGTAATTTATAAAGAAAATAGGTTTAATTGACTCACCTGGCTGCGAAGACCTCAGGAAATTTACAATCATGGCAGAAGGGGAAGGGGAAGCAAGGCATGTCTTCCATGGTAGCAGAAGAGAATGAATTGTGAGAATGAGGAAGTGCCACACTTTAAAACCATCAGCTCTTGTAAGAACTCCCTCACTTATCACAAGAACAGCATGGGGAAAATGTCCCTATGATCCAATCACTTCCCACCAGGTTCCTCCCTGGACACCTGGAAATTACAATTCAAGAAGAAATTTGGGTGGGGACACAGAGTCAAACCTTGTTAGTGTTCCCACCCAAATCTTATCTTGAACTGTAATCCCCACATGTCAAAGGGGAGGCCTGATGGGAGATGATTAGATCATGGTGGGCAGATTTCTACCTTGCTGTTCTCATGATAGTGAGTTCTCACAAGAGCTGATCATTTTAAAGTTTGGCTGGCTCTCTCTCTCTCTCTCTCTCTCTCTCTCTCTCCCCCCCCACCCCCCACTCTGCTACCATGTAAGACAATTAAATCTCTTTATAAATTATCCAGTCTGAGGTAATTCTTTCTAGCAATGTGAAAATGAATTAATACATACAGATCTAGACAAAAAGTCAACAGAGTCAACAGAGAAATATTGAATTTAATCTGTACTATAGACCAAATATAGACCTAAAAGACATTTACAGAACATTTCATCCAAAGGCTGCAAAATACACATTTTTTTCCTCAGTACATGGATCATTCTCAAGGACAGACCATATGTTAGGTCACAAAAGAAGTCTTAAAACATTCAAAAAAAATTAAAACAATATAAAGCATATTCTGTGACAACAACAGAATAAAACTAGAAATCAATAACAAGGAATTTTGGAAATTCTGCAAACACATGGAAATTAAACAATATGCTCCTAAATAACCAGTGGATCAATAAAGAAAGTAAAAAGAAAATTGAAAAAATTTATTGAAAAATCTGATAATGGAAACACAACATACCAAAACCTATGAGAAACCATAAAAGCAGTGCTAAGAGGGGAGTTTATAGCTGTAAGTAACTACATCAAAAAAGAAGAAAAACTTCAAATAAGCAGCATAATGATGCATCTTAATCAACTGACAAAGCAAGAGCAAACCAAAGCTAAAATTAGTAGAAGGAAAGAAACAACAATCAGAGCAGAAGTAAATAAATGTGAAATTTGAAAAATAATACAAAAGATCAATGGAACAAAAAGTTGGCTTTTAGAAAAGACAAGATTGACAAACCTTTATGCAGACTAAGAAAAAAAGAGAGAACCTAAATACATAAAATCAGAGATGAAAAAGGAGACAACACAACTCACACTGCAGAAATTTAAAGGATCGTTAGTGGCTACTATAAACAACTATATGCCAATAAATTGGAAAATCTAGAAGAAACAGATAAATCCCTAGGCACATACAACCTATCAAGATTGAACCATGAAGAAATCCAAACCTGAACAGACCAATAACAAGTAACAAGGTCAAAGCAGTAATAAAAATCTCCCAGGACTTTGCCCAGGACCTGATGTCTTCACTGCTGCATTCTACCAAACATTTAAAGAACTAATACCAATCCTACTCAAATTACTCTGAAAAATAGAGGAAGAGGGAATACTCCCAAACTCATACTACAAGGCCAATATTACTTTGATACTAAAACCAAACAATGACACATCAAAAAAGAAAACTAGAGTTCAATGTTACTGATGAGTATGATGCAAAAATTCTCAACAAAATATTAGCAAACCAAATTCAACAACACATTAAAAAGGATCACTCATCATGACTAAGTGGGATTTATCCCAGAGATGCAAGGATGATTCACATAAGTCCATTAATGTAATATATCATATCAACAGAATAAAGGACAAAAACCATATGATGATTTCAATTGAAATCTCAGGAGGCTGAGGCAAGAGAATCGCTTGAAATGGAAAGGCAGAGGTTGCAGTGAGCTCAGATTGCATCACTGCACTCCAGTCTGGGTGACAGAGCAAGACTGTCTCAAAAAGAAAAGAAAACAATTTTACTTTAAATATATAATTGAATAAGAGTAAAAGGAGATGAGAAAGTTAAAGAACAAAAATGCTGAAAAAGCATTTGATAATATTCAACATCCCTCATAATAAGAATCCTAAAAAAACTGGATATAGAAGAAATAGCTACTATTTCTTCCTTATTAAAAGGAAAAAAAACAACAATGAAACATTCTTTTGATCCCACTTTCAGTCACAGCCCTATCGCTTTTCTTTCCTTCCCAAAATTACATTTACTCATTTGACATGACAGTTCCAGTTTATGCTTCATTATTAATTAATTAAATCATGGTTCAATTATTAATGGTGGCCTTTTCAATGTGTTTTATTTTGGATTGTAAATATGTGGTTAGCTTTACCTTATAATGTAGAACTCATTCTCTCTCATTTCTCACCTTGTTTTCTCTCTTGAACCCCACTGCAAACAGGTCTAGCCCCAATACTCCACTGAAACTACTCTTTTCAAGGTCATCGACCATGTCCACATTGTTAAATTTCATTGTCAATTCTCATTTCTCATCTTTTTGACCTTTGAATATCACTTGACATAACCAATCATTCCTTTCTTCTCTAAACAATTTGTTTGCTTGGTTTTAAAGGCACTACACTCTCCTGATTTTCTTTTTGTCACTCAGGAGAAACCATATATTTGCTCTAGCTGGTAGGAGGAAAGAATAAGTAAAGGTGAGTCCCTCCCTTTAAGGAAACTTCCCAGAAGTAGCACATACCTCTTTTGTTTGTCATATGGCCACCCTTAGTGGCAAGAGTCTTGGAATTGCATTATATATACACATATATATTTTAAATATATAAACTGATTTATATACACACATATATGTATGGTATATATACCACATATATATCACATATATGTATACACATAAAACACATATATATGTTATATGTACACACACACACACACTTTTCCCCCAAGCAACCAGATAATAATGGGAGAGTCTATAACGGAAGAAGGGGAGAAAGATTATTTGAAAACAATAACTATGGCTGGGTGTGGTGGCTCATGCCTGTAATCCCAGTACTTTGGGAGGCTGAGGTCAGGAGATCAAGACCATCCAGGCCAACATGGTGAAACCCCATTTCTATTAAAAAAAAAGAAAAAAACAAGATTTAAAAAAATAATAGAAAACAATTTTACTGGCTGAGCATGGTGGCTCATGCCTGTAATCCCAGCACTTTGGGATGCTGAGGTTAGGCAGATCACCTGACATCAGGAGTTCAAGACCAGCCTGGCTAACGTGATTAACCCCCATCTCTACTAAAAATATAAAAATCAGCCAGGCATGGTGGTGCACTTGAGAGGCTGAGGCAAGAGAATCGCTTGAACTGGGGAGGTGGAGGTGGCAATGAGTTGAGATTGCACCACTGCACTCCAGTCTAGGCAACAGAGCAAGACTCCATCTCAAAAAAAGAAAGAAAGAAAGAAAGAAAGAAAACGATTTTATTTTACAAACATAATGAAATAATTTAATAATAGTAAAAGATGAGAAAGTTAAAAAATAACAAAAATGCTTAAGTCTAAGATTATTATACAGGTATCTCTTGGGCTCTTTTTCTTCATAAAAAATTTAGAAGTATTAAATGTGTATTAAGTGAAGTGTATTGGGTCACATTTTTAGTAAATGTGATATAATTAGCAGCTATAGCACTGTAAATATAAAGAGCTTATAAACCAAAAATTATCTGAGACAGGTTCAACCAATTTAGAAGTTTATTTTGCCAAGGTTTAGAAGATGCACCCAGGAGACAGATCTGTGTATCTCTCAAAAGATGATTTTGAGGTCTTCAATATTTAAAGGGGAAAGCAGGCTGCAGAAAAAGGAGGGAGGGTATGGTCACACTTCTGAATCCACATGTAGCATGAGAAAAGGAGCAGGCAGGGAAATAGTAAATTATGTATTCCTGTCAGGCTCAGTAAATTAGTATTTTACATAAGGTAAGGTGAACATAGAGTAGCTACCTGTGGAGATACTTAACTTTTTTATCTGTAGCTGTCTTCTAGGAACAGAAGAAAAGGCAGCTTCTTGCATGACTCAGTTTTCAGCTTGTTTTTTTTTTTCTTTTGGTATAGTGAATTAAGGTCCTGAGTTTTTATTTTCCTTTCACAAACTCATACAATTGAGAGGCATCATGCCAAGGTCCCAATATCTAAATTGGCAAAGAGAAAAAACAAATAGTACATAAACTACAGCACACTTAACTAAATATAATCGTTATCCTCTCTGGTAATTATGAGAAGTAAATTAAGAGAACAAGATATAGAGTTATCTATCAATTTTACAAAAAAAAGTATTTGTTTGTTTTGCTATTGATGATGATACTCAACACTTGTAAGAGTGCTTCGGAGAATACAAACTCTGTTAACCCTTAGAACAGCAATTTTTACCTTAGAAAATTAATGTACTTGGTATCTACTTTTGAGAATGCAGTTAATCTAGTTTTGGGAATCTATCCTACAAAATTATTCCAACATGTAGACAATCTTTTGGCATAAAGATGTTCATTACAGAGTTAACCCCAAATGATGAATAATAGAGCAACTGATAATACATGTTGGTATATCTATTCAGTGAAATATTATGCCATAATTAAGATTATATTTATAAAGAACTCATAATCACAAGGGGAAATGTTCATGATATTTTATTAAGGAGAAAAAGTATTTTATGATTACATAAATATAAATGCCAAGCAATTTATGTAATTAGCAAATAAAAGAATGATGAGTAACATTAACCAAAGAAATACTGATAAAATATATTTAAAAGTTGGTTTAGAACTCAGTAGACAATCCAAGTGATTGCACTACAAAACAGCCTGAACCCAAAATAGAACGAAAAGTACAAGGAGGTTGTATTAGGCAAAATAATGGTCCCAAAGATGTTTATCTTTCTCCCGAAAACCTGTGAATGTTCATTACACGGCAAAAGGGACTTTGCAGACCCAATTAAGGCTGCAGACTTTATGAGAAGATTATCTTGGATCTTCCGAGTAATCCTAAAGGCTAATTACCCAAGGGCTAATTATAGGAGCCCTTAAAAGCAGAGGACATTCTCCAGGTAGCAGCAGAAGAGATGAGACAGAATGGGGAAATCAGAAAATTTTGAAATGTGAAAAGGACTTGACTCACTACTGCTGACTGTGAAAATGGAGGACAGGGACTCAGAGCTAAGGAATGTAGTAGCCTCTGGAAGCTGAGAATGACTCCCTCCCAGCTGAGAACCACGGCTAGCAAGGGCATGGAACCTCTGTTCTAAAATTGCAAGAAACTAATCTGGGCCTTAAACCCAAATGAGTTTGGAAGCAGAACCACCCTAGAGCCTCCAGAAAGGAATGTAGCCTGCTGACACCTGGATTTCAGCCTTGCGTGACTAAGAAGTGGACCCAACTGGGCCACACAGTACCAGGACCTCCAACGTGAACTGCGAAATAATAGAGTTGTGGTAATTTATTATGGCAGCAATAGAAAACTAATACACAGAGCTGGGCAAGGTGGCACAGGCTTGTAGTTTCAGCTACACCACCCCAGAGGCTGAGGCAGAAGGAACGATTGGGCCCAGGCATCTGAAGCTGCAGTGAACTGTTATTGTACCACTGTACTCCAGCCTGGGGACACGAAACTTGCCTCTAAAATAACTAACTAACTCAATAGAAATTATTTAAATGTTTATAAAAATAGAAAATACAGACGGTGAATATTAGAAAGTCAGTTTAACAACAAATGCTGTCAGTGATCTATAAGCAGAAAGGAATATCTCCTTTCACAGATATTTGATCATAGAGACATCATATGCATACCCTGAAAGAACACTTAATAGTATTAGAGTTATCACCAAAGAAGGGCTGGAAAAGGATAAAATAGTATTGTCAAGGGCACCAAATAACTCTCTATCATATCATAATTGACATGATAATCAAAGAAATTGTATGGCTATCCAAGAAGGTCTACTTGGGAAGCTAGGGGGAATTGAAAGAGGTAACTAAGAAATGGGTGATTATATATAAAGGATAAAGATTACTGAAAATATGGTGGATAGGAGGTAGGACTAACTTGCAGCTTCCTCTCAAATGGATGGAGCAGCATATAGAGACCCACATCATGACCTTTTGCTACCACAGAAACATGCCAGGAAAGCAGAGAGAATCTACAGACCCTTTGAAGGAAGTGGCTTGCCACTACAGGCTCTGTGAGACAGCTGGAAAACTGTGAGTGCTCATAGTGTGAGAGGGGGAAGGTCCGCCCCTGAAAACACATCCTCATTTGGAAAGGTCCAAATCATGAGAGGATTTGACCTTACCTGGAGCTAAGATGAATTTAGAGAGCTGAGCAAAATATAGGGGACCAAATACAAGGAAGCAAAACAGAGCACACATAGCCAAAGCAAAACTAGGCAAAAAACAAATATGGAGGCATCATATTACCCAACTTCAAACTATACTACAAGGCTGTAGTTACAAAAAACAGTATGGTAGTAGTATAAAAAGAGGCAAGCAGATCAGTATAGGAGAATAGAGAACACAGAAATAAAGCCAAATAGTTACAGCCAACTGATCTTCGACAAGGCAAACAAAAACATAAAGTGGAGAAAGGACACCCTTTCAACAAATGGTGCTGGGAAAATTAGCAAACCACATGCAGAAGAATAAAACTAGATTCTCATCTCTCTGATCTTATACAAAAATCAAGACGGATCAAAGACTTAAATCTAAGACCTGAAACCATAAAAATTCTAGATGGTAACATTGGAAAAACTGTTCTAGACATTGGCTTAGGCAAAGACTTCATGACCAAGAACCCAAAAGCAAATGAAACAAAAACAAAGGTAAATAGTTCGGACTTCATTTAACGAAAAATCTTCTGCACAGAAAAAAAAAAAAAAAAAAGGCACAAAAAACAGACAACCCCAGAAAAGGAGAAAACATTCACAATCTATACATCCAACAAAGGACTCATATTCAGAATCTACAAGGAACTCAAACAAGTCAGCAAGAAAAAACACCACCATCAATCCCATCAAAAAGTGGGCTAAGGACATGAATAGACATTTCTCAAAAGAAGATATACAAATGGCCAGCAAACATATGAAAAAATGCTCAACATCATTAATGATCAGGGAAATGTTTTTTTTTTTTTTTTTTAAGATAAAGTCTCACTCTGTTGCCACGCTGAAATGCAATGGTGTGATCTCAGCTCACTGCAACCTCCGACTCCCTGGTTCAAGGGATTCTCCTGCCTCAGCCTCCCAAGGAGCTGGGATTACAGGCATGTGCCACCATGCCCAGGTAATTTTTGTATTTTTTAGTAGAGAAGATATCACCATGTTGGCCAGGATGGTCTCCGTCTCCTGACCTCATAATCCGCCTGCCTCAGCCTCCCAAAGTGCTGGGATTACAGGCATAAGCCACCATGCCCAGCCAATGATCAGGAAAATGCAAATCAAATTCACAGTGTGATACCACCTTACTCCTGCAAGAATGGCCATAATCAAAAAAATCAAAAAATTATAGATGTTGGTGAGGATGTGGTGAGAAGGGCCACTTTTACACTGCTGGTGAGAATGTAAACTAGTACAACCACTATGGAAAACAGTGTGATTTCTTAAAGAACTAATAGTAAATCTACTGTTTGATCCAGCAATCCCACTACTGGGTATCTACCCAGAGGAAAAGACGTCATTATATGAAAAAAGATACTTGCAGCCAGGTATAGTGTCTCACATTTGTAATCCCAGCATTTTGGGAGGCCAAGGCGAGTGGATCTCCTGATGTCAGGAGTTTGAGACCTGCCTGGCCAACATGGTGAAACCTCGTCTCTACTAAAAATACAGAAAATTAGCCAGGCATAGTGGCAGCTGCCTGTAATCCCAGCTGCTTGGGAGGGTGAGGCAGGAGAATCACTTGAACCTGGGAGGCGGAGGTTGCAGTGAGCCTTGGTTGTACCATTGCACTCCAGCCTCGGCAACAACAGCAAAATTCCATCTCAAAAAAGAAAATAAAAAGATAATTGCACATGCATGTTTCTAGCAGCACAATTTGCAATTGCAAAACTATGGAATCAGCCTAAATGCCCATCGACCAATGAGTGGATAAAGAAAATATGGTATGTACATATTGTGGAATACTACTTAGCCATAAAAGGAGCAAAATGGCATTTGCAGCAACCTGGATGGAACTGGAGACCATTATTCTAAGTGCAGTAACTCAGGAATGAAAAACCAAACATTGTATGTTCTCATTCATAAGGGGGAGCTAAGCTATGAAGACACAAAGGCATAAGAATGAACTTTGGGAATTTTGGGGGAAAGGGTGGGAAGGGGGTGAAGAATAAAAGACAACACATTAGGTACAGTGTACACTGCTCAGGTGGTGGGTTCACCAAAATCTCAGAAATCTACAAAAGAACTTACCTATGTAACCAAACACCACCTGTTCCCCAAAAACCTATTGAAATAAAAAATGATAATAAAGGAAGAACCAACCAGTGGGCTTAAGTATGTGGGGTGTAGCTTTGCCTGCTAACTCTGGTTAAGTCAATACGGTTAATAAAATCATTTAATTACAGATCCATAGATCGCTTATTTCCTGGGTTAGTCTCTACATGGAAATGGGCTGAGAAGAGATGGAAATTCACTTTCCTGGTGCTGGGGGTAAGTTACCCTGGGACTGGAATAATACTGGCAGTCTAGGTTTACATCAGAGGTTGGCAGATAATGGCTCACTGCCTATTTTTGTTAATAAAGTTTATAGAACATAGCCATGCCCATTTATTTACACGTTGTCTGTGGCTGACTTCACTCTATGAAAGCAGAGTTAAGTAGCTGCAACAGAGATCGTATGATTCACAAAATACTTAATTTGGTCCTTTATACCAAAAAAAATTTGCTGACTTGGGGCGCAATACATATTGAACCTAAAAACAATGAAGTAAACAGATTTACATTAAGGTGGGAAAAAAATTACTTGCAAATATACAGGATAGAGAGACCTGACTCATTAAGAAACGTGCTTGAATGAAAAAATCTTGATGGTTACAAATTAGCACAAATATACGGAAGGAAAAAGTGCTTAAAAAACAAGAAGACATACTCTTAGACTACCCTGAAAGAAACAATATCTGGACCAGTAGTTGCAGTTCTCCTGTATGAACCATTCTTCAATATATACTCTCGTCTCCAAACTGTTATCTGCCTAGCACCTTCTAACCAGTGGTTAATTTATACTTACTGTCAGACTTTAGCTTACACTTACTGTCCAACTTGTCATTTCCTCTGAAAGCCTTCTTTGATTCCCCAAGACTGGGTTACATGTACTTACTTACTTTATCATGGTATTTAACATACCATATTGAAATTACTTCTTTACTTGTCCATCTCTCCAATTAGATGAATCCATGTAAGCAGGGATAAGTAGCTGGTATTCCAATACCAGGCCCAGTGCCTGCCACATAATAGGTTTTTTTTAAACATGTTTATTAAATGAATGCCACAACCCCATTATATTCCTTATGAGTTAGACTGCATAGTATAAGTATACTCATGTGTCACTTAACATTGGGAATACATTCTGAGAAATGTGTCATTAGGTGATTTTGTCATTGTGTGAACATCATAGAATGTACTTACACAAACCTACGGTGTAGCTTACTACACACCTGGGCTATATGGTATAGCCCTATTGCTCCTAGGCTACAAATCTGTACAGCATGTTACTTCCATGAATACTGTAGTCATTGCAACACAATGGCAAGTATTTGTTTATCTAAATATGGAAAAGGTATAGTCAAAATTCAGTATAAAAGATTTTTAAAAAATAGTATATGCCCATATAAGGCACTTACCATGAATGGATCTTGCAGAACTGGAAGTTGCTCTGGGTGAGTCAGTGAGAGATGAGTAAATGTGAAGGTCTAGGACATTACTGCATACCACTGCAGACTTCATAAACATTGTACACTTGGGCTACACTAAATTTATAAAAAATATTTTTCTTTCTTCAGTAATAAATTAACCTCAGCTAACTATAACTTCTTTGCTTAGCTTACTGTAATTTTTTTACTCTGTAAAGCTAACTCTTTATACCTTTTTGACTCTTGTAATAACACTTAGTTTAGAACACAAACATACAACTATGCGAGGATATTTTCTTTCCTTATGTCCTTTCTCTATACTTTTTCTACTTTTTAAATTTCTTAAAACTTTTTTGTTAGAAACAAAGACACAAACACATGTACTAGCCTCGGCATACACAAAATCAAGATTATCAGCATCACTGTCTTCCACCTCTATGTCTAGTCCTACTGGAAGGTCTTCAGGGGCAGTGTCATGGAGCTGCCATCTCCTATGACAACAATGCCTTCTTCAGGAATACCTCCTGAAGGACCTGCCTGAGGCTGCTTACAGTTAAATTTTTTGTTTAGGCAGGACACAGTAGCTCAATTCTGTAATCCCAGCACTTTGGGAGGCCGAGGCAGGTGGATTGCTTGAGCCCAGGAGTTCAAGACCAGCCTGGGCAACATGGTGGAACCCTGTCTCTTCAAAAAAATACAAAAATTAGCTGGGCATGGTGACACATGCCTGTAGTCCCAGCTACTTAGGAGGCCGAGGTGGGAGGATCACTTGAACCCGGGAAGTCAAGGTTACAGTGAGCTGTGATCGTGGCAACTGCACTCTGGTCTGGGGCAACAGAGTGAGCCTGTCTCAAAAAAAAAGTTGTTTAATAAGTACTACACTCTAAAATAACAATAGTATAATAAATACATAAGCTACTAATGTAGTTATTTATCAAGTACTATGCACATAATTGTGCTATACTTTTTTTTTCCTCCAGAGTAGGAAGGACATTTATTTAAAAAGGCTTTAGAACAGGAAAGAAAGGAAAGCATGCTTGAAAGAAACTCAAGCAGGACACACTATAGTTTTATAGCACTGGCAGCACAGTAGGTTTACACAAGCATCGCCATAAACACGAGTAATGCATTGTGCTATCATGTTAAGATGGCTAGAATGTCACTATGCGATAGGAATTTTTCAGTTCCATTATAATCTTATGGGACCACATTTCTGTAATGAGACTGTTTTTGACCAAAATGTCATTATGCAGGACCTGTTATTCAGTTTTGGTAACTGGCAGACTTAATTCCCTGCTCAAATCTATCCCCTTTCCCTACCCTCTGGTAGGCAGATCCCTAGTTTTAACTGGGTTCTCTCCTCTGTGGCCATGTACTCAGGGAACAATCAGTACTCTAGCCTTTAGGGTGATTTATCTTAAACAGATGTTTCAGGCAGGAATGTAGTGCATTTAAGTACAGTGACACATAAAGGGAAATCGACTGAGCCATTATGGGGAAGGAGTTTTACTTAAAAGGAAATGTGTGAGGAAAAATAAGTTTTTTCTGCCTCTGAATGTGCCTGTGTTTAAAGAGGTTTTGCTGGAAGCTGCTTGCAACCATGAATGTGAGGATAAAAATTTCCTGCACTGAGGATGTCAGAGATGAAAGACACAAAGAGCTAGAGTCTGTTGCCATCAGTGAGCATCTGGAACCACCCCATTGCCAAATGTTTTCTTATGTGAATAGGGTAACACTTCTAGTTGTCTTTTCCTTTACTTGTAGACAGAAGAATGCTAACTTACGTCAAGTGACCATATTTTAAGAGGAACTTTAGCAAACTGGAGCACTCCTAAATGGCAAATAATGGTGAAGGCTTTGGAAACCATGTCCTTTGAGGAATAAAGGATTATGGATGCAAAGCCTAGAAAAAAAGAAGACTTGGCATGAGATGTAATAGCTTTTTTGCAATGTGAATGAAAAATCTAGGACCAATGTGTGGTAATAGAGAGCTACGTTAATTCACTAATAGGAGAAAAAAGGTCAAACTAGAACTACTTAAAACAGAAGGGTTTATGGGGTAGTCTGTTTTCTTGTTAAGAACCTCAGCTGTAATTTGGTGACTCCCTGTTGTGAGCAATCTGGCTTTGCTTTGGTGTGAGACTGAGCTACAGAACTTCTCTTTCCTTCCAACCCTTAAGATGCCATAATTTTATTCACTTTGTGATATGTACTGCAATAATTGTACAAGCAGGAAGGAAAAGTACAGTTCACACTTGAACAGCATGGGTTTGAACTGCACAAGTCCACTTATACATGATTTTTTTTTTCCAACTAATACAGTCAGCCCTGCATATCCACGGGTTCCATAACCACAACCAAACGAGGATATGAAACCTGGTGATTCAAAGGACCAACTTCCTCACTTGAAGATGCTTGCATTTTGGTATCTGAAGGGACCCTAGAACAAAACCTCCCATGGATATGGAGGGATGATGGTAAGTATAAAATCACCAGTGCTTCAGTCTCTAAAACTGGTGGCACTATAACAGCCTCTGGACATATTTATGGAACTACCCCAAAAAATCAAAATTGAAGGATACTCAGTAAAAAGTACTAACAAGAAACTCAATTGTTCCTGAAGGCAAATAAATAAATAAATAAATAAAGAGGAGGGTAGAATTATTGTTACACATAAAAATTGCAAAGTATTAACTGGGACCCCCAATAGAATGTACAGAAAAGCATTACCTATATGAATATAGTAATTCTCAAATATCTGTGCTAGGAAAAACTTAACATTTAAAATATATACTTAGGCTTAGCATGTTTTCAGATATTATACTGAAGGAACGTTTTAAATTCTGGAAATTTATAGCGATAGGATATTAAAAAGTTGCTTAATTTACTTATTCTAGATCTCTCTTCAAAACTCTTCTGTCTTCATAGTTCTAATGTTTTGATTGAAAAATCTCTTGTTCAACTGCAAGAAATGGAGTAAAAATAAACTAGTGGAAAAAGCACCAAATATGGCTATCATAGCTATGCCAATTATGCTAATAAATTATAATGGAACTACACTGAATTCAAATAAACATTAAATTGCCCCAACATTATTGGTATAATGATAAAAGGTTTCCAAAAGCAATGAGAGTCCAGACTTACTTTTCATGTCAAATTGGAACAATAAGATTCCAAGATTCCAACATATATACCCTTGTGGGTATATCATTTAATGAAAAATTTAATTGCATGTGCCAGTTTTTTTTTTTTTTTAACATTAAATTGAAGAATTTCTGCATGTGCCAATTTATCTGCTTTAGGGTTTTGGTGGTTTTCTCATTTGTTTGTTTGTTTGTTTTCCAGAGACAGAGTCTTACTGTTGCCCAGGCTGGAGCTCAGTAGCACAATCATAGCTCGCTGCAGCCTTGAACTCCTGGGCTCAAGTGATCCTTCGCCTCAGCCTCCTGAGTAGCTATGACTGCAGGCCTGTGCCACCATGCCCAGCTAATTTTTAACAGTTTTAGTAGAGACAAGGTCTCTCTATGCTGCCCAGGCTGAGTGCAAACTCCTGGGCTCAAGCAATCCTTCTATCTCAGCTTCCCAGAGTGCTGGAATTTCCGGTGCGAGCCACCACAACCAACATACTTTAGGTTTTAATTCAAATACTTGCCAAGTGAATTATAGATCTTTCATAAGTGCTTAATTATTGGAATTTTGTTAAACATATTTCCTTACATCTAACTTGTTCAGTATAATTATTTTTAAAATCCCCTGCTCAGATTAACACTGTGTATCTATTTTAGTTGGAGTGGGTTTTTTGTTTTGTTTTTGAGAGGGAATCCTGCTCTGTTACCCAGGCTGAAGTGCAGTGGCATGATCTTGGCTCACTGCAACCTCTGCCTCCTGGGTTCAAGTAATTCTTCTGCCTCAGCCTCCCACGTAGCTGGGGTTACAGGTGCTAGCCACCACACCCAGCTAATTTTTGTATTTTTAGTAGAGACTAAAAACACCATGTTGGCCAAGCTGGTCTTGTACTCCTGACCTCGTGATCTTTCCACCTCCCAGAGTGCTGGATTACAGGCATGAGACACTGCACCCGGACGTGGAGTGATTTTAAATATTGTGAAGGATGGACTTTCATCATACCCCTAAACATTTATTTTACCCATATTCTTCAGTGATACTTTCTAAGAAAAATTGTTTAAGACGGAGTTTCGCTCTTGTTGCCCAGGCTGGAGTGCAATGACATGTTCACGGCTACAACCTCTGCCTCCCTGGTTCAAGCAATTCTCCTGCCTCAGCCTCCAGGGTAGCTGGAATTACAGGCATGCGCCAACACACTTGGCTAATTCTGCATATTTAGTAGAGACGGAGTTTCTCTATGTTGGCCAGGCTGATCTCGAACTCCTGACCTCAGATGATCCGCCTGCCTTGACCTCCCAAACTGCTGGGATTACAGGCATGAGCCACCGCACCCTAACAACTTTTTTTTTTTTTTTTTAATAGGGCCTCACTCTCTGTCACCTAGGCTAGAGTGCAGTGGTGTGATCTCGGCTCACTGCAACCTCTGCCACCCTGGTTCAAGCTATTCTCATGCCTCAGCCTCCCAAGTAGCTGGGATTACAGGCACGTGCTTTTTTTTTTTTTTTTTTTTTTTTTTTGTATTTTTAGTAGAGACAGGGTTTCACCATGTTGGCTAGGCTGGTCTTGAACTCCTCACCTCAAATGAGCCAACTGCCTCGACTTCCCAAAGTGCTGGGATTACAGGTGTGAGTCACCATGCCAGTGTAGATACTTCTGATCTTTTTCAAGATGGAGCTGCGCTCTGTCGCCCACAGTGGCACGACCTCAGCTCACTGCAGCCTCCGCCTCCTGGGTTTCAAGTGATTCTCCTGCCTCAGCCTCCCAAGTAGCTGAGACTACAGGTGCACACCACCACACATGGCTAATTTTTGTATTTTTAGTAGAGATGAGGTTTTACCATGTTGGCCAGGCTGGTCACGAACTCCTGACCTCAAGTGATCCACCGCCTCAGCTTCCCAAAGTGCTGGGATTATAGACGTGAACCACTGTGCCTGATCATCTTTTTCTTATTTAAACATTTATTCATGTGTCTATTTTTCTTCAAAAAAAATTCTCATTCTTGATGACATTTTGAATTAGTATTTGAGTTCTTGTCATACAAATCAAAATGCTTCTGCTGAATGGCTGCAAGAAAGGTTCATCACCTTGCTATATACTTTCCTATCCTTCATAATGCTCAAGCATTCCTATACACAATGAAGAATTAAAAATAGAATGAAGAATTAAGAGAAATTCAGGTCAGTCAATGGGGTCAATAAATTAACCAATAAATTTTAAAATAATACAAGAAATTTCACTTACCATTCAAATAGTATAGTTTGTAAATAACAAATTTTTTGATTGATGACAGCATGATGAAAATAAAAACTAACTTATAAGTTATATAATATTACCTTTCTAAATGATTTCAGAATTTTAAAAAATTCAGATCACTCTTTTTATTAAGCAATGTTTTATCTTTCTGGGACCAAAAATTTATTGCACATGATTTATACTACTATATATAAAGCAGGAAAAACATTGAGTTTGTAATTCTTAATATGCTTCTCTAAAAGGTTTCAAATTCTCAAACCTGCTAAGATTATACAATATTGTTGATAACATATATGCTAAATTTCAGTATTTTAACATTCACATGAATTTCTTTAAAATTTACAATTGTCTAACATCTAATGGTTTATTAAAAAAATCATCATGCTTTCATTTTTGTTTATTGCTACTTTCATTTTTACACCTCAAAAAAGGCCATCTCAAGAACCCAAAGTTAAAAATGTATCAAGTGGTTGGGAGTGATGGTTCACGCCTGTAATCCCAGCACTTTGGGAGACCAAGGCAGGAGGATCACCTGAGGTCAGGAGTTCAAAACCAGCCTGGCCAACATGGTGAAACCCCACCTCTATTAAAAATCCAAAAATCAGCTACACGTGGTGGCATGCACCTGTAGTTTCAGCTACTCGGGAGGCTCAAACAGGAGAACTGCTTGAACCTGGAAGGCAAAGGTTGCAGTGAGCTGAGATCGTGCCATTATACTACAGCCTGGTTGACAGAGTGAGACTCCATCTCAAAAAAAGAAAAAAATTAGTGGCTGGGCATGGCGTTTCACGCCAGAAATCTTACCATTTTGGGAGGCAGGAGTTCAAGACTAGCCTGGGCAATAGAGTGAGACCCCATCTCTTAAAAGAAAAAATAGCTGGGTGTGGTGGCACACACCTGTAGTCCCAGTTACATGGGAGGCTAATGGAGAAGGATTGCTTGAGTCGGGAGCTGGAAGCTACAGTGAGTTATGACTCTGCACTACATTCCAGCCTGGGTGACAGAGCAAGGCCCTGTCTCAAAAACAAAAAAAGTATCAAGTATTAGAATTTAATAAAATTTGCATTTTAAAAACATTACTCCTTTAGTGTTTCTATATACTGTGTATCTCTAACTTTTGGTATTTTATATATAAAAGGAAAACTGAAACATAGCTCAAAATTTACTTTCTATAGCACTTCAAAGTTGAGACTAAAAGGGGATTGTTTGCACCTTAAGGAACTAGGCATAACTGAAATTAACTCTGAGTATTAGTCAACTTCCCAAAGAGAAACTACTTTAGCCACTACTCTTTTGGACTTACTTCCATCTGTTTAGCTGAGAATATAGGCAGATCTCAACAGCCACAACATTATATGCTACAATCAAAGCTAGATGACATTCTGGCATTGTAGTGTCATCAAGTGATATGCTAATTTTGTTTTGTGATAAATCAACTACAAGTTCACATATTCAAAATCCAGAAGCGCACAGTATGGTAAATATTCCCATTTCACTCTACCATCTTTTTTTCCCCCTTTGGATTCTAGAAGTTTGTCCCCTTTGAATAACTACCAGCAACTACTTTTCTGTGTTCCATCTCCCTTCAATCCAACTGAAAGGAAGAATTCAATATCTGAAAAACATCCTTGATACCTCATCCATTAATTTTATTCTTTCAGTAAACTTACTGAGCACCTACTATGTGCCAGGCACTGCATGAGGCATAAAAAATACAAAGCTGAACAATGACAATGACAGAAACAAAATTCCTGTCCTCATGGAGTTTACAATCTAGTGGTTCTGACATTAATCAAACCAATACATAAAAAATTACATAAGTTAAATGCTAAGTAGAGGTACATGGTCAGGTGAGACGTGTAACAGTGGGTCTTACTCTGTGACAGAAATCAGGAATGCTTCCCTGAGGAAGTGATGAACTAAATAAGATCTGAAAAACAAACAGGAATTAATTAGGCAATGGGAAGGGATAGATATTTCAAGCCAAAGAAACAGCATGACAAAAGTCTTATGCTGAATGAAGCACTGTAATTCTTATTCCAAATACTTTGACAATGAAGGTGTCACTAAGTAAAATCTGGTACATAATGAGGCTAAATGAGAACAAGAATAGGTAACCTCTACTGAGTGTTTTTTAGGTGATGTGCCAGCCACTGAGACAGCAATTATTTTAATGCTTGGAAATACACTATAGTGGCCCTAATATATTTGACCTATGAGGTCACATAAAATATTTCCTTTTCATCGTTAAGGACAATATAAAGCCACGGAAGTGTTTTAAGCTAGAGGTACAAGTGGGGCTAGGTGGGTTGTCTTGATTAAAATCGCACTTTGAACAAAAAGAATTCTGCCTGTAGTAGAGTGAATACAAGGAGGGCCAGAGTCGCTGCAGGAAGACCGGTTAGGAGACAACTGCAGTCATGTAGACAAAAGGTGCTGATGGTAGCTTAGATTAGGGAGTGGTGAGAAGTGAAGTAGACAAAGTTGAGAGATGTTTACAAGGTAAAAATGACAGGACTTGATGATGAAGTGATAAGGAGAGCAAGATGTCTTAAGATGATTTCTATGTTACCAGTTTGGGAACTAGGGTGAATGGTGGTGGCATTCACCAGGATAAGATGTCTTGATTAGACTGTAGGTTAACAGAGACTTGTTAAAGTGTAACTCCTAACTCCCCTACTGCCATGTATTAAATAAAAACCCACGAAAAAATTTAATTTTTTCCACACATATTTGCCTTTGGTCATACACAGTCATTCTTACGCAACTTAACTAGAAATAATGCTTCACCCCCAACTAGTATATATGGGAGAATTTTCAAGTTCTTTTCTTTTGAGATGGAGTCTCACTTCGTCACCTGGGATGGAGTGCAGAGGCACAATCTCAGCTCACTGCAACCTCTGCCTCCCAGATTCAAGCGATTCTCCTGCCTCAGCCTCCCGATTGGCTTGGACTACAAGTGTGTGCTATCACACTCAGCTAATCTTTGTATTTTTAGTAGAAATAGGGTTTCACCATGTTGGCCAGGCTGGTCTCGAACTCCTGACCTCAAGTGATCTGCCTATCTTGGCCTCCCAAAGTGCTGAGATTACATGTATGAGCCACTGTGCCCAGACTCAAGTTCTAGGATAAGGTGAGAAAAGAAAAAAATTCAAAATACCCAATGTCTTTCACATACATGAAATTAAAAAGCAAAGCACAGAAAGCCTACTACAAAGCTATTGTAATCAGACCTGTTAGAATGACTATTATCAAAAAGACAAAAAAGAGGAGTGTTGGAGAGGATGCAGAGAAAATAAAAGCTTTGTATACTATTGGCGATGTAAATTATTATAGCCATTATGGAAAACGGTACAGAGGGTCCTCAAAACATTAAAAAAATAGAACTACCGTATGATCCACCAATCCCACTATTTATGTTCAAAGGAAATGAAATCAGAATGAGGAAGAGACATCTGCAATCCCATGTTCACTGCAGCATTACTCACAATAGCGAAGATAGGGAATCAATTTAACTGTCCATCAACAGATGATGGATAAAGCAAATGTAGAAAATATCCACAAGAGAATACTATTCAACATTTTAAAAAATGGAAATTCTGTCATTTCTGACAACATGGACAAATCTGGGTGTGGTGGCACACACCTGTGGTCCCAGCTACATGGGGAACCAGTGTGTTGAGTGACATAAGCCAGGCACATAAAGACAAATGTCAAATGCTACATGATCTCACTTAATGAAATGCAAATAAAGTTAACTTCATGGGATGGACAGTAAAATTCTGGTTATCAGAGGCTGGGGGTTGGGGAAACAGGAGATGTCTGTAAAAGGACACAAAACTGCAGTTAGTAAATATAAGTTCAAGAGGTCTACCGTACATCAGGTGATTACAGTTAATGACAATATGTTGTATACTTGAAAACTGTTACAAAATTTTAAGTGTTCTTGCTACAAAAAAATATGTGAGGTAATACAATAGACAGTTTGATTTAGCCAGTCCACAATGTATACATGTATCAAGACATCATGTTGTACACCATAAATATATAATTTTTACTTAAAAATATAGAAAACAAAAAAAAAACTCCAAAAAACTCAAAAGTAAACAAAAAATAAAAAGCAAAGCACAATTACCATTTTCATCTCCTAACCGTTAACATGTCTCAGCTAGAGATTTCTTTTTTAAAATTCCAGTACATGACAACTTTATATCTAAATTATGTAATTTAAAAAAAAAAACGAACACTGGCCAGTCAATTATCAGGTTTTTCCTGTATTTCTCACACTGCTAAATAGTTTGGGATTAACTTAAACAAAAATCATCCTGTTGTCTTTTAGGCAGTTTGAATAACATAAACAGGGTAACATATACCTCCTACATAGATGTGCTCACACAATCTAAAGTTTTATGGTCATCTTTAAAAGATTTAAAAAAAATGTGTGAATTAATGACTAAGCTATAATAAAAGCATATAACTAGGCTTTAAGTCCAAAGACCACATTACTAATTGTGATTTCAGTCAAGTTACTTGTCCTTTCTAAGCCTTAGGGAAACTTCTAACATTTGAATAATACTTCCCTCTCAGAACAGAGTGTTTAATGAATTTTAAACATCTATAAAAATAGTACTCCTTATAAATAAAAAAAAATCAAAATAAGCACATAGAATGCTCAGATCATCATAATCTCTACTGTTTGTATGATTTCCTTAGGAAGACCAAATAAATTTAAAAGTAGTAAGTAAGGCATTCAGCTTCTATAACAATAAGCAATTACAATATACCATAAAAAATTTAAATTTATATAGAATAGGTCAATCTTGAGAAACAATGTTAGCTCTGAAGAAGTTAATGTCCCATCAACTCTTCTTTTCCACCATAATCAACTATTTTTGCTGAATGTATAACTAAAAATGAAATGTTCTCTTCTAAGGGCATAAGCTATACATTTTAAATCTTTAATTAGATCTTTGCACATTTAATCTAAGGCTATTATATAGTTTTAGAATAACATGACTTATTATGATATTTTGAATATCCCTAGGTAAAACATGATCAATTTGCTCTTGGCTCTATCCATAGTACCCAAAACAGTGCCTGTATATTTTAAATAATGTCATTGAAAATGGATCCTGGAGAAGGGAAGAAAAAGGCCAGTACTGTTTTCAATAATGCCTAAATCACTCCAAAATTTAATGTAAATGAAATATGTATTTTTCCCCCAAGCACTTAGATATAAGGACCACTATGTATGTCATGCCAAACACGCAAAGCACCATAAAGTGTCACAATGTGGTTTAAAATTTTCAAGTATCTTAAAGAAAGAGTAGTCCAGCTATTTCATCTTCTACCTTGGATATATTTAAGAATGTTAATTTTAAAATAGACACCACTTAGTTTAATTCTATCAGAAATATATTTTAAATCTCTAAAAGCCTCTGTTTCTTATCGCCTATGTACTTTTATTTTATAATGAATGATTGAGATTCTTTCACATTGATTTCAACCTTAATTCCTAACAAAATAGAATTCAAAAGTCACCAATGATTCTTATTATAGAAGACTGTGTATGTGTATATGTATCTCTCTCACATAGAGCTTTATTCAAAACTAGCTTTATAAATTCAGTATGTGCAAACACCCACCTAATATGATACTATAAGAATGGTATAAAATTGTCTTTTGTGCAAGGAAAAATAATTTTCCAAAAACAACTTCTTAAAGAGGAAAAATGAAGGTAAAGAAATTAATATAAATAGTACTAATCAAAATTTTTATAGTTACAAATGCTGCCAAAGTTAGCAGAATAAATTACTCTTTTACTTCTAACAACAAATGTTTAAAGGAATGTACAAGTAATGCTTTTTAAATCACTTGGCCATATACTCTAGTATTTTGCTTTCGTACAGTTTGTGCTTTTTATTTTTACATTTGTACCATCTTTTTGTTGAAAATTATAGCTTCCACTTATACAATGTACCCATAATTTAAAGTGATTTTTTTTCACATTTTCAAGATATTTAAAAGTTCAGTAGGGTGATGATTTTCCAGAGTTTTCAAACTCAACAATTATATAATTTATTAATCTGATTGGGCTTTCTACAGTAATTAATTATAGATTTAAGTACATAATTTTAGTAACATTTAAAACGTAAGCCTCTTTTCATTTTACATTAGCCATAAAAGCATTTGAATCTGTGTAAATAATAGTAAATTATTAACAAATATTGAGAAATCAATTCAGCAATCTGTGTGAACACAAGAGGTTTTCCTTTTTCATTTAAAAAAAATGCCTACAATGAGATATCAAAATTAGGAAATGACATCTTCTTTTCCTTCGGCATGTAATTATTTTACAGTATGTGTTGAGTTCCCTAGATCACACCAGTTTAAAGGAGGGTTAAGCCCCAAAAGACAGAATAACCAAAAGATTGTAATGCTCGTACCTAATACCTTCTAAACTGGCTTTGGAATAGTCATCACTTTATCACATTCCATTTTGTTTTATCGTCTTTTCATGAAAATGAAAGTCTTCCCCTAACTGGTAACATCCAGATTATAAATATAACCTTCCTACTCCAGAGCTATAATTTGAGTTTTGACTGCCACTCCCGTTATTCAACTGTCATCTTCTTTATATGATGAAGAAGCGCATCTTTTTCCAAGTGAGCCTCTGCAAGAGCCATTTTAGCTTTAGCCAGTTCCTGTTTAAGAAATTCATTCTCTTCCATGAGCTGAAATGATAAGTGGTGGGGGTGGAGATAAGATAATTTAATCATTTCAGGAAATATAGACTATTTACATAGTATCCAAAGGCATGACACTTGGGATAGTAAAAATGTCCAATGCTGGTGAGGGTGCACTTAAGCTGAAAATTGCTTTGAGCCAATATTTGGAAACATACATCAAGACTTAAAAATTGTTGCCTTGCTTTGACCCAGTAATACGAAACACTAACTCATAATTTCCAAGTCTAATAGTGACTTTGTTTCATATGAATTTTCCTGGACCTCTCTATGGCTTTAGACATTGCTGAACTACCCCTACTTTCTCAGCCTCTCTCCTTTTTTGGCTTTTATACCACAGCTGTTTCATATTTATCCCTTTTAATCTACGTATGCCCTTTTCATCTTTTCTTCTACTTTTTAAAAAGTCTTAAAATTTGACATTCTATTAGTTCCATTGCTGGGTCTTCTTCTCTTGTCATGAGTCACTTTCTTGGATGATCTTACCTACTTCCATGGCTTCAACTATCATAAATAGACTCACCTAGCACAAACCTCTCTCTTAAGCTCCAGACTCAAATTCTGAACATGTCATCAGACATTTTCATCCTGATGGCCAATAAGTCTCCTCTGCCACCCGTTTAAGACTTAGTTCAATTATTATATCCTTTTAGAGCCATTCCCTCTTAACTAGGAATGGCTATATTAGAGCAAACATAGCCATTCCTAAGTATGGGGATATGATAAAATCTGCATTACACAGATACATTAAAATATATGCAGTTAATTTCAAATAGTTCTCAAACTTCTTCTAGTTCTAGCTTAAGAATTCTTGCTTTATAGACCAAGTGAGGTAGTTTCCTATACTTTCCTTCATCTGTAGTATAGCATCTCACACAGTATGTTGTTGTGACTATCATTGAACACTCTTGTTCCACTAGACTTTGAGTTCTTCAATAGTTAGGGGTCATATACTATTGCATTCTATATCCCTAGCTCAGAGTTGGCATTGAATAAATCCTCACTGAACAAATGAATTAACTCATCCTATGGTTTTATCATACAGATTAAAACTCTGCTGAACATTCTGTTTCTTTATAATGGCAAAAAAAAAAACAAAAAAAAAAAAACTCAGAAGCAACATGAAATGTTAATAAATGTTTAGAGGAAGTTTCAGAAATGATAGCACACCCAAAACCATATTACTCAGCCATTAAAAATAAATATTAAACAAATATAGCAATATGAAAAAATTTTGTTAAACAATTAAGTAAAATTATATAGTATGTACACTTGAATATTAATTGAGTTTTTAAATAAAAAAGAATCTACAAGGAAAAACTCACAAAAATACTAAGACAGCACTGGAGGAAGGCAGAAGGCACTAAATTTTTCTTTATCTTGCTCAACACTATAACCATAGCACCTCACACAGCACCTGGGCACAAGAACAAGTACTCGGTACTTTTGTTTAAATAAGTAAACAATGATTTCACTAGTAGTATCTTAATACTTAATTATTTAATTGCTGAAACTGAATCTGAATTAGGTTTCCCATTACCTGTTCCCTAGTAAAGTCAGAGGAGTACTCAGGAAAGTTAGCTGACTGAGAAGGCCAAGGACTTGTCTGAGTGGCTTGAGTGACGCTGCACTGTTTCTTCAGATCATACCTTCCACTCATCAGCAGCACTGAATCGCTTTTGACATTTTCTTTCACATCACTTCCAGTGTTAAGAATGTGAGAATCTGATTAAACAAATAACATGCTCAGATAACATTTCCAAATACTTGACAAATCTTTAAAAGTTCAATTGTGAGAATCTAATTTAAAAATAAATATCCATATATATTAGTATGAGGATAGCAGTATGACATAAAAAACCAATAAAACCAAAAGCTCATTCTCTGAAAAGATCAATGAAATAAAAGGGTCTAAATAAACTAAAAGATCAATGAAGCTAAAAGATCTAAATAAATAGTTTATTTAGGTCAATTAAATAAACTTTCTAAGAATTCTTCCTAAGAATTTGTCAATTTCATCTTAGTTACATAATTACATAATTTATTATGTTTATACTAAAGGTTTGTTAGATTTAATAGGTTTAAAGGCTTATGATTAAATTAACTAATAAATAAACCTTTAGTTAGACTGACCAAGAAAAAGAAATTATTAGAATCAGAAATGAAAGAAGTGACATTCTACCAACCTTACAGAGATTTTAAAAAATACTATAAAGGAATACTATGAACAACAGTATGTTAATAATTAGATAACTTAGGGCAGACACAGTGGCTCACTCCTGTAATCCCAGAACTTTGGAAGGCCTAGGTGGGAGAATTGCTTGAGGCCAGGAGATGGAGACCAGCCTGGACAATGCAACAAGACCCATCTCTGTAAAAAGTAAAAATTAAAATTAAAAAATAATTATGTAACTTAAGGCTGGACACGGTGGCTCACACCTATAATCCCAGCACTTTGGGAGGCCGAGACGAGAGAGGCAGATCATCTGAGGTCAGGAGGGTTCGAGACCAGCCTGGCCAACAGTGAAACGCCGTCTCTACTAAAAATACAAACATTAGCCAGGCATGGTGGTATGCGCCTGTAGCCCCAGCTACTTGGGAGGCTGAGGCAGGAGAATCACTTGAACCTGGAGGCAAAGGTTGTAATGAGCCAAGATCACACCACTGCACTCCAGCCTAGGTAACAAAGCGAGACTGTCTCAACAACAACAACAACAACAACAACAACAACAATTATGTAACTTAGATGAAGTAGACAAATTCTTAGAAAGAGATAAACTACCCAAATAGACTCAAGAAGATAATGTCAACAGACTTTTAGCTGGGAGAGACTGAATCAATAATCATAAAATTACCCACAAAGAAAAGCCCAGGCCCAGGTGGCTCTACTGGTGAATTCTATCAAACATTTAAAGAATAATATTAAGTCTTTAAAAGCTTTTCCAAAAATCCGAACATTCCCAAACTTTCTATGAAGGCACTATCACCCTGATATCAAGTCTAGACCAAAAAAAAAAAAAAAAAAAAATCACAAGAAAACCAATATGCTGATGAATATGGACATAATTGTCAACAAAATGTTAGCAAACTGAACACAGCAACATACATAACTATAAAGCAGGGTCAACTGGGACTTGTACCAAGCATGCAAATATATCTATCATCCAAAAATTAACTAATGTAATACAACATATCAACAAAATAAAAGGCAAAACCCACATGATCATCTCAATAGATGCAGAAAAAGCATTTGATAAAATCTAGTATCTTTTCAGGGTAAAAACACTCAGTAAATTAGAAATAGAAGGGAACTTCCTCAATCTAATAAAAGGTCATCATGTATAAACATCCCACATCTAATATCATACTTAATGGTGAAAGACTAGACTCTTCCTTTTGGCCAAAATCAGAAACCAGACAAGGCTGTCTATTATTGTCACTTCTATTCAACATTGTCTTAGAGATTCTAACCAGTGCAACTGGGCAAGAAAAACAATAAAAGACATTCAGATTGGAAAGGAAAAAGCAAAATTATCTCTATTAGACATCATCTCGCATGTAGAAAAAAAACTGAGGAAACAACTAAAAAACTACTGGGACTAATCAAGTTCAGTGAGGTTACAGGATGTAAAATCAATATACAAAAATAACTACATTTTTATAATGTGTAATGAAGAATCCACAAATGAAAGAAAACAATTCCATTTAAAATACTGTGAAAAAGAGTATGAACAAACTTAACAAAAGAAGCACAAAACTTACTATACTTTGAAAACTATAAAATATTGTTGGAAGAAATAAAAGATGATCTAAATATACGGAAAAAAAATCCCACTGTTCATGGATTGGAAGACTTAATGTTGTTAAGATGGCAATAATCCTCAAACTTATCTACAGCTTTAACACAATCCCTATCAGAAGTTGAGCTGGCTGCTTTGCAGAAATTATCACGCTGATGTTAAAATTCATATGGAATTGCAAGGGACCCAAAAGAGTAAAAAAAGTCTTGAAAAGGTACAACAAAGTTGGATGACTCACATCTTCCAATTTTAAAACTAACTCCAAAGCAAGCTGGTAATCAAGACAGTGTGGTAGTATCAAAGACAGACAAGTGGAACAGAATTGAGAATCCAGAAATAAATCCATGTGTCTTTAATCCTTACCCACACATCAAAAACAAAAATTGATATATTTGCATTAAAGAGCTATATTGAATCATTAACTGTATAAAATTCTTCAAATAAAACAGGAGAAAATATTATGATCTCAGATTTGGCCATGGATTCCTATATAGGACTGCCAAGGTACAGGCAACAAAAGAAAACAGATAAATTGAACACTGTTGGTTTAAGAAATTGCCGCGTCTACCCCAACCTTCAGTAACCATGACTGTCATCAATCAGCAGCAATCAAGACCCTCTACGAGGCCGGGCGCGGTGGCTCACGCCTATAATCCCAGCACTTTGGGAGGCCGAGGCGGGTGGATCACGAGGTCAAGAGATCGAGACCATCTTGGTCAACAAGGTGAAACCCCAGCTCTTCTCAAAATACAAAAATCAGCTGGGCGTGGTGGTGCATGCCTGTAGTCCCAGCTACTCAGGAGGCTGAGGCAGGAGAATTGCTTGAACCTAGGAGGCAGAGGTTGCATTGAGCCAAGATCGTGCCATTGCACTCCAGTCTGGGTAACAACAGTGAAACTCCGTCTCAAAAAAAAAAAAAAAGACCCTCCACGAGCAAAAAGATTAGGACTCACTGAAGGTTCGGACGATCACTAACAGTTTTTAGCAATCAAGTGGTTTTTTGTTTGTTTGCTTGTTTGTTTGTTTTCGAGATGGATTCTTGCTCTGTTGTCCTGGCTGGAATGCAGTCGCGTGATCTCAACTCACTCCAACCTTCGCCTGCTGGGTTCTAGCAATTCTCCTGCCTCAGCCTCCCAAGTAGCTGAGATTACAGATGTGTGCCACCACACCCAGCTAATTTTTGTATTTTTTTGTAGACAGGAGTTTTGCCATGTTGGCCAGGCTGGTCTTGAACTCCCGACCTTAGGTGATCCACCCTCCTCAGCCTCCCAAAGTGCTGGATTACAGGCGTGAGCCACTGTGCCTGACCAGCAATCAAGAATTTTTAAATTAAGCTATGTACATTTTTTAGTCGTAATAATAGTGTAAATATGACTTTCATCTGCACTGGTAAACTGAAAACTTTGTGTGACTTGCTTTATTGTGATACTCACTTCATTGTGCCGGTCTGGAACCCGATCTGCAGTATATCTAAAGCATGCCTGTATAAGGAAGAAGTTCAGCCTTCTTCACGTGGATATCTGGTGATTCCATCACCACTGGTGGAAAGGCTATTCTTTTCCCCATTGAATTGTTTTGCCAGCCTTGTCAAAGATCAATTAATGTTAAGAGTTTATCTCTGGACACTCAATTCAATTCATTCCAATTATCTTTCACCAAGCTCCTTTTCTACTCAATCAGCTAGAGAGTATTTCTAGCTTATAATTATAAAAGTTGATTAGTACTATTATTTTCAAATGCTTGAGAATTACTGCATGTCTTATATTTTCCTATTTTCTTGTTTATGTTTATCCCATTTTCTTGCCATAAATACTGTTTCCATTTGCTATAGCCAACCTCTAGTGACGGTGGGAAAGGAAAGGCTGCTCAACTGGGTAAGATATGCCAAGTCTGTTAATTGGATAGGGAATCATTCCCTTCCTGGGGGCCTAGCAGCTGCAGAAACTACCCTCAATGTTTTACTCTATGTGCAAAATCTACTGAAGTCTACTACTGGGCAGGGGCATTGGAGAGGATCCCAAAAAAGCAATGCCCATATTATTCATGCTATTGCCTCAGGGCTCATTCTAACCTCAGTATCTTGTTGGGGAGATTCCTCCTATTTTTGAGAAGGAACTTCAATCGTGTAGCCCTCTTGAATTCTCTTGGTCCTGTTTCTCACTGCTTCCCCGGGAAGAAGGTATGACTTATCTGACTGATGATTTTTTTTTAAAAGAACTATATATATATGTGGTTCAGTCTCTTGCTTTGGTATATGCTGTACCTCCTGCCGAGAGGGTGCATTCTTTTTTCTTTTTCTTTTTAGAAGACAGACCTGAATTTCTGGGAGCTAACACATTTGGGAAAGAGGGCTATGCAGCAAGCCTGTCTTCTCAGATACCTAAGCTATTCTCTCCACCTGAGCTTTTATCAGTAATGAAGCTACAATTTTGATCTCTGTTGGCCTTTCTCCTATGTCTCACTCCAGTTGTTCTCAAACTACAGAGGAAAAGACTCTTTGAGTTAAGAGTCTCCCACAAACTGTTCCCACATCTGCAACTCTCCTCTCTTTTGTAGCATTGTTAATGACTTTATTCTTCAGTGTATGTTTTCTGTCATTTAATGAGGTTTTTGATAGGAGATGAAAGAGATGTATATATCAGTCCTTCAATTAGCTATAATAGTGAAGCTCAAAACATCTAAGTCTACTGACTCATACTCTCTCTACTACGTCATACCACCTTGTAAGACACAGACCTTACTAGAGTGGAGATACAAACATTGAATGTAAACTAAGTATACAGACAATACACTTTTAAGTAACGAATGCACAGAAAAGTCCAAAAGAAGTGGAAGAACTCACATCAGAGTATAAAGAAAGTGTCACATCAGAGTATAAAGAAGAAACTTGAGACAACATTGAGAGGATGAATGAAATCCACATAGCGATGAGCAATTTCAAAGAGAAATAACAAGGCAAGTAAGAACACGGAGATGGAGAAGTGCAAGGTAAGTTCCATTATAAGGAGTATAAGCAGGAAATAGAGCTAAGAAAGATATCAACTGAGAGACATGAATAAGATCAAGAGGCGTGTAAGACCTCGAAGGCCTCTCTCACTTTCTACAACATTCAAAACATGTGTGTACAACAGGTACTAAGCCAACCATATATGAGGTTTTTTCCCAGGGTAGAGGCCTGTACATATATAGATAATATTTTATTACAATGTACTGAAGGTGTCCCTCAATCTTCCACTACTGCATATGTACATACATATAAAATAAATGAGTGAAAAGAAACAATCAGTATGTAAATAACTTAACTTCAAAATTTGAGGTGTTCATTTAAATGGTTTTTCATTGGCTGGGTATGGTGGCTCACGCCTGTAATCCCAGCACTTTGGGAGGCCGAGGCAGGTGGATCACCTGAGATCAGGAGTTTGAGACCAGCCTGGCCAACATGGTGAAACCCCATCTCTACTAAAAATACAAAAATTAGCTAGGTGTGGTGATGGGCACCTGTAATCCCAGCTACTCAGGAGGCTGAGCCAAGAGAATCTCTTGAACCAGGGATGTGGAGGTTACAGTGAGCTGAGATTGCACCCCATTGCACTCCAGCCTGGGTGACAAGAGCCAAAACTCTGTCAAACAAACAAGCAAACAAAGAAACAAACAAAAAAACAAACAAATAAATAAATGGTTTCTCATATATACCTCTAATATGAAAAGAGCCATCATCATTTCTCTCTACCACAAGATGATCAATATGTATAGTTATAGGAGTTGGTTCAAGGGATACTGTACTACTCCGAGGACTGTCATCCTACAGGAAAGAAAAAGAACATTGCCATGTTACTCTAGCCAGTCATATTTTTAATGAGTTAAAGATAAAACATGTATCTTTATATGTTTCAGCTGATACAGTGAGAAAACTGCCTGTTATATTTTGACATTTCCAAAAAAGATCTCTACGTCATTTACCAAAAAAGACAAACAAAATCGTTTTAATAAATGCTGATAGAAAATAAATCATAGCACATTCTTAGACATGAATGAAAGTCCAGATAGGCAAAAGGAACATGACAATATAAAATTATGTATTAACATACTTTTAAATTTATTTTTGTGTTAGAAACTTGTATCTTCATTGGCATTACTGTTGCAACAGTTTCATCTTCCAAAAAATGTTGAATATTCAAAAGGGAAGATGTAAGAAACTCAGTGCTGAAGTTTTCTATGTGGCACTGCAGAAATCCATTTTTTTCTGCAAGTAAAGAGTGTATTACAGCACCAGGCCCACTTTCAAACCTCAGAGAAATCTCAGGAGAAGATTTGGAATGAATTACAGCTTTCTGATCGGAACCTAAGGAAAATGAACATATAAAAATGTTTGTAGCACTGTTCAATAATATTACTATTATGTGTCATGTAGTATATTAAAATAATACTAGTTTTACTATTTGCCCCTAGTTTAAATGATATGCTATAGCACATATACAATATACATACACCCACTAATTCCAATATTTTAAGGCAACTTTCTCCTACAATAATGTTGATTTTTCTATATTTTCTATTTTTTTTTTTTTGATAACAAGAAAAACGTGTCATGATATAACTCTGGTATGATACATACCTTAGATACTTAGTGTGTGTTTGATTGTATACCTAACTATACATTCAAATGGTGGCTGGGATGCAGAAATAAGTTAGATATTTAAAGTGACTCTTATGCCATTTCTCAAGAAGCAACAAAAGCCTGAGGTTTTGCAGTTTCCTCATAAAACTGGGGCCTTAAATAACAGAAAAATAAACAGAGAAGACCTCATTAAATTGTTTCTATTAGAAGGCAAACCAAAAACGGATATAATAAGGGAAAAGTGTGTGTGTGTATGTGTGGGTATGTAAAACTACATTTACTTATGCCTGGACCCTGTCCCCCTCAAAAATTTATAGATGCCGTAGAGAGGATAAACACACCGTTTAAAAACAAAATTTAAAATTCCAATGAAGTTCCAGTAGGATATCTAACTTAAAAAATACAAGTTCCTAGTGAAATCACTGGAGTAAATTACTTGTGAACTCACGGTAACTACTTTGCTTATTTATTTTATGTTACTTGGTTCCAAAATGTGTAAGAGGCAATATGCACATCATATAATCTGATAAAGAATGAGGAGACAAGTAAAAAAGGACGGAAGGGAAAAGGGAATGGTAGTTGGTAAGGTTAATAACCCAAAATTAACCTTACCAACTACCATTATTTAAATTCCTATACCAAAAGGTGGACCAAAAATGAGCTCCCTAGCAAAAAAGATAAAAATATGATCAGTTTCACAATTCATATAACCCATAAGATAAAAACAAACTCATTCTGGACAGGCAAAGCCGTTTCAGTTTCTGAGGTATGAAAGTTATTTATCCCATGGGTCCCCATAAGAAGACTGCTGTATCAATTCATGATAGATTTTTTAAAATTCATAATGAAACGGTATTTTATTTTTCTTCAGCATGGGTGTGACTAGTCTTAAACAGGTCAAATATATGCATATTTGTGAAAGGGGGAGAGTTGCAAGAAACTAAAGATGTGTGTATTTATTTATACCAAGGATAGGTCTCCATTCACAATTCCAGGTGGAGAGTTGCTCTTAAAACTTCCATTCCAGGTACAGAATTATACTTACTGTTATTACTACTTATTAACATTCCAGAAAATAATACAAGAGTTCAAATATAACTCCAAAGAATTATTTAAGTATTTCGAAATTCATATATTTTTATTTTTTAAAATAGAAGGTAAAAGAAACAGTCACAAATTGGTAATGGTTAGTGTTCTTTCCCATGTCAAGAAAAAACAAGAGTGAACTTGCTGAACAAGAGAACTTGCCAACAAATAAACTGGATAATGTGATTTTATTTTGCCTTTGTATCTACCTAGAGCTACATACACACACATTCTCATTCCACAGAGTAAAGCTAGAAATAATTTCAAACAAAAAGAGGTTTTTTGGAGACAAAATAAAACAAAACAAAAACTTTCTTAGTCAAAATCATTCCACCCTACTACCCCTTACGCCATGGAACTATTATGCCATGTCTTCCTATTGAAGCTCCACATACTATAGAAAAAACAACCACAAACTACAAATAGTAATTATTATTATTATAAATAAATGTAATTTTCCTTGAATTCAATTATAGTCAAGTTAGGACTCCTGATGAGACATATGTAAAAGAAAAAAGTTAAAACATATTAAACCACTGTATATGAAAAGTAATTTAAAAAAAAAAATCTTACCAACTGGACGATTACAAAGGTAATGCCGCAGACTGATATTGCCTAACTGGTCTGGTGTCACCTGGTTCACTTGAAGACAAATTTCTGTATCTTCCCCTCGGATGTCAATTTCCCCATTAACACCAGTAATTTTAAACACCACAACGGACATCTATTAATGATTGCATAAATGATATTAGTATGCCAAGCAGTTCAAAACAAAATTTAAGAAATAATATAGGAAAACTACCATTACCCTCTAATAAATGTGACCTTCCAGACCAAAAATACACTTGTGACCTACAGAACATGGTTGTTGCATTATAGTGAAAACCTTTTCTTTCATTTATTAAAAAAAAAAATTAGGTCACAAGGATTGCAAAATGATTTTCATTAAAAGTTAGACATAATATCTTTTTCAAGTCTTCCATAAGAATATTTCACTGCATCAGGAGGGCTTAAGAGAAATCACTAGCTTGGGCAACACAGTGAGACCCCCTCATATCTACAAAAAAATTTAAAACAGCCAGGTGGGGTGGTGTATGCCTATAGTCCCAGCTACTTGGGAGGCTAAGGCAGGAAGATCACTTAAGCCCAGGAGTTCAGGGTTGCAGTGAGCTATGGACACAGCTCTGCACTCCAGCCTGGGCAACAGAGTGAGATCCTGTCTCTAAAAAAATAAAAATAAAAAACATAAAATGCAAGACAGAAAAAAGAAAGAGCTTCCACTCCTCAAAATGAATAAAACAAATTTAGAAAAATAAAATCAAAGGAAAAACAAATGATTAGGAGGGAAGCGTTTTCAAGAATAAAAGGAGCAAAATGAATTGCCTACCATCTAAGAATTCATTGTATATGAGTGTCTCAAAATATGTACATATCAAATATGAAATAAAATTGGTGGCATTTTTCTTCATAGAATCTCTCTCAAATGATTACTACCAGGTCATCATGATTTTCTTGAGCACCCTCTGAATTTGTACTGATGGCATCTGGAGAAGTTTCACCATAATTCTGTAAGTTGGCACCGGCAGTCACACTTTCTGCTGTGCTCTGGTAATTTGTAGTTGAGTTCTTTTTATTTCCTAAAATAAAAGAAAAGTGAATTAATAAATTAAAGTCAGTTTTGCACAAGATTTAACATTGCATGCTTATTTAACAAAAATGGACTATCCTTTCAACTCTTTCTCAAGCACTGCCTCCTTTAAAAAAATGGACCAAGAAAAATTAGATTGTGATTAGTTAGCAAACAATGAATGTGCTATAATTCAATATTTCTCAAATTATCTGTGGTAAAAAACAATTTTTAAAACATTTTGTAGCCATCACAGATCAATACTTTTTAAAAATGCCATGAAAATGAATCAATAGAAAAATCATGTAAGAAAACCTAAAGACCTATAAAACATAGGTCTTAATTTATTATTATATTTACTACTTTATAATCAGCTTCTAAACTAGTACTTGACAATAAGTTAGGTGCTCAATAAATTATTAAATAAATGGCCCAGAAAAGATACCTGTAAATACAGTTGTAGTATGAGGGGCCAATAAAAGCATTTCATGGGGGATTCCTAACATTGTCGGGGTTAAGAAGACATCTCTGATAAAACAATATTTCCACTAAAGTGAACAAAGGCTGGGTGTGGTGGCTCACGCCTGCAATCCCAGCGCTTTGGCGAGAGGATCACTTGAGCCCAAGAGTTCAAGACCAGCCAGGGCAACACAGCAAAGCCCCATCTCTACCAAAAATACAAAAATTAGCCAGACATAATGGCACTCCCCTGTGCCTCGGGAGGCTGAGGCAGAGGATCACTTGAGCCCAGGAGGTAGCGATTGCAGTGAGCCAAGATAGCACCACTGCACTGCACTCTAGCTTGGGTGACAGAGTGAGACCCCATCTCAAAAAAAAAAAAAAGAATTGCCTTAAAAAAAAATTTTTTTTGAGACAGAGTCTCACTCCGTCACCCAGACTAGAGTGCAATGACTCACTGCCACCTCCACCTGCCTCAGCCTCCCAAGTATCTGGGATTACAGGCATGCGCCACCACGCTCGGCTAATTTTTCTATTTTTAGTGGGTTTTTCTATTTTTATTGGGTTTCACCAATTAGCCAGGCTGGTGTCGAACTCCTGACCTCAAGTGATCTGCCTGCCTTGGCCTGCCAAGGTGCTAGGATTACAGGCATGAGCCATTGCGCCTGGCTCCTTTTAAAAAATTTAAAACAAAATGTTTTTTTAATTTACAGGGAAAAGAATAATTGTAAGGAGAGCAAAAAGACATGCTGAAAAACACTGACTGGATAAAATAATGGGTGGGGAAAAAAAGACAAAAGAATTGTCCTTAACTACTCTAATTAAAATAAAAAATAATAAAATAAACAGAAAGAAAAAGAGCATTCTAGGAACAGGTACAACAAACAGAGATGGAAAAGCTTATCACAGTAAAGAAAGTGACAGAAAGACTGAAGTAAACTATGATCCATCTGAAGTATAATAAGCACCTGGGAAAACATCAGAAGTAAGCTGGAGCCGCATCATACAGAGCATTGTCAGTAATGTTAAGAATTTTTAACTTAAGAGCCTTATAGCAATTGTAAGTTATTAGCAATACAGTGGTAAATGCTATGATGAAACTTGTGTTTTTTAAAAGACTATTTTGCCTGGCAGAGCACAGTGGCTCACAGCTGTAATCCCAACACTTTGGGAGGCCAAGGTGGGCGGATCACCTGAGGTCAGAAGTTTGAGACCAGCCTAGCCAACATGGTGAAACCCTATCTCTAGTAAAAATACAAAATTAGCCAGATGTGGTGGCACACACTTGTAATCCCAGCTATTTGGGGAGCTGAGGAGGCAGGAGAATCGCTTGAATCCAGCAGGCGGAGGTTGCAGTGAGCTGAGATCGCATTACTGCAGTCCAACCTGAGTGACAGAGCGAGACTCGGTCTCAAAAAAAAAAAGAGTATTTTGGCTATAGAATAAAGAATGAACTGCAAATGGACACGAAGAGATGTGGAAAGACTAGTTAAGGACCAGACGTAGGTTGATGGTCCAGCTATATGTCTATGTGTGTTCATAAATATGTACATACATTCACAAATATGTATACATGCACATATATACATACATATCTTTTTGTATACATATACCTGTGTATATATCTGACACACATATATACAAATACGTAGATAATGGCCTGGAAGTATATATACAAAAAGTGGATGGTAAAAGCAGATAAACTGGATAATATGAAAATGCCTAGAGTAAAAATTGAAGGTGTGACCTTAGTATCATCCTATTCTCCTTTTAAAATGAGAGAATATTCATATATTTCTTACAAAAAAACAAAATGCCAGAGTCTCCTTCCAATGAAAATTAATGACCCTGACATAAAAAGAGTAAGTACCTTCAAAAGAATCAGGAATGCATGTCATTAAAATGTTACAAAGTCTCCACACTTTCTAAGATCCTAAAAACAGTCTACTGCTGGAATCTATTCAAAGATAGTCATCAAAAATTGAGACAAAAATTTGTGAACAATAATACAATTATAGCACTTTTATAACTGATAAATTATAAACAATCTAAACATCCAACATCAGGAAAATGTTTAAAAGGCCATGATACATTCTTAAAATAATTTTATATAAGCTTAAAAATATTTTCAAAGGAGTTTAAATAATATTAGAGAATACTTACAGAAGATAAAAAGCAGGCTACAAACCAAACATGTAATATGACAGCAAATATACAAATATATGGGTACATACACAAATTCGTAAAGGAACAGTTGACATCTTGTGAATGTGAGACTTTTTGGTGAGTTTTTTTTTTTTTTTTTTTTTTTGAGACGGAGTTTCGCTCTTGTTACCCAGGCTGGAGTGCAATGGCGCGATCTCGGCTCACCGCAACCTCCGCCTCCTGGGTTCAGGCAATTCTCCTGCCTCAGCCTCCTGAGTAGCTGGGATTACAGGCACGCGCCACCATGCCCAGATAATTTTTTGTATTTTTAGTAGAGACGGGGTTTCACCATGTTGACCAGGATGGTCTCGATCTCTTGACCTCGTGATCCACCCGCCTCGGCCTCCCAAAGTGCTGGGATTACAGACTTGAGCCACCGCGCCCGGCCAACTTTTTGGTGATTTTACTTTCCAAATTGTAGTTGTATTTTCCACACTGACTGGTAGTCACTTTTACTTATTATTTAATTATTAGAAATAATAAAATCACTGATGATTTGAGATTAAGTAGGGTTATCTGCCACAAGAACATTGTTTTTGAAGTATATTTTGATCATAGGAAAAAAATTTTCTGTTAAGGTAGGATTTTAAGCCAGAAAGGGGGCCCAGGGGAACCAGAGCTATCTGCAAATCTAGAATATATTTTCACGACTCATATCAGTACCTCTTCTACATTCACATGATATGCTGGAAAGAAGATTGCTATGAATTGTAACGGAGTTAGACTGAGAATTTTGTAACGGAGTTAGACTGAGAATTTTTGTTTACGTACAGTACACATTCCCCAAGTCTGGGGAGCTAGAATAGCTTAATGGTTGGTTAAAAACTTGGGCTCTTCAGTCAGGCTAGCTGACAAATCTGCCTCTTACTACTTCCTGGCTATAACTGTTGGACAAAATATCTTATTTCTCTAAGCTTTAGTTTCAAAATCTATAGAAAAGTGATCAATAATAATAACTACCTCATATTATGGTCTTAATGATTAAATATGTTTCACAGCACTTGGCAGCATGACTAGGAGTGGTTCAACAAATGTTTGCTATTGTTGTTATTAAATATCATCTATCATATAAGGTAAACTGATTAGTGTCTCCCACCAAGATAAAGTAAACTGAGATCTAGTAGAGAGATTTTTCTCTGTCTTGTGTAAAGGGTGTATTTTGTTTTAAGAAGATGTGTTTGCATCAGATAGAAGAGTTCAGACTTTGAAGTCTGACTAACTGGGTTCAAATGCTAAACTCTACCACTTACTAGCAGTGTAACCTTGGGCAAGCTGCTCACCTACCTAGGCTTTGTTTGTCTCACCTATAAAATGAAGATAACAGTTCCTACCTCAATTTATTTGAAGATTAAATACATGTAAGATAGTTAAAATAGTAACTGTTATGGTAAGTCCCTAGTAAATATTAGCTTAGAATAACAAATGAGAGGCCAGGCATGGTGGCTCACACCTGTAATCCCAGCAATTTGGGAGGCCAAGATGGGAGGATCACCTGAGACCAGGAATTTGAGACCAGCCTGGCCAATATGGTGAAACTTCGTCTCTACTAAAAATACAAAAATTAGCTGGGCGTGGTGCCAGTGCCTGTAATCCCAGCTACTTGGGAGGCTGAGGCAGAACTTGAATCCAGCAGGTAGAGGTTGCAGTGAGGCGGAGGTTGCAAGTGAGCCAATATCCTGCCATTGCACTCTAGCCTGGGCAACAAGAATGAAACTGCAACTCAAAAAAAAAAAAAAAAAAAAAAAGAAGAATAACAAACAAGAAAGACAATCCCAGTTCTGTGTACAATAATATGACTATAGGAAAACGATTCAAACTTCAGGAGCCTCAGTTTCCTTATCTATAAAAGATGGATAAGAATAAGCACTTATACCTTATAGGGTTGAAGCAATTTGGTACATAGTAGACAGTAGGTTCTAGAGCCAGAACACCTGAATTTAAACCACTAACTAGTTGTGTTACTTTGAGTTAGTTATTTAACCTCTCTCTGAAGATAACAGTATACTACTAATAGAATTGTTGTGAGGATTAAATGCATTAATATATATACAAAGCATACAGAATGGTATCAACACAAAGTAAATGCTCAATAAATGTTAGCTTCTATTATTACAGGGTTGTAATTCAAATTAAAAGAAGTGAATTATTTAAGCACCTGCAATGGTTTGACTATGTCCCTTCAAAATTCATGTGATGCCAAAGTTATAGTACTAAGAGGTGGGGCATTAACAGGTGATCAGCCCATGAGAGCAGGCCCCCACACAAAGGGTTTAAGACCCTTACAAAAGAGGCTTCAGGCAGCTTCTCTTGCCCTCCAGAGGATGCAACCTTTACAATTTGATGAGGTTTGATCTTGGACTCCCCAGCCTCCAGAACTGTAAGAAATAAACTTCTGTTCTTTATAAATTACCCAGTCTGTGGTATTCTGTGAGAGCAGAACAAAAGAGATAGTGCCTGGCAATAAATGGTAGCTACTATTATGGTACTTACATTAATAATACCTGTTATGTTATATTATTACTTATTACATACTTGCTATATTAATTATATTACTAATGATCTAAACTTTTCAACGAAATCAATAGGCTTATTTCCTTTCAAATAGAAAGTAATTGAGGCCAGGTGTGGCTCATGCCTGTACTCCCAGCATTTTAGGACACCAATGCACATGGATCATTTGAGGTCAGGAGTTCAAGACCAGCCTGGTCAACATGGCAAAACCCCATCTCTAATAAAAATGCAAAACTAGCTGGGCATGGTGGTACACACCTGCAATCCCTATTACTCAGGAGGCTGAGGCAGGAGAATTGCTTGAACCCAGGAGGCAGAGGTTGCAGTGAGCCGAGATCACAATACTGCACCCCAGCCTGGGCGACAAAGTGAGGTTCCCTCTCCAAAAAAAAAAAAAAAAAAATGAAAACAGAAACTAATTCATATTTGCCACTGGTCTCCTATGTTTTTGTGTCTGCAGCAACTATTTTCTGACTAAGTCCCATACTTCTAATTCCTATTCACAAACTCCCTAATGCTTTAGTGAGGAAGATGCAACTAACACACCTTCTAAGTCATTTCTAGCAGTCTTTACTGGTGCACTGGTTGTCTCTCAATAAAATGGGGAAATCATGTAGTTCCACCATACACTATCATATATGTGAAAGAATCCTGATTTTGTAAATTAGCAGAATTCACCATGCAAATTAAGCCCACCTAATCAAATTTCCAAATATAGGAGTCTCTGTAATAGAAGCTGGTAGCCTTAATGTTGGCTGCCTTATGGTCTAAATGACTGGATACAAATAATTGCTGGATGTCAGTCATAGAGAGGCAGGAGTATTTGGTTAAAAGAAACAGTGGAACAACCATTAGAAGAAAGTTAGGTACTCTTATATAGTCCATGTATATATAAATAAGTCTTTTAGGGGGCTATAATGAACAATTGCTGAATTTAACTAAAAATAACTAAATATTAACAATTCAATGACAATTATTGAATATAGGTAAAAATATTCCGTTATTTTTAGTTATGTTCAATAACTTTAAAAAGCATGGAAACAGTTAACAATTATTAAATATAACTAGAGGCATACCCTTTCTTCTAAGGTATATGTATGTAATATAAATTCTTAAACCATATCACTTTACCTTTTTCCAAAAACATATGGCTATCGCTTCCATCACTTTCTAACAACTGTTCTTCCAATATCATGCTGTCAAGTGAAATGGTATCCAATGACATTTGTGAAGAGCTTCTTTTCATATTCTTATAAGAAACACAGAGAGGAGCCACGTTGGGTGGGTAACGTTCCTTAGGCTTTCCACTGTTAACAAAATTATTAGAAACTTATTATATATAAAGAAAAAAATTCTATCTTAAAAGATGTTTCTAACAAAATTAAAACTATGTATATGGCATCCATAGCTTAAATTATATTTAAACATATAACTGCAAAGTGTTTTCATATTTTGAAACATCTACTCTTCCACGTGTTAACAATGCCATATTTTGTCATGAGGTTTTCTGCCTCAAAATAAAATACACATGCAACAATCCTGCATGATCTGCACATGTACACCAGAACCTAAAGTACAATAAAAAAAAAAAAAAAAAAAAAGGAAAACAGGTGCTAAACAGTATAATTTTGTTTTGGTCAAAAATATATAAAACCACATATTACGTATAATACATGCCTAACGAAGTTAAGAAACATATTTACTACAGAGTTAACTTAGGGGATCTCTGACGGTAACAATGTGAAGGTTTAATTTTTAAGTTTTTCCTTACTTGTATTTTCTAATTTTCTACGATGCACATATACGATTTTACTGTAATAAATGGTATTTTAATTGATTAAAAAAAACAAAAACAAAATACACTCACATGTACACACACTCAGCAAGATAAAATAATTTTTAAAAAGGCCAATAAAATGTTGTTACCTTAAAGATGACTGTGATTTAAATGTTCTAACTGCAGGGGTCTCTTCTTTACTGATTTCTAGGTTTTCAGAGAGTGAAGCTGCTTCTGGAAGCAAATCTTCAGCTTTAAAGATCGACTCTATGGTTTCATTTCCTTTACTAGTTAAACTATTTGAAAGTATGTTTTGATTACCATCACTATCAAATGACAGCATATTCAAATCTTCTCTGTAGTTTAAAATACTACTTGAATCTGTATAAAATGAATCCTTTTTGTCACTTGTTTCTGATCCCATTTCTCCTGAACCACTTTTGTAAACAAGTCCACTACTTTCATCTTCACTTATTTTCCCTAAATGTTTATCTGATAAATAGTCCATAAAAGAAATGCCTTTTTGCAGATTTGTATCACTAGCTGATTTAAAAAGCAAAGGATCCTTTAAAGGGACATGGCTAAGGTCAACACTCATAGATCTGTTGTCCGACATATGATTAACAGTTACACTTCTAATTCTGTTTATATCCCTACTAATTTGTTTTGGTTTTGAAGACAAAAAATCCCCATTTTCTGTAGACAAATAATCAAGAACCACTGGGCTCACACTTTCAGAAACAGGAGACTTAAGAGTATTTGCTTGATCCACTGGATGGAGCAAAAGAGCCAGTTCTGCACTTCTAAGTAAAATTCCAATACAAATGGATGTCTGACTAGCAGGACTGCCAGTCACAGCTTCTACATCTTTCCTTAAGTTCTCTGAAAGCAGGATAAGTGACTCATGCAGGAAAATCAGTAGCAGATACTGGTAGTGATTAATCTGCATGCTGACATGTTTATGAACATGAACTAGGACATGAATATCTGCCTCTGACGAGGAAGGGGAAAATCTGAAAAATGTATCTGATGAAGGTTTCTGACCACCATTTGTCAAGGGCTCAGACTCTGTACTATAATACTCCTTCAAGAGCTTCTTCCGCTTCAATCGGCCAGCCAGATCACTAGATTCACTGTGTGATGTATTTAGAGACACTTGACTACAAGTCTGTGGCTCTTTTTGTGATTCTGCATATCTTGTTGGTTGACAAATCCAAATGGAAAGAGGGAATGAGTCTACAAAACTTATTGGCCGTCCTTTTCCACTTTTCATCCCTTCATAATCTATCCAAAATTGAGAAAAGTACACAGCCCAAACATCCATGGCAGCAGAAGTTTTAAGGGTGTTTTTATTCAATTGGGGAGTAATATTTCCTTTATAAACTTCATGCATTTTTGTATCTTGTTCATGAGCATGTCTCTGGAAAATTGGATGTAAAAGATTAAAACTGTCACAAGATTTGGGGAAGCTGGTATATGTTTTACTAAAAAAATCACAATCTTTAAAGTCTTGAAACAAAGCTTCTAGGTCAGAATGTCGACAGTTTGGACAGTGCCTTGTATTTGTGGCAATCATTTCAGAACTCTGAATAGAAATTGCACGTGGCTGATCTTGATGACATTCAGATTTCATTTCAGAAGGAATGACAAACTAGAAGAGAAGAAAAATTAATGTTATCCAACTGGCAAAACCATACATCTTGAAGCTAAGAGAATATGACTTAGCTCAGAAATTCTTCTTGACCTTTCCTCCAAAATATTACTTTCTTATTAAGACATAAAACACTAACTCTTCCCATCAAATCTTTTTATTAAACTGTGTAAAGAGAACTTAAATGACCACTAGAAGAGAATTATCTTTTTAAAAAACATAACATAAAAAATGAATGTAACATATATATGTACACAATAAATCGTAAAATAAAAAGAACAAAATTGAATTAAATCATTGCTACTGCTTATATGATACCTTTAGCATTAAGCCATCAACTCGAACATCAACATGCTCATCGGATTTTGAATTGTCATTCAACTTGTACACAGCCATAAACTGATTAAGACTCTGTTTTAAATCCAGCAGAAATTGATTCAACCATAGAATGCTTCTTTCATCCACAGTAAACTGTAGTGCATTCAGTTGGCTATAGAGGTTGGGAGATGGAACTGTGGAGAAAAGATTTTTTTTTTAATTTTTAATTGGATGGTTCTAAATCTTCCCTGAGAACAGAACATTCATGTTTAGTCAGTTTTATTCTCTCATAAGATAAATTTGAGGTGTTATTTATAAAATCAAAGTGATACATGTGAATGACAGCAAACACATTTAGACAAATTTTCCATGCCTCACTAACTGAAAAAAAATTTAAATATTTTAAAATATAAATCTATAAAACACATAAATGTTTTGAATATATAAATTATTCTAAAACTAACTGCATAAAACGAGAAGCATTGTTTCAATTTCTTTCCTGAGGTTGTATTCACCAAGAAGCAAACTTCTAAAAACATCTTCTTGATGAAGTATCACATCAAAGTGGTCCTCGATCACGTATTTCTGTAAAGACTTTACAACCTGAATCTTAATCTAAATCCTCTAAAACGAGAGAACTAAGTCTAATGACCAATTTCTTATGAAAGTGCTATGCTAGCAGGATCTCCTTGAAAGAAAGGACCATGCATAAATTTATTCCCCACTTTAATCAAGGCCTAGAATATCTAGAATATCAAGTATCTCCTGAATAATAAAGGGAATTCACTCTTTTTCACAGCTCTCCCAAAACAAACTAATATTTACAATTAGAGGGTACATCACTTTCTGAAATATACACATTTTTCTACCATAAAAGCCATTTTGTTTTCAAAGCACCTTGATGAAGATCCTTTATTCTAAAAATTCAGAGATATTTATTTCTACCAAAGCTAAAATTATGCATATCTAAAACACTTAGACTAAATTTAAGAAAAATAAATCTAAGGTGTAAGATATCAGTAGAGAGAGAACACGTAACAATGTCCTGAATAGGGTTTACTTGCTTATATAATTCATTTATTCATTCACCTTCCTTTAAGAGTCACTGAATGTCAACTACATTGTCTGTCTTACTCTAAGCACAAAGAACACAAAAACAAATAGGGCATGGTCCCTTTCCCTTAAAAGTTCATAGTTTATTACATGAAACAGATACAAACAAAGAAAAATTATAATTCAAGTCTATCAGAGACATGCAATTGTGCAGTAGAGATGCTTGCCTCTGGGAATAGAAATAAAGTGGGTGCTGCAGAGATTGTATCACACTCTGGAAGGAAAGAAGAAGAAGAAGGAATATCTCAACATACAGATTGAGTGATGATGGTAGCCACAGAGCAGACTAGGAAGCAAATGCTGCCCAAGAGCTACAGCACAGAAAGAACCCTGAAAGCAGATCTGGGACTGAGAAAGGAACCCAGGACACTAAGCAGTAGAAAGATCTATATGCAGTTTCCAACAGAGGTCTACTTATAAAATAGATTAGTATGTAGTTAATAATCGTTGAAATCAGCTTGTGGAAACCTACAGTATTCTGACATCACTAAGGGAAAGGAGAAGGGTGCAAATTAAATATGTAAAAGAAACACACGCATTAAAAACAAGACTAACAATGCTATACTTATTGCTACGGATTGAATTAGTCCCTCTAAAATTCATTTACTGAAGTCCTATCCCCCAGTAGCTCACAATACATTTGGAGCTAAAGCCTTTAAAGAGACAATTATGATAAAATGGGTGGCCCTAGTCCAATATGACTCATATCCTTATAAGAGCAGAACAGGATGGACACGGGGACACACACACACACACACACACACACACACACACACACGGAAGACCATGTGAAACCATAGGGGGAAGACAGCGATCTACAAGGAGAACAGTCTCAGAAGAAACAATCCTGCTGAAGTCCACCTTGGATCTCTAGCCTCAGAACTGTGAGACAATAAATTTCTGTTGTTTAACCCACCCAGTCTGTGGTATTTGTTACAGCAAGTCAACATAATACTGATTGGGGAAAAGTTGAAAGCATTCCCTCTGAGAACTGGAACAAGACAAGGATGCCAACTCTCACCACTCCTCTTCAACAAAGTACTAGAAGTCCTAGGCAGAACAATCAGACAAGAGAGAAATAAAGGGCATCCAAATAGGTAAAGAGGAAGTCAAACTGTCACCATTTGCTGATTATAGGATTATTTACCTAGAACATCCTAAAGACTCTTCCAGAAAGCTCCTAGAGCTGATAAAAGAATTCAGCAGTTTTCAGATACAAAATTAATATACACATATCAGTAGCTCTTCTATATACAGTGACCAAGCTGAGAATCAAAGAACTTAACCCCTTTTACAATAGCTCTAAAACAATAAAATAAAATACTTAGGAATATATCTAATCAAGGAGGTGAAAGACCTCTACGAGGAAAACTACAAAACACTGCTAAAGGAAATCACAGATGACACAAACAAATGGAAATACATCCCACGCTCATTGATGGGTAGAATCAATACTGAGAAAATGACCATACTGCCAAAAGCAATCTACAAATTCAATGCAATTCCCATCAAGATATCACCATAATTCTTCAAAGGACTAGAAAAAACAATTCTAAAATTCATATAGAACCAAAAAAGAGCCCGCACAGCTAAAGCAAGAATAAGCAAAAAGAACAAAACTGAAGGCATCATATTACCTGATTTCAAATTATACTTTAAGGCCACAGTCACCAGAACAGCATGGTACTGGTATAAAAATAGGCACGTAGATCAATGGAACAGAATAGAGAATCCAGAAATAAAACCAAATACTTACAACCAACTGATCTTCAACAAAGCAAACAAAAACATAAAGTGGGGAAAGGACACCTTTTTCAACAAATGATGCTGGGATAATTGGTTAGCCATATGTAGAAGAATGAAACTGGATCCTCATCTCTCACCTTATATAAAAGTCAATTCAAGATGGATTAAGGACTTGAATCTAAGCCCTAAAACTATAAAAATCTAGAAGATGACACTGGAAACACCCTTCTATATATTGGCTTATGCGAAGATTTCATGACCAAGAATCTAAAAGGAAATGTAATAAAAACAAAGATAAATTGCTGGGACTTAATTAAAGAAGCTTTTGCACAGCAAAAGGAACCGTCAGCAGAATAAACAGACAACCCATAGAGTGGGAAAAACTCTTCACAATCTATATATATCTGACAAAGGACTAATATCCAGAAGCTACAATGAACTCAAATCAACAAGAAAAAAAAAAAAAAATCCCACCAAAGGGATTGATGGCTAAGGACATGAACAGACAATTCCCAAAAGAACATATATAAATGGCCAACAAACATATGAAAAAATTCACATGACTAATGATCAGAGAAGTATAAATCGAAACCACAACGTCATACCACTTTACTCCTACAAGAATGGCTGTAATCAAAACATAGATGTTAGCATGAATGAGGTGACAGAGAACACTTCTAGACTGCTGGTGGGAATATAAACTAGTACAACCACTATGGAAGACAGTGTGGAGACTCCTTAAAGCACTAAAAGTAAGCTGGGCACAGTGGCTCATGCCTGTAATGCCAGCACTTTGGGAAGACGAGGCGGGTGGATCATAAGGTCACGAGTTTGAGATCATCCTGGCCAACATAGTAAAACCCCATCTCTAAAAATACAAAAATTAGCTGGGTGCAGTGGTGTGCACCTGTAGTCCCAGCTACTCAGGACGCTGAGGCAGTAGCATCACTTGAACCCAGGAAACGGAGGTTGCAGTGAGCTGAGATCACACCACTGCAAGCCAGCCTGCACGACAGTGAGACTTTGTCTCAAAAAAAAAAAAAAAAAAAGGCACAAAAAATAGAACTACCATTTGATCCAGCAATCCCACTACTGGGTATCTACCTAGAGGAAAATAAGTCATTCAAGATACTTGCATACAAATGTTTACAGCAGCACAATTTGCAATGGCAAAAATGTGGAAGCAACACAAATGCCCATCAATCAAAGAGTGGATAAAGAAACTGTCAGGTGTGTGTGACAGAATACAACTCAGCCATAAAAAGGAATGAATTAATAGCATTTGCAGTGACCTGGATTAGACTGGAGACTATTATTCTAAGTGAAGTAGCTCAGGAATGAAAAACCAAACATTGTATGTTCTCCCTTGTAAATGGGAGCTAAGCTATGAGGATGTAAAGGCATAAGAATGATACAATGGACTTTCAGGAGTCGGGGGAAAGGGTGGGAAAGGGGTGAGGGATAAAAGACTACAAATAAGGTGCAGTGTGTACTGCTCAGGTGGTGGGTGTATTAGAACCTGACAAATCACCACTAAAGAACTTACTCATGTAACGAAACACTATCTGTTCCTTAATAACCTAAGGAAATTTTTTTTTAAATTGACATAAAAATAAAAGAGAATAAAATTTTAAAACATTACTTGTCCAATGATATATACATATTTTTTTTTTTTGAGACGGAGTTTCGCTCGTTACCCAGGCTGGAGTGCAATGGCGCGATCTCGGCTCACCGCAACCTCCGCCTCCTGGGTTCAGGCAATTCTCCTGCCTCAGCCTCCTGAGTAGCTGGGATTACAGGCACGCACCACCATGCCCAGCTAATTTTTTTTTTGTATTTTTAGTAGAGACAGGGTTTCACCATGTTGACCAGGATGGTCTCGATCTCTTGATCTCGTGATCCACCCACCTCGGCCTCCCAAAGTGCTGGGATTACAGGCGTGAGCCACCGCACTCGGCCCCAATGATATATTTTATTTAAGAAAAACATTTATGGGGGCATGGCTGGAATACTATGATTATGCAAAAACAGACAATGGCTATGGTGAATATAGGGGCAAAGGGGAGTAGTGTAATACAGTGAGGAAAAAACAATGAATTAAGATTTACAAGACAATGCTTGAGTTTCAACTGTGCCTTTTTACTCCCTATAAGATGCTGAGCAAATGTCTTCATCTATCTGAGTTTTCTCATCTGCTTAGAAAGGCAGCTGAAAGAAACAAATGAGAAATACACACAGATAAACAAACAAACAAAAAACACTAAAGACTGTTGAAAACATGAAAACAGGATGAGATGCCAGTTTTGTTTTGTTTTTTGTTTTGAGATGGAGTTTTGCTCTTGTTGCCCAGGCTGAAGTGCAATGGCATGATTTCGGCTCATGGCAACCTCCGCTTCCCAGGTTCAAGCAATTCTTTTGCCTCAGTCACCTGAGTAGCTGGTATTACAGGCATGTGCCACCATGCCTGGCTAATTTTGTATTTTTCATAGAGATGAGGTTTCATTGCTGGTCTTGAACTCCCGACCTCAGGCGATCCGCCCACCTCGTCCTCCAAAGTGCTGGGATTACAGGTATCAGCCACAGCACCTGGTTGATGCCAGAAGTTTAACACAAATTAGGAATAAAGCAATAAAACAGATGGACATCTTTGTAATCCCCAGGATGCCATCTGTTAATCTAGCAACAAAGGCAAAACTACAGTCTGAGCATCAGAAGTTCCTTGCGAAACTAAAAACATATATTAATAGGGTGGGCACAGTGGCTTATGCCTATAATTCCAGCACTTTGGGAGGCCAAGGAGGGCAGAGCACTTGAGTCCTGGAGCTCAAGACCACCTTAACCACCATGTAGAAACCCCACCTCTATTAAAAAAAAAACAAAAATCAGCCAGTGTGGTATTGCACACCTATAGTCCCAGCTACTCAGGAGGCTGAGGCAGGCGAATCGCTTGAACCTGGGAGATGGAGGTTGCAGTGAGCTGAGATCGTGCCACTGCATTCCAGCATGGGCAACAGAGCAAGACTCTGTATCAGAAAAAAAAAAAAACAATATATATTAATAACTCAATGTTAAACAAATGGGCAAAGTAGGTCTAAGTATTTTGGAGTTCTACTTTTAAAGAAAGGGCATACAACTTGTTACCTCTGATAATGTATCCTATTTTATCTAAATACTTTCAACTATGATTTTTCACATAAAAAAGTATCACATAAAAGAGGGCAACATTTAGTTTAAGAATTCTGAGATAGGCAGATCACTTGAGGCCAGGAGTTGGATACCAGCCTGGTCACATGGCAAAACCCCATCTCTACCAAAAATACAAAAATTAGCTGGGAGTGTTGGCACGTACCTGTAGCCCCAGCTACTCGGAAGGCTGAGGCACAAGAATCACTTGGGCCCGGGTGGCAGAGGTTCCAGTGAGCCAAGATCATGCCACTGCACTCCAGTCTGGGTGACAGAGCAAGACTCTGTCTCCAAAAAAAAAAAAAAAAAAGAATTCCTAGAGGAACTGAGACAATAGCACAGAGTTTTAATATTAGAAGAATACAAATGTACAACCATTTTAATGTTAGGAAGCCCAAGAGTTTTAATATTCAAAAAATACAAATGTATAATCATTTTAATGTTAGAAAGCCAAAGAATCTTCTACAAATAAAAATTCAAGTAATTCATTTTTTCTGAAAACTGCAAATGCCAAAAGGTACCCAAAGTATACATTTGGGCATTTTAAACAGTCAAAAAAAATTCTCTACAGTTGAAAGGCCAACTTCAACTATTACTTCTTCAATAATATATAAGTGGAGTTATATAGCTGAAATATAAATGGAATTTTACTATGGAGAAACAAATGACTTCATTCTACAAATAACCTAACTTTCACTGATTCTTTAACAAACAGCTATTAGGCACAAAGTGAATTGAATATCTGGGATAAAATGAATCATAAATATCAGATGGGCTGGATGCGGTGGCTCATGCCTATAATGCTGGCACTTTGGGAGTCCGAGGTGGGCAGATCACTTGAGATCAGGAGTTCAAGACTAGCCTGACCAACATTATGAAACCCTGTCTCTCCTAAAAATACAGAAAAATTATCTGGGTGTGGTAATGCATGCCTGTAATCCCAGCTACTCAGGAGGCTGAGGTACGAGAATCTCTTAACCCGGGAGGCCGAGGCTGCAGTGAGTCAAGATCACACCACTGCACTCCAGCCTGGGCAACAGAGTAAGGCTCTGTCTAAAAAAACAAAAACAAAAGTAAAAACAAAAACAATAAAAACCCCTCATGATTCCTGCCATCAAGGATTCTACAAGCTAGGGAGGGAAAAGGATATATGACCAAATAATAACAACATGTAAAACTGTTAGACTAGAGTTATGTACTGTACGTAATAACAATGAAAAACAACAGGGGCCAGGCACAGTGGCACTTTGGGTGGCCAAGCAGGAGTACTGCTTGAGCCCAGGAGTTTGCGACCAGCCTGGGCAACATAGTGAGACGCTATTTCTTAAAAAAATAATAATATAATAAAACAAGGAACAATATAGTTTTATTTCTTTTTTCGTATCTATAAAACTCAAAAATATTAACAAGAAAAAACACCTTCCCAAATAAAGGACAAATAATAATAGAAAACGCTCTTACTTGGAAAATCCTTTCCATCTGGATAGTAATATTCTGTGAATTCTATATAGACAGCTGACATTTCTTGTGGAAGATATAGGGATTTTTTATTGCAGCAAATCATACTTTTGGGGGAAGAACGACATTGTTCTGCTGTAGAGACCTGAAAAGATAAACAAGTTTACTGAAATCACACTGAATAAAAACCTTTCAAAATAATTTATGCAACCCAGACAGTACTTTTAAAACTACTTTCAAAAATTTGCTAATGGTTAATTTCCAGTGTAAACTTTATTATATATTTAACTTTACATGGAATTATTTTTAAACACCCATCAACTATTCAGAAAACTCTATAACCTTTTTGGACCCTTATCAATCACAAAATCAACATTGTACATCATTTCTTGTGAACTTATTATTGTGAGCCTTAAAACAACAGATAGAAAAATAATGATAATGATATTCTATCAGATAATATAGATAAGTAAACGGCAGTCAGGACATAGATCCAAGTCCTCAGATCCAGAATGCTTCCATGTATGCTATTTAAAATAATTATTTATCATAATTTCTCCATTATGAAAAATAATAGAGCTATACACAGTTTCAGCTTGAGATAATAAAAATTCTGAAGATGAATAATGGTACTGGTCACAGTAATATGAATGTATTTAATGTCAATTATTACATTATATACAGATTAGTAATATTAACATAGATATAGACATAGATTTGTTTTTTTGATAGAGATGGGGTTTTGCCATGTCAGTCAGGCTGCTCTCAAACTCCTGACCTCAAGCGATCCACCCACCTCAGCCTCCCAAAGTGCTGGGATTACAGGATTGAGCCACTGCACCCAGCCGACATTATTAGGTTGGTCCAAAAGTAATTTCAGTTTTGCCATTACTTTCAATAGCAAAAACCTAAATATATATTAATATAAATATAAAAAAAATATATAAAATTATAGTAAATTCAGTCATATCTTACAATAAAAAATAACTAATTTAAAAATAATAAGTATAAACACTTCTGTCAAATAGTTTGATTGCTTAAATTATTTTTCCAAAAAGACATTTATATACAAACCAATAAATGTGATTTACTACATAAACAGAACTAAAAACAAAAACCATATGGTTATCTCAATAGACAAAGAAAATGCTTTTGATAAAATCCAATGGCCCTTCATGATAAAAACCCTCAACAAACTATGAATCGAAGAAACATACCTCAAAATAGTAAGAGTAATCTATGACAACTCACAGCCAACATCATTCTGGAGGGACAAAAACTGGAAGCATTTCCCTTAAGGAATGGAACAAGACAAGGATGCCCCTCCCACCACTCCTATTCAACACAGTACTGGAAGTTCTAGTCAGAGCAATCAGGCAAGAGAAAGAAAGAAAAGGCATCCAAATAGGAAAATAAATCAAATTATCTCTCTTTGCTGACAATGATTCTATATCTAGAAAACATTAAAGACTCCACAAAAAGGCTCCCAGGACAGATAAGCAACCTCAATAAAGTTTCAGGACTCAAAATCAATGTAAACAATCAGTAGTATTTACCTATATCAATAACATTCAAACTGAAAATCAAATTAAAAAACAACAACAACAAAAACACCTAGGAATACATCTAACCAAAAAGGTGAACGATCTCTACAAAAACTGGACCAGTCACGACGGCTCATACCCAGCACT